>NC_056050.1:3509428-4235261 GCF_004379255.2 Salvia splendens | reverse complement strand
CATAGCCAAAAATGTGTTTGGTTGTGGGAAAGCAATGTTTTAAATCACTCTCTAAAGTGAAAACCTATAAGGAAGGGAAGCACATTGTCATAAGTGTTTAAGTAAGGGGTGTAAAAAAATAGAAAATGAGGTATAAGGTAGACGAAGTCTAGAAAAACAAATGTAAATAAATAAAAAGTGTGATGGGGATATGAATAAGTGGGTCTTGGAAGTTAGGAGGAAGCTTGATGAATCTAGCTTATTTGAGAGTTGTTTTGGTGAATGGTTATTGTGGAGATGTGTGCTTCAATTATATTTTTCAGTCACTATAGCTTAAATATTCCCTACCGTCCAAAGAGCCTACATTACAACCCGAATAAAGACCATTCTGATCTTAGGTTCACTTTCACATCCGAGCAGAGGAGACGTTTGAAGTTGAATAAGCCTATGGTAAGCATTACATCTTACTTGATTTAAGTGCTTATATTACCTCTTTATACACTTGAGTGAGAGGGAAGATGAAAAAGGGAGAAAATCGCACTCCCTAAACCTTGTGAGAGCATTGACACCAAGCGATATACGAGACAATAGCTCCAATTAATGTTTGAATGATTTTTGTATGTTTCCTCCATTCGGACTGGTTTTGAAAAATTTCTGAAGTAATACATCAATCCCACCTCTATGCACGAGTTTGTTCTTCATGATTTCTTATTCTTATTTGAGGACAAACAAGAGTCTAAGTTTGGGGGAGTTGACAAGCTCGTATTTTTTGTGTTGTGATTGGTATGTTGATGTGCATAATTGTTAAGTTTTTTTTGCTCAAAATGGTTATTTCCAGTCAATTACTATATGTTTTGGAGTTCACGCCTATGTTGAGTGTTTTAGGCAAAATAGGTGAAAAGTGGACTAAAAGAGCTCCACCCGGCCGAGTGAATATTCTGTGAAATGAGTTAGTGGATATCAAAATTACTTGCTAAAAATAATAAAAGTGAAATGAGATTTTTATTGGCGCGCGGAAAAAAATGAACATTTAACGGCAAACATATATAGTAAATCTTTTCATTTATTTTTATTATATATATATGCTACAACCAAGCTATATATTGCATAATATTTATAATAGTGTACTTTGCTACTGGATTAGAACTTCAGCGGTCATAATCTTACGAATTTTAAAAAAAAGTATTCTTTTTTTTATCTTTGTCGTACCCGTTGCTATAAGAAATATATCATTACAAGATCAAAAAGGATGACGCACCGAAATTTCTTAGGGTGATTCATTTTTGTTGATTTTTTCCTGCAAAATATCATTAGAAAAGAAGAAACAACTCTATTAGACGAGACTTCAAAAGTTAAGGCAATTTCTCGCTAAGTTCTATGTTAATTGAGTCAATTTTATATTTTAGAAAGTTTCAACATTTTTTATTTTTGGCAAAAAGTAATCCTCTCACTTTATTCTCACCTAATCTCTTTACTTTATATCTCATCCACTTAATACACTATTCTTAAACTCCATGCCAAAAAGAAATGTCTCTATTAACAAAGAACAGAGCAATAACTTATTAATTTGGCGCTCGGTAAACAAAGGAGGAATAACTCTATTAACAAAGGACGGAGGAAGTAATATTGGGTAAATCTATCTATCTATATATATATATATATATATATATATATATATATATATATATATATATATATATATATATATATATATATATATATATATATATATATATATATAAGAAGGTAAATCTTGAAATTGGGTATACTTGATTAATCAGCAACAGAAATTAATCTCCGATCGTAGCTAGAGCATTGTTTATTGAAGAAAGGATTTGAAGATGAGCAAGAGAAGGATGAACTTCGCTTCAAATTCAAGAGAAAGAAAGTTAGCAAGAAGAAACCCCAACCAACAACAAGAAGAAGCCCCAATTCCAGCGCAAGATTTGTTATTCGAAAAGCAGCTTACATTTTCAGACGCTACAGGCAGCCAGTTGACTATCACCGGAGCGTACAGAGCAACGTTGATGGCGTTTCTAACTGATGCAGAGAGAAACAAGGTGGAAGAAATAGGTGTTGGTCTGATGGTTCCGACTAGAGTTGCAAATGTTCGATATGAATTGGAATTAAAGAGAAATTCGACGACATATTTCAACAGATGGGGACAGGTGGCGAGTGCAAACAAAGTCAACGCCGGGAATTCAGTTCAGGGTTTCGGGTACCGCGACGGCGCCGGTAAGTTCTGATTGAACCTCAGTATTATCAGAAACCCCAATCAACAAGAAGAAGAAGAAGCCCCAATTCCAGTAAACCCTAATCAAGATTTGTTATTCGAAAAGAAGCTTGCAGCTACAGAGGCAGCGCACGGGAGGTTATTGATCACCGGAGCGCACAGAGAAACGGTGTTGGGGTTCCTAACGGATGAAGAGAGAGAAGAGGTAGAAAAAGATGGTGTTGGTGTGAAGGTTCCGACGAGAGATGGAAATGGAAATGGAGCGAGATATGAATTGGAATTAAAGAGAAACAAGAAACTCAACAACTTGTATTTGAAGGGATGGCAGGAGGTGGCGCGCGCAAACCATGTCCACCGTGGGGATTTAGTTCAAGGCTTTGGCTATCGCACCGCCGGTAACTTCCGATTGAACCTCAATATTATCAAAAACTAATCTGTTTCTCAAATTCATTACTTTGCCATTTTGTTGATGCTACGCTATAACTAGAATCCCTTATCAATTTAGTTTCTTTCATACTCCTTTAATTTGTAGCAGAAATGTCTTGTTACTATTTCCATTAATAGATGATGATCTGTTTCCCCCTATTTGGGCTTAATTTCTTGATGCTTTGCTATCAATTTCAAGATCATTTTTCTTTCAGAAACTAATTAATTAGGGACTTGCTATTTTGCTGTGTTCTCGATATTATAAAAAAAAGTCGTTCAATTTTAGTTAGGGGCATGCATGGATATTTTACTTTTTTTAGGTTTATATCAACACTTCTATTTTATAAAAATATGGGCAATGGATATGGTACAAGAATTAAGATAAAATTGGTAAAGTGAGATAGAATGGAAGAATTGTATGGTAAAATAGTGGATAATGGGACCTACATTATTAAATTTATATAACTTTCCAAAAATGAAATATATATTTGTGGGATGACAAAAATGGAAAAATTTTTATGGGACGGATGAAGTATTAATTTTAGTAAGAGCGAACCATTTACTCAGCACTACCAACAATTTGTAAAATACTACTTCTTCCGTTCCATAGTAGTGGATGCATTTTTTTCTGCACAAAGATTAAGAAAAATGTGTGTAATGTATTACTCCTACATAAAAAGATAATAAAGTAGGGGAGAAGAAAAAGTAGAGATGATAAAGTAAAAGAAATGGAAAAGTAAGTGAGAAGAAACGTGTTGATTTTTACCAATAAGGGAAATGACTCCACTACTACGGAACGTACCAAAGTAGCAAAATGACTCCACTACTATGGAACGAAGGAAATACTATTTATTAATCCAAAACATTTTTAACTATATATTACCCCGATTCAAATAAAGACTCGTAAATCTTTATAGTATTTATTTTTATTATATATATAATGACCTATTACGATGTTACAATAACAGTATATATAATTTGCTGTCGGATTAGAATTTCAATGGTCATGATGATCTTGCGAATTTCAGAAAGAAAAAAAAAACTATTCGTTTTTCCATCTCTCTTTCTTACTTTCTGCTATAACAAGTATAAGTAATTACAAGATCGAAAAAGATTTTGTAATGAAATTTCTTAGGGTGGTTCATTTGTGTTGTTTTTTTGGGAAAAATATAATCGGAAAATAAGAAGAAACGAACGAACTTAAATAACCTGAGGAATAGTCATTACAAAAAGTAATTAGTATTTAAAATTTTGTAATAGGCTAAACATAAAATGAAAATAAGAAAGAGAAAACCTTTTTCCCCCTTGCCCACTTCCTCTTTTAATTTTTATCCCTATATATGTGAAAGTTAATCTTCAGATTCGCTATATTCAGCAACTGATTGCACTCCAAATTAATATTCTCTTGTATCGTAACTAAGTAAGAATTTGAAGATGAGCAAGAGAAGAATGAGCTTCTCTTTTTTGACTTAATTCAATAAGTTTAACCCAATACGAAACTCATTATATCATAAGGTAGTTGAATTGTACTAATTCTTTTTGGATCATTTCAAGATAATTTGAGTCATTTTTCTTTTTAACCAAAAATTTTAATCCCCCTCCTTTTACTATATTCTCTTTTTCTTTCTCGTATATTATTCTTTCTTTAGTTAACCACTGAACAATAATTTCACAAATTTCGTGCCAACTCAACTACAGTGTTTGAATGGTGTAGATTGGATTTCAAGCATTTCTTTACTCAATGGTCTGAATCTTCAAAAATTTTGCAAAAGACTAATTTATTGTACTAGTTTTGAATGGTACCGATTCACCTTCTCATTAATTCATTTATTTAGAATTCATTACTCTCATTAGACATTGTGCATCCACTATGTACACCCTAACAAAAAATTTTAAAATTTCGCAAGTTGAGTTTCGATTTACAGTACATTTTTTACTGTTAGTTTTGTGACTAGTTTTATTCGAGATTTTGACGAATATTCTTTCGTGAATTAGTTACATATAATATGCAATACGTTAACGCTGGAAGTTTAAGATTTAGTTTGAACGGTTTTCATTATTATCAATATCATGACTCATGAGTTTGATCAACCATGATTTAAAATATAAATAAGGCCATTTTTATGAATGGTTTTCTTCAAGAAAAAACACCAATAATAAATATAGTGTGTAGTGAAAGAAAAAGGAAATCAAGGCTTCATTTGTGTAATTACATGTTCAATCGGTGCTTGTTTTCTTCGAATAAACTGCGAAATTTGTATAATTATGAATCTTTCTTTTATCTCGTAAAATTCAATCATAAAGTATAAATTTAATAATTAAGAAAAAAAAGAATATACTCCAAGAAAATCTAAAATTAAAAGTATTAAATTTGAGGGGTGAAAAACATAATCAATTAATCTTGAGGCACAAGAAGATGCATGATATAAAACATAATATGGAGATATGAAGTTTTATTAATGAGAAAGAAATGAATAATTAATAAGCAAGAAGATTTATTTAGTGATAAAGTGGAGACGCAAACGGAAGTGAGCAGTGGCGGCGTCGCGGGAGCCAAAGCCCTTCACGGAATCCCCGGGCTTGAGTTTGTATTTGTCGAGCAACATATGCCTGAGGTTGAGGTCTTGCTGAATCTTGAGCCTCTTTGGTGAAACTTGATCAGGGCTTCTTGACTTTCTTTTTCTTCCACCATTATCATTCTCATGATCATCTTCGCCTTCAGCCCCCATTGCTATCACTTCTTTTCCATCCATTGCCATCACTTCTTTTCCCTTGCTCATTTTGCTTCACTTCTCCTATTCATATTCATTTGCTGTGTTTCTATTCTGTAGTTAAACAAGAGAGCGTAATTGAAAACTATATATAGCCGCCAGGGAAAATATAACAGGTTTTATCTACATTATTCTCTCTATTACTTTATTTTTTCTTCGTAACTATATATAATTATTCTTTCAAAATAGAAGGAGTACTTTTCTTTCTTATCTATACATATATAAAAGGGGAGTTTTAGGGATATTTACAGAAATGCCATTTTAATTAAAAAGTAATTTATTGATTAAAATTATTATTATCAATAGATTTTTTAGATATTGCAGTTATATGAACGTGATTTGAAAGGGTAAAAAAACTGCTATAAGACATTCATTATGATTTAATTTATAATAAATGGTAGTATACATTTCTAAATAAAAGTGTACAGTATTATTTATTTTTGTAATAACTAGGGATAATGAAAAGTTTTTTGAAGATAATAAGACAATATGGATTTTTATTAAAATTATGAATGTGAAAAGTTTTGTTTATATGGGAATGGATTTGAAGAGACTAGAAGTTGAAGAGATGATATTATGCCATGTTTTAGTTCTTAAGAAACGTGGAGTGCTAATTGAATGTATGTATTATAAATTCAACCATAGAAGCTTATATTTTTTTATATTGCTGGCCTATTTCGCAAGATACAGTAGGTTTGATTGCTGCATAGAAGTTGTATGATGTATATTTTGAATGTATGGTTACATTATGTGTTTCTAAGATGTATGGTAGAATTTTAAAGGTTTAGAAAATTTATGCTAACTTTTAGTTTTTATGCATATTATTATGGAAGATGTTTTTAGTTTTTATGCATATTATTATGGAAGATGTTTTTAGTTTTTATTGATTCTAAATATTTTTTAATCTTTATGATATGCTTGTTGATCATTAAAATGTTGTAATTATAAATTAGATTTGTATTTTATAGATGACGTGAATGGATCAATTTTTTCAATTGCCGAATTTGAATGATAGTAGCTTCAAATGCTCCTCATCCTTTTGTTATGACCGAGAGTTCTCCAAAGTTTTTATAATTTGTTGTATGAATTATTTCGAGTTTATTAGTATGTTTTAGTTGTATAATTCTTTGTTACTATTACCAATATTTTTTGTACAATTTTCATACTGTTTCTTTTCAATTACGAATCAACCCCTTTAATTATGAGTTAATTAAACATCATTTGTTGGTCATGATGAGTATATTTTAAAGTTAAGGGTTTATGATTTAGGTTTCAAGGTTTGGGTTTTTAGTGTATAGGGTCACTATATTGCAATGAAATGAAGCTCGACTAGGAAGTGTCTCACCAGTGCAATCTTAAATTATTGCAACGTAAACTTGCTCCTGCAGTTATAACTCAACGGTTAATTCATATTAATATTTAAATGTCAACACAAATAAGTGTTGAAATTTTAATGTGATCGTATTGACATTTTAAAGAAAAGTTAGCATTTAAACGCACTCTTGTGGCCATGTGGGGTTATTGTGATTGAAAAAATATAATCCAAAGTAAGAGGATGTCGAATATTCTTTTGTTTATCATTTCACAAATTTTATTTCGCATAATGAAATAAATATGAAGAAATTAAAATGATCCGTGCATCGCACGGGGCGTGATACTAGTTTTCATTTTAAAATACGAGTAATTTTGTTTTTAATCACTATTTTTAAATGAATTATACCATTTCATCTTTATTAATAAACTAACAACCCGTTGATAATCATGTCAGCAATTTTTGAGTTTCTTACGGTTGTTTTGATTTACATTAAAAAATGAAATAATTGGCGCTGAAAAAAAACATCTATGGATATTTTTTTGGCCCTGAATTCCCAACCCACCATCCACTCGTGATCTATCAACATAATGTTTTATCCAATGTTTTAAAAATTAGACTGGTAAACGAACTAACTAAATTATTGGTTTACAGTTTAATTGGTCGTACAAATCAAACCAATGTTGAAACCATAATATTGTTTTTGCATTTAATTAGATATGTTTATTATACAAAAATTACTAAAATTTAGTGTATAATTGAATAAAAACATTTATGTAATAAAAATGTCAAATTTTAATAACATTAAATGTCAATGAATCTATTAATTTGTAAATAACTTCAAATAAAAAATATAATCATCTTTTTAAAAAATGTTTCAAATTTAAATAAAATACTCAATCATATTTTAATAGAAAGCTTACACTACCATTAATATCATTTTCAATATAAAATAGACTTAAAACATAATTTGTATTTGAACTGAAAGCCTATAATTATATATAGGATAGAAAGCCCATCTCATTTGCCTAAATTCCCTAACTTGAATTTCTCGTTTCGATCTTAATTCGTGGAGATAGTCTTTTGTGAAAATATTAACATAACAATATGTACTAGTTAGACTCAAGACAATTATCTCAATAACAACTAATTTCTTTTTATCTTTAGTTCATCCTTTCTAATTTCCGAAAACTCGCATATTAATTAAATCGGAGAATTTAACCAATAGCGTTGCTTTATCGAAACTCACTTTCTTTTGAGTTAATTATTTCAAGAAGGATTACTTAAATTATGTGAATTTCGGGCGTCGCCCCTATCTTCCTTTCAGGCCCACACTTCTTTTTCTACCTTATTTCCTTTAAACTATTGGTTATGGTTTGAGATTATACTTATCTTTAGAATTTGGAAACCCCAGCTTGAGGACAACCTGCAATTTTTGTTCAATTTGGAGTTGCTACTAAAGCATTTCTTCTTGCTCATGGCTTAAAATGTAAAAACGTGGCTGATACTGTTAGGTTTGTGGTCATGTGAATTGGCTCGATCCTGGTTCGGATGAGATGGCTCGGAGCATTGGTTCGGATACAACAGACTCAGCAATGCATTCTGCTTGGAAGAGTTAGTTATAACTAACTTAACTAACTTCACTCTCAATAGAATATATAAGGGACATTGGATGAGTTGTGCCATAATCAATCGAGTACTACTCATTCACATAGAGGAGAATCAAAGAGTGAAAGAAGAAATAAACACTTGTGTCCAGATCATGAGATTAGATAGAGTGCGTGTGTTGTTCTTCATTCCAGTTGTGTTTCCTATTGTACTAGATGAATAAAAGACCCTCATATAGTTTCCCGTGGACGTAGGTTTGATTAAACCGAACCACGTAAAATCCTTGTGTTGTTTATGTTCTTGATTGTTCTTGGAGTCGATCGCCATCTATATTCAACAAGTGGAGGGAATCGAAGAAGGCGATGGCGATGGCTAGATTCGAAGCCAAGAAATTCAATGGCTCGAACGATTTCGGTCTATCGCAAATCAAGATGAAGGCACTGCTAACTCACCAAGGATTGGATGAAGCCTTGGAGCAAGTTGAGAAGGACGAGAAGTCTGATGCAAAGCAGCTCGAGATCTTGAAGAAAGCGAAGAGTGTGATCATCTTGAATCTCGACGACAAAGTATTGAGAGAAGTTGCTAGAGAAGAATCTGCAATTGCGATCTAGAAGAAATTGGAGGAACTCTATATGACCAAGTCGCTAGCTAACAGGTTATATATTAAACAACGCTTGCATTCCTTTAGATTCAATGATGATAAGCCGACCGGGGATCAATTGGATCAATTCAACAAGATATTGGATGATCTGGAAAATGTTGATGCTAAGATAGAAGAGGATGATAAGGCAATTGCGTTGTTAAACGCCCTCCCTAGATCGTTTGAGCATTTCAAAAAGCGATGTTATATGGGAGGGAGAAATCCATCACTTTGATAGAGGTGCAAACGCCTTAAAATCAAAGATTCTACAAAGATCAGAGAATGGCCAATTTGAGGTTTCTGCATAGGTTCTAACCGTCAAGAAATTCAAGTACAAGTCCAAGCCTAAGGTTGGAGTCTCCAAGAATTTCCAAGATAAACAAAAGGGGGAGAAGAAGGAGACTCGCAGCTGCCATTACTGTAACAAACAGAGGCACATTAAGAAAAAATGTTTCTCTTGGAAAAGAAAGCAGGGTGCAGAAGGAAATGATCAGGGTTCTACTGATATACTGCAAGAGGAACCAACACATCAGATAATGAATGTAGTGGCAGAGGCAATTAGAGAAGCTTGGATTATAAACTCTGGTTGCAGCTTTCATGTGAGTTCTCATAAATATTGGTTTGAAGATTTTGAGGCATCAAATGGGTCTGTGATCCCTGGAAAAAATCAGACTTGTGTGATAAGAGGAATAGGGAATATCAGATTGAAACTTGTTGATGGTCCTGTGATATTGCTCACTGATGTAAGGTTCATTCTTGAGATTAAGAGAAAACTTGTCTCTCTTGGACTTCTTGAAACTAGAGGTCATGGTTGTAGATCAGAGGATGGAAGATTGGTCATCTACAAAGGCTCCAAGACAGTGATGACTGCTATAAAGAGACACACTCTCTACTATCTTGAAGCTGATGCTGTCACTGGAAGTACAAACATTGCTTAGAAACAAATAAGCTTGAACACTTGGCATATCAGATTAGGTCACTTGGGTACCAAGGGAATGCTACAGCTTGCAAAGAAAGGAGTATTCAAGATAGAGAAGAATGTGGATCTCAGCAAATGTGAATAGTGTATGATGGGAAAAAGTAAGAAGTTACCATTCCCTAAAGGGAAACATACATCTGCCTCAGTACTTGAATATGCCCATAGTGATATCTGGGGCCCTGCTCAGCCAGTAACAATGAATGGAGAAAGATACTTCATGACAATTATAGATGATTTTTCAAGAAAGTTATGGGTGCAAATACTCTAAGAGAAGTCAGAAGCTATAAAGTTCTTCAAGTAATTGCATTTAATGGTTGAAATGGAAAAGAAAGTTAGCCTCAAGTGTTTAAGAACTGACAACGGCCTAGAGTATCTATCTTCAGAGTTCACTGAGTATTGCAATAATAAGGGAATTCAAAGGCACAAAACAGTATCCAGAAATCCACAACAGAACGGAGTGGCAGAAAGGATGAACAGGACCATCATGGAGAAAGTCAGGTGTATGTTGCTGTCATCTGGAGTTGATAAGAGGTTTTGGGGTGAAGCTGTAGCAACAACCGCTGTGATAATAAATAAATCCCCCTCATCAGCTGTGAATTTTGATATACCAGATGCTAGACCTGACTTCAACAAGCTAAGGTCATTTGGTTGTAGAGCATATGCACATATCAAGCAAGGAAAGTTGGAGTTTAGAGCATTAAAGTGCATTTTCTTAGGTTATCAAAGTGGATCCAAAGCCTACAGACTATGGTGCACTGAACCCAGAAATGGAAAGTTGATAGTAAGTAGAGATGTCACCTTTAATGAAGTTTTTATGCCTCATCTGACTGAAGTGAAGAGCACTGCATCAGTTGAGGTAGAGCCAATGAAAAATGGCAGCAATGAAGTTACTGATGCAGATAATGATATGAGAGATTCAGAAAATGAGCAGCCATCTACTCCTACAAATGCTACCCATGTAGTTCCAAATGCAGCCAGATAGACCAAGAAGAATGCCAAAACTGCCATCCAAATTCTCAAACTATGAGATGGCCTATTTTGCACTTAGTGTGGGAGAGTGTATAGAATTTGATGAACCAGCTACATATGAGGAAGAAATGAAGGGAAATGAATGGCAGGAATGGTTTGAGGCTATGAAAAAGGAAATAGAGTCACTCATGAAAAATAAGACTTGGATCCTCTCTAACAGACCAACTTCACAAAAGCCAGTGGGGTTTAAACGGATTTTCAAGAAGAAAGTACAGGTTTCTGATGGAAATAAGATCAGATACAAAGCAAGATTAGTTGCAAAAGGATATTTGCAACAGGAAGGAGAGGATTTTAATGAGGTATTCTCCCCGGTTGTTAAGCACTCTTCCATTAGAAACTCGCTGTCTATAGTTGCCCAAAGAAACTGGGAGCTGCATCAACTTGATGTCAAGACAACATTCTTGCATGGAGATTTGGTTGAAACCATATACATGGAGCAGCCAAAAGGTTTTGTTGTTCAAGGGCAGGAGGATAAAGTTTGCTTATTGAAGAAAAGCCTATACGGCCTAAAGCAAAGCAGTAGGCAATGGTATCTCAAGTTCGATGCACACCTTAACTCATTAGTTTCATCAAGTCAGCTTATGACAATTGTGTATATATAAAGTCTGATGGAAAGAAGGCAATGGCCTATTTGGTGCTATGTGTTGATGATACGCTAGTAGCTGCGGCTGTCATGACATGAATGAAATAAGATCAATAAAGTCTGAATTGAGTAGGGATTTTGAGATGAAGGATCTAAGGAGGCTAGAAGGATTCTGTGAATGGACATTCAGAGGAACAGAGATGAAGGAGAAATTTATCTGGTGTAGACTGATTATTTGAACAAGGTTATTAAAAGGTTCCAGATGGAGGATTCGAAGAAGTTATCTATACCACTAGCTCAACAGTTCAAGCTATCGCTACAGCAGGTTCCTAATACAGATCAGAGACAGGAAATGTTGAAGATCCCCTATGCAAATATCATAGGAAGCATCATGTACTGCATGATCTGCACAAGGCCAGACTTGGCTCATGGTATAAGTATCACAAGCATGAAGGAGTTTGGAAGAGAGCATTGGTATGCCCTGAAGTGGATGTTGAGGTACATAAAAGGCAGCATGAATCTTGGAATTTTGTTTAAAAAAAAAGATTCTGGAGATGATGATCCATTAGTTGGCTATTGTGACTCAGATTATGCTGCAAATTTGGACAGCAGAAAGTCACAGACATGTTACATATTCAGGCTTCATGGTGCTGCAGTTAGATGGAAATCCACACTTCAATCTGTTGTTGCGCTATCTACCACCGAGGCGGAGTATATTGCTCTTACAGAGGCAGTGAAAAAAGGAATCTGGTTAAAAGGAATCTTGGCTGATTTGGTGTAGAGAAGAAAAGCGTCAGAGTACTTTGTGATAATACTGGAGCTATCATCAGTTTGGCAAGACACCAAGTGTTTCATGAAAGGTGTAAACACATAGATATTCGGCTACATTTTATCAGAGACCGGATTGAAAAGGATGAGGTAGAAGTATTGAAAGTTGGCACAGAAGACAATGCGGCTGATGCATTGACTAAGGCACTGTCAGTCTCTAAGCTCGAGCACTGCTTGAGGCTGGTGAGTGTGGTTGCACAGTGAGGTGGAGTTTTGAGTTGGAGACGAAGTATGAGGGATGATTCACGTACCTAAGGTGGAGATTGTTAGGTTTGTGGTCATGTGAATTGGCTTGATCCTGGTTCGGATGAGATGGCTCGGAGCATTGGTTCGGATACAACAGACTCAGCAATGCATTATGCTTGGAAGAGTTAGTTATAACTAACTTAACTAACTTCACTCTCAACAGAATATATAAGGGACAATGGATGAGTTGTGCCACAATCAATCGAGTACTACTCATTCACATAGAGGAGAATCAAAGAGTGAAAGAAGAAAGAAACACTTGTGTCCAGATCTTGAGATTACATAGAAAGCGTGTGTTGTTCTTCATTCCAGTTGTGTTTCCTTTTGTAATCTTCATCTAGTATCAATGAATAAAAGACCCTCATATAGTTTCCCGTGGACGTAGGTTTGATTAAACCGAACCACGTAAAATCCTTGTGTTGTTTCTGTTCTTGATTATTCTTGGAGTCGATCGCCATCTATATTCAACAGATACTATCTTCATTGAGCACTTAATGATCCTAGTTTTGAACATTTAAAGCCTTAAAGGGATGAAGAGAAGAACATGCTATGTGGGTCATGGGTCGAGGCCGTGCCTGATCCTCAAGCTATTGGGCCGAGTTTTGAGTGGGCCGAAGAAAAAGACATTTTAGTTTGCTAAGAAGAGTAATCTATGTACATTTTTTTACTCCAATTTCCATGTTTTTGATCCATTATTTATTTACCCCTCCGTTGATGAAATGTTGTCCAATTTTACCATTTTGGTTCGTCCGCAAAAAGTTGTTGACTTTGTTTTTTCTTTCTATTTTAGTAAATAGACTCCAATTTCCACTTACACTGAAATTTTATTATAAAACTAATATATAAATATGAGACTTTTATTTCACTAACTTTTTTGACTCATTTTTTTTTCACATTTCTTAAAACTAATGTCGAGTCAAACTTAGACAATATTACATGGATGGAGGGAGTGTGACCTAAGTTCTTTTGTACTAAACTACATTTGAAAATCTTCTTCACCAATCGTAAATGTCCAATGCTCATTTGATTATCTTAAAGTTTTATATGATAAAAAATTTGTCAGCCAATGACATCCTTTTGCGAATAGCTAAGATGTCAAAAAGTGGGATGCTACAAGAAGAAATTTAAAAAATAATATCAAATTAGCTAAGAATAAAGTAGAAAAGTAAAATAGTAGAAAAATGAAAAGAAAAATAGTAGTAAAGTAAGTGAGCAAAATGTGTTTGAGTTTTACTAAAAATGAAAAATGATTCCACTACTATAGAACGTTACTAAAATAATAAAATGACTCTACTTTTATGGAATTGAGGGAGAATATTATAATCGACTGCAAGACAGAGTCAAAGACAAGTGATTAGTTTCGCTTTTGCTTCTTCCTTTTTCCACGATCATAATTACACATTTGTGATTTTCTCTTCTAGATCTTCAGATCTATTCAATCTCAGCTTAGATTTTAACATTTCTCAGGTAACAACTCTCATACTAATTTACGTTTCTGCTTTTATTCGTTTGTTTAGAATTTTACAAGATCTTGCTAATATTACCACAAGGCTTCGAAAAATGAAAATTTTAATTTATTGTACATGTAAAATATAGAAAATTTTGAATAATCATCTGAATTAGAGTCAACTCTAACATCTTGCTTGTAGATTGCTAGCGCTTAGCATTATGTTTACATATTTTAACATACTATATTTGTTCATTACTTGCGAATTCATTCTCGAACTAGATAGATGATTGCTAGAAAAGTGAGATTATGGCTATTTTTCCATCAAATAATTATTGTTTTTTATTTATGTGATCTCTGGAGAAGTTAGTGGAGTCCAATTTACACATCTTGTGATTCTCTGTTTCTAGATCTACAAATCTATTCAATCTCAGCTCAGTTCTTCATATCTCTCAGGTAACAATTCTCATACTAATTTACATCTATGCTTTTATTTGTTTGTTTAGAATTTGACATGATCTTCCTAATATTACAACAAGGCTTCCGGAAATGAAAGTTTTAATTTCTTGTACTTGAAAAATGAAGGAAATTTTGAATTATAATCTTGCTTGTAGATTGCTAGCGTTTCCTCTTTTACTTATAGCATCATGGTCACATATTCAACATATATTGGATTTCTACTTTGTTCATTACTTGCAAATTTATTTTCAGACTGGATAAATGATTGCTAGAAAAATGAGATTGTAGCTTTTTTTCTCATCAAATAATTCTTGTTTTTGGTTTAATTTTTCTCTGGGAAGATCGAAGGTGGAGAAAATGTTAAGCCGGATTTTCGAGTCATTTTTGTCAAAGGTGGTGGAACTAATTGCAGATAATGCACACAATAATGTGAAGAGTATAAAGGAATTTGAGCTTAATCTAAAAGTTCTGCAGAAAAAGTTGAAATCATTGGGTGCTAAGGCATCTGATGTTGAGGAGGAAATCAAGAACTCGGAGCTTTCTGGTCGAAAGAAGAGGAAACGTGAAGTTGAGGAATGGTTGGAAGAAGTCAGGTCCATTGAAAAGCAAGTTGTAGAGTTGGGCACTCAAGTGGAATCTGAAGGATTTATTATGAGATTGATGGATGGAGGGTTGCCAGCTAAACTAATTGAAGAGGTTGACACACTTGTTGAGCAAAGTCGGAATTTTGGTGAACTTGTCCTTGATATTTGTGGAAGTGGGGGAGATAAGTTATTGACAAATGGGATGGTTGGTCAAGCTTTTCATGAAAATTTGGAAATGGTTTTGAAACTTTTGGAGAGTGGGGAAGTGTCGAGCATTGGTGTTTATGGTATGGGTGGTGTGGGAAAAACGACACTGGCAAAGCACATTCACAATCGACTCCTCCAACATTCTCAGGGACGTGTGATTTGGGTTACAGTCTCTCAAGAATTTAGTGTTATGACTTTACAAGATAAGATTGCTCATTTTATAGGTGTGGACCTTGTGGGTGTGGATAATGAAGACATAAGGGCGTCGAGACTACATAAAACTTTGTCTCAGATGAAGAATTCAGTGCTGATATTAGATGATGTCTGGGAAAATATTGATCTATTAAAGGTTGGATGTCTAGTTTCTGTCGAGTGTTGTAGGCTTATTATAACTACTCGCTCCTTAGAAGTGTGTCGTCAAATCTGTTGCCAAAAAAGGATTCAAGTGAGTAAACTAAATCATCATGAGGCATGGGAATTGTTCAAGGAAACTCTAAGAAATGAGATAGAACTTGATTCTTCGGCAGAAGAAATTGCCAGATCTGTGGCAAAATTGTGTGGTGGTCTGCCCCTAGCAATTGTTACGGTGGCTGGAAGCATGAGGGGCGAGAGAGACATTCATACATGGAGAAATGCTTATGTAGAACTAACAGAACGTGTCTCAGGGAATGATGGCATGGGAGATGGTGATGTTTATAAAGTATTGAAATATAGTTTTGATCGGTTGAATAGGAATCATCATAGCCAGGGTAATGAGTTCAATACATTGCAACATTGTTTCCTGCATTGTGCGTTGCATCCTGAAGATAAACAAATGAGCAGAAAGCGTTTGATCAGAGAGTTCATTTCGGGAGGCTTGATGGATGAAAGAAAGGCGAGAGCGCAAGTTGTGCAAGGATATTCCATATTGAATAAATTAGTGAATGTGTGCCTACTGGAAAGTTGTGCTGATCTCAGTAGGTTTGATCCTACGGAACGTGTGAAGATGCATGATCTTGTAAGAAGTATGGCATTGAAGATATGTGAGGGGAAATATATGGTAAGAGCAGGTAATCGGTCTTTGAAGGAAATTCCCAAAGAAGCAGAATGGGCAAAGGATCTGGAGAAGGTGTCCTTAATGGAAAGTGGCATAAGGAGAATTGAAGAAGGAATGTCTCCCGATTGTCCTAAGCTCTCAACATTGCTCCTACGGGATAATATTTGGTTGGAGTTTATTCCGGATTCATTCTTTTCTAAAATGCAAGGACTATGCACTCTTGATTTGAGCTGGACTAACATAACAAAGGTGCCAAACTCAATCTGTGCCATGAAGAGCCTCAAGGCATTGCTCCTTGTGGGGTGTGGTAAGCTGGAAATTGTTCCTTACTTGGGAGAGATGAAAGAACTAAGGGATTTAAACCTCTCATTTACAGCCATCAAGGAAGTCCCTCAAGGTGTTGGGGAATTATTCAATCTCAAATTACTCGCATTGGATGTGCGTAAACTGAAGATGCTTCCAAGAGGATTGTTTCATAAACTTGGGAATCTTCAGCACTTAGAATTACCATTCCATATGCAAGTAGTGATTGATGAAATTGAGAATCTGAAACTGCTAGAGGAGTTTAGTGGAAGAGTGAAAAATGTGAATGAATTTAATTCTTTTATAACAAGTTGGGAGAGTCGGATGCATGACACTTGCTACACAATAGGAGTGGGATCATATCATGTAAGTTTATATCCGTATGAAGGAAAAGGAATATGTCGTAAAAAAGAATTGATCCTGTCCGAATGCAACCTTGAAGATAAGAGAGTATTTGCGGAGGGAATTTTGCACCTAACAATCAGTAAATGTGAATGTGTGGGTCCGAGCATATACTCTGTGGATGGATTGAAGACATTGAGAATTGGAAGTTGTGGAGGAATAGAGTACATTTGGAGGAGTGAGGCAGGATTATCATCTCAAATATCTACTCTTGAAGAAATTGAACTGGTTGAATTGGATGATATGAACGGGTTGATCGAAAAGGGGGAAATAGGAGCATCAGCTGCACCTGCACAGCCTGTGTTTTCCTCTTTGACAGAGCTAAGAATTGAAAAATGTAACAAGATGAGGATACCACTATCTGGAGTTCCCAACCTTGAAGTTATTCGTATCAGCGAGTGTGAAGAAATAGAAGAGATATTTGAAGATGAAGGAACAAGTTCCCTCACCCTCCCTAAATTAAAATATCTAGTGTTACATGAGCTGCCAAGACTGAGGAAGGTGGGGATACTATCAGGAGTTCCCAACCTTGAATGGATTTCTGTGACAGAGTGTGGAGAAATAGAAGATGTGTTTGATGATGAAGGAAGTCGTAGCCTAACCCTGCCCAAATTAAGACAGTTGGACTTGTATGAGCTTCCGAAACTGAAGGGCCTATGCAAGGGAACAGCGGCCATCATTTGCAACTCCATTGAACTTATCTTAGTAACAAAGTGCCCAAGATTGATGAACAAACTTCCTGTGGATGTAGATTTGGCTGTGCCTCGACACTGTAAGATAAAGTTGAACCCAGAATTGTGGGAATCATTGATGTCGGACGATCCCAACCTCTCTTGTTTCTTCTCTGAAGGCTGATCAAATTTTTTGTGTAATAATGCACAGATTTTGGTGCAAATGTTTTGTAATAACAAGATGCATACCCTTTGCTTATGCATCAGCACACCCATGTTTCCACAAGTTCAGAAATTGATGATAGACTGACTTACTTCTATCAGAAAACCAATACTATCACTATCATCAAACAAGAAAATTGAGGGAGTAATTACCCCATTCATATAAATTATTTCTTCGCTGTTTGCTATTGTTATAAAAAAGTGTGAAGTTTGCAACGGGTTTCATTTGCGTTTCATTTTAATACATTTCGTTAGGTTGTTTGGACTTCATTACTTTATTGCCTACACGATGTACAAGATATGAAACAACAATGAATATTTTGTAATACTATTAAATAAGGAGTTATTTGTTAGTAAATACACAACTTCCAATATATTTTTTGTTTATTTCCCTAAACTTTTATTTTTGAATGTAAATATACATGAACTTTGAATGTTTCTAACTTTTACCCCGGCAAACAATATTTTATTATTTTATTCACAAAATAATAGCTGAAGGGTAATAATGGAAAGTAGCATGTTATTTTCCATACTGCGTGATTCTCTACAGCGATTTTTCTCATGATCTTAAATCTCTTCACCTCTCAATATTCCTCAAATTGTGTTGCAATCTTCATTAAATCGTGATTCATCTCTGAATATAAAGCTTGAGATATCTGCACAACGAAGCCCGATTCGAAGAAGTTTAATTAGTTATATTACTTTGTGCATGGGTAATTCTGATTTTCTTTTGAAGCTTAGTGTAATGACCACAATCTGATGATCTTAACTTTTAAGATATTTATCGAACAATGGAGTGAATGACATTTTCTAGTTACTTTAATTTCGAGAAATATACAATCCTTATGTTCGATTTTGCACGATTAATGACTAACATCGATCTGGAAATGAAGGGAACGAGCAAGGTTCGAATAAAAATGAATACGTGTCCGTTTATTCCTTTTAAGTAAATAAAATACAACATTGATATATTCCAAGCTATGAATTAGTTTACAAAAAAAAAAGAAAAAAATTACACAGGGGAATAACAAGGGGCTAAACGCCTTGAATCTATTGTTCACGAGTCCAAGCCACCTCTTTCCTAGACCGTGAATGCAGCCTGTTTGCCGAGGGCTACCATCGGCCACAACCAGCCAAACTTCATGTCCTCCTTGAATATGACAACTTCAAATGCAGACCAAACAAGGTTAGTAATAAAGTGCATACAAAATAGGAGTCTACCTAGTAAAGGAAGTGAGGAAGTGAGGAAGGGGACAATATTACCTTTAGTTAGAGGAAGTGAGGAAGGGGACAATAGGAGTCTACCTAGTAAAGGAAGTGAGGAAGGGGACAATAGGAGTCTACCTAGTAAAGGAAGTGAGGAAGGGGACAATATTACCTTTAGTTAGAGAGGTCAAGAACTGGCCAAAAAGGGGCAATACAGCAGCCTGCATCCTCAGCCATAACCGCAGGCTGCCACACGCCAGAAAAAGGGAGGAAAACTGCCGCACAGCTGCAGCAACCCTGCGCTCCAGCTCCAACAGCCACCTGCACTCCCTGCACAAGGGATCACCAACAAGGGATCACCAAACAAGTAACCTTAATGAAGAGAGTACTTATGCTTCAAGAAAGAGACGAATGAAATAATTAAAAGGAGTAGTGAGGATCACCAACAAGGGATCCCCTGCAATATGAAAACAAAGAGGCTGGACAGCCCATTAAAGCCCCAAGAGTACACACCCTCCTCTATAAAGGAACCTCTCCATACTCATCAGATCCCCCTCCACACATATCATCGAAGATTTCAGCAACATAGCAAACTAGTGAGCTCGTTTTAAGCTTAGTCAGAGATTCCTCAACCCCTCACAGCCTCATTCTCAGCAGGTAATCAACACTCTCACCACTTTGATACGTCATATCATACACATTCATGGGGAAAACTAAAGCACAGCATGTTAGGCCTTTGAACAACACATAATATGCTCAAACTTATAGGAAGATTTAAGTTTTCGATCATCTCAGCCAAAATACAAGACCCCCTAATCCGTCACTAAAGAACAAAATCTCTTCACTAACAAGAAATAGAACACCACCATTTCAGCACGTAACCGCATGATAGCATAATGGAAGAACAAGTAAACACACTAGCACACCCTCTGCCTCGTAGTGAACATCATGCTTAGGATAAAGAATTTACAGCTTTGGCACATCCTGTTATGTAACACCAAGACATAACGCAACATACTAGAGTTCTAAACTTCTCCAACGAGTAAGGTAACTACACAAAGTCTTCAACCCTACATAATAGGCAAACTAAAGAAGACACAAGTTAGGGAAACTCATCTCATGACTATGAATCTGCCGGAGATAGACTATCGGCAGCCTGGAGACGAAGAGGGCTGCCCCACCCCCCTTAGCGTTTGACAATACCACAACCTGGGCAACCTACAATTTAGAACATCGAACTCTTAAATCCAAGATTTAAGCTTTAGAAAATAACAAGGGAAAAATGATAAATATAAAATGTGCCCACCATACCTGTCGGAGAATGGCGAGTCGCGGAGGAGAGGCGGCGAAGTCGCTGCCGATGCATGCACCTCGAATCCCGCGGGACAGCAGCTCCGAGTCAAGCTCGACGGTGGAACCCCCACGGTGGCGGATACAGGTTCTCGGAGAGGAAGAGAGAGTTCGAAAAGAAAGAGAGAGATGAAGGAGGAAGGGAAAACGGGCGATGGTGAAGGCGGTTTCACCGAGAGGGCGACGTCCCTTTCTCTGCTCCGATGACACCGGGACGGCAAGGTAGGCGGCTACACAGCCGCGGCGCCGGCTGGGGACGACGGTGAACGGCGGCTAGTGGATAGGTTCACCGAGGAAGAAGAGGGAGAGAGAAGTTAGGGATGTCCTTTGCAAATTGCAATTTGGGGAAAATTGTGAAATGAAGAATGAGGGGGAAGGGGGGGGGGGGGGCCGACGGAGGTGAGGAGAGTAGTAAATTGGGCCTACGTCTTTTCTTTCTTTAATTGGGGTAGTTATTATTTTTATTTTGGGCCATATTAGTAGTGGGCCGATTTAATGGTGTTTGGGCCTTGATTTTTTTGGCTATGATATATGTGGCCATTTTAAGACATGGACCACAATTTAATTTAGATTGGGTCTTGTCAATTTAAACCAATTATGTATTTAGTCAAAGAGAATTAAATTGAGGATGGATCAATAGTAAAATAATAATAGAATAGGCTACCAATTAAAAATACAAGCATGACTAAAAATCTAATTTAGTTGATAGGTTTTCCTAATAAAGCCGATTAAATAATGGGTAGCCGCTACTTAACTTCGTGAAGTTAATTTTAAATTTCCGGAATTTAACTAATGATCGCATAATTTTGTGAATTCCCAAATAAATTAAATCGCTTGATTTACTTAGTACTTAAGGACTTTTCTATGGATATAGGAAAAGAGAAATAAAAATGATCACGCGCTTAGGAATGCATACACGCTAAGTAATTAATTTCTTAAGTCTAATTTAAGTATACCTTATTTTTCTAAAGGGGCGTCCTCGCACTTCAAGTGAGACCAAGTCGAGGGACTTTCAATTAAGGAATTTAGCGAACGAGGTGGGCTTTCTTTTCAAAACGCGATATTGTATTAAAATGTGAATATGTTATAAATATGTTGTCATGCCATGTTTGTTTTACGATTACCTATCTGCTTGGCTATGCGAAACATGTTAAATCGAATTCGGGTCCCAGTAGGGCCGCAAACCCTACTCGGACTAGTGTACACGTAAGGGGACCGTGTGCTAGCTTTCGAGTTGGCCAGTCCAGTGACCGTCGTGGAATGTGGACACATTCCTGGTTCACATACGTTCAGATATGGTATTTATGTCTATGTGATTGCGCAATCAATTTTATGAAGAATTTAGTGACTCGGGCCTTTTTAAATAAAAATCTCGTGTTCACTCAACTATGTGATACGATTATTATTATTATTATTATTATTATTATTATTATTATTATTATTTAGTTAGTTAATTATGGATTTGCATATCTTTTTCATAACTTTTGTCTTGCTCATTAAGTTAGTATCCACTATTATAAATAGTGGACATTGTTATTCATTTTAATCATTCATGAAATAAAATACTTTTTTACGCAGTTTATCTTTTTTCTCTCGTGCACAAAAGCACGAACCCTAGAATTCGACGCCGGATTGATCGACGGACAAAGATCCCGCGATGTTCGACGCGATTTCCTATCTTTGAGGAACTATATCCTTAACAAGTGGTGCTTTCATTGAGAGCTCATGGCCGAAGTCAATCTTTGTTCATGGTGGGAGATATCGCAAGCATCTGAAGGCTTGCAATTGAATTCAACAGCAGCAACGTGGGAGAATATTCTCGCTAGGCTCGCCCGGCTCAAGACCTGATTGGTAGAGCATGAGCGCAGGGTGGCAGCAACGCTCCCTCCATTGCAACCCGAACCTGATCCACCCGACCAACCCCAGCTGTACACCGCCGCACAGCCACCTCACGCGCCCTACCAGCCATTGTTGCAGCCCGTATATCAACCCCCGCACCATCCGATCAGAGCGTTAGATCAACAGCCATCATATCCATATCCACAGGATGGGCGACTCCACCCACAACACCATCCCTACCATGCCCGTCAGCCCACTTCCTGGGACCTGCCATGGCTGCGCCAGGAAACTGCGTATCAGCAACCATCGTCCTACGAGCCAGATTTGTACTCGCCACCACAGCCCTCTTGTTGGGACCAGCCAAGGTTGTGCACGCAGCAGGGATACTCACCATATGATCAGCCTTATCAACCGCCTCAGCAGCCACACCACACCACACTCAGACAACCCACTTGCTGGGATCCGCGGCCTATCCAGCAACAACAGCTCGGATTTCAGCTATACGATCAGCCCCGGGCTCAACAGACTTGTTGTTGGGAACTACCACTAACAACAACCATCGCTGCAAACCAGCCCCACCAATACTACCAGCAGCCGCCACCACTAACAACAACCATCGTTGCAAACCAGCCCCACCAATACTACCAGCAGCCGCCACCACTATCGTGATCAGATTGCCCGCCACGGCAGCCAAGTCTAGCATCGCCTTTTGAGCTGCCGCCACTGCCAGTGTCAGCGCCACCATTGGCCTCGAATCTACCTCAACAACCTGCAGTTTCGAGCTCAATAACGGAGTTAGAAACAAATATGCATGAATGTGAAGAGAGAACGGAGATTCAAGTCCATGTTGATGAGCACAAGGCTGCATCAGAGACAACAAAGCATGAGCTTGAAGTAGGAATAGAAGATAGGAGTAGGTTGTTTAAGGATGAGCTTGGATTAGAATCTGAAGAATTGGTTCAGAAAGGAGGTGCTGAACTAGGTGCATTTGTTGGAGATGAAGTTGCATATGTATTCCAAAAGGTTTGACGAAAATTGTCGTTCTCTATGTGGATTTGTAAGTCGGTGATGTTGCAAGTATGAAACATCAATCAACATCGCTCGACGCTGATGCACGGTTGATCCCTCCGCGCATTGGCACACATTGTTTGAGTATTCTTGAACGCATTGACATGCTCCCCGTTGTAGCCCTGGAATATCACGACCACAATATTGCTTTGAAGTCTGCCATGACTCGTATCCAACACGGTCTTCCCTCGGTGAATTTTTATGGGAATAATGAAGGGAGTCGTTTAACCATTCGGTGTGATTTTGATCCAGGAGGGGAGAGCTCGCCAAAGCTTCTGTTCGCGTCGCTCTTCATTGTGTCGTGGTTCCCACCTTGAGGACAAGGTGGATTTTAACCGCGGGGGAGTTGATACGATTATTATTATTATTATTATTTAGTTAGTTAATTATGGATTTGCATATCTTTTTCATATCTTTTGTCTTGCTCATTAAGTTAGTGTCCACTATTATAAATAGTGGACATTGTTATTCATTTTAATCATTCAAGAAATAAAATACTTTTTTTTACGCAATTTATCTTTTTTCTCTAGTGCACAAAAGCACGAACCCTAGAATTCGACGCCGGATTGATCGACGGGCAAAGCTCCCGCGACGTTCGACGCGATTTCCTATCGTTGAGGAATTATATCCTTAACACTATGGCTGACAATTAAATAAAAGTATTTTTTGCACTATGCCCACTGGGTGTATCAAATACTCAGCCCTGCATGTTTCTTTTACTAACGTGCAGGTTGAACGTTATTGAGGTGACGAAGGTGTTGGGAAGAGCTCGTTAATAAGTAGTTAGGTAGCCCAAAGTAGTATGTCCCCATACATACTACTTGGACTTGGAACCATCCGCTGCATTTGTAGTTGTTCTAAGAACTTATGATCTTGGCCTTGTACTCTAATTATGATTTGACTTTGTACCCATTTGCCTTCGAGACTATTCCTTCGAGTTGATTATTTCCTTTATGATGAGTTTATGATTTATGAAGTTATTTTAGTCACGAAATAGCTACGCTCACTATTACTAGGGAGTTGTGGTCGTGACACTTAGTTATGAAATTCCATGGTGAATTCAACATCCCAGAGCATGGATGATATGAAAATTGACAACAAGCTGATGGATTTGAAACTACACCCACTCATTCGGCGGTTGAAGATATGGATCTACTCCTACGACCAATGATGAAGAAAGTATGGTTCATGACTTTTCCGATTATTTTTTTGGATACATGATATGTGTTTAACGTTGATAAGGTATTTTAACCAATGTGATGAACAATCTCTTGTTGAACCTTGTTGATGAATATTTTTTCGATTTTTTCATGCCGGTAGTATAAACAAATCAATAATGAAGTAAGAGTTTTGCTGAATGAACTAATCCGCGGGTTGAATGAAGTATCGTGAACTCAATTGTGTTGTATGCATAAGTTTGCGTAAAGCTTTAGTTAATATGAATCAAATATCTAGTTGAATGAAGTAAGAACATGTTTGAATGAAAATTCCGGTTAATATGAAATGATAATATGAAGTTTATTGTATGCATAAGTACGTGATTAATTGTACTTATAATGAACTAAATTACCTTTATAAATGAAGTAACAGCTTGGACGAATTAACTTAAATTATGGTTGAATGATGATTCTTGTTGTTGTGGTGGTGGTGGATATGCAGATTTTTACGATGTCGCATGGCTTATTGAGGGCAATATTGATCAAATCGTGCATTAAAATATATCATTGCTGAAATGAAAAAATAAGTACTTAGCGAGGGGGCTCTCTTGTCCTAAAGTGACAAGAGAAAGATGATTTAGAATTTATATGGTTCGCAAGTCCCTAGTGAAATTGAAGTCCATCCTCCTGATGTCATCAGCACCAAGGGTTGCAGCAGTCGGAAAGTTTCACGCCTTGAGAAAGTAATAAAGGATATGCATATAAAACACGTTAATTTATATTACTTCATTTCATGAATTTATTAGTTCTTCATTCAACTGTTATTTCTTCATTCAACTGTTATTTCTTCACAAAATATGCATATAACACAGTTAATAAAATTCATACAACACAGTTAACTTCATCCCATGAATTAGGACTAGGTCATAAATTTCTTTTTACCTTCTGGCATAGGGATTTGGCTTGGAGTACTGAACATCAAACGAACTTTTCTTGTGTTTTGAATTATCCACCAGCTATGATTTAGCTACTGACCTACGAGTATATTTGATGCCTACGTTGACCTTCCTCCGCTTTGCTTCATGAAATAATTGGACGAAAATCAGAAACTAAATTACAAACAGATATAGTAAATTAGAATTTCAAAAACTATAAAGCTTCAAAAGAGTGTATTATTTGAAGCAGACGTTGTGCCAGAACGCAATCACCGTCGTTCACCTTCCATCGACGATTTTCTTGTGTCAACCATTAAAATCGGCGGCTAAAGTATTGTGCTTTGAAATCTGAATTATGAAGCAATGTTTCCAAATTATAAAGTAATAAATCACATTTAGAAGATGCATATTATTTTATGCCACGTAATTCAAATGAGTCTAGAAATGAACCAGAAGCACACATTAACCACATAAATTCGAAAAAAATGAAAAATCAAACACTAAATTAATAGCCTCATGAAATGAAGTAATATCCTCATAAAATGAACTAAATCGATGATTTATGTTGCCACACTTTTTGATATATTTCTCTCAAATATCAGAGAAGTACTGTGAAGTAATTTATCCTAAAGTAATCGATTTATGCAACAATCAAATGTTGAAGTAATCTCTCCTAAAGAAAAATCAAAGCCAAAAATCAAATGAGTAATACCTGAACCAGACGTACGGCCAGAACGTAATAGGCGTCCTTCACCTTCGGTCGACGATTTGCGTGTGTCAACCATTTCCGAGTGATCTGAAGTTTTATTAAAGAGAAATGAGAGACACTTTCTTAGTGAGGTTCATAGTTTGTTCTTGCTGTGATTGTAGAGAACATTTTGTATGTGAGCTTGAGTGTTGTTGATCATCTCGATCGGTTGTAATTCTCATTTGTATCTTTGGTGTTAGCTGAATAAAGTTTGGATCACCTTCTCCGTGCACGTATGCCTTTACGGCTGAACCACGTAAATTCCCTTGTTGATTGTTTTTTCTTGATTTCGTTTATTGCAATTGGTGTTTGGGTATTCTGATAATCGGACCAAGTTCCACAATGAATAATTAATAAGTAAGAAGATTTATTTAGTGATAAAGTGGAGACGCAAACGGAAGTGAGCAGTGGCAGCGTCGCGGGAGCCAAAGCCGAAAGTATAAGGGTTTTATCTACATTATTCTCTCTTACTTTATTTTTTTTTCATAACTATTTATAATTATTTTTTTCAAAATGATTTGACTGTACTACTATGGAATGGAGAGAGGGAGTACTTTTCTTTCTTATTTTCATTTTAAAATACGAGTAATTTTGTTTTTAATCACTATTTTTAAATGAATTACACCATTTCATCTTTATTAATAAACTAACAACTCGTTGATAATCATGTTTCCAATATCTTCTCCTATCAGCAATTTTTGAGTTTCTTACGGTTGTTTCGATTTACATTAAAAAAAATGAAATCATTGGCGCTGAAAAAAAAACATCTATGGATATTTTCTTGGCCCTGAATTCCCAACCCACCATCCACTCGTGATTTATCAGCATAATGTTTTATCCAATGTTTTAAAAATTAGACTGGTAAACGAACTAACAAAATTATTGGTTTACAGTTTAATTGGTCGTACAAATCATACCAATGTTCAAACCATAATATTGTTTTTGCATCTAATTAGATATGTTTATTATACAAAAAATATTCAAATTTAGTGCATAATTGAATAAAAAGAAATTTATGTAATAAAAATCTCAAATTTTAATAACATTAAATGTCAATAAATCTATTAATTTGTAAATAACTTCAAATAAAAAATATAATCATCTTTTTTTTAAATATTTCAAATTTAAATAAAATACTCAAAATTGTGAAAAATTTACGTAAGCATTTACTTAAAATTATAGGACAAATGACTAAACCCCCAAATTTCTCTACAAGCAAAATGGAAACAAAATTTCTAAGATAGAAAAACGTATTTTTATATAAAAATTTTTAGAGCATCATAAAAAGAAAGTAGAAAATGACAATATGCTCATGTAAATAAGATTTAATTAAATTTCATTTAAGGTAAAAGTATGATATTTTTCGCATACCGAATTTACGGTAAACTATATGGTATAGTGGTTTCGGTAAGTATATCATACCTACTCACCCTTAGGCATACTTGGGAATATGAAAGGGTTCAATCATAAGAATCCTTATCAAACACTCCCTTCGTCTCATTAGAAATGAAACATTTGCTTTTCGGCACATGATTTTATGTAATATTGTTTTGTGAGTCAATGATGAGAGAATAAAGTTAGAGATGATAAAGTAGAGATGGTATTGTTTCCATTTTAGAAAACGTTCCATTTTTATGGGACAACCTAAAAAAAGAAAACATTTCATTTTTTATGGGATGGAGAGAGTAATTAGGCCATCCACAACGTTGTTCCTATACCGTTCCTAAACCGTTCCTTAAACTACTATTTGCGGGACCCACTGTACTTTTTTACTCCATTCCTTAACTAAGGAACGGAACCTGCAACCCTCCGTTCCTTAACCGTTCCTTAAATTACTATTCATTCAATTTCAATTTTTATTTTTATTTCCAACTCAATTCAATTAAAAAAACACACTTTAATAAAAAAACAAACACACTTTATTAAAAAACACACAACAATAAAACAAAGTTACAACTTAAACTTAAAAAAAATAAAAAACACACAATTAAAATCCTAAAAAAATAAAAGTACACAATTTTAATAATTTCATCCGCCAAAGTTTACCCAAATGTACTCAATTAGATCCTGTTGGAGTTGGGTGTGGGCGCTAGAGTCGCGTGTCCTTGCACGAATAGATAACCGTTCTTGTATAGACGGATGCGCTCCACATTTCGAGGCGGACTACTTGCGGTTGAGCTTCCGGGGGATTCGGGGTCGAACCAATTTCCCGCCTCGGGTCCTTCGTCTTGGACAATCATGTTGTGCAAGATTATGCACGTATACATGATGTCGACCATGTTCTCCATGAACCACGAGCCGGGGCTTTGATGATGTTGAAGCGCGCTTGGAGAACCCCGAACACCCTTTCCACATCCTTGCGAGCAGCCTCCTGCTTCTGCGCGAAAAGAGCCTGCTTTGGGTTCGCAGACCCACTGCACGTCTTCACGAAGGTAGGCCACTTCGGGTAGATGGCATCGGCGAGATAGTACCCCATTTTATAAAGCCGGTTGTTGGCGACGAAGTTGATGGCCGGCGCTTTACCATTCAAAACTTCGGTCAAGAGGTCGGACTGGTGGAGCACATTTACGTCGTTGTTCGACCCGGGGACCCCGAAGTACGCGTGCCAGATCCAAAGGCGGTAGTCGGCAACGGCCTCGAGTATAACGGTTCGGTGGGTGCCTTTGTGGCCGCTCGTGTAGGACCCATTCCACGCCACAGGGCAATTCTTCCATTGCCAGTGCATGCAATCGACGCTGCCGAGCATCCCGGGGAATCCGTGCACTGTTTCGTGAAGGTCGAGCAGGAACTGACAATCAGTCGTGCTTGGCCTCCGGAGAAATTCGTCGGTGAAGGCTGCCCGGACACCTTTGCAGAATTTGAGCAAGCACATTCGCCCAGTGTTGTCTCCGATGTGGAGGTATTCGTCGAACATGTCGGCCGTTTGTCCAGTCGCAAGCTGGCGGATTGCTGCAGTACATTTCTGCACCGTCGTGTGGCTGGGACGGCCGACCGCGTCGAACCCTTCCTGGAAGAACTCTTCCTGGGCTGCCAAAGTATTCGCGATGTGGAGAAATAACGGTTTCCCCATGCGGAAACGGCGACGGAAGTACGGATCTCCCCAAACCGGGTTATCGCAGAAGTAGTCGCGTACTAACCTTGCGACGGCTTCCTCCCGGTTACGATGGATGTACGTACGGGAGCGTCGTTGGGGCGGCGCGGCTTCTTCCGCCTCCCGTCGTCGATCTTCTTCAAGTGATTGTTTCAATATTTGACGCATTTGTTCAAAAGGATCCATTAATTTGATTAAATTTGGGAGAAGAAAAACAGAGTTGATTTGAGATGAAACTTGAGGTGGAAATAGAGAGGATTTGAGAGGAATAGATGTGTATTTGTGAGTGAAATGAATATGAAATAAGAGTATTTATAGAGTAAATAAATTATAAAAAAAAATAAAAAAATACAAAACGGCTAAAAAAAACGGTAACAATACCGTTGCAAATTTTTTTATTATTATTAAATTCGAATTTAAAAAAAATGAATTATTGCGTCACGTGACGAAACCCACTCGCGGGGCAGCGAGTGGGCGTCACGCGTCGAATGGGAGGCCGCCACGTCGCCTCAGCGCGTGGCGAAACGTGTCGTGCCGTGGGCCGCGGCAACGACACCCGACACGGCATGGGCACGGTTTGGCGACGACACGGCGGCTGCAATGCGTGCCGCAGCGGAACCGTTCCTCCGGAACGGCCTAGGCACCGCAACGACACAGCGTTGCGGGTGCTCTTATTAGACTCAACTAACATTTTGAGAAAAGAAAACAATAAGAAAATGACTCAAGTATTTCACTCTTATTTTACCAAATTTGCATTAAAATCGTGTCATTTCCAATGTTTATGTTTTTTTAGGGACGAAGGAAGTATTATAGATATTTAGGATTAGAATCAAATAAAAATCACTACTCCATCCGTCACATAAAAATATGGACGCATAATATGGCACATAAATTAAGACAAAATTGGTGAAGTTATAGAAAAGAGGGGAAATGTAGTTAAAATAGTGTTAGTGAGTGGGACTCATATTATTATTAGTGTTTTAATGGTGGTATAAGTTGTAAATAACTTGATGTATATGAGTAATAAATTGGAATATCTTCTATAAATGAAAATGCTCGTATTTTTATAGGACGAATGAAAATAGAAACTGAGCATATTTTTATGCGGCGGATAAAGTATTATTTTAAAATATGATCGGAACTCAGCTTTGCCGCTTGAACATGGAGAATTGTATAGTCCTGCTTCCTTTGATTCCAACAGTCAACAACTTTTCAACTTTTAAAATTTTTACGTTAAAAAAAAATCTTTAGCAAATACATCATGTTAAGAACAATGATAACTAAAACTTTTTCCTTTAAATTTAAATTATCATATCATTTATAAAATTTATGTATTCAGTGTTATTACCTCACTAGGTCGATATATAAGCACAGGTGAATAAGGATTTGGGAAAGGGCATATAAAAGGGTATTTAAAAATGTCATGATCGTACTTTTTAAGGATAGAAAGCTCATAATCATATTTTAATAGAAAGCCTACACTAACATTAATATCATTTTCAATATAAAATAGACTTAAAACATAATTCGTATTTGAACTGAAAGCCTATAATTATATATAGGATATAAAAGCCCACCTCATTTGTCTAAATTCCCTAACTTGAATTTCTCGCTTCGATCTTAATTCGTGGAGATAGTCCTTTGTGAAAATATTAACATAACAATATGTACAAGTTAGACTCAAGACAATTATCTCACTAACAATTAATTTCTTTTTATCTTTAGTTTATCCTTTGTAATTTCCGAAAACTCACATATTAATTAAATCGGAGAATTTAACCAATAGGGTTGCTTTATTGAAACTCACTTTCTTTTGAGTTAATTATTTCAAGAAGGATTACTTAAATTATGTGAATTTCGGGCGTCGCCCCAATCTTCCTTTCAGGCCCAACTTCCAAATAATTAAACTCTCTGGCCCATTCTAGTTAGACTCAAGACAATTATCTCATTAGAATGCATGCCTCCTAACTAATTTCCTTTTATCTTTAGTTCATCCTTTGTAATTTCCGAAAACTCCCATAATAATTAAATCGGAGAATTTAACCAATAGCGTTGCTTTATTGAAACTCACTTTCTTTTGAGTTAATCATTTCAAGAAGGATTACTTAAATTATGTGAATTTCGGGCGTCGCCCCAATCTTCCTTTCAGGCCCAACTTCCAAATAATTAAATTCTCTGTCTGGCCCAAACCTCTAAATCAATTTTCAGCCCAACTTACAAAAATGCTTGCTCTCTCAACTTATTTCCAAAATTCCCAAATTCAAAAGAACTCCAAATCAAGGTCACCGCCCACACTCCTTTTTCTACCTTATTTCCTTTCAACTATTGGTTTTGGTTTTGGTTTTGGTTTTGGTTTTGGTTTTGGTTTTGGTTTTGGTTTTGATTTGAGATTATACTTATCTTTAGAATTTATTGGTTTTGATTTGAGATTATACTTATCTTTAGAATTTAGAAACCTACTAAAGCATTTCTTCTTGTTTACGGCTTAAAATGTAAAAAGGTGGCTGATACTATCTTCATTGACCACTTAATGATCCTTGTTTGAACATTGAAAGCCTTTATGGGATGAAGAGAAGAATAGGTTGTGGGTCTTGGGTAGAGGCCGTGGCTTATCCTCAAGCTATTGGGCTGAGTTTCGAGTGGGCCGAAGAAATATATATTTTTGGTTGCTAAGAAGAGGCCTGAAATCTATGTACACTTTTTTTGTCATATTTTCATGTTCTTAGATCGATTATTTATTTACATTTATTGTCCGTGAAGTGTTGGCCCACTTTATTTTTCCTATTTTGGTCTGAGCATAAAAAGTTATCCACTTTATTTTTTTAATTTTGGTAAATAGAGTGAACTTTCTACTGACTCTTTACATTCACATTTTATTATAAAACAAATATATAATGTGAGATACTCATTCTACTAACTTTTTCAACTCACTTTTCTCCAATTTTATTAAAATTCGCGCTAAGTCAAACTCGGACAATATTTCATGGACGGAGGGGTATGACCTAAGTTCTTTTGTTCTAAACGAAATTTGAAAATCTTCTTGATCAATCATAAACGTACAATGCTCCTTTAATTGTCTTAAAGTTTATCGGATAAAAAAATTTGTCTAGCCATTGGATGCTCCTTTAAAAAAATCTCTTTATCTCTCATATACTTTATCTATTTTACATTAAAACTCGTATCGTTCATTAGCAGGATAGTTTAATGTAACATATCTAAGTCAAGTAAGAGCATCAGCATTGGCAGACGTCACCGCGGAATTCCCACCGGTGTGCGGGAATTCTGTGGCGGACGTCCGCCATTGTGCGTGGCACGCACAGATACGGAATTCCGTCGAGAAATTCGCAGTTCCGCGGCGTTCCGCGAAATTCCGCGGGGAATTCCGTGCGGACGTCCGCCATTGCGTTGACTCCCAAGGACGTCCGTGCGGAATTCTCGTTTATTGCATTATTTTTTTTAAATGTCTATAAATACATCCCGTTGAACTTTATTTCATTCGCACCACTTGTATTAACAAGTTTCTCTCTCTCTAAATTTCTTTTATATATCCGTAATGGCCGGTAGTGGTAGTGGTAGTGGTGGTGATGGGCATTATGAACACATGATGCGATGATTCATGCACGTGTGCGGGAGACCGCGGAGAGGGAGGAACAAGCGGCCTCGGCACTGGCGGTGCCTCGACCCATCCATTGTCGCACTATAGTACCTCGAGACCACCTCGTTGCCCACCATAGGTTGTACGCGGATTACTTTGCACCGGAGCCACGGTTTGGGGATAACCTATTCCGGCGACGGTTTAGGATGCATCGTCCGCTCTTTCTGCGTATCGTGGGCGCTTTGAAGCGTCGATACGTGTATTTTAGGGTGCGGGAGGATGCGGATGGTAAACCCGGCCACACGCCGATTCAGAAGTGCACTGCCGCAATCAGGCAGCTGGCATACTGAGGCGCGACCGACATGTTCGACGAGTACCTCCACATCAGCGAGACGACTGCCCGCGAGTGCCTGAAGTATTTTTGTCAGGGCGATAGGGAGATATTCGAGGATATGTATCTTCGGAAGCCTACCCCCGAAGATTGTCAGGCTCTGCTAGATATGCACGGGAATCAGCACGGGTTTCCGGGGATGTTAGGCAGCATAGATTGTATGCACTTGGAATGGAAGAACTGCCCCGCTGCCTGGAAAGGAATGTACACTACTGGTTTCAAGGCCAAGAATCCCACGATGATCCTTGAAGCGGTAGCTGACTATCGGTTGTGGATTTGGCATGCCTATTTTGGAGTAGCAGGATCGAAAAACGACATCAACGTCCTCCAGTCGTCGCCCCTTTTCAACGACCAGTGCATGGGCGTCGGTCCTGCCGTCAACTTCATCGCCAACGGCAACCAGCACAACATGGGCTATTATTTGGCTGATGGGATATACCCTATACGGCCCGTCTTTGTGAAGACGATCAGATGCCCAGCAGATGAAAAGAAGATATATTTTGCGGGTCGCTAGGAGGCAGCGCGCAAGGATGTAGAGCGGGCATTTGGTGTGCTCCAGGCTCGATGGACGGCAGTGAAGGGTCCAACACGGCTGTGGTACGTTGACAGCATCGCCGACATCATGTACGCATGTATTATCATGCACAACATGATTGTCGAAGATGAAGGTCCAGCACTGACTGATTGGGCCAATGATGATGCTGATGCTGCGGGTCCAAGCCACGGCGTGGCCACTAGCAATGTACGCATGGGGATACCCCATGACGAAGTCGATCGAGTCCGTGCATTTGCCGACATGCGCCAAAAACAAGCCCACGTTCGACTCTAGAACGATATTATTGAAGAAGTATGGAAGAGGAGGGGTCGTCGTTGATGTAATTTTTAATTATTGAAATGTATTTTTTTAATTTGGTGAAATATACTTTTCTTTTTTTAAATGGAATTCTTTTCCCTATTTGTGTAGAAATTTTAATTCCGTAAATTGTTTAATTTGTGAATTTATGAATTTTTTTATTGTGGGAAGTCCGCCGGCAACGACTCACAATCAATCGACCTCAACGACTCCCAAACGGATGAGCCCTCCGCTACAAACACTAGGCGCCCACGCCCTCCGGGGCAACAGGCCTCTATCCGAAATGCTAGAGGATCTGCAGGTTCCTACCGCATCTCGTCAGCCGCGTCTGGATCGCGCATCTCGCAGCCCGCTTCTAGATCGCACTCCGTGGGCACTGGTCCCTACGAGGTCTTGAACAGGAGCCTAGATGTGCAGTTGATGAAACAACTGCAAGATAACTGTCGTTTCTACGAGACCTCAACCGACCCGATCACCAAGGAGATATACTACGCGCTCATGTGTAGGATCAAGGATCAGCTAGGGTTGTCTGGTGCAGCGGCGAGGCCGGCGGAGTGTCACGACCACAACTCCCTAGTCAAAGAGAGTGTAGCTATTTCGCGACTAAACATACTGAAACTGTCTCGACTCATCATGAATATAACTTAATTCAAAGAAACATTGTCTGAATGTGCTAAAGATAACATAGTACTGAATCAGAGTGAATTCTGGGACATTGTCTTTACAAAAAACAAGTCTAAGTTTACGCAACGGAAGAGTACCAAGACAGATGTATTATGTATGAAGACATACAACACCAGCTATCCTTCTACTTATTTAGTCTTCTGTCCCAACACCTCCTCTGCCTCGACCGATCAACCTGAACATTAAAGAAAACAATATGCAGGGCTGCGTACTTGATATACTCAGTGGGCTTATGCCGAAAACTGTTTTCTGTTAGTTCTGAAAACAAGTCCCGGTCACCAAAATCTGTTATTTCTTTCTGAAATAGACTGCAGTCTTTTAAACTTCTGATGATATGCCATATCAAACTGTGTGAATCGGGAATGTGGCCACATTCCACGATCATTGGGCCGGCCAACCTGGCGCTAGCTCACGACCCCTGGACCGGCCAACCTGGCGCTAGCTCACGGTCCTTATGTGTACACTAGTCCGAGTATGATTTACTGACCTACTGGGACCCGAATTCTATTTAACTTGCTTGGCATAGCCAACAGATAGGCAATCATACAACAAAACATGGCATGACAACCCATTCAAATAATCATGTTTTCACATAAAACACGCTTTAAAAGAAAGAAGAGAAAGAGCCCACCTCAATTGCTTAAACTCTTGCAAAAACGGGTGCTTTCCTGCCCTGAGATTACGCGTCGAGCGACGACGTTCCTTTACAAAATTTAATATACTTAAATTAGGCTTTAAATAATTACTTGTCTTGCATGTATGCATGTCTAAGCGTGTGCTCTTTTATTTTATCTCTTTCTTTCTAAAACTTAGAGATCTAAATTCTTCAATTAAAATTGTGACTATTAAAGTCCGCTTTAATTATTCTTCGAAAAGCTATCTCACACGGCTTAATAAATTTCTTTCTTCCGTGGCTTAGGGAAATCAAATCCCATGGACTAAATTCTATTATGGCCGGTGGTCCATAAAACTTAACGTGGACCAGCTATTTAAAGATTTATTTTCTGGCCCAGAATGTATCCCCTTTTTCTTTTCTTAGCAAAATGGCCCAGCTTCCTTCGTTTCTGTTTTTATTCACTGAGGCCCAAAGCAATTAACTGGGCATGGCCCAATTACTGCCAAAACATTCTCCCTTCTCCATCGGCTATTCAATTCTTCCTCATTCTTTTTCAAGCAAAAACCCCCAAATTGAAATGAGAATCCCTAGATTCCACACCACCGCTGTGGTGCGCGCGGCAGCTCGCCGTCGAGGCCCTTATCGTCGCTGTTTCTGTCTCTCAGCCGTCGCCGGGTTAGTCTTCGCCTCCGGTCTCGGCTGCACGTGATGCGCTACGGCCTGAGCCGCTGCTGTCACGGAGACCTCGCCGTGTTCGTCGCTGGACTCCGTCCGCCGTTCAGCCCACCAGCGCTGGAGCTCTGCGGATTCGAGCCGTCGTCAGCGTAGGAGAGAGGGCATCACCTCCGGGACTTCCTGGACACGTGTACAGCGAGGTAGCATTCGGCACCGTCGTCGTTCCCCAATCGACTACCGAGCTCACCTTCTCGTCTCAAACTAAGTTCCCTTTCTTAGTTCTTATTAAATGAACCCCCCCTTGAAGGTTGGTAGCCTTAGGGTTTTTCTACTTCATTGTTGGGAGTGTTGTTGGAGACGATGGGACTCGTTCATTGCGTTTAGGCGAAAAGAATTCAAACCTAGTAGCCCATGTTCTCATTTATGGCAGTAGCTACATTTAAGGTTCTATCTTAAGTGATTTGCTAGATTCAACATTAGTTCTATAAGCTTTGTTCTATGCTTCGCTATTTCCCTCAATCTTAAGGTATGTTCTTTTTTTTTTTTTTTTTTTTGATAACGTGGGAACCCGCAGCCGCAACCCTTAGGGGGCGCACTGGGTAAACCCCCGGCCCTGTGCAATAGCCTGCAAACCACACAGAACGGTTAAACCAACCTAGGTTGCCCATAGCTGACAGGCTCACAGCTCAGGAGGCCAAGAGACTGCCCTTTGCAGGGCTCGAACTCATAACCTCACGGTTACAAGCCTTTCACAGCCTCGACCAACTGAGCTGGGGGTTGCCCCCATCTTAAGGTATGTTCTACTTTGATGCAAAGTGGTGTCGTGAGGATTACCTGCTGAAACTGCAGTTGTCTTTGAAATCAGCCCAGAAACCTTAGCTTCCCTTACTTCTCCAACTTGCTTTTTAGTTTAGTGAATAATGTGATTGGGAGTGAGTGGAACCGAAGGCATGGAGTATATGTAGGATGGTTGTAACCGAAAGCCTGCTGGGTTGCTGTTAGTGTAGAGAAAAGGGTCCTTTGGCTGCCCTTTATTGGCTGATTTGGTAACTGCAAAATCTGCAACTCTTGGTCCTCTTGCAGGGGCATTTTTGTTGGTTGTGAGAGTGTACTCATGGTTATTAAAAGAGCTGATTTCCCTTTTGTTTCCATATGCAACATATCTTGCTTTTCATGATCTTGTAGTACCTTATAATTAATGTTGCTTGGTGTTTAGTTTGGGACAAAAGGACTCTTGTACTCATGTTTCTTGTTTGATTCCTGCAGGGTGTACATAGGGGAGCTGGGGCGGTTGGAGGAGAACGTGGCTGCCCAGCTGCTGTCTCTGCGACGGGTTCGTTGCCTCGGCCATCGTGCTCGCTGCCCGGAATCGACGGGTGCACGGGCCGCGGTGGGTGCGGTTTGGCTCGGGGAAAAGAAATAGATCCCCAACGTTTTCTCCCCTTAGCATTCTTATGTATTTTTCTTTATTTTCATCGTCAAAATTTGTAATACACTATTTAAATTGGAAATTCTAAATATCGTGTTTTGTTTACTCAAGAATATAAACGAATGCTCTTTTCATTCTCTTTCTTTAAATTTCTAGTCTTTATTTCATAAATTCCGAGAAATTAGATCACGGTTATTACACGGAGGCAGTGGGCGACGGAGGCGGAAGCGGTGGAGAAGAGGCGGCGGATTCCGACTCCCCCACCGAGTAGACGGTGGCGGTGTTTTTATTTGTTTTTTTAAAATGTTCGTTGTATAATTTTCTCGTATCCGTAATACAACGAATATTTGGTGCCAATACTTTTTAAATTTTAGTATTATCTCGTTTTCTAATTATTTACAGTCCGATAATTTTAAACATAACTGAATTAAAATATAAAAAAATAAAATAAAGTGTAATGTGGCTAAAAAAGTGTCAACTATTGCTGTGGAAACTTTTTTTGTGGCCGCGGACAAATCAGAATGGGTTGTGGACAAAAAAAGTGGCGGGGCGGGTGAAAGTGTCCACACTATTATGGATACTCTAACCGACATTTGAAAATCTTCTTAACCAATTGTAAATGTCCAATGCTCCTTTGATTATCTTAAAGTTTTATCTGATAAAAAATATGTCAGCCACTGACATCCTTCTGCGAATAGCTAAGATGTCAAAAAGTGGGGTGCTACAAGAAGAAATTTTAAAATTAATTACTTATCAAATTAACTAAGAATAAAGTAGGAAAGTAGAGTAGTAGAAAAATAAAGAGAAAATAAAGTAAGAGAGAGTAAAGTAACTGGACAAAAATATGTTTGACTTTTACTAAAAAGAAAAATGAGTCTACTACTATAGAACGTTACTTTTATGGAAGGGGGAGAATAGCATAATCGACTGCCAGACAGAGTCCAAGACAAGTGATTAGTCTCGCTTTTGCTTCTTCCTTTTTCCACGATCATAATTACACATCTTCTGATTTTCTCTTTCTAGATCTGCAGATCTATTCAATCTCAGCTTAGATTTTAACATTTCTCAGGTAACAACTCTCATACTAATTTACATTACCACAAGGCTTCGGGAAATGAAAATTTTAATTTATTGTACATGTAAAATATAGGAAATTTCGAATAATCATCTGAATTAGAGTCAACTCTAACATCTTGCTTGTAGATTGGTAGCGCTTAGCATTATGTTTACATATTTTAACATACTATATTGGATTTATACTTTGTTCATTATTTGCAAATTCATTCTCGGACTAGATAGATGATTGCTAGAAAAGTCAGATTATAACTATTTTTCTCATCAAATAATTATTGTTTTTTATTTATGTGATCTCTGGAGAAGTTAGTGGAGTCCAATTCAACTTCATATAGTGAATCTCTCTTCCTTTCTGCACGGTCATATTTACACATCTTGTGATTCTCTTTTTCTAGATCTACAAAGTCAACTTCATGACTGATAAGTCTCTCTTTCTCTTCTTCCAATCTCCACAGACCACAAGTCCACAATCATATTTACACGTCTTGTGATTCTCGGTTTCTAGATCTACAAATTGTAAAAATCATAGATTAAATATGCCCGGTCAATGGATTTTGACCAAATAATAAATGTGACGAGACATTTAATTTTGTGAAATTAAATGACATAGCGTCGATCTACATTTTACGTAGATAAATGTAGTATATTCACTTTCTCAAATCCGATTTCCGGTGAGTGAGAAATAGTGGATTAAAGTTGGGCATAATTAGCTTTTTATTAAAGCTTGGAGTTGGAGCTTAGGGAATAATTAACTAGTGTTAATTATCCCACATTGGAAGATTAATACATCTTTAATGTGCTTAAATTAAGTGCCTTTATGTTACTTAATAATTATAGTGGATTAAGATGGGTGAAAAAGCCCACACGCGCGCACACGCGCGCGCGCCGCCGCCCGCCCGCCCGAGCCCGTGCTCGTGGGCGCAGGCCGCGGGCCCGATCCTGATCCCGATCCCGATCCCGATCCCGATCTTGGACTTGGATCTTGTGGGCTTGGGGCTTTTCTTTTTGGACCACCGCCGAGTCAGCAATCCAAGTAGCTTGACACGTCGTCAAGCGAGGCACAGTCACGGATGCCACGTGAGAAATCCACACGCTCCACACGCGAATGGCACACTCCAGCCACACGCCTGTAACCGATGTCGGTTAAGAATTGCCATGATGAGCCTTCAATGGCTGGTTGACCCTGCATGGTGGCTTGGCCTATAAATAGGCTAGCCATACCACTGCATTAGTAGACACACCTACAAGCATTCTGCATCATAAGCTCTTTCCCTCTCTCTGCATTGTTTTCTGTCGAAGCTCTGCTCTCTCCTCCATCCCGTTCACCGGAGCTCTACTGATTGCGGTGCTGCATCAATAGAGACGTAGCCGTTTTACCTTTGGGGACGACACGCCAAACCGAAGAGCACTACCGGGGCGTATCTCATCTTGCGGGAAGAGGCCTCCTCGACTCGGCTAAACTTCGTTCACGGTTACTGTTTCGAATTCTGTAATTTTCTTTGTAGTTCAGTTTCATCTTCTGTATTTCTTCTTTTGGGTTGTATTACGCCCGGTTTTGTTATCTCTTGTAATCCAAAAACCAACAATCGCAAGACGAGATAACTTGCCTTTGAAGGAATTTGGACCTTAAACTGAACTAATAACTTTCGAAACTTAAACCTTTGCTGGAGATGTCGACTGAATCCAACACCGCTGCTGCCACCTCCGCCGCTGCCATTTCCTCCACCATGGCGACCACTGGACCTGTCAACACTTCATCGATTCCGACGATGATGCCCACTCCCGGGCGCTATCCTTCTTCTTCAACAACCCCTTGGGAGATTGTTAACCCCCTTGGGCCCACTGGTGGTTCCACCTTTGGTGGTTCGGTTGGTTCCACTTTTAGTGGTTCCTTCGGGTCCTTTAATGGATCGAGTGCTGGGGCCTTCGGGTCTCACACGAATGCTGGGGCCTTCGGGTCTCATGCGAGTGCTAGTCCCTTCGGGGATAGTACGATCATGGCGGGCTCTATGCCCAACATGAATGGTGGGGGCTCTATGCCCAACCATGTTGTTGGCTCCTTCGGGGGCAAGGGAATTGGGTCCTTCCATGGACCAAGTTCGGCACCTTTGGCACCAAGAATGATGCCACCCGCCGAGAAGCCACCAAAATTTGGAGGATCCGACTTCAAAAGGTGGTACCAAAAGATGTTGTTCTACTTGACAACATTGGGCGTCGCCAACTTCCTCACGGAAAACGAGCCGCCCGTGCCAAGCGACCAAGAGACTAGGCTCGAAGTCATGGCGGACTATGAGGCTTGGAGGAAAGGGGATTATCTATGTAAAAATTTTATATTAAGTGCATTAGATGATAGCCTATACAATGTATACTCCAATGTAACCACATCTAAACAAATGTGGGAAAGCCTAGAAAAGAAGTATAGCATAGATAATGCTGCAGGTACCGAGAACGTCATAGTAGCCAAATTCAATGACTACAAAATGGTCGATTCTCGCCCTATCATGGAGCAAGTTCAAGAGCTCCAAATGATCATCCACGCACTAGTGGCTGAAGGGATGACCTTGCCCGATAAATTCCTAAGGTGCACGATCATTGACAAGCTCCCTCCAAGTTGGAAGGACTTCAAGAGTTATCTCAAGCACAAGCGAAAGCAGATGACCCTTGAAGACTTGATCGTGAAGTTGCGCATTGAGGCCGACGTGCACAAAAGTGATCAAAAGGCTAAGGGCTTCACCCCAAATGAAGCCAAAGCCAACCTGTTGGAGCGGGACGGTCCCTCCAACAAACGCCCTCGCCCAAACCGTCCAAACGACAAAGGGAAGGGAAAGCAGCCTTCAAAGAAGTTTGAAGGCGGCTGCTACAAGTGTGGCAAACCAGGACACTTTGCTAAAGACTGCCGCAGCAAAAAGAAGAAACCGGCTGCCCACGTCGTTGAGAAGGAGTTCAAGGACTGGGATGAAAACGACCTCATTGCTGTGGTCACCGAAGAGGTTAACCTTGTGGATAACAAGGGTGGCTGGTACATCGACACCGGCGCTACTGCTCATGTCTGCTCAGATAGGAGCAAGTTTGCCTTCTACACTGCTGCTGAAGGGAGGAAGATCAACATGGGGAATCAAGCATCGTCCGAAGTCCTCGGCGTTGGTAACGTGATTCTCATGATGACGTCTGGCGTCACGATCACTTTGAAGGATGTGCTGCATGTCCCGGACATCCGCAAGAACCTAGTGTCAGGATCAATACTAGTTAATAAGGGGTTTAAACTTGTATTTGAGTCTGATAGGTTTACTTTGTATAAGTTTGGAAAATCCCTCGGAAAAGGTTATGTAACCGATGGGCTTTTTAAGCTTAGTGTGGCAACTCGCAGTGTTGCAAAGCCTTTGGCTAATAAAAATAAAGCATCTACTTCCTCTTACTTGACTGAGTGTTCAAAAGCCATTAAAAGATTAGTGAATTTAGATTTACTAAAGGCTAATGAAGTGGATAATCAAGATAAATGTGAAATTTGTCTTGAAGCAAAAATGACTAAGTTGCCGTTTCATTCGGTTGAACGAAGCACAAAACCCCTTGAATTAATTCACACAGATGTATGTGATTTAAAGATGGTGCAAACTAGAGGTGGTAAAAAGTACTTTATCACTTTCATAGATGATTGCACAAGGTATTGCTATATTTATCTTTTAAGAAGTAAAGATGAAGCAATAGAAGCGTTCAAAAATTATAAGAACGAAGTTGAGAATCAACTTGGTTGTAAAATCAAATCGATTCGAAGCGATAGAGGAGGCGAATATGTAGCCCCGTTTGAGGAATTATGCAACGCAAGTGGTATAATCCATCAAACGACTGCACCATATTCACCACAATCTAATGGTGTTGCAGAACGCAAGAATCGAACTCTAAAAGAGATGATGAATGCACTGCTACTCAGTTCAGGATTACCACATAACATGTGGGGGAAGCCGTTTTGACGGCCAACTATATCTTGAATAAAATCCCTCTCAAAGGAAAAGATGTTACTCCTTATGAGTTGTGGAAGGGAAGGAAGCCATCCTACAAATACCTCAAAGTGTGGGGGTGTTTGGTAAAGGTGATGGTTCCTCCGCCCAAAGAAGTTACAATTGGACCTAAAACGGTTGATTGCATCTTCATTGGATATGCACTTAACAGCAGTGCATATCGATTTGTTGTTCACAAGTCTGAAATATCGACTATAACAGTAGGGACAACAATTGAGTCAAGGAATGCTGTATTTCTCGAAAATACATTTCCTTGCAAAGACAAAGAAAAAGTCGTAACCAATTCTGAGACAAGAATTGAAGAAGAAGCCACTAGTTCTAAACCAGTGGAAGAAGAAGCCACTAGTTCTAAATCAGCGGATGAGGAACCTAAATCGCGCAAGCGTGCAAGGCCCGATCCGAACGATACAGTACTAAGACGTGGTTATAGATGAAGAACCGACATCTATAAAAGTAGCCTTTGATGGCCTAGACGGGTTGCATTGGAAAGAAGTTGTTCAAAGCGAAATTGATTCAATTTTGCTAAACCACACGTGGGTGTTGGTTGATCTACCTGAAGGTGCGAAACCTCTAGGTTGTAAATGGGTACTTAAAAGGAAATTTAAGGCCGATGGAACAGTGGATAAGTATAAAGCCCGACTAGTAGTAAATGGTTTTAAACAAAAGGAAGGACATGACTTCTTCGATACCTATTCACCTGTAACAAGGATTACATCTATCCGGGTGCTTCTCGCTATTGCTGTATTGCACAATCTTGAGATTCATCAAATGGATGTAAAGACCGCGTTTCTAAATGGTGAACTAGAAGATGCAATCTATATGGAACAACCCGAAGGGTTTGTAGTACCTGGACAAGAGAAAAAGGTATGCAAGCTCGTAAAGTCCCTATATGGATTGAAACAAGCGCCATTGCAATGGCACTTGAAGTTTGATAATGTGATGTTATCAAATGGGTTTAAAATCAACGAGTGCGACAAATGTGTCTATATCAAGAGCACTAATAACGGTCATGTTATAGTGTGTCTATACGTTGATGATATGTTAATCTTGGGTAGCAACACTCAAGTAATTAACGATACAAAGGCCATGTTAAAGAGAAACTTTGACATGAAAGACATGGGTCTAGCCGATGTAATTCTTGGAATGAAGATTCTAAGAACGAATGATGGAATCATCTTAACACAATCACATTATGTTGAGAAGATATTGAATAAATTCAAAGCCTATGATGGTGCGCCGGTTAAGACTCCAATTGAACTTGACGTTCACTTGAGCAAGAGCAAAGGCGAGCCCGTTGCACAAGAAGAGTATGCACGGGTCATCGGGTGCATTATGTACTTGACTAATTGCACTCGACCTGACATTGCTTGTGCCGTGAACAAATTGAGTCGTTACACGAGCAATCCAAGCAAAGAGCATTGGAGAGCTCTTGTGAGGGTTTTGAGATATTTAAAACATACTCAAAATCATGGGCTACACTTCTCGAGATACCCCCCGGTACTTGAAGGGTACTGTGATGCGAATTGGATATCCGATAATAGAGACTCACTTTCAACAAGTGGATATGTCTTTACTATTGGGGGTGGTGCTGTATCGTGGAAATCCACAAAACAGACATGTATAGCCCGATCAATAGGGGCGGCGCGCCGGCCACCCCGGAAACGCCGATGACGCGACTATCTATAATGGGAGAAGCGTCCGCCCCGGCGCGGACGCAATTTTGGGGGCGGAAGTGGCATCGCCGGGTATTCGCCGAGGACGCGCCGGTCCCCAAGCGGCGCGGCCATCAGGCCCGACGGTCGCTGGATTTTTTTAATTAATTTCCAATTTTTTTTTAAAAATACCCCTCCTCCACACACATCTTCACACCCATTTCACTCTCTATCCATTATTCATTCTCAAATTTATCTATCTCTAAAAGTGCACCGTGGAGATGAAGAATCACCGGGCACCGACGAATCGGGATATGACAACTATCTTCCATCTCAGCCGTGGAGATCGATTCCAACTCCCCATCCATCTCAGCCGTGGAGATCGAGTCCCACTCCCCCTCCATTCCAGTCGTGGTCGCCGACATCCTCGCCGTGGCAACAGACCCAATTTCGGGGCCAGACCTCTTTTCAGAGGAATTTGGGTCGATCGGCGTTCGGAGATTACAGACCCAACATGGACGCGCTCAACCATCCACGACCGGATACCCCTTTCCAACCCAGTCAATCTCCTTTGTCTGATGCTGATAGATTCGACCTGGAGCAGATGATGGGTTTGCTGAGTCCGAGTTTACCAGATACTCCGCCAGCATGCGTGGATACGCCGGTTCCGACGGGAGTCGGCGAGATCAGTGGAGCGGGTGGAAGCGGCGGCGACGGTGGGGTGGGAAGGAGGCGGCAGCGGCAGTGGCGGGGACGGCAGCGAGTTGGCGGGGGTGGAGCCGACAGCGAGTCGGTCGACGCACTACACCAAAGCGGAGTCCATTGTTGTGGCGAGGGCCTGGGATGCCGTCACATCGGATCCCATAGTTGGCACCGATCAGACCGAGACAAGCTTTTGGAAGCGCGTTCTATTGGTCTACAACGAGTTCAAGCCGAGAGGCGCCAAACCGCGTGACGCAGAACAGATCCGCAAAAAGTGGTCTAGGATTCTCAGAGCCACCAAGAGGTTCGCGGGCATATACCAGAACAACCTACTCACTGCTGAGAGTGGTCACAGCGAAGCCGACGTGAAGGAACTGTCGATGGCCCAATTCAACACTGAAGGCTTTCCTAAGTTCAACTCCTGGAGGGAGTATCTCGTTCTCGAGAACTGTCCGAAATTCAAGGCCATCTGTGCTGAGGAGCATCCTCCTGGGGCGAAGCGAACTAGACACAACAGAGCCTGGGACTACAGCAGCGACAGCTACTCACAATCAATCGACCTCAACGACGCACAAACGGATGAGTCATCCGCTACACACACTAGGTACCCACGCCCTCTGGGGCAACATGCCTCTATCCGAAACGCTAGTGGATCTGCAGGTTCCTCCCGCTTCTCGTCGGCCGCGTCTGGATCACGCATCTTGCAGCCCGCTTCTAGATCGCACTCCATGGGCACTGGTCCCCACGACGTCTTGAACAGGAACCTAGATGTGTAGTTGATTAAACAACTGCAAGAAAATTATCGTTTCTACGAGACCGCAACCGAGCCGATCAACAAGGAGATATACTACGCGCTCATGTGTAGAATCAATGATCAGCTGGGGTTGTCTGGTGCAGCGGCTGGGCCGGCGGCGGAGGCAGCGGCCGACGGAGGCTCAAGCAGTGGAGAAGAGGCGGCGGATTCCGACTCCACCACCGAGTAGACGGTGGCGGTGTTTTTATTTGTTTTTTTTAATATTCGTTGTATAATTTTTACGTATTCGTAATACAACGAATATTTGGTCCCAATACTTTTTTTTAATTTTAGTATTGTATCGTTTTCTAATTTTTTACAGTCCAATAATTTTAAATATAATTGAATTAATATATATACAAAAAATAAAATAAAGTGAAATGTGGCTAAAAAAATGTCCACTATTGCTGCGGAAACTTTTTTTTGTGGCCGCGGACAAATCAGAAGGGACTGTGGACAAAAAAAGTGGCGGGGCGGGTGGAAGTGTCCACACTATTGTGGGTACTCTAACCGACATTTGAAAATCTTCTTCCGCAATTATAAATGTCCGATGTTCCTTTGATTATCTTAAAGTTGTATCTGGTAAAAAATTTGTCAACCATTGACATCCTTTTGCGAATAGCTAAGATGTCAAAAAGTGGGGTGCTACAAGAAGAAATTTAAAAAATAATGATCAAATTAGCTTAGAATAAAGTAGGAAAGTAAAATGGTAGAAAAATGAAGAGAATAAAGTAAGAGAGAGTAAAGTAAGTGAGCAAAAATGTGTTTGACTTTTACTAAAAAGGAAAATAATTCCACTACTATAGAACGTTACTAAAATGGTAAAATGACTCCACTTTTATGAAATGGAGGGAGAATATTATAATCGACTGCAAGACAGAGTCAAGGACAAGTGATTAGTCTCGCTTTTGCTTCTTCCTTTTTCCACGATCATAATTACACATCTTGTGATTTTCTCTTTCTAGATCTTCAGATCTATTCAATCTCAGCTTAGATTTTAAGGCCATCCGCAACGCTGTCTCTTATCCGTCTCTTAACCGTCTCATCTCTTAACTATTCATGGACTCCACTGTACTTTTCACTCCATCTCTTAACTAAGAGACAGAACATGCAACCCTCCATCTCTTATCCGTCTCTTAATCATCTCATCCCTTAACTATTCATTCAATTTCATTTTTTATTTTTATTTCCAACAAATTCAATTAATAAACACACACTTCATAAAATAAAATAAAATAAAATTACAACTTAAAATCCTAAAAATAAAAAAAAGCACATAATTAAAATCCTAAAAAAATAAAAATTACATAATTTAAAATACAATTTTATTGAAATTAAAAAAACTACTCCGCCGGCGAATCATCCCCCGAAGGCGGTGGCGGTGCACTCAATCTACCTGAAGGCGGAATACCAATTTGTCTTGCCATATACTCGATTCCGGCAAGATGGGCTTGATATTGTGGAGGCGTCATGCGGGAAGTGTCTGCCATCGTGGCGATCAAGTACATGGACAATAGGGTGTTCGAGCCCGAGCCCGAGCCCGCCTGGCTTGATTCGCCTCGGCCCTTCCTCCCTTTAGCCGCCTTCGCCGCCTTAGTCCCTTGCGGCTGACGGCGCCCACGGGAGAACCCCCTGGCATCGTCTGCCGTGCCGTCAACCTCCTGCGAGGCAACCTCTTGTGCGGCGCTGCCCGAACCGCCCCACTAGATGAGTATTGGCCACCCGCCGTGTGCTTCGTGCGCTTCGAGGTCGAGCCCGAGCTGCACCGGACACCGCCGACCCACCTTTCCTCGTCTTTGACGGACTCCCAAACATCGACATGTCTGAATTCTTTGCCGGTGTCGTCGATATAAACTCGCAAAGCCGATCTCAGAATGTCGGCTCCCGTGGCTCCGCTTTGGTAATGAGCCGCTTCGTTCTTGTAGATGCCGCAGAATTTTTTGACCTCTCTGTCGACTCGGTCAAAGTGAGCATGGAGCATCTTCAATGTGCGGCGGCGGGACCCCTTCTGCTTAATCTCGTTGTAGGCCTCAGTGACTTTTCCCAGAAGCACTTCCGGGTTTGTTGATTCCCGACGATGGGATCGTACGAAACACTGATCCAGGCGTTGTACATAGCCATCGTGTCCTTGTGGCTGTACGGATGTCGGCCTACATCCTCCTCCTCGGCCGCCTCCTTCTCTTCCTCCACGGCGTCGAATGCCCTGGAACTTCCACCGCCACGTCCTCCTTCCGGAGTGGGTTCATCCGGATAATCATCGCGAATTTGGGATATTCCCTGCGAATTCCTCGGGGCGGAGGGACGAGCGTATGCATCAACATCAAAATGGGGTGGTTGGTATCTCACCGGCGTCGACGAACCGGAACCACCCAAGACATTATACATGCCCCCCAGTCGCCAAACGCTTTGATGTCAAATCCGCCAGAGCCGCCACCGCCAGAGTTTCCGTCGCCGGACATTTTGTGATGACAATTGGAGAGGTTAGATGAAAACTGGAGAGGAAATGGAGATGATTTGGGAAGAATAGATGTGTATTTGTGTGTGATATGAGTATGAAATAAAAGTATTTATATAGTAAAAAAAATTAAAAAAAAAGGAAAACGGTCGAAAACGGTATTATTACCGTTTTCGATTTTTAAAATTTTTTTTATTAAATTCGAATTTAAAAAAAAATGATCTATTGCGTCAGCGTGACGAGCCCACTCGCGGGCCGGCGAGTGGGCGTCACGCGTGGCGCCTGCTCGCGCCACGTGGCGCAGGCGCATGGCGAGCCAGCCCACGAGCCGTCTCGGTGGGACGGGTGTCTCTTGCCGCTGTCTCGTCTCGGCGGGACGAGATACGAGCCATCCGCAGGACGCATTGCTGGTGGCCTAACATTTCTCAAGTAACAACTCTCATAATAATTTACATTTCAGCATTTATTCGTTTGTTTAGAATTTTACAAGATCTTGCTAATATTACCACAAGGCTTCGGGAAATGAAAATTTTAATTTATTGTACATTTAACATATAGGAAATTTCGAATAATCATCTGAATTAGAGTCAACTCTAACATCTTGCTTGTAGATTGGTAGCGCTTAGCATTATGTTTACATATTTTAACATACTATATTGGATTTATACTTTGTTCATTACTTGCAAATTCATTCTCGGACTAGATAGATGATTGCTAGAAAAGTGAGATTATAGCTATTTTTCTCATCAAATAATTATTGTTTTTTATTTATGTGATCTCTGGAGAAGTTACCCAATTCAACTTCATATAGTGAATCTCTCTTCCTTTCTGCACGGTCATATTTACACATCTTGTGATTCTCTGTTTCTAGATCTACAAATCTATTCAATCTCAGCTCAGTTCTTCATATCTCTCAGGTAACAATTCTCATACTAATTTACATCTATGCTTTTATTTGTTTGTTAGAATTTGACATGATCTTCCTAATACTACAACAAGGCTTCGGGAAATGAAAATTTTAATTTCTTGTACGTGAAAAATGAAGGAAATTTTGAATTATAATCTTGCTTGTAGATTGCTAGCGTTTCCTCTTTTACTTATAGCATCATGTTCACATATTCAACATATATTGGATTTCTACTTTGTTCATTACTTGCAAATTTAATTTCGGACTGGATAAATGATTGCTAGAAAAATGAGATTGTAGCTTTTTTTCTCATCAAATAATACTTGTTTTTGGTTTATGTTTTCTCTGGGAAGAGCGAAGGTGGCGAAAATGTTAAGCCGGATTTTCGAGTTATTTTTGTCAAAGGTGGTGGAACTAATTGCAGATAATGCACACAATAATGTGAAGAGTATAAAGGAATTTGAGCTCAATCTAAAAGTTCTGCAGAAAAAGTTGAAATCATTGGGTGCTAAGGCATCTGATGTTGAGGAGGAAATCAAGAACTCGGAGCTTTCTGGTCGAAAGAAGAGGAAACGTGAAGTTGAGGAATGGTTGGAAGAAGTCAGGTCCATTGAAAAGCAAGTTGTTGAGTTGGGCACTCAAGTGGAATCTGAAGGATTTATTATGAGATTGATGGATGGAGGGTTGCCAGCTAAACTAATTGAAGAGGTTGACACACTTGTTGAGCAAAGTCGGAATTTTGGTGAACTTGTCCTTGATATTTGTGGAAGTGGGGGAGATAAGTTATTGACAAATGGGATGGTTGGTCAAGCTTTTCATGAAAATTTGGAAATGGTTTTGAAACTTTTGGAGAGTGGGGAAGTGTCGAGCATTGGTGTTTATGGTATGGGTGGTGTGGGAAAAACGACACTGGCAAAGCACATTCACAATCGACTCCTCCAACATTCTCAGGGACGTGTGATTTGGGTTACAGTCTCTCAAGAATTTTGTGTTATGACTTTACAAGATAAGATTGCTCATTTTATAGGTGTGGACCTTGTGGGTGTGGATAATGAAGACATAAGGGCGTCGAGACTACATAAAACTTTGTATCAGATGAAGAATTCAGTGCTGATATTAGATGATGTCTGGGAAAATATTGATCTATTAAAGGTTGGATGTCCCTTTTCGGTCGAGTATTGTAGGCTGATTATAACTACTCGCTCCTTAGAAGTGTGTCGTCAAATCTGTTGCCAAAAAGTGTTTCAAGTGAAAAATCTACATGATCATGAGGCATGGAATTTGTTCAAGGAAACTCTAGGAAATGAGAAAGAACTTGATTCTTCGGCAGAAGAAATTGCCAAATCTGTGGCAAAATTGTGTGGTGGTCGGCCCCTAGGAATTGTTACGGTGGCTGGAAGCATGAGGGGCGAGAGAGACATTCATACATGGAGAAATGCTTATGTAGAACTAACAGAACGTGTCTCACGGAATGATGTCATGGGAGATGGTGATGTTTATAAAGTATTGAAATATAGTTTTGATCGGTTGAATAGGAATCATCGTAGCCAAGGTAATGAGTTCAATACATTGCAACATTGTTTCCTGCATTGCACGTTATATCCTGAAGATACTGAAATACCTAGAAAGTATTTGGTTAGACCAACACTGACATGAAAGTATTGCACGTTCATTTCAGGGGGCTTGGTTGAAAGAAAGACAAGGAGAGCGCAAGTGGAGCAAGATCATTCCACATTGAATAAATTAGTGAGTGTGTGCCTACGGATGCGGTTGATCAAAAAGGGGGAAATAGGAGCATCAGCTGCACTTGCACAGCCTGTGTTTTCCTTTCTGATGCGGTTAAGAATTGATAGGTGTGACAAGATGAGGATACCATTATCAGGAGTTCCCAACATTGAAGGCATTCATATCAGCGAGTGTAAAGAAATAGAAGAGATATTTGAAGATGAAGGAACAAGTTCCCTCACCCTCCCTAAATTAAAATATCTAATGCTACATAAGCTGCCAAGACTTAGGAAGGTGGGGATACTATCAGGAGTTCCCAACCTTGAATGGATTTCTGTGACAAAGTGTGGAGAAATAGAAGATGTGTTTGATGATGGAGGAAGTCGTATCCTAACCCTGCCCAAATTAATACAGTTGTACTTGTATGAGCTTCCGAAACTGAAGAGCCTATGCAAGGGAACAGCAGCCATCATTTGCAACTCCATTGAACGTATCTCAGTAACAAAGTGCCCAAGATTGATGAACAAACTTCCTGTGGATGTGGATTTGGCTGTGCCTCGACACTGTAAGATAAAGTTGAACCCAGAATTGTGGGACTCATTGATGTCGGACGATCCCAACCTCTCTCGTTTCTTCTCTAAAGGCTGATCAAATTTTTTGTGTAATAATATGCACAGATTTGGCCCAATGTTTTGTAATAACAAGATGCATGCCCTTTTCTTATGCATCAGCACACCCATGTTTCCACAAGTTCAGAAATTGATAATAGGCTAAGCCCTCACCCAAAATGTAATTTTTTTGTTTTTTATACTTCTAAGTTCTTTTATATTTTTTAAAAATCATCCATAGCCCTTACAAAATAAGTGTCTTTGAAGACTAAATCATCAAAAATTATATGATAAAAGGGCTGAAATAAATCTGAAAATATAAACTGCAAAAAGAAATGGACAACAATGGCCGCCGAGTATTTGTGAAGAAAATGATTCAATTTATATTATAATAATACTACTAGTGTCTCAAAAACTGTGTCAAGTTATTTATTGAATGTAAAAGACTTTTCTTGATTGTTCATTTATTGTTATAAATTAATAGTGCTACTATTCTTTTCCATAACGATACAACAGATAAAATCATGAAATACATATGATGGTTTTATTTTTCTTTTTCTCAATAGATTAAATATACTATGATGGAATCACAAATTGCATAGTACGAGTATTAATTTTCCTTCCAAATTCATAACCTATTTTCAATAATCTGTATTCTATAGGTTCCAACAAATATAAAATGTTTTCTTTTATGAGTTATTCCATTAATAATGAAAATACCATTATTTTTTCTCTCTCTTATTTTTTTCTCTCTTCATTAACTTACAAAATAACATTATATCAAATCTTATCACAAAAAACAAATATTTCATATTTAATGAGACGGATGAGTACTATATTAACAAATAATAAACCTATCAATAGATTTAATGTTTTGGGTTTAATGCATTTTTATAGTTGTTGTGTTTGTGATTTTTAATAGTGGAATATTTTTTATGTACTATTTTCGTTGTGTAAAAGTAGACAGTTTTGAAACGATACGAGTTTTTAATGTGCAATTTATAAAATAAAAGAGGGATCGAAAGAAAATGATTTAAATATTGTTAGTGGAGGACTAACAAAAATAAAAAGAATATTTACTATTCTGGAACGAATAAAAATTAAAATAGTGTTTGTTTTTATGTAAAGAACGAAATATAGTAATACTCCTATATATAGCGGTTATACGACATATATATATAGTCAGCCCCTACTAAGATATTTTTCTGCGTCCGCCCCTGGACTGACTTACTTCTAACAGAAAACCAATACTATCACTATCATCAAACAAGAAAATTCAAGGGGTAATTACACCATTTATATAAATTATTTCTTCGTTGTTTGATATTGTTATAAAAGTGTGAAGTTTGCATAAATACTACAACGGGTTTCATTTGTGTTTCATTTTAATACATTTCGTTAGGTTGTTTGGACGTCATTACTATTTTGCCTACACGATGTACAAGATATGAAACAACAATAAATATTTTGTAAATAGTACTATAAAATAAGGAGTTATTTGCTAGTAAATACACGAACTTTCAACATTTTTTGTTTATTTCCCTAAGCTTTTATTTTTTAATATAATACATGAACTTAGAATGATTCTAATTTTTACCCCGACAAAAAATTCCAGCCAAATTAAAGCTGATCTGGAGTTCACTTGCCATATTATCATCTACGTGGCAAAATCAAAAGGACATCTTATTACCCTGCAAATATACGAACTTTCAACGTTTTCTGATATTTTCCCCATGCTTTCCTTTTTTCTAATTTAAATAAATGAACTATGAGATTTTCTAATTTTTTCTTAATGAACAATTTTAATCAAAATAAAATCATTTTGTGAATTACTCAAATGGTACCCTTTCGGAATTGTAACTTTTGGTGTTTTTAGACAATTCATTTTAATTATAAAGAACTATATATGTGATATGTCTAATGTGTTTAAAAATTAACAAATTTTAAGAGATGTCGTGAATTGAGATATTTGTGATTTTTGTCTTTCAAATTGAATTTAGTTAGAATGATGATTGTTTTCATTATATATATACTAATACTTTATTTTCATGATTGCACAGAGTTGTGATCATTGAGTTGTGATTAATGTCGAACTAATTTTAAAAATCGAACCAAAGACCAAATCTTGTCCACCCATTTTCATAATATGATCTTGAATTAGTATAATCTTGTGGTCAAAATTTAATTTACATATTTTATTATTTTATTCACAAAATAATAGTTGTAGTGTATTAATGGAAAGGAGCATGTTATTTTCCATACAACGTGATTCTCTGCTGCGATTTTTCTCATGATCTTAAATCTCTATCTTCACCTCTCAATATTCCTCAAATTGTGTTGCAATCTTCATCAAATCGTGATTCATCTCTGAATATAAAGCTTGAGATATCTGCACAACGAAGCCCCGACGCGAAGAAGTTTAATTAGTTCGATTACTTTGTGCGTGGGTAATTCTGATTTTCTTTTGAAGCTTAGTTCTGAACTTCCATGGTGAATTCAACATCCCAGAGCAAGGATGATATGAAAATTGACAACATGTTGACGGATTTGAAACTATACCCACTCATTCGGCGGTTGAAGATATGGATCTACTCCTACGACCAATGATGAAGAAAGTAATGCTTCAATTGTGGATGATCTACAATACCAGATGACACTTTTTAAAAACAGATTCATATAAGCTAGAAGAAGAGGACAACTCATTTGATGGTTCATGACTTTTCCGATTTTTTTTGGATACCTGATATGTGTTTAACATTGATAAGGTATTTTAACCAATGTGATGAACAATCTCTTGTTGAACCTTGTTGATGAATATTTTTTCAATTTTTCATGCCGGTAGTATAAACAAATCAATAATGAAGTAACAGATAGGCTGAATGAAGTAATCCGCTGGTTGAATGAAGTATCGTGAACTCAATTGTGTTGTATGCATAAGTTTGCATAAAGCTTTAGTTAATATGAACCAAATATCTAGTTGAATGAAGTAATAACATGTTTGAATGAACTTAATTCCGGTTAATATGAAATGATAATCTGAAGTGTATTGTATGCATAAGTACGTGATAATTGTACTTATAATGAACTAAATTACCTTTATAAATGAAGTAATAGAATGGACTAATGAACTTAAATTCTGGTTGAATGATGATTCTTGTTGTTGTGGTGGTGGTAGGTATGCAGATTTTTACGATGTCGCATGGATTATTGAGGGCAATATTGATCAAATCGTGCATTAAAATATATCATTGCTGAAATGAAAAAACAAGTACTTAGCGAGAGGGCTCTCTTGTCCTAAAGTGACAAGAGAAAGATGATTTAGAATTTATATGGTTCGCAAGTCCCTAGTGAAATTGAAGTCCATCCTCCTGATATCATCAACACCAAGGGTTGCAGCAGTCGGAAAGTTTCACGCCTTGAGAAAGTAATAAAGGATATGTCCAAGCTTGGCTGTAAATTCACCAAATTTGGCGAGGTTGGTCGGCATGATTCAAGAATTGTGACAAGATAGATGAGCTTATTTCCTTATAGTAGAAAATTATTTCATTCTAGCAGGTTTCGTATTTCATTAATTTCTTTGTAGTTTATTACTTCATTCCAGTAGGTTTCGTACTTCATTACTGTAGTTATTTACTTCATTCCATTTGTTTTATTACTTCATCACACTCTGAATTTAAATTTTTTTACATTTTTGACAAACTTTAAATCGAATAGATTGTGTGAAGTGTTTTATTAATAAAATATTTATTAGTATTTATTGTTCATCCCAGGAGGTTCATTACATCATTGTAGTAGTTGTTATTCATTACAGTAGTTTACTACTGTGCGTGAATAAATTCGTTTGAGTTTTCTCCAAAATAGTCAACTATTTCCACTGTAGGAGAAAGTTAGTAAACCACACCATCCTCACTATATAAACCCCATAACCAAATACAAACTCTACATTTGAAAAAAGAAAAAATAAATACAAACTTGTCCAATACAATAAATCATCCAAATTTGACATACCAACCCATCTCTCAATGGGCTGAGCCGTGATTCTAGGCACCGCCCATTTGTTAGGGTGTGGAGACGGCCCATCCAGTGATTGCACAAATGTTGTCACGACCGCCCATACTAGGGGTACTATAAACGCGGCGATCGTGATACAACATGCAAGGATAGCCTTTTATGAAAACTTAATTACCTTAAAGGATGAAAAACTTTTTTTTTGTTTTAAAGAAGCTTAAAGTTATAATTTTACTATTAAATAAAAACGACTTATGATAAACACTTTTAAAAGAAGCAGCGGAGAAACAATAAATATTAAAACTCAATCAACTCCTAAGAAAACATTTAGTTTAAAGAGCGGGAGACATCATTTTCAAGTAACATTGTAAATACTCGTTTCAAGCTTGACACAACCAAAACATACTCAAACATAGTACGGAAAAGATTAAAGTAGTGAAACATAGTTCAAAAACAACATAGCAGCGGAAATAAGGTTTAAAGAGAGTCAAGGATAACGCCTATGTAAGAAGACACAACGCATCCTAAGGCCAACTCAACATCCTCCGCAACATCCCGCTCAACCTGCACATAAGAAAAATAATATGCAGGGCTGAGTACTTGTTGTACTCAATGGGCTCATGCCGAAAACATTTTATATTAGTTATGTCATCCATACCAGTGATCTCGAGTTTTATATGTAGTAAGAAATATCACGAGAACACAAAAACATTTCAAGTCTGGTCAGACAATTTATCTCCCCACTTTTCACATCATTCCATCAATCACAATCATCATATCACAGTGCGACGAAAGTGTGGCCACACTATTCGCCCACGAGACCGGCTGACTAGCAAGGACGGCTCACGATCCCACCAGTGTACACAGCCTGATAGGGTTTGCGGCCCTACTCAGACCCGAATTCGTTTCACAACACAGCCCTATAGCATAACGGAGCAAGCTCAGACGAACTAGGCATCATGCAACAATCTCACAAACAAAAACATGGCATGACATAACAGTTAAACCACCCTTATAACACCACGTAATATTTTCGGAAAATAAAGAGATTTGAAAAGAAAGCCCACCTCTCGCTTAACAATTCACAATCCAACTTATGGAAACTCTCGTTCCTCGAGTTCACGAATACACAATCACCCTTGTCAACGACAACACAAGTTAGCCTTCCACAAAATCATATTACTATGCATGTCCTATGGTTTCTCTCTCATCGTTATTCTCAATTTACCCAACCCAACGTTCGTCACAAAGGAGGAAAAATACACCATAATATATTTCAACGTATCACACGTGATCACATCGTTAAACACGTTCCTTGGACTTACATGCATCATATAATACTTTTAAACTTGGAAATAAGTGTCATTTTATCAAGGCAGAAAACTGGCAGAACTGCGCGACAGTGTTGTAAAAATCACTAAAAATTCACCCGACCTCATATGAAGCTAAATTTTGGTCACAACACGGAAGACACATTCAAGTTCATCCAGACAAATTTTCACACTGAAATCACGTCGTTTAGTCAGTCAAATCAATAATTAAACTCTCTGGTCGGAACATAAAATTTCTGGCAGTGCGCAGTTCATTTGAAAAATTCACCATAAATTCATCCAATGCCCAATAAGGCTGAAACTTTTACACGACTCAGAAGACACTTAAAATTTTCATCTAGTACAAGAATCACAACGAACGGAGGTCATTGGGTCGGTCAAACAGAATACGAAACTTTCTTGGCGAGAACACCAGTTTCTGGCAGAATTGCGCAGTCAACTTCAAAAATTTATTAAGAATTCATTTTTCGACAGAAAGGGCTGAAATTCACACGAGACACAGAAGACACCTTGAAGTTTACTCAGTAAAAATTTCATATCAAAATTCGATCGTTTGATATGTCAATTACACATCAGAAACCACTGTTCGAACGTCACAGATCACAATTTCGAATTTAGGGTTTCTTCTTCATTCATCCCAAATACCAATTTTTTTCATGCTTATAACACACAATCATGTTTAAAAGGTTCTCATAATCATATTTGCACATAAACTCATATCATTCACCAAGGATTCAAATCAAACTTCTCATAACTTCATTCAAAAATGCATATTCATCAAAGTTCTCATGCAAACACACATTCCCACCGATTAATTTGCGATCTATGATTCCTACACCCTCTATATGCATGTAGGATTCAAGAATAAAGTTTAAATGAAGGAGATGAGAAGAAAAACTTAGTTATACCTTCTTGAATCAAGAAAACGAACGGTAGAAGCAAACGTTGACACGATTCGTCGGAAATTCTTGGAAAATCCACTCCAATTGAAGCAAGAACAAAGGTGGAAGAAGTTTTTGGAGAGGATGGAGAGTGAGGGAGAGGAGAGGCGTGTGAGGGAGAGGGAGAGAGGGAGGGGGCCGAAAATTTGTGAGAAATGGGGGCTAGGGTTTAGTTTAGGTGTTTTTATAGGGTTAGGGAGGTTTAAAATTAATTAATTAATTAATTGTGGGGTAAATACAATTAAATAAATTCCACAAGTAAAAGAATAAAATAGGCTTGTGGGAAGGGGAGGAATTCGAAAATTCCATGGTAAAATTAAAAAGGAATTTATTTGATATTTACTTGGAGAGAATATATTCACAACTTAGGAAATAAAATAATGATTATTTCATAAACAAGGGAACAAAATAAATTAAATCTTCAAGTAGGAAATTAATGGGGAGGGGCCAAAAATTCCCATAGGGAATTGCACAAGGAAATGATTTAAATCCTCAATTAAATAGAATAGGATTTAAATTTGGTAATTTCTTTATAGGAAAAGACTCCCATAAAATAGGTAACTATAAATAAATTCCCACAAGGAAAAATAATAGCATGGGGCGTGTGATATGGAGGGTGCAACACAAGGAAATATTCACATTCCCAATTAATTTGGCTTAGGTATTAAATTGAATAAAAGGGTCTCACAAAAAGGAAACAATAAATTCTCCTCTACAAAAATAATGAGGGGGCCGAAAATAATTAGGCCTAACTAGCCAAGGAATTATTTCAAATCTTTATTTAATTTGGGTGAAGAAATAAAGTATGACATGATTTAATTGGATCTACTTCAAAAGAAGGGAGTCAACAAAGCACCAATTAAGTCAAAGAAAATAATTCATCCTCCTATTTTAAATAGGGGATTTTCGAAACTCCCAAGGATAATAGGCTAGAGTTCGAGTTTTCATGCAGTACTATTTAGGGATCATTTGGTTTGGATTTAATTTGGATAAATTTCCCAAAACAATTAATTAAATCCAAGAAATGAAATATTATTTCAATAATTAGGAAGGCCGAATATTCCAATGAATTGGCTCGAAAAATATAAATGCATGATCCTATTAATTATTTACCCATATTGAAAAATATAAAATACCAAGCTCTTCATTCCACATCACTCACGACAATTGTTTCACGCAATTCACTTAATCACATAGAAACAAAAGTTTCGTAATCCAAATTTCAAATAAACATATAAAAAGAATCACAAAAATTTTGGGATGTTACAAATGTCCTCATCATCATGTCACCATGCCTCAACTACACCTTCCGAAACTCGTCCAGAGCCTTTGTCCTAGCGGCAAGGGGCTTAGACATTATTGCAAGAGGTGCCGAGTTCGAGCTCTCTTGACATTAGTTGTAATTTCCTCCTATATAGGAGTTTATTTGTAATTTCCTCCTTTATATAGGAGTTAATTTTTTTTAAAAAAAACTACATCTTCCGAAACTCTTCATCCCTCTCCTCTGATTTTATTTTTCACCCCGTTGTGAGTTAGAGGATTTTCCCATGTGTAACATAAGAGAGACATAACAACAATTCAACATTTGAAACATAGTTTATATCATCATTAAAATAGTTTGTAACATTATCATTAAGTTCTTTAGTTGATTACAAGTATACTTCCCAGCTAAATATACATACAAAACATGTCAGTTTATATTACTTCATTTCATGTGGTTATTACTTCATCAAATAAGTTATTTAGTTCATTCAATGTAATTATAAAGCAAAATATGCATACAAAACATGTCAGTTTATATTACTTCATGTCATTAGGTTAATACTTCATCAAATTGGCTAGTTAGTTCATTCAATCTTAATTCCTAGCAAAATATGCATACAAAACACGTTAGTTTATATTACTTCATTTCATGAGGTTATTACTTCATCAAATAGGTTAGTTATTTCACCCAACTGTTATTTCTTCACAAAATATGCATATAACACAGTTAATAAAATTCATACAATACAGTTAACTTCATCCCATGAATTAGGACTAGGAAAATATGCTCTCTAGGTTTTCGGTTTCTGTCATGCAGAAATCGCTGATTTCTTGAGTTTTACCCATCGAAATTCGTTCCCGTTTGTTTCTTTGGATTCCTCGTGTCTTCCTGTTGATTCCTACCGTTTTTTTATTTTGGTTTTGATTAGACCATGGCGGATGTGCTAAAGGGAGGTCACATCGAATGAACCTTTCATCTTGGACCCCAGTAAAGCGAATCAACGGGGCACGACATCTCAGAAGGACGGTATCCCTTGCCTCCATCTACCTGAGACTGATAATACTGAGCTTGCAGATCGCATGGGACTTGCCCTGATTGGAAAGTTCTCACACTCCATTCCAGCCCCCCACTTGATTCGCAAGGCCCTCTCAAACTTCAAACTGAAAGGTACGCTAAATTGGAATTTTATTAATGCAAACATATCCTCATTACCCTATCTGAGATTGATGATTACGTGAAAATTTTATGTGGAGCCAGTAACAATAACACTTGGTTTATTGAGCATCATCCGATAAGAATGTTTAAATGGACTGCTGATTTTGATCTATATTTGAGACTCCCATTGCTGCTGTTTGGTGCAATTTACATACATTACCCATCCATTTGTTTGAGGAATCTATGTTATTTTCCATTGGTAAATTGTTCGGTGAACCCATTCAGATTGATCATAACACTATCACACGTTCACGATTGTCATATGCACGCATCTGCATTGAAATAGACATCTCAAAGCCTATTCCAAAGAAATACATACTTCGACTTGGGGGAAAAGAAGTGACTTTGCAGGTGAGGTGGGACAAGATCCCACAATACTGTTCAGCCTGCAAGCATGTTGGCCACTCAGAGGAACATTGCTATGCATTTGGGAAGAAACCGGCCCCACCCAAGAAAGACTTCTCAAGACCGGTACAACAAAAGCAGAATGAGATGAGAGGAGAGCAAGGGGATCAGCCCCGGGGAAAGCAACCAGCCGTGCAAACAGAGGCAGAGTCAGGTTGGAATCGTGTGGGTAAGAAAGGCAGTGTTCTGAGGGACTCAGTGGCGCAGGGACAGAATAAAGGAATTCAGGCACCAAGGTATGAATACATAGCTGTAGTGAACCGGAATGACAACACCCATGATACCAGCCTACAGATTCGTGAGCCTATTCTTGCTCCGAACTCGGGCATGGTTGACCAACACCCATCTGGAAAGGGCAGGAAAAAGAAGAAAAGAAGTCCAGAGAGCAGAGCAAGATACAGAGAGAGAAGAAGGTTGAGGAGACTAGAGGAGGTTTAGGGTCGAGCCATGCCAGAGACCGAGGGCTCGGAGTTTGAGACTGATGATGGGGGGAGTCACAGAGTAGACCGAGATCACTCTCACCCACCATTAGAGGGAGTAGTAGCCCTAACTTGGAGACATATATGGGACTCGGCGTCCATAATAACAGTTTTGACATTCTGGAGGATGATGACCCTGATACAGAGTCGTCTATGGCCTTGGTTCTGCACGATGGGACCGCGGATGCTCAGATTATTCATGAGGGTAGAAGGGCAAAGGGGGTACGGATTGGGGCTGCCGGAAATGGGAGCCTGCCGATGGAGATCGCCAGCGATGGGGATCGACGCTCTATGATTAAAGCACCGATGAAGAAAGTGAGGGTTTCTACCTCGCGTTCAAACTGATTTGTACCCTCATGACGAGCCAGTTCCTAGTGTGGAACGCACAGGGTGTGGCGAATGCCCGCACTAAGAGACATCTGAGATATCTAATTCGGGAACATAAGATTTTGTTTGCAGCAGTGATTGAACTACAGAGGACACCACCAGCTTTAGGAAGGAACTTCAGGGCCTCCGGTTTGTGGGATCTAATGAAAGTGGTCACATTTGGATTCTTGCTCTTGAAGATTGGACAGTGGAAGTGGTTTATGACTCCAGACAGGCTTTACACGTTAAGGTCTCTGCAGCAGTCTTCCCATTCTCGATCTACATCACCATAGTCTATGGGCGGCACACAAGAGAGACAAGACAGACACTTTGGGAAAAGTTGGGGAGGGGACTTCAACATGTTCCTAACCAATGAGGAGAGGCAGGGGAGTGACAAGACAGACACAGAGACATGATGGAGTTTGTCGATGCTATTGCCGAGTGCCAGCTGACTGACCCGGGGTTTGATGGTCCGATTTTCACGTGGCACAGGGGGGGTTTTGGGAGAGGTTGGACCGCATCTTGATTGGAGAGCATTGGACAACAGTTTTTGCCACGACCCGGGGGACACATTTGGCGAGATTCAGCTCTGATCATGCACCACTTTTGGTAAGATGTCAGTTTTCTGTCCAGACCACGAGACCGGCTTTCAGATTCCAGAATATGTGGGTGAGACACGAGACACAGAGACATGATATAATGGCATGATGAACTTCTAGCTCAAGCTTATCCGGACCAAGAAGTTCTTAAAGGTTTGGAACAGTGAGGTATTTGGAAACATCATCCAGAACCTAAAGGATGCAGAGCAGGCAGTTCTTGAGGCACAAACTTTATATGATAGTGACCCGACACCAGCACATAGAGCCGAATTCAGTATACAGAGCTCATCATCACGGCCAAGATGGAGGAAGATTTTTGGAGGCAAAATGCGGCGATTAGATGGGCTGCTGAAGGAGAAAGGAATTCGAAATTCTTTCATGGCTGGGTTAGACAGAAGAGAGTCAAATCCAGGATACACATGGTCGAGTTTGGGGGGCAGGCACTGACGGATGAGATAGAGATCAGGCAGTCAGCGGCAGCCTTCTTTCAGCAGCTTCTGACATCAGACGTTGGGGACCTTGCAGAGCCCGACTTATCTCTTATCCATACACTTCCAGATTCAGTTGACCAGGAGGCTTTGTGTTCGCCGCCGCAGGAGAAGGAGGTTAGGGATGCAGTTTTTTGAATCAGTGGTGATAGTGTGTCCGGGCCGGATGGGTTCACTTCATTGTTCTTTCAGACATGCTGGGACATTATTGGTAGGGATGTGATTGCGGCTGTGGAAGACTTCTTCAGTGGGGCGTTTATGCCCCGAAGCTTCACAGCAACCATGATCGTCCTCATTCCGAAGAAGCCTAACCCGGTCACGTAGGGAGATTTTAGACCGATCAGCCTCTGCAATGTTACGAACAAGATCATCACAAAGATCCTTGCCTCTAGACTTGCACCTCTACTACCCCTGGTCATTGCACCGAATCAGAGTGGGTTAATCAAGGGCCGTCTGCTTAACGACAATGCTCTTCTGGCACAAGAGTTGATACACGACCTAGGGAAGGAGCTCTCGAGTAGAGGGAGATAGCCCAATCTGGCTCTCAAGCTGGATATGGCAAAGACGTATGATAGGGTCCAGTGGCCGTTTCTACTCAAGGTCTTGGAAACGATGGGATTCTCACCGACCTGGGTTGATATGATCGGGAGATGCATCTCGTCATGTTGGTTTTCTGTCCTGGTGAACGGTGGCCCATCATGTTTCTTTTAGTCGTCCAGGGGGCTGAGGCAAGGAGACCCCTTATCGCCTTCCCTCTTTGTGTTGGCGGTAGACTACTTATTGAGATGCCTTGACAGATTGATCAAGGGGAATAGAGAGATGGTCTATAGATGCCGGAAAAAGGCTCCCGTTATCACTCACCTCTCCTATGCGGATGACATCATCATTTTCTCGAGGGCTCATAAAGAGGCGGTGGAGAAGTTAGTTGGATGCCTGGATCACTACATAGCCGTATTTGGTCAGCTGGTAAACAATGGGAAGACACACTTCTTTTTGGCGAATGAGAACATGGAGTTTGCTGATATTGTGGTGGAGGTTGAAGGATATCAGAGAGGGCTGATGCCTTTTACATAACTTGGGGTCCCGATTTTCCGAGGAGCGAGGAGTGCAGACCATCTTTTGCCCCTTAGGCAGAGGCTGATGGACAGGATCCACAGCTGGTCCCACCGGCATCTTGCTTTTGGGGGTCGTCTGGCTCTGATTAAGAGCACCCCGGCCTCCATCCCGCTACACATCTTACAGGTCATGAACCCTCTGCTTGGATTTCTTGACGAGTTGGAACAGATATTGGCTAGATACTTTGGGGCACAGTTGGAGAGAAGAGGAAGCTGCACTGGATCTCTTGGAGACAAATTTGTTTGCCTTTTGATGAGGGTGGCTTGGGTATTCGCCGCTTCAGGGAGGTGGCAGTCGCTTTTGAGTTCAAGATGTGGTGGAGACTGCTAGCTCAAGACTATCTCTGGGCCCAGTTCATGACGCAGAAGTACAGTATCCTTCCTTGTCATTTGCATACATCCCCTTGTTGGTCACATGATAGTCCTACTTGGCGTCATTTGCTTCGTATTTGGCCATACATGCATGAGTATATTCGTTGGTCCTTGGGTGAGGGGAAGATCATCTTCTAGGATGATGTTTGGCTTGGGGCTAGCTCCATCCGGAGTCTGTGCGTCCCGGGAAATGATCCTCCCCAATCTCAGGCCGTTGCATCATATTGACATGATTATGCATGGGATGAGGATATGCTGCATAGTTTATCTTTCAGGTTTGGCGTACCTCTCGATGTGATAGACCAGATTAGAGCCACACCGATCGAGTTTGGGGCGAAGGATGTGAGGCGGTGGAGTCTGACTAGCCATGGCGAGTTCTCTGTGACCTCAACCTGGGAGAGCATCCGGGCTAGGTTGCCAAAGAGGGAGATTTTTTGCCATATTTGGAATCAGGGGTTGACTCCTACCATCTCGGTGTTCATTTGGAGGCTTTTGTTTGGTAGGCTGCCGCACTACTAGAAAATTTGCTTTTTATGGCACTTCAAAATGCCACCAGAATTATGTTAACATTACACTTTATCTATAATGGCATTTGAAGCAAGTGTCAGCCCCAATACATGTAGTAATAGTTCATGTGTAAGTAAAGATCAATCATTGCTACACTCAAAAAATGTAATGAAGAATCACATCTAATGACACTAGAAATTGCCACAACATGTTCTATTAGACTACACCAATATACTTGGACGAAAATTTAAGGAATACCCCCCATAAATATATATTATTACAATTTCATCCTGCATTTTATATAATTTACAATCTAGTCTACAAATTTCTATAATTTATATTTACATCCTTCAAATATTAATAAATTATATTTTAATCCTTCAAATACTTAAAATTATATTTGACTTATATATATATATATATATATATATATATATATATATATATATATATATATATAGGGTTTTGATCTATGCAAAACTAGATTTAAATACAGAAACGCAGAACAATTTCATAATTAGGGCACTTTTAGGTCATAATTAGGTAATTTTTAGGTCATGCTAACAAAGCATGACCTAAAACGATCTTAGCATGACATTAAACCCAAATATTATAATATGACCTAAAATTGCTTAATTATGACCTTCCGTGTTTTTGGTTAATTATTGACCATTAGATCATCTAATCCTAGGGCCAAGATTTGGTCTGCATTTCTGGATTTAAACAGATACTTATTTTGATCATCTCCCTATATATATATATATATATATATATATATATAGGGATGTATTCATTTCCTTTTTGCATAGTTCATCCTTTTTCCTTCTTGATCTCAACCCCACGATTTTGTCATCCGACGGTTAGATTGATGCCACGTGTCATTTAATAATGCAGATTTTCAGTTGAATAATGCACACGACTAATAATGCACCATTATAGTGTAATAATGCAGATTTTCAGTTGAATAATGCACACTGACTAATAATGCACCATTATAGTGTAATAATGCAGATCATCTGGACCGTTGATGAATGAGATCTAACGGCACATATTAAGAAGAATAAAGGATCTAAGGGATGAATAGGAGAATAACGCTCCCCTATATATATATATATATATATATATATAGGTTATATATAATATTCTAGTTTCACTTCCAACATATATAAAATTCATATTAAACTATAATTATTCATCCAACAAAATTTCATAAACAACAAATTCCAATAAAACGTCATATTTAAATAACATAAGGTCAAAGTATCTAATGCCAAAATGTAATGTATTTTCAATCTACATACTAAACAATATTAAAAGTGTTGTTCATCTTCTACGTAAAATACACAAAAGATACTAGAACTAGTAAAATCCTATATATCCAGAAGTGCATTACTTGTTTCTTCAGATATGTCAGTCTCTTATATCTGTCGAAAGAGCAAACGTTCTCTGCGACACCACCAGAAACATTTGATTTTAAATAGCTGTAGTTATACATAAACAACAATTATATATATGTAATATGTACCAGAAGAATTAAAAAAACCGTAAGAAACAAACTATCAAGGAATGAAATATAACCAAATGGGAAGAAAAACACACATATTAGAAAATAGAGGCACAAAACTTTGTAACTGTAATTGTGGTCCCAATTCTAAAATATCCTATTTTTTAGATAATGTCAAAGTATATAAGGCTCTGAGCAAGATACAACAATATTGTAGGAAGATAAAACTTAGCACAATCAACATCCCTCTAAACTGTATGATGTATAAAAATGCGTATTAGAGATATATGATAAGAAACTATATCTACTGGAGAATCTAAAATGATTTACTTCCACAAAGCCATATGTATAACATGAGAAGAAAAGTAAAGGTCAAAATAATCCCTAATACAAGTAGCATAATAAAATGCATATACCAAATTAATCATACACATACTATAATTTATTTAAACTTTCCAAGTACATGTGGTCCAAGAAGAGAATGTATCAATATTCAATGGTTGTCACTTAATGGGTTCCACCTGCATACATAGAGGTGGATATGCACTATGGATCAAACTAAAGTGCATTTGTAATTATATGTAAGTAAATAATTTATAAAATATACCAAAAAACATGGCCAAGCAATCATATGACCAACTGTCTGGGAAAGCTCTTGCAAGTTGTCGTAGGGTCTGATCAATTGCTCCTAAGGTTCAACCACAACTTTTAACATTTATTTCACACCAATTCAATCCTAACATTTTCTCACCAACTTTTGTACTTGGATCTATGCTATGAATACATCCTTTGGCAACAATTTTTCTTGTGAAAATGCTTCTTAGAGACACGTATGTACCAACCTCCAAAACATAAAAATTGATTAATCACCATTTTTAATATGTAATATATTTTAAAATGGTATGAAAATAAAACCAAAGCTACCTGATCAATATGAGCTATTGTAGCATTTACTGAGGAAGGCTTAGAGACTATCACATTTGGCGTAGTGTCTGCTTGTGAACCACAAACTCTTTCTTGTAATGCAAGCCTTGCCTCTAGCCATTCAATCTTTTCTCGATACTCCACTAGCAAACGGTTTGATGTGCTTTTAGAAGTTTCGTTCCATAAATCTGAAGGACGCACTCCCCTACCCATCATCCTTACATGGCTGGGTCTATCCTTCCCCATAATTTGGGCAAAGATATCATCTGGAGCAATTGCATCGTCCGAACCTTCAAGAGATTGATCACTACAGTCTTCCATTGCTGACTGTTTACACAATTTTAAAAAGTTAATGCATAAATTTTAAAAAGCTAATGCACGAATTATATAGCATATACGTAGGGCCTCTACTTTGCTTTTCAACAATTTCAGCACTAGATGCAATACCTTGAAGAACGACGAGTATAATATGATTAGTCTATTATTTAAAAGGTTACACAACTTGTCACAATGTTTGATTTCTGATAAGTCGTATTCTAGGCCTTGGTTACTGGTTATCTGCAAAACAGTTGCTAAAGTGTGCAGGGAAAGTGTTCTAGTCAGTATGGAAAGGCTCGGACAACTCAGGTGAAAAGGGCGTCAGAATGTTGCTATCCTGACCAGTATGCATGCAAAGAAAGGCTCGAGATGGAGAAGAAGGATTGCTGGGAAGATCAGCCACAAGTAAGGGCAAAAGGGTTATTTCGCGAAGATAGTCTACCCTAAAAATCAAGGGTAGGCCTCCATATAAAAGCGAGCCACTTGGAGAAAGGGAGGATCATCAACTTTAGGAAAAAACACTCTTAGTTAGAGTAGTTCTCTCTCGGCAGATCAGTCCTTCAGCCTAATCCTTCATATTCTCATTCCTCGCCACAGCCATGGTCACCTGAGAGTTCCATCAGTTCATTGGAGTTCCGCATTCTCTCATTCCAGTCAGCGAGTTGTGTAGTGTCAGCAGTTCCATCGCCCGGAGTGGCAAAACAATCTTTATTTGCTTTTTTAGTTAATCACACTTTGTTTTCTCACGTTGGATCGGTTGCATTTTTAATATTTGCTTACTTTGAAGTCTTAGTTGTGATCCAAACATTTTTTATGATATGAAGTTGTTTTTGTGCATCGGTTCCTGTTTGATTTTGTTTCTTTCTGCCTAGATAGCTTAGATCTAGTTGCTACGGTAATTTCCAAGTGTTGCAAGCATGTTTTCATTTCCGAATTGATAGATCTGAGTTCATGAGTTTAGATAGTTGTTAGATCTTAGATCTGAGATGGTTAAGTGTGAAAGCCTAGTTACGTGATTTCTGTCACCTTGCATGTCACCCAGTAAGCTTAATTTCAGTTCCGATAGTTAATCATAAGATTTGAAGTTTTAATCGTAGATCTGTTTTTGTGAAGTTGTTAATCTGCAATTCGCGTTCCTGAATTCTGAGTTTGTTGATCTGAGTTATTCATGTTGAAGAAGATAACATCTACATCTAAGTTTGGGACCACATTTGCTTTTTAACTACTTTATGCTTTTGTCCTTTACTTTTCTATACTTTTCTGTTGATACCTTTTCAGATCTGTTAGCCTAGTCACCTAACTACCACTTATTTTCTGATATTCCGTTTAGCTATTTATAGTAACCCAGTACCTTCCGCACACTCCTGAAATATGTCGATCACCCCTCCTAGTCAGTAGAGCACCATCTTAATTTCTAGTCTAGATAAAGTCTCAACCCAAAGCGTGGTAGCTAACCAACCTTTCCAGAATATTACAACAATTTCCAAAGCGCATTCATCTCTGTGGGATTCGACCCTTACATCCACTATACTAGTCAGTAGAAGTGGGTTGAGGAATTATTGATACCAGGTTCAGGCATAGCTGGGATTTCCATCCTGATCAGTATGATACATCCTTGGCTTGACACGATACCTGCACAACCTGCTTGTCATCAAATGGCGCCGTTGCCGGGGATGAATGACATTATTAACTGTTATTGTCAGTGATACTTTGGCGTATGTACTATGAATAATTCTTTCTTTTCTTTTTCTTTCAGTTTATGAGAAGCAGTTCGGCTCCTGACCAGTGGAGACCGAAGATACTCCAACGAGGAACTATACTCGTGACCACTCGTTCTGGCCTGTCGACAGCCCTGTCTGACCTAGGCACGAGTAGTGACGAAGAGCAAGACACCATAGAAGGACCAATACCGGAAGAGATGCCACTGTTGGAAGGCAACCCAAGGAGAATGGCTGCCCAAGGAGATGATGATCCAGAGATCGGAACGCTGAACGCGCATACCTGGGGCAGACAGCTTGTGATGTGAAGCCCCATGTTATTGCAATTCTGCCCACATACTGCGGGAAAAGCTATGAAGGCCCCTACGAGTTCCTTCATGAGTTCTGTAAGATTTGTAGAGCACACAGAAGGCCAACAGGGGCGACCGAGGATGACTACAGATTGAAGGCTCTGCCGTTCGTTCTTAAAGGGGAAGCCAACACCTGGTTCATGCGCCTGTCCCCCAACTCCATTGAGAGTTGGGCCGATTTCAAGTCAGCATTCTTGGGTGAATTTTTCCCGTCATCGAAGACAAGTGCGTTAAAGAGAGAGATCACTAGTGTGAAACAAGGGTACGATGAACCCTTGAGTGATTATTGGGCGAAGTATATGAGCCTTTTGGATGCATGTCCGAATCATCGTATGGCGGATATAGAGATACATCACACCTTTTATGAGGAGATGAATAAAGCAACAAAGGATCTGGCAAACTCCTCGTCAGGAGGAAGCTTCACGCAATTAAGGGTCAGTTAAGCAAAAAGGGTCCTGGGGAAGCTGTTGAGCTCAAAGAAGGAGTACGACAATTCAAGGGATGGTTACAGCCGAGAAAGGATTGCGAGTGCCTCATCTATTGATCAGGAGCAGAAGATAGAGCAGAAAATGGACTTGAAAATGGAAGAGCTGAAGAAGACGCTCCTGAGCGCGATCGAGAAGAACGCAACACCACCTTCTCCAACTGGGAGCTACAAGGGTGCAGAGCAGAGAAATCAAGGACCGGGCTATGATCAGCCTAATGACTTCGTCAACATGGAGCAAGTCAATGCTGCAGGGTACTACAACTCTAGTGGGAATTGGATCCAAGGGAGACAGCGGGACGCACCATGGAGGGACCATCCAAATTTTAGATGGGGAGATGGGAACCAAAATCAGAACCAAGGTCATAGTCAGAACCATTACATCCCCCACCTGAACCAAAATCCTAACCGTGGCCCAGCAAACCCCGACCACCAGTTCAACTGGTCAGGAAGGAACCAACAACCTCACAACCAACATCAAAACCAACACCCACAAAACTAGAACCCGAACCCTGTTTATGTACCACCCCATCAGAGAAACTTCCAAAATTACCAGAATCAACCCAACCAGGGTCCACAACCTCAGTAGAACCAGAATCAGCAAAACTTCCAAAATTTCCAACCCAACCAAAACCCCCAGTATAACCATCACCAAGGGCCAAGTCAGTCCCAATACCCTAATAGGTTGAGGCGATCTATGGAGGACATGATGGGAGAACTGCTAGCTTCACAGCAGAGTATCAAGGGTGAGTTGAGTATCAAGGGTGAGTTGCAATCCAACAATGAAGTAAGGCGAACATTGATATGATGAATAGGCAGTTGGCCCAGCTGGCAAGTTCGATGGGTGAAATGAAAGGGAATTCCGGGAAACTCCACTCTACAGTCCATGTACCTAAAAGGCAAACGTGAGCAAGGTCACATTACGGTCCTAGTGGGACGAAGATACTGAGAGACGTTGTCTCGGAAGAAGAGCTACGCAGACCTCTGCTTCAAATGCAGGATCCATTTTTCTTGGATAAGGAACCATCGGGAAAAGGTGAAACCAAGGGCATGCAGCCCAAGGTAGACTCGCCTAAGGAAAAAGGACCTACGAAGGAGACTCCAGCCCAGAATGTACCCAAGGAAAACTCCGGAAAGGCTGTTGAAGGACCGATGGACGAGGCGAAAGGAAAGAAACCATTCCCTTACCATTTCGGGACTAAGAGAAAGAAGGAGAACCCAGTGGATTACTTGTCAATTTTTGGGAAGTTGGATGTTACCATACCATTCCTCCAGGCCGTGAACCTACCCCACTTGGGTAATTCATAAAGGAATTCATAGCCGGGAAAGCCCAGGAGGATGGAAAGATCATGGTGGAAGGGATAGCGTCAGCAATTGTGCAGGAAAAGCTACCGCCCAAGAGAGCCGATCCAGGTATGTTCACTTTTTTTTTTCCTCAAACACCATCACGGTGGAGGGTTAAGGCAGACCCCCAACCTGTCTATATCAAAAATCACGAAAGAAACATACATCAACCAAGTCCAAAAGTGACTCGGTCCGCACAGGAGATACAGATCACAAGAGCAAACAAAGCTACAATGGTATCCCCACAGACCGGGTACTAACCATCTAACAAATGAGAAAACTAACATAATAAGCAAATAAATACAAGTATGATGACCAAGGGATGGACAACTCCAACGAAAAAAAATAAAAACCATAAATCGAAACCACGAGCCAAGTGTAGTAGTCATCCATCTTGATATCTGAATCTGAAGTTCGGATAGCCCAACTGGTCCATCCTCACAAGCGACTTCAAATACCGAGGCGCTGAATCTGCATCAAAGAAAGTGATGGCAGGGGTCTGTACCCCCTACCTGCCAGATAATCGGCTGCTCGGTTGCCCTCTCTAAAGATGTGAGAGAACATGACCTGCAACTGTGAGAGCAAAGTGCGAATGCGAGCCATGTGATGTCTCACATCCGCTGCTCATCCGCGTCCTGAAGCGAACACCGCGACCACTGCTGCTGCATCCATCTCGACCCAAACTTGCGAAGAGAACTGCATAGCCAATGTCAACCTGTGAAGAAGAGCTAAGACGTCCGCCTCGAAGGCCGACCCAGCTACGAGTGGCGTGTAAAAGACCCCCCAGGAGAGAACCGTCTGAACCACGAACCACTCCCCCACCGCCAGCTTGTCCCGTCGAGGTGAAAAAGGCCCCATCGGTGTTCAGCTTCACCCAAGGATCGTCGGGTGGATGCCAAAGCACACTCAGGGACCTCAGAACTCGCCGGCGAGGAGGAACCGAAGGCATGAAGTTGACAATCGGAGTGCAACCACGCCAGTGAAGGGGTAGGAGCACACCCGCCGCCACCAAGATCCGCAGATGCCGAATAACCTGCCAAATAACAAGAGAATAACAAAATGAAATGCCGCGGTGCTTGCAACTATTCCTCTCCGTCCAAATGAACCAATATACAAGGCAAGGGATAATGAAACTGATGTGCAAGGTGGGAGCCCTGTGAGAGGACCTCCACCAAAATCCTAGTCTAAGTGCAATGTCAGTGCACATGTGAATGTGTGTGCTAATGTACCGGAACCAGCCATCGAACAAATCCCAAACAGATCTCGCCAGAGGACTCGACACAAACAAATGCTGGAAAGACTCGACTGAAAAAGAAGAGACACAACAAAGACACTTGGATGCGAGAGAGATACCACGAGTCTGAACATAACACTCAACGGGGACCCTCTGGAGGAGGAGGCGCCAGATGAATACAGAGATAGTCGGGGTCAGCCTAGCATTCCAAACCATGCGAAGTCCGAAATGTCTAGGGGACCGTGTCCGGATGAGCTCCCAAGCTGAGGCCGTCGAGAACTCGCCATCGCTAGTCAGGCTCCATCGCATCACATCCCGCCTGCCCACCTCAATCAGAACTGCCCTGATAAGATCCAATACATACAAAGGCACACCATACAAAGCCAAATAATCATGCAGTTTTTCAAAATGCCAAGTATGATCATGACAGAACCTAGAGACCTCAGCGGCAGGAAGATCAGTCACTTGCGGACAATAGGTCCTAAGTGGGCGATCCCCGAACCACACGTCATCCCAGAAACTAATCCGCCCTTCGCCTAGGGACCATCTAATGAAACTATGCACCTCACCCCTAATACGAGTAAGGCGACGCCATATAGAACTATCATGCGTGGAATAACGAGAAATAAAAGCACCAGCATGGAAACAGTACTTGCGCATAGTGAACTGCGCCCACAAAGAATCATGTGCAAGCAAATCTTCTTCTTCCAGCTAACCCAGTGAATCTTCCTCTGCTCCCCAGTCGTGCCCCAAAAAAACCTGACCAAAATCTGCTCCAAATCCTTCATCCAATACTTATACGGCTTCAGGACCTGGAAGATGTGAAGAGGGATAGTGACAAGGGTGCTCTTGATCAGAGCAAGGCGACCTCCAAGAGAAAGATGTCTATGTGACCAACTGTGAATCCGGTCCACCATCTTCTGTCGGATATCTAACTGGTACTCGGCCTTCAGCCCCCCCTTATAGATAGGCACTCCAAGGTAGGTAAAATGGAGAAATCCCTGCTGGAAACCACTCACCCGTGCCACCTCTGCCGCCCAATAGTCGAACTTCTCAAAGAGATAGAAGTGACTCTTTCCCTTGTTCACCATCTGACCCGAGATGGCGGAATAGTGCTCCAGACACTGCACCAGCCTCTCCACGGACTGTCTGTGCGCCCTGACGAAAATGACAATGTCATCGGTATAAGACAGATGGGATATGACCGGAGCGCGCCTAGCACATCTATAGGCCATGTCAGGATGTGTGTCCACTAGCTTGTCCAAGCTCCTCGAAAGGTAGTCCGCTGCCAGCACGAATAACGAGGGCGATAACGGATCTCCCTGGCTAAGTCCCCTCGTGGAATGGAAGAAACCTGCCGTAGCTCCATTCACAAGCACAGAAAACCAACAAGAGGAGATGCATCGGCTGACCATACTCACCTACACCGGCGGGAATCCCATCCTCTCAAGCACCACGAGGAGGAAAGGCCATTGCACTCGATCGTAGGCCTTTGCTATATCTAGCTTGAGGGCCAGATTAGGCGAGTTTGCCTTCTGAATGAGCGACCTGTTGATATCGTGAATCAATTCCTGGGCCAGGAGCACATTATCACTAAGCAATATGTTCACTTTGCCTATAACTATAAGAGATGTAAAAATCGAGCATGCAATGTATGACCTGGGAGCTTCTATAAATGTTATGCCATTGTCGGTTTATAATCGTTTGAAGGGAGTAACGTTATCAAACACTAGGGTATTAATCCAACTGGTTGATAGGTCATGCATAAATCCTGAGGGTGTGTTAGAGAACGTTTTGGTGAGGATACATGATTTTACTTATCCTGCTGACTTTTATGTGATCAAGATGAGTGAGTCTGAAGCTAGGGAGTCTAGCGGTATATTGTTAGTGAGACCGTTTTTTAGGACGGCTAAGACAATCGTGGACATGGCTGAGGGGACGATTTGCATAGATTTCCATGGGGAGAAATTTACCTTTGATATCAATGAGGCCATGAAAAAGCCTATCGATTATGAAAATCTATGCTACGTTGATGTAATTGACCCCCTAGTCCAAGATTTTCTTGAGACCGAATTATTGCAGGAAAAGCTACAAGCATTGGATGTGTATGGACATGCTGATGTAGAGGCAGCTGCATGGTGTGATCTGATCAGTAGCCAAGGGTTAACTGACGAAGAGATAGAAGGAGCAATTAAGGACTTCTGCCAGAAATCAGAATATATTGGAGCCGCAGGGGCTAAGCTACCAGTCAGTACAGATGAATTTTCAGATGGAGAGATAGAGAAGGAAGGGGATGCTGCAAGGAACCCTCTGCCAGCAGACACACTTCCCCCACAAGTTGAGTTGAAGAAATTACCAGCAACCCTGAAGTATGCTTTCTTAGGGAAGGAAAACTCATACCCAGTGATTATCAGCAGCAGCCTGACGAAAGAACAAGAGGCAAGGCTACTGACCGTTCTAGGCAAGAACAAAAAAGTAATTAGATGGAGCCTTACAGATTTGGTGGGAATAATCCCCGACGTCTGCATACATCATATCAGGCTAGAAGAAGGATCGAAAGCACATCGAGACTCGCAGAAGAAGGTGAACCCCAACATGCGGGAGGAAATATTGAAGGAAATCTTGAAGTTGCCGTCATTAGGGACTATCTACTCGGTGCCCGATAGCGAGTGGGTCAGCCCTGTCCACATGGTTCCCAAGAAGTCCGGGATTCAGGTGGTTCAAAATGAGAGGAATGAGCTGATACCGACAAGGCTAGTCACTGGTTGGCAGATGTGCATAGACTACCGCAAGCTAAACGCCGCAACCAGGAAAGACCACTTCCCCCTACCGTTCATCGATCAGATGTTGGAGCGACTGGCTGGGAAGAAGTACTTTTGTTTTTTGGACGGGTACAGCGGGTATTTTCAAATCTACGTGGACCCTGAAGACCAGGATAAGACCACCTTCACCTGCCCATTTGGAACCTACGTGTACAGACGCATGCCGTTCGGTCTTTGCAACGCTCCGGGAATATTTCAGCGATGCATGATGAGCATATTCTCCGATCTAATTGAGGAGTGCATAGAGATATTCATGGATGACTTCACAGTCTACGGGGACTCTTTCGACTCGTGCCTTCATCATTTGGATATAGTCTTGGAGAGGTGTCAAGCAAAGAGCCTAGTCTTGAATTTCGAGAAGTGTCATTTCATGGTCACAGAAGGTATCGTCCTAGAGCACGTGGTGTCAGAGAGAGGTATCCAGGTGGATCAAGCCAAGGTGGACGTCGTTTCCAAACTACCTTTCCCTACTGACCAGAAGGAAATAAGGGGTTTTTTTGGGCATGCATGATTTTATCGACGATTTGTAAAGGACTTAGCCAAAATCGCCCAACCTCTTACCAGACTTCTTCAAAACGAGGTAGAGTTCAATTTTTATGAACAGTGCAAGGCTGCTTTCAACCTTCTCAAAGAAAAGTTGGTATCTGCACCAATTATCCGGGCTCCTGACTGGGAGCATCCATTCGAAATTATGTGCGAAGCTAGTGACTATGCAGTGGGCGCTGTTCTAGGCCAGAAGATCGAAGGGAAAAGGTATGTGATTTTTTATGCATCTAAGACATTGAATCAAGCCCAAAGGAATTATGACACCACGGAGAAGGAGATGCTGACAGTGGTGTATTCATTCGAGAAGTTTCGACAGTACTTGTTGGGATCCAAAGTCATCGTGTATACTGACCATGCAGCCATTAAGTATCTAATGGCCAAGAAGGAATCCAAACCCCGCTTGATCCGATGAGTACTCCTGTTACAAGAGTTCGATTGGGAGGTGGAGGACAAGAAAGGGGTCGAGAACAAGGTTGCGGACCATTTGAGCAGAATTGTGCAAGACGGGAATAGCGAGGAGGTACATGACCGGTTCCCGGAGGAACACTTGTGTGAAGTAATTTTTGCCGTCAGGAAGATTGATTGGGAGGAAGTAATGAAACTCACTGGTCAGAATGAAACAGAAAAAGAGAAGGAAAAGGTAGGACAGGAGCCATGGTTTGCGGACCTAGCTAACTACCTAGTATCCAGAGAACTTCCAGAAGTGCCAACCATCACCAAGGCTCAAAGAATGAAGATCAAAAGTGAAGCGAAGTACTACTTTTGGGACGACCCATACCTTTGGAGGGTAGGAGCAGATCAAGTAATAAGAAGATGTGTTCCTGACTGGGAGCAGAGAGACGTATTAACCCATTGCTATTCCTTAGCATGTGGAGGACACTTCGGTCCTAAGAAGACAGCAAGGAAGATTCTGGACAACGGTTTTTATTGGCCAACCCTCAACAGAGATGCCTATGAATTCTGTAGAAGTTGTGAGCGTTGTCAAGTGATCGGTGGGATCTCTGCACGAGATGAAATACCACAAGTACCGGTAGTTGTTTGTGAGTTGTTCGACGTATGGGGGATGGACTTCATGGGTCCATTTCCTTTATCTTATGGAAACTTGTATATCTTAGTTGCAGTTGACTACGTCTCCAAGTGGGTAGAAGCCAAGGCCACAAGTACGTGTGAAGGAAAGGAGGTAGGCAAGTTCCTCAAAAGTAACATTTTCAGTCGGTTCGGAGTACCAAGGGCCATCATATCCGATCAGGGAACCCACTTCTATAACCGTACTATCGAAGCCTTGATGAAGAAGTACGGTGTGCACCACATGTTATCTAGCCCCTACCACCCGCAAGCGAACGGTCAAGCGGAGATCTCGAATCGAGAGATAAAAAATATTCTGGAGAAAACCGTCAACCCTTCTAGGAAAGACTGGAGTATGAGGTTAGAGGATGCTCTATGGGCATATCGGACAGCCTACAAAACTCCCATAGGAATGTCTACATACAGAATCGTTTTCGGAAAGATATACCACTTACCAGTTGGGATTGAGCACCGAGCATACTGGGCAGTACATCAAGTAAATGTGGATGCTACAACCTGTGAAGAGGAAAGGAAGCTGCAGTTGCAGGAGTTAGAGGAACTTAGATTGGAGTCATTTGATTCTGCCATGTGGTATAAGGAGAGGACTAAACTGTGGCACGACAGAAATCTAAGGACCAAAGACCTCCATGTTGGCCAGAAAGTACTTCTCTTCCAGTCGAGGTTGAAGCTAATGCCTGGGAAACTCAAGTCAAAATGGACAGGGCCTTATGTCATTACCGCACTCCGTTCTAATGGAGCAGTGGAGATTTCAGGGAGTCTTTCTAACTCTGAACCTTTTATCGTAAATGGACATAGGCTGAAGGTGTTTAGGGAGAACAGTGAGGTGGGTGTAGTGGATGAGATTCCACTACAACCACATACTGAGGTTGCATACTGACCGGTAGGATAGGAATTTGGAGTTCCACTGGGCTCGCTTCTTTTAGCGTAATTTACATATGCTGGCCTAGTAGAATTCCAAATTTCTTAAAGGAAGATGTAAATATTGTAAATACGTGGTAGTTAATCTTTTCATGCAAGTTAAACTTTAAAACCCAAAAATATTTTTTTCGGACCTCAAATATTAATTTGGAGTACGTAGTGACCACCAGAATACCCATTTGGTGAAACTCCCAATTTTATTTAAGTGTCTTTTCACTTTGTTACTAATCTAGGAAAATATACGAGAAAATCATTAAGGGACGAAATTTGAATTGAGGTTTGTTGCAGCTTTGCAAGCGGGCAGTGACTGGGAGGGCGCGTGAGCAGAGAAAGGTCTGGCGACGTCCAATCTGGGAGCAGTACTCCAAACCGTCTCCCACACGAATCGGTGCGACCTGGAAACCGCCTGCAGCCGGTTACAAACCCTCAACTGCCCTTTTCCATCCTCATAACCAACTCGTCTCTCCCATTTCACTTCACAAACCATTACCTCCATCCCTCTCTCCAAAAAATTTCCACCATTCCTTCCACAAAAGCCAACAACCGCATTACCACCAGAAATTCACGGAATTAAGCCATGGGAAAGAAGAAATGGGCGAAGAAAATCACCGGTGAGAAACCTACTTCAACCCGCAGGGAAGACACCCAGAATCGCAGCCGTCACTGGAAGAGCGGCCACCGAACCCGCAACCACCGGAGCCGACTCCTCAGGCTCCGGCGATGATTTCCTTAGATACAATGGCGGAGTTCCTCCGACAGCAGGACCCTAATAGGGATTGGTCGGCTGCGTTGGCCGGCTTTAGCCAAATCAGGAGAAAATGGAGCATGACCGGAGAACCCCCATCAGTACCTGCATCAGAACCTATTGTGCAACCCACGGTACAACCACCCACTTCCATTCCGACTTCATCAACAATTGCACCAGAAAGGGAACATCCCTCGGCGACCGCACCGCCAGAGCCCTCGGAACACTCCCAAACTCCACAACAAAGCGACTCGATGGATGTTGACCCCATCTCCACCTATTACGACTCCGACTCAAAGGAACGTGAAGCGAGGAAAAGCAAGGAGCAGAGGAGCCAACAGGGGGAAGATGAACCAGAGGAAACGCAGGCGGTGGATACCGTTCCCCAAGAAATGGCGAGAGAAGATATAGATCTAATGACTGGATGAGGTAAACCGGACGAAAGATAGTACCGCCACGATGGCTGAGGTTCTAGACCTCGCATCAAGGGCGGTGGGTGGGGGTGAAGAAGTTAGTGCAGGGAACAACTCAGCAGACTATGCGGAAGAAAGCCATACTGGAACCGAAGAACCAGAATCAGTAACTCTCCAGACAGAGGCGGGGGAGAGTGATGCGCGTAGTGAGGAGGATGAAACAGTAGCAAGAACAGAGGTACCCGAACCAGCGGCACCGCCAGTGATAAAACCGAAAGCCGTAAAGCGGAAGTTAGTGTCGAAGAGCGACCCTAGGGCGGAATGGACGAAGCCGAAAAGGGTGTCGCAAAGATGCTTAGGGAAGTGGGCATCTAGCAAGGTGAAGGCGAACACGGCAGCAGATCCAGTGGAGGTTTTAAGTGAAGAGGAAGAGACCACTCCCACAAAACCTGGGGAGGGATCCTTATCCGCTACTGACTTGGAGGATACTGCGAGGGCAACCGAAGTGGTCTCCCCAACGCCGAGTGACCAGGGCGAAGAGACTGAGCAGATGGCTGAGGGGCTGGACCTCGCATCTGCACCAGTCGGTCACGTCGAGCCAAGAAGTGAAAGTACTCGTATCAGTGCTGAGACCCACCCTACCGCCCAGGACAAGCCTTCAACACAAGCTGAGAAGAAATCGGAAAACGAGGATGATAGTGATGAGGACAGGTACCAAGAAGAGAGGAAACGAAAGGGGAAAGCCCCTGTTAAGAGAAAATCGAGCACCAAGAAGCCACGCATAGGGAATACTGGCATCGTCATCACGGAGTCAGTTCAGAGAGCCCAGGTACACCGGAGGGAACAGAGCGATAGCGAATACGCTGTCAGTGAAGAGTCGGGATCGGACAGTGACATTTCCTTGGAGAATGCGCAGTACAGAGAGCAACAGCTCCCGCACAATCATCGGGAGCACATACATCCTCCGGTAGAGAGACTGAAATACCGGCTCTGGACAGTGGAACTCACTGATGAGCTGGTGGAGGAGATGAAGCTGTTCGACTCCAAAAAGCTACATGATGCTTTCGATAATAAGGATGACGGGAGTAAGCAAGTCAAGTGTGGAAAGGTACTCCATTTTCTTTCCCTCGACGAGTTGGATGCCCGCGAACAGTTTCTATCTTATTTGCGTGCGTTAGGATTCGATTGGTTCTTGGAGAATGGGAACCCGAATATCAGTGTTAGGCTAGCGAAGGAGTTCTTTACTACATTCAGATTTAGGGTCACCACAGACTTGGACGAGGATTCTATAAGCTTTAGGTTGTTCGGGGGGGGGGAGATAAGCATGAGTTTAATTGAGTGGACAGTAAGATTGGGGATGTGTAGTCTGGAGGAGGCCATAGGGCCGGAGTGGAGGAGCAGGGAACGGGGGATTCCCCGTAGGCACGTAGGCTTCGAGCCCCAGGAGGCATGGGAGTAACTCACCCGGCCGCTGGGCAGTTTGCATCCACTATCTCTTGCTCCATCCACTTCAACAAAATCTTACGCCTGGTACAACTCCACTTGGATTTCAACTTGCTGGGGCAGTAGAACTCAGCCGTCCGAACATCAATGACAGAGCTATACCTCCTTTGGTGCGCCAAGCGCGGGAGGAAAATACATCTGGGTTTCTGGACAGCCTATCAGTGTCATCTCATTGCCACCCATCCCGCGAGAAATCTCTCCCTCTGCCATATCTTGGGAGCATTCGTAAGAAACAACATCATCATCTTAGAGGCTGAAGGCTTATCCCCCCTAATCATGGTGGACCCTCCTGGTCTGTTTGATACCCCACTCTTCGTCCGAACGAATACTGTTTACATGAGGCAAGGAGTACCACGTTTCTATGCTATGGGAGAAGAAGCTATTCCAGCTGGAAGAGCTGCAGAAAGCCAGGGAACACAAGCTCAAGCGCAGAGGCAAGAGAGATTGGAGAAGGCAGTGGAAGAGCTAGCGGAGGAAAATCGGCAAGCCAGGGCGCAGTTGACTCGCCTGACAAAGGTAATGGAAGGAATTCTGAAGGAGTTGGCAACAGGGAAGTTAGTACGAGGAGTTGGAACGAGTGGCCACGGAGGCCAGACTGATGAACCAAGGGTAACCGAGACAGAAGTGGAAGCGACAGAGGAGAAAGGTACCGAGGAATCAATGGAGTCTGAGGGAAGTGAATCCGAGTCCGAGAAAGAGGAGTCTGATGAACCACCTGTACCAACCCCTGCACCGCGGAGGAGCAAGAGAAACATGTAACCACCACCCCTCCTGACCAGTTAGTTTTCTTTTTTCTTTTCAGTTTTAGTTTTCGTATTTTATTTGTTTTCTATTGCTTTTAGGTAGTATAATCTGTGTAGTATGTGAGCAACCCCATTCATAACACTTAGCCTATTCAATAGTCTAAGTGTGAGAAATTAAAGGTTTGCTATTTTGGCGCGTGTGTTTATGTTTGTTGTCTCTTCGTATGCATGTTAGCTCACACTTAGCCTACTGCGTAGCCTAAGTGTGAGGAGTTTATGTATAAATGTGTTTTTGTTTGTTGGGTTCTGTTAGGTTTTAAACTCTCCCACTTAGCCTATTTTATAGTCTAAGTGTGAGAAGTTTTTAGTAAAAGCATGTGTTTTTCTTGTTTGGTATGTTTGTGTGTCAGCCATACTAGCCATTACCTTTTCCACCTCACAACCTTATCTGAGGGCAGACACATGTGCAGTGGGAGGGGGATGCAATGGCCAGTATGACATATGTATATATGTGTAATCTGTGTTTAATGTTTGTGTTAGTATTTTTCTAGGTCTAGTTTTAGGTCTGCTATACGTGTTGATTGGGCTTAAAACTCAACTGTCTCGAGCTGACGATGAGGGAAATTGAAGGAGATAAGACATGCTGGAAAATGGAAACCACCCCCCTTAGTATCTCCTAGTCAGTAGAGATGATGCGAGTATGAGAAAAAAACCCATCCTTAGAGCCAAACACAGAAGCCCTCTTAAAATGTGAGTTAAAAGCCTAAAGTGGAACCACTTTCCACCAATTCAGAAAAGAAAAGAGTGGCTGCCACAAGATGCCTAGGGTAAAGTGACCGCGTATAGCAAGTCTGGAGGCAGTAGGAACCCCCCAAAAAAAAACCCTTAGAACCTCACTTTCTAGCCATATATACCTAGATATAACCCACCAGCCGCTGGGACTGTGTGTGTGCAAGGCATAAAGCAAGGAGGCGACTGGCTAGAAGGACGTACAAGAAAGAAACCAACTGGAGAAAGAAATTGAGAGGCAAGGAGAAAATCGACCAGGGAGTCATTCCAGGTCCAAAAAAATAAGAAGGAATAATTGTGGCGAAGCCACAAAAGAAAGGAGAAAAATGTGAAGAAAATGGTCGAAAATACTTGACCACAAAAAAAGTGAGAAGGAATAAGGGTGGGGAAGCCACAAGACCAGTTGGAAAGCAACGTCAGAAAAGGTCCAGCCAAGCAGAAGTGACAGCCAAGAGCCTGAGCGCACACAGTTCCCCCACATCGAAATAAAATAGAGGTTTTTGAACCTAGAGCCTTAGGAAAATCCAACCCCTAACATTATAAGCCAATAACCCCATTACAAGCCTTTAAGCCCTTCAGGAGCTGCACGTGAAAACTAAGTCTGAAGCATCCGTGGTTCAGCGCTATGAGAGAATACAGTCCTAACATCCCCGGTGAGGAATGAGTGACTGAGAGAATCTGGTGTTAGGCCGCGAGTTTGGGTGATCTTGACGAGCAGATGTACTGACTGGGAAGGAAAAGAGGGGGCCGAAGTTCAAGGCTGTCTAAGGCCGGATTGCACCTGACCCCAAGGGGAGGGATGGTTGAAAATATAGCCCGATTGATGTGTTTAATGTGTTTAAGTGTTTCTTTTGTCTTTGTTTATGTGTTTCTCTTTGCGTCATTGTTTAGAGTCTAGGTTAGGATAGAGTCGGTCAGGGGTGTAACCAGGCTAGAATTCGACTTATTGCTTTTTGTTTGTTCTTCAAGCTTGAGGACAAGCATGTGGTAAGTGTGAGCAGTTTGATAAGTCGTATTCTAGGCCTTGGTTACTGGTCATTATGACGTGCATAATTGGAATATATCTGCAAAACAGTTGCTAAAGTGTGCAGGGAAAGTGTTCTAGTCAGTATGGAAAGGCTCGGACAACTCAGGTGAAAAGGGCGTCAGAATGTTGCTATCCTGACCAGTATGCATGCAAAGAAAGGCTCGAGATGGAGAAGAAGGATTGCTGGGAAGATCAGCCACAAGTAAGGGCAAAAGGGTCATTTCACGAAGAGAGTCTACCCTAAAAATCAAGGGTAGGCCTCCATATAAAAGGGAGCCACTTGGAGAAAGGGAGGATCATCAACTTTAGGAAAAAACACTCTTAGTTAGAGTAGTTCTCTCTCGTCAGATCAGTCCTTCAGCCTAATCCTTCATATTCTAATTCCTCGCCACAGCCATGGTCACCTGAGAGTTCCATCAGTTCATCGGAGTTCCGCATTCTCTCATTCCAGTCAGCGAGTTGTGTAGCGTCAGCAGTTCCATCGCCCGGAGTGGCAAAACAATCTTTATTTTCTTTCTTAGTTAATCACACTTTGTTTTCTCACGTTGGATCGGTTGCATTTTTAATATTTGTTTACTTTGAAGTCTTAGTTGTGATCCAAACGTTTTTTATGATATGAAGTTGTTTTTTGTGCATCGGTTCCTGTTTAATTTAGTTTCTTTCTGCCTAGATAGCTTAGATCTAGTTGCTACGGTAATTTCCAAGTGTTGCGAGCATGTTTTCATTTCCGAATTGATAGATCTGAGTACATGAGTTTAGATAGCTGTTAGATCTTAGATCTGAGATGGTTAAGTGTGAAAGCCTAGTTACGTGATTTCTGTCACCTTGCATGTCACCCAGTAAGCTTAATTTCAGTTCTGATAGTTAATCTTTAGATTTGAAGTTTTGATCGTAGATCTGTTGTTGTGAAGTTGTTAATCTGCAATTCTCGTTCCTGAATTCTGAGTTTGTTGATCTGAGTTATTCATGTTGAAGAAGATAACATCTACATCAAAGTTTGGGACCACATTTGCTTTTTAACTACTTTATGCTTTTGTCCTTTACTTTTTTATACTTTTCTATTGGTACCTTTTCAGATAACTACCTCTTATTTTCTGATATTCCGTTTAGCTCTTTATAGTAACCCAGTACTGTAACATCCCAAACTTTTGTGACTTTTTATATAATAAGTTGATTTGAAATTTCAATTTAGAAACGTTTGCTTCTATGTGATTTAAGTGACCTTGCGTGGAATGAATTATCGTGTTTAATGTGATTGATGAGCTTGAGTTTTATATTTTTCCAATGAAGGGAAAAAAATTAATAGGATCATGCATTAATCATTTCTCGAGTCAATTAATTGATACTTCCGGTCATTCCGAAATTATTGAAATAGTACCTCTCTTTGTGGATTTAATTAATTGTTTTGGGACTTCATTCCAAATTAAATCCAAACCAATGGACCCTAAATTACACTACATGAAATTCGAACTCCATCCCTTTTTTCCTTGGGAGTTTTGAAAATCTCCAATAGGAGATTGGATTATTTTTCATTCGATTTAATTGGTGCTTTATGGACTCTCTTCTTTTGAATTTAATCCAATTAAATCATGTTATATTTTATTTCTTCACCCAAAGTAAATAGAGAGTTGGGATATTTCCTTGACTATTTGAGCCTAGCAATTTTCGGCCATCTCCAATAAAATTTGGAGAATATTTTTATTTGTTCCTATTTTTTGGAACCCCTTTTTATTCAAATAAATTCCTATGTCATTTTAATTGGGGATGTGAATATTTTTCTACTACCTCCCTTCCATGTCACACGCCCCATACTATTATTTTCCTTGTGGGAATTTAAATAATCGTTACCTATTTTATGGGAGCCTTTTCCCATAAAGAAATTACCAAATTTAAATCCTATTCTATTTAATTGGGGATTTAAATAATTTCCTTGTGCAAAGTCCTTGAAATTTTCGGCCCCCACCACAATTTTCCTACTTGGAGATTTAATTTATTTGTTTCCTTGTATCCACTATTTTTATTTCCTAAGTTGTGGAATTAATTCTCTCCAAGTAAATACCAAATAATTCCTTATTAATTTTTCAGCCATAATTTTCGAAAATTTGGCTCTTCATAATTGTGGGATTCTTATTCATTGGCCTATATATTTAATTCCCCACAATTTATTTATTTAATTCATTCATGGACTTAAACCTAGCAAATAAATACCAAATAATAAAACCCTAGCCCCCATTCACTCAAAAATCTCGCCACTTTCATTCTCTCCCTCTCCCACACGTTTTTTTCATCTTCTCCCACTCTCCCATCTCCAAAAATCCTCCATCCAACCCTTGTTGTTGCAATCCGTTGGAATTATTTTCGAGAACCTCCGACGAATCGCTTCATTCTACGTTTCTACCGATTCGTTTTGTCAAAGGAAGGTATATTCGCACACTTTTCCTCCTCCTTCTCTTTTGAACCATGTTTTGAGTCCTACATGCATGTAGAGAGTGTAGGTTTGATAGATCGCAAGTTTTAACGGGGGGAAGTTGTGTTTTTCGTAAGAACTCGTTGGTTTTGTGTTGTTGATTGAAATCATGTGTGTTGGATCGAATTAATTGGTGAATAATATGAGTTGGTGTGTAAATATGTGTATGAGGAACGTATAAGCATGATTATGTGTTTTCGTGCTTGAAAAATCGGTGTTTGTGTTATGAATAATGAAAACCCTATTTTCGAACTTGAACCAGAAATCTGTGATGCACGACCAGTGATTTATGATCTGTGTTTGACCCATCAAACGAACGAATTTTGCTATGAATATTTTACTGAGTAAACTTCAAGGTGTTTTCTGTGTCTCGTGTGATTTTCAGCCTGTTTTATCAAAAAATGAATTTTTAATAAATCTTTGAAGTTGACTGCGCAAATCTGCCAGAAACGTGAGTTCTCGCCATGAATGTTTCGTTTTCTGTTTGACTGACCAAATGACCTCCGATTGATGTGATTCTTGAACTATATGAACAATTGAAGTGTTTTCTGAGTTGTGTTAAATTTCCAGCCTTTTTGGGCATCGTATGAATTTATGGTGAATTTTTCAAATGAACTGCGCAATACTGTCAGAAATTGTATGTTCCGACCAGAGAGTTCAATATGTGATATGACTGACTAAATGACGTGATTTCGATATGAAAATTTTCATGAATGAACTTGAATGTGTCCTCTGTATCGTGACCAAAATTTAGCATGTTTTGAGGTCGGGTGAATTTAAAGTGATTTTTACAAAACGGTCGCGCATTTCTGCCAGTTTTCTGCCTTGATTAAATGACACTTATTTTCAAGTTTAAAAGTATTGTTTGATGCACGTATGTCCAAGGAATGCGCTTAAATGTTGAAATCACTTGTGATAAGTTGAAATGTGTTACGTGTGTTTTACACCTTTGCGATGTATGTTGGGTTTGGGAAATTGAGGAAAAACGATGAGAGAGAGACGATAGGACATGCATAGTAAGATGTTGTTGTGTGAGGCTGACTTGTGTTGTCGTTGACAAGGGTATTGTGTATTCGTGAACTCGAGGATCGAGAGTTGCTAAGTTGGGTTGTGAATTGCTAAGCGAACGAGGTGGGCTTTCTTTTCAAACCTCTTTATTTTTCCGAAAAAATATTATGTGGAGATACAAGGGTGGTTTAACTGTTATGTCATGCCATGGACTGTTTTTGTTATGAGATTGTGTGCCTGATGCCTAGTTCGTATGAGTTTACTCCGTTAGGCTATATGGCTGTGTTGTGAAACGAATTCGGGTCCGAGTAGGGCCGTAAACCCTATTGGGCTGTGTACACTGGTGGGATCGTGAGCCGTCCTTGCAAGTCGGCCGGTCTCGTGGGCGAATAGTGTGGCCACACTTTCGTCGCACTGCGGTTGTGATTGTTGGATTGATGTGAAAAGTGGGGAGATTATTTGACTGACCAGTCTATGAAACATTTTTGTGTTCTCGTGATATTTTCTTTACTACGTATAAAACTCGAGATCACTGGTATGGATGACATAACTATATAAATGTTTTCGGCATGAGCCCATTGAGTACAACAAGTACTCAGCCCTGCAATTTCTTTTAAAAATTTTGCAGGTTGAGCGGGATGTTCCGGTGGATGTTGAGCTGGCTAAAGACCCTAGGATACGTTGTGTCGTCATACATAGGCGTGATCCTTGACTCTCCTTGAACCTTATTTATCCGCTGCTATGTTTTAAATTATGTCTTAAGACCTTAATCTTTTCGTGTTGTGTTTGAACATGTATGGTGGTGTTAGGTTTAAACGAGTGTTTACGTTGTCTTTCTTAAAATGGTGTTTTCCGGGATTTAAGATAAACGTTTGGTTGACCTTCGTTTTTATTAGTCGTTTTTCTTAAGTCAAATTATTTTCCGTTGTCTTTTTAAAAGTATTCTTTTTATCTTATGTCTTTTCAGAAAAAAAAAATATGACCTTAAACTTCTTTAAACTAAGTTGTTTTCTTTCTTTAAGTCTTAAGTTATTCTTTTAAACTGTTGTCCATGCATGTCGGTCACGATCGCCGCGTTTGTGGTACCCCTTGTATGGGCGGTCGTGACAGAGTGGTATCAGAGCTTTGTTCTTTCGCTCTGGTCCGAGAGTCTTCTTTCACTTTAAGTCTAAGTTAGTGAACCCTTATTGACTAGAAGTGTCACGAAGGCTCAACATCCAAAGCATCACGCTCAACCGATGAAAGTGAGGTATGTGTAAATTGTTGGGAGTATGCGAGATTGATGTATGAAATTTATGATGATATGATATGACATTTGACTAGTTTATGCATGCGAATGAACGTTATGCGTGATGATGAATTGTAATGGAATGAGTATACGAGCATGATGTACATGATAACTTAAACATGTGTTATGTGCGTGAATATGATGTTGTAATAGCATGATTGCATGGAATACGAGTATGTTTGACATGATGATTTAGACATGTATGGTGTGTGCAAACGTGATATCGATATGGTATGAATGCAAGTGAGCATGAACTTAGTGACGTTTCTAGATGTATGTTATGCACGAGAATCACGACGTTAGCATAAAACGATATGAAGTTGTAAGATGAAATTTAACCTCAACTACGCGACAAACTTAAGAACCTTTTCAAACAAACAATAATACAAATTGTGTTTTAAAGGAAACCTTCGTCTCTATGTAGATGGCACGAACGAAACGAACCGCGCTTAAGAGCAGTCAGTATAGTGCCAAAATGCGACAAGCGATATACGACTACGACCACTATGAGAGAGAAGAAGGCAAAGCCTTAAGAGAGGTTGTCGCTCATTTCGAGACTCTATGGCAAGACGTCCGCGGGTACCATGCGTCGGCCTATGATGGCATAAGAAGACTAGTCGAATTAATGCCCGAAAGTTGGGGGCCTTGGATGGAAGCAACAGCCAGTCGATTCACGTGGTATGAACCACGAAACCGGTGGATGGCCGGCGACATGAAAGGTTTTCTAAAGGCCTTAACGTGGGCTTTGATTGACTCACGTTCCGAGCGACCACCGTCGACAGAGAAAAAAGAAGATGAAACCATTTGGGAAGACAAAGATGTGATCGAGGTTAAACCAACGGCAGTAAGAGAAGTCGTACCACAAGAAGGCATGGTCCCGGGTTTCGAAGATGACTACGTGGATGTTAACACGGATGATAGTATGGATATCGAAGAGGCTCTCCGTATGGTGGACGATTATCATGTAGAGGAAAACCCAGAAGAAGAAGGAGACCCGGAAGAGAAAGAAGACCCAGAAGAAGACATTAACACTAGATAGATGAGTGATGTTGTTTCTTTTTCCTTAAGTTGTTAAGACAGTGGAAGTAGTACCTTTTTGTTTTCCAAACGAATACTTTTGTTTTCCTTTCCACGTTATTTATGGAAGTTTCCCTTTTCACGTGCTTTTAAGTACTTGTGTTCTATCGTATCGTATGCGTGCATGAAAGCGATGATGTTTTAATAACGATGCACTCACAACGATGCTAACCTGTGTTTTAGATCAACATGCCCCCGAGACGTAGACGTGGTCCGCGTGTGGAGAACAATGTGGGGGAACAGACAGAAGGAAGTGTCGGGAATCCACCCCCGCCTCCACCACCACCTCTACCCCAACCAAACGAAAGGGAGTACATCAAAAGCCTTTCGCAAAGAGAACCCACCCAAGTTCGATGGGTTGGGAGAGCCCCCGAAGGCGGAGGCATGGGTGTGCGACATTGAGCGTATCTTTGAGTTTATGGGATGCACGGACAAGGAACGCCTGGCCTGCGTGACGTATCAGCTGACAGGACCCGCTGACTTTTGGTGGGAAACGAAGAAGAGAACCATGGACCCCGCTCGCCGTGAGGCGCTTACTTGGGAGGATTTTAAGGAAGAGGTTTACAACAAGTATGTTCCGGAAAGTTATCGGCGGGCGAAGGTAGTGGAGTTCCACACGTTGAAGCAAGGAAGTATGACGGTCACAGAGTACGACCGCACCCTGTGTGAGATGACGCGTTATGCGCCAGAATTGGTGGATACAGACGAGAAGATGGCTGCGAAGTTCCGTTCCGGCCTTAGGACAGAGATAAGGGTAGCAGTGGCTAGTCGGAGGGGAATTCCTTATTCCGCGGTGTTGGGCTGTGCCTTAGATGTGGAGGAAGCACTGCCCAAGAATGAGAGGACAACAAACCCTACCCCATCTGCACCCCCGGCGAACTTTAGAGACAAAAGGAAGTGGGAGGGAAACCGAGCTCCTTTTGACAATAAGAGGCGCTTCTCCACTTTTCGGCAACCGCAGAATCATGGGCGCCAAATGGTTCCACAGCAGAGGGGAAACCCGCAGAGAACACCCTACTGTAATCGGTGCTCCAAGCATCATGTTGGGGAGTGCCGAGTTGGAGGCATTCGGTGTTACGCCTGCGGTGGAAACGGGCACATGTCTCGAGAGTGCCCAAACAACAACAAAGGTGGATTGAAGAATGGGCAAGGACAGAGACCACCACAACAGCCTCAACCAATCCGACAAGTGGCCCCACAGCAAGCAAGGGCGTACGCACTCAAAGGGAAACAAGGGCAGGAACCCCAAGACAGCAAGGGCAAGGAGAATTTGGCAGGTATGGGAAAGCTCCAACAACTGCCTATTATCGTGCTGTTTGATACGGGTGCTTAGCATTCTTTTATTTCCGTGTCATGTGTGAATGCCTTAGAACTTCCTACTGCTAAGCTCAAATCGAATTTGAATGTGTCTTCACCGGTTGGAGGATTGATTGACATTGTGAGAACTTGCTCGAACATAGAGTTTGTGTTAGGAGAACTAGGAGTAGTGGCCAAACTCTTGCAAGTTATGCCTTTGGAGAATGTAGACATAATCTTGGGAATGGATTGGCTTACCGAGAACCATGCAACGATTTACTGCAAAGAGAGACAGATTTCTTTTCAAGCCCCAGGCGAAGAGCCAACTATCTTGTGCGGGATCTCCATGAACCGACGAACCTCCATAATTTCTGCTTTGCAAGCAACTGCTATGATAAGAAAGGGACGTCCGGCGTATCTAGTGTACTTGAATGGAGAGGAAAAGAAGGATTTGAAAGTAGAGGACGTGGCAGTAGTGCGAGAATTTCCCGATGTGTTCCCCGAAGCTTTGCCAGGACCGCCACCCGACAGACAGGTGGAGTTCACCATTGATTTGGAACCAGGGTCAGCGCCAGTATCGAAGGCGCCATACCGAATGGCCCCTAAGGAGTTGGCCGAGTTGAAGGTTCAGTTGCAAGAACTGTTAGATTTGGGTTTTATTCGACCCAGCGTATCACCATGGGGAGCGCCAGTTCTGTTTGTTAAGAAGAAGGACGGAACGATGAGGATGTGCATCGACTATCGTGGGCTCAACAAGATGACCTTGAAGAATAAGTACCCACTGCCAAGGATTGACGACTTATTTGACCAACTTCGAGGAGCGGGCGTATTCTCGAAAATGGATTTGAGATCAGGGTATCATCAACTAAAGGTCCGACGAGAGGATGTGCCTACGACTGCTTTTCGCACTCGTTATAGCCATTATGAGTTCGTCGTGATGCCATTTGGGCTGACCAACGCCCCAGCCGTTTTCATGGACTTGATGAACCGAGTTTTCCACGAGTATCTCGACAAGTTTGTGCTAGTCTTCATCGATGACGTGTTGGTATACTCGAAGAACGAGGATGAACATAGAGGGCATCTACAGACAGTGTTGGAAACATTGCAAAAGGAGAAACTTTATGCCAAGTTCAGTAAGTGTGAGTTTTGGTTGACTCGAGTGAACTTTCTTGGTCATATTGTGACGGAAAATAGAATTCAAGTGGACCCAGCAAAGGTCGAGGCCGTGCAGAATTGGAAATCGCCGAAAACACCAAGTGAAATCCACAGTTTCTTGGGATTGGCGGGATATTATCGACGGTTCATTGAAGGATTCTCTAAGATTGCGAGACCGATGACGCAACTGCTAAAGAAAGGGATTAAGGTGGTTTGGACGTCAGAGTGCGAGGCGAGTTTCCAACTATTGAAGGAGAAGTTGACTAGCACCAGTCCTAGCGGTACCAGAACCCGACAAGGACTTCGCCGTCTATACGGACGCGTCGAAAGTAGGACTAGGATGTGTGTTAATGCAAGATGGGAAGGTGATAGCATATGCTTCCCGACAGCTGAGACCGAATGAGTTGAATTTTCCGACGCATGATTTGGAGTTAGCAGCAGTGGTGCATGCACTGAAAATTTGGAGGCATCATCTCTGTGGAGTGAGATGCGAAATCTACACCGATCACAAGAGTCTCAAGTACTTTTTCGAACAGAAAGAGCTAAACATGCGCCAGCGACGTTGGTTAGAGATCGTGAAAGACTATGACTGCGTTATTAATTACCATCCGGGCAAGGCGAACGTGGTCGCCGACGCCTTGAGTAGGAAGAACCAACCGCAATTGGCTTACTTCCTAACGCAAGAGGAAGCGTTGATTCACGAGTTTGACAAGATGAGATTGGAAATAGTGAAAGCGCCCGAGACAGTAGGTGCAAGATTGGCGACTCTAGTGATTGAGCCAGATTTGAGAACCAAACTCATAGAAGCCCAGCGACGTGATGGAAGGTTGGAGGAGTTACGTGCAAAGGTGAGAGCCGAGAAGCTTGATCATTACCGTGAGGAGGCGGATAATGCTTTGACATACGACGGACGTTTGTGTGTGCCGAGCGATGAGGCGCTAAAAGAGGAGATTTTGAGTGAAGCGCACGACACGCCTTACACCGCACACCCCGGAAGCACGAAGATGTATCGGGATTTGAAGCAACGGTTTTGGTGGAATGGAATGAAAGGGGACGTAGCGTCATATGTGGAACGATGTCTAGCATGCCAACAAGTGAAGGCCTTACACCAACGGCCATATGGGAAGTTACAACCGCTTGAAATTCCCGAATGGAAGTGGGAGCATTTAGCTATGGATTTCGTGACGGCTTTGCCAAAGTCACAGAAGGGCAACACCGCGATTTGAGTGATCATTGATCGACTTACTAAGAGCGCACACTTCTTACCGATGAAAATTACTTATGGCGCGGACAAGTTAGCTAAACTCTACGTGAACGAGATTGTACGATTGCATGGAGTGCCAAAGACCATTGTATCCGACCGCGATACAAAGTTCACATCAAAGTTTTGGATGAGTTTGCAACGAGAATTGGGCACACAGTTGAACTTTAGTACTGCTTATCACCCGCAATCGGATGGGCAATCAGAGAGGACGATTCAGACACTTGAAGATATGTTGCGAGCCGTTGTCCTAGATCGAGGGGAAAGTTGGGAAACTGTTCTACCTTTGGTCGAATTCGCCTACAACAATAGCTATCAAGCGACGATCGATATGGCCCCGTACGAAGCTTTGTATGGCAGGAAGTGTCAATCCCCACTTTATTGGGATGAAGTCGGCGAGAGGAAGATGTTAGGGCCCGATGCTATAAAGGAGATGACTGAAATTGTGCATCAAATCCGCGTAAGGATCAAGGAAGCTCAAGATAGACAGAAGTCGTATGGGGACGTGCGTCGAACGGAAATCAAATTCGACGTTGGTGACAAAGTGTTTCTGAAAGTGTCCCCGATGAGAGGAGTTGTGAGATTTGGAGTGAAGGGCAAGCTGAAACCGCATTTTGTGGGACCGTACGAGATCATCGACGAAGTAGGTCCTGTAGCGTATCGATTGGCGTTACCTCCCAGCTTTGGGAACGTGCACAACGTGTTCCACGTGTCGCAGTTGCGCAAGTACGTGTTCAACCCCAAACATGTGATTCACCAAGAGGATGTGATCCTAACCCCCGACATGAGCTACGAGGAAAGGCCCGAAGCAATCCTAGATCGGAAGGTACAAGAGCTACGAAACAAGACGATAGCGTCCGTGAAGGTGTTGTAGAAGCACCATGGTCCCGAGGAAGCTACGTGGGAGTTAGAAGATAAGATGAAAGAAAAGTTTCCCGAGTTGTTTGTGTGAGACGATTAAATTTCGGGACGAAATTTCTGTTTAGAGGGGAAGGATGTAACATCCCAAACTTTTGTGACTTTTTATATAATAAGTTGATTTGAAATTTCAATTTAGAAACGTTTGCTTCTATGTGATTTAAGTGACCTTGCGTGGAATGAATTATCGTGTTTAATGTGATTGATGAGCTTGAGTTTTATATTTTTCCAATGAAGGGAAAAAAATTAATAGGATCATGCATTAATCATTTCTCGAGTCAATTAATTGATACTTCCGGTCATTCCGAAATTATTGAAATAGTACTTCTCTTTGTGGATTTAATTAATTGTTTTTTTACTTCATTCCAAATTAAATCCAAACCAATGGACCCTAAATTACACTACATGAAATTCGAACTCCATCCCTTTTTTCCTTGGGAGTTTCGAAAATCTCCAATAGGAGATTGGATTATTTTTCATTCGATTTAATTGGTGCTTTATGGACTCTCTTCTTTTGAATTTAATCCAATTAAATCATGTTATATTTTATTTCTTCACCCAAAGTAAATAGAGAGTTGGGATATTTCCTTGACTATTTGAGCCTAGCAATTTTCGGCCCTCTCCAATAAAATTTGGAGAATATTTTTATTTGTTCCTATTTTTTGGAACCCCTTTTTATTCAAATAAATTCCTATGTCATTTTAATTGGGGATGTGAATATTTTTCTACTACCTCCCTTCCATGTCACACGCCCCATACTATTATTTTCCTTGTGGGAATTTAAATAATCGTTACCTATTTTATGGGAGCCTTTTCCCATAAAGAAATTACCAAATTTAAATCATATTCTATTTAATTGGGGATTTAAATAATTTCTTTGTGCAAAGTCCTTGAAATTTTCGGCCCCCACCACAATTTTCCTACTTGGAGATTTAATTTATTTGTTTCCTTGTATCCACTATTTTTATTTCCTAAGTTGTGGAATTAATTCTCTCCAAATAAATACCAAATAATTCCTTATTAATTTTTCAGCCATAATTTTCGAAAATTTGGCTCTTCATAATTGTGGGATTCTTATTCATTGGCCTATATATTTAATTCCCCACAATTTATTTATTTAACTCATTCATGGACTTAAACCTAGCAAATAAATACCAAATAATAAAACCCTAGCCCCCATTCACTCAAAAATCTCGCCACTTTCATTCTCTCCCTCTCCCACACGTTTTTTTCATCTTCTCCCACTCTCCCATCTCCAAAAATCCTCCATCCAACCCTTGTTGTTGCAATCCGTTGGAATTATTTTCGAGAACCTCCGACGAATCGCTCCATTCTACGTATATTCGCACACTTTTCCTCCTCCTTCTCTTTTGAACCATGTTTTGAGTCCTACATGCATGTAGAGAGTGTAGGTTTGATAGATCGCAAGTTTTAACGGGGGGAAGTTGTGTTTTTCGTAAGAACTCGTTGGTTTTGTGTTGTTGATTGAAATCATGTGTGTTGGATCGAATTAATTGGTGAATAATATGAGTTGGTGTGTAAATATGTGTATGAGGAACGTATAAGCATGATTATGTGTTTTCGTGCTTGAAAAATCGGTGTTTGTGTTATGAATAATGAAAACCCTATTTTCGAACTTGAACCAGAAATCTGTGATGCACGACCAGTGATTTATGATCTGTGTTTGACCCATCAAACGAACGAAATTTGCTATGAATATTTTACTGAGTAAACTTCAAGGTGTTTTCTGTGTCTCGTGTGATTTTCAGCCTGTTTTATCGAAAAATGAATTTTTAATAAATCTTTGAAGTTGACTGCGCAAATCTGCCAGAAACGTGAGTTCTCGCCATGAATGTTTCGTTTTCTGTTTGACTGACCAAATGACCTCCGATTGATGTGATTCTTGAACTATATGAAAAATTGAAGTGGTTTCTGAGTTGTGTTAAATTTCCAGCCTTTTTGGGCATCGTATGAATTTATGGTGAATTTTTCAAATGAACTGCGCAATACTGTCAGAAATTGTATGTTCCGACCAGAGAGTTCAATATGTGATATGACTGACTAAATGACGTGATTTCGATATGAAAATTTTCATGGATGAACTTGAATGTGTCCTCTGTATCGTGACCAAAATTTAGCATGTTTTGAGGTCGGGTGAATTCAAAGTGATTTTTACAAAACGGTCGCGCATTTCTGCCAGTTTTCTGCCTTGATTAAATGACACTTATTTTCAAGTTTAAAAGTATTGTTTGATGCACGTATGTCCAAGGAATGCGCTTAAATGTTGAAATCACTTGTGATAAGTTGAAATGTGTTACGTGTGATTTACACCTTTGCGATGTATGTTGGGTTTGGGAAATTGAGGAAAAACGATGAGAGAGAGACGATAGGACATGCATAGTAAGATGTTGTTGTGTGAGGCTGACTTGTGTTGTCGTTGACAAGGGTGTTGTGTATTCGTGAACTCGAGGATCGAGAGTTGCTAAGTTGGGTTGTGAATTGCTAAGCGAACGAGGTGGGCTTTCTTTTCAAACCTCTTTATTTTTCCGAAAAAATATTATGTGGAGATACAAGGGTGGTTTAACTGTTATGTCATGCCATGGACTGTTTTTGTTATGAGATTGTGTGCCTGATGCCTAGTTCGTATGAGTTTACTCCGTTAGGCTATATGGCTGTGTTGTGAAACGAATTCGGGTCCGAGTAGGGCCGTAAACCCTATCGGGCTGTGTACACTGGTGGGATCGTGAGCCGTCCTTGCAAGTCGGCCGGTCTCGTGGGCGAATAGTGTGGCCACACTTTCGTCGCACTGCGGTTGTGATTGTTGGATTGATGTGAAAAGTGGGGAGATTATTTGACTGGCTAGTCTATGAAACATTTTTGTGTTTTCGTGATATTTTCTTTACTACGTATAAAACTCGAGATCACTGGTATGGATGACATAACTATATAAATGTTTTCGGCATGAGCCCATTGAGTACAACAAGTATTCAGCCCTGCAATTTCTTTTAAAACTTTTGCAGGTTGAGCGGGATGTTGCGGTGGATGTTGAGCTGGCTAAAGACCCTAGGATACGTTGTGTCGTCATACATAGGCGTGATCCTTGACTCTCCTTGAACCTTATTTATCCGCTGCTATGTTTTAAATTATGTCTTAAGACCTTAATCTTTTCGTGTTGTGTTTGAACATGTATGGTGGTGTTAGGTTTAAACGAGTGTTTACGTTGTCTTTCTTAAAATGGTGTTTTCCGGGATTTAAGATAAACGTTTGGTTGACCTTCGTTTTTATTAGTCGTTTTTCTTAAGTCAAATTATTTTCCGTTGTCTTTTTAAAAGTATTCTTTTTATCTTATGTCTTTTCGAAAAAAAAAATATGACCTTAAACTTCTTTAAACTAAGTTGTTTTCTTTCTTTAAGTCTTAAGTTATTCTTTTAAACTGTTGTCCATGCATGTCGGTCACGATCGCCGCGTTTGTGGTACCCCTTGTATGGGCGGTCTTGACAAGTACCTTCCGCACACTCCTGAAACACTGTGTTCCCCATTCTCACGTACACAACTATATGTCGATCATTTTCCACCCCTCCTAGTCAGTAGAGCACCATCTTAATTTCTAGTCTAGATAAAGTCTCAACCCAAAGCGTGGTAGCTAACCAACCTTTCCAGAATATCACCACAATTTCCAAAGCGCATCCATCTCTGTGGGATTCGACCCTTACATCCACTATACTAGTCAGTAGAAGTGGGTTGAGGAATTATTGATACCAGGTTCAGGCATAGCTGGGATTTCCATCCTGATCAGTACGATACATCCTTGGCTTGACACGACACCTGCACAACCTGCTTGTCATCAATTTCCCATTACCTTCATCTTCTTGTTGTTCGACGTCAACACTCAAGCTCTCATTCTCCAATGGTGGCACACTTTCATGGCTGTGGTGCGAAGGTGTGACCATGTCCAAAGTTTTTTGATGTAGATTTCTACTATAAACTCTTCTGCCTATTGTTGTCTTAGTAGTGACACTTGTATATCATTATAAAAGAATATATTGAAGTATAGTACACCATTTCTAACAACAAATCCGAGTCCATGTTAGAATAATCTGTTCACTGTTTGTTATCTTCACTGGTTTTCAACCTTTGTTGTGAAACATTTGATTCGTCTTGCAAACGAACACTTTTGCTACACTGCCCCCGTCGTTTAGAAGTCATAACTGCTACATTAGAGTAATAAAGTAAGCATAGACAACATTATTATTGATCATTATAAGAGAATAACATTCACCATTATTCATAACCGGAAAATGCTGTAGGACTTCAATATGTATTCTGTTATAAACTCTCAATTGTTCATAATCCGACAGCCTGGCTACTGACACTAGTTTTGCTCATAACGATTTCAATAACTTTATGATATAGGACTATTCTCTAGAGAAAATGAACCCTAAGTTGTATGCTTTATTAGGACAGTAGAAAGCTTTCACAAGTAGAAAGCTTTCACATATCAGAGATTTTAACAATGTTGTTAGTAGATCCGATTGCTAAAAACCACTCATCAAATGGATTGAAGACTAAACATTTAAAATTTTGGCAACGAAACTAAAAGAAATATGCATCCCTGTTGATCAAAATAAGTGCAAGTATAAGAGATAATACTATACTTATATTTCACCCAAAATAAACCTAAACCACTATCAATGAAGTTCCCATGATGCACCCAAAATTGTCAAAAATTGTATTCCAAACATAAATAAGCATTCTTCTTCCCAGAACAGGGGCTATATATATTAACCAATTTCAATTAATTTCAAGCATTATTTCACCTACTCAAAGTAATTTTAACGAGAAACCCTACAATCCAACAATGAAAACAGATATTACTCTTGTAAGAATGTCTCCATCAAGATTCAGTAAAGAGCACTTACCTTATAATCGAATTAGAAATTCCTGATGTTAGAGAATTAACCTTCAGCTGTTGGTTTTAGTTTCGAATTATCTTTGGTCACCGGAGAATGAGTTATTCTTTTCGCTTGGGAATTGTAGAATGAAATCGTAAATGGGAGTTCTGGAAAGAGTGAACGGTTTTGATATTTGAGATTTAGCCCTATGATTTGGACGGATTTGGCGCTTGATTTTCAGAGAATGAAGAATGATAAATACACCCGCTTATTTTCAGAGAATGAAGAATGACAAATACACATATATTAGTATATAATATCAACAAAATATGTATATGTAGTACAATAAAATAGTACTAATATCAACATCCATCTAAATTGTTAACAATGAGTATCATTTATTTGCATATTATTTTAAAACAGTGATGATTATCAAGTTTTAAAAATAGTTGTTTTAATTAATTTTTCATAAGAATATTTATGAGAATTATAAGTAATTGCTTAAAATAGAGCTATAAGTAAAAAATATTTATTGTAATTTAAGTCAAATTCAACATGAGTTTGAGTTTTGAAAGTTAGATAATTAATTTTTGGAACTTTCCATAATATTAATTTCTTTAATTTAGTAATTTTTTAAATGTTACAATCAATAAAAATTCACATGTTTTCTTCCTGATCTAGTATTTAATACTCCCTCCGTCCATGAAAAGTATTAAAATAAGAGTTAGTAATACATCTGTTATAAAAATAATATTAGCATTTAATTTAATTGATAAAGATATCACTAGTTTATTGCATTATATTTTATAAAAATTATGATTATCAATTTTTAAAAATAATTTCGATGACTTTCTTAAGTTATTCAAAATTTTCTAAGAATATATATTATCATTACTGACTTATTTCTATTATACGTAAATAAATTCTCTTGTCCTATAATTAAATGAGAACTATCATTTGATTACTTATAAATAAAAAGTACCAATGCAGTTTCGGTAAATATTAGTATATTTAAAGTTAATTATATTTAATATCAAATACCACATTTATTTTACTTACATAATTTTTTAATAAGATTAGTTTTTAAGAATTACGCATGAAAACTTTTATAATAATAGAATTGAAAGAAACTTGATAGTGTAAGTACAGAAGTCATATTTTGGCATTTATTTAATTATGTAGTATTAGTATTGAATATAAATGCAGCAAAAGGATGGTGTGGTGATAAAATATCTTTGTTGACATCTTTTACAAAGTGCCATAAGATGAATGTAAGGATAGCCCAATTTTCTAGTAGTGCGGTGGATGAGAAGTTGCAAAGGAGGAGGATTGAGTTAACGTCTAGGTGTCAGTGTTGTAGGTCTCCTTCGGTCGAGTCTCTTAGTCATGTTTTCTTCTCGAGTCAGTCGGCGGTTTCTACGTGGGAGTATTTTAATGCCTGGTTTCCTTCCTCGCACACACTGATTCACACGAGCACTGATATTGCACTTAGACTAGGTCACTGGCGGAGGTCCTCTTTCCAGAGGGCTCCCGCCATGCATATTAGTTTTCTGGTTCCTTGTTTGATTGCTTGGTTTCTTTGGACGGAAAGGAACGGCTGCAAACATGGTGGTCGTCCTTTTCGTCACTCACATGTTATTTGGCAGGTCACTCATCACCTGCATGTGCTTGTTCTGGCCGGCAAGCTTGCCGCGAAGCATTGGAGGGGATGCGCGCCGTCAGTTGATTTCATGCCCTTCACCCCCAGACAGCGTGTTCTGCGGTCGCTCATGGTTCTATTGCAATCCCAGATGCACCTTGGGTGAAGCTGAACACAGACGGTGCCTTCTCTACATCGATACTGGAGGCAGGGGGGGGGGGAGGATTAGTTCATAATTCTGATGGAGGCATTCTGCGGGCCTCTGTGCTCCGGTTCCTGCATCATCGAGCTTTGAAGCGGAGCTATTGGCTATGATTCGGGTTTGGAGATGGCTATGGAGCTCTCTACTAACATTTAGATAGAGCTGGACTCAGCGGCTCTAGTTAGGTTGTTATCATCTGGACATCTTGGCTCCGCAGATTCTAGACATCATATGGCTTTGATCCGGAGCATGACATCTCAGCGGCACGTTTGCTTCTCACACATCTATAAAGAAGGGAACTGGGCTGCCGACTTTCTGGCAGGTAGGGGGATCTAGACCCCTGCACTTACATACTTTGACCCTATCTCTGCGCCTCGGTACTTGAAGGCGCTCGTTAGGATGGACCAGCTGGGATATCCTAACTTCCGTTTCCGACGTAGAGATGTGGATTGAGCGTGAGCTCACGATGGTTTACCTTCCTTTTTATCTACCACTTCCTTTTGTTTATTTAGCATTTCTTTGCGTCTTGATATCATGGTAGATCCCGGCTTGTGGGACTCCTGGTTTACATTTTTATGTTATTATTTTCGATCATAGTCAAATTTGGGCTAAGTTCATGTTGTTGGAACATTATATTTTGGTCTTATTTACGGGTTGGGGGTCTGCCTAAACCCCCCGCCCAAAAGGGCGTTTTTTATTAAAAAAAATCCCATGAATTAGGACTAGGTCATAAATTTATTTTTACCTTCTGGCATAGGGATTTGGCTTGCAGTGCTGAACATCAAACGAACTTTTCTTGTGTTTTGATATATCCATCGGCTATGATTTAGCTACTGACCTACGAGTATATTTGATGCCTACGTTGACCTTCCTCCACTTTGCTTCATGAAATAATTGGACGAAAACCAGAAACCAAATTACAAACAGATGTAGTAAATTAGAATTTCAAAAACTATAAAGCTTCAAAAGAGTGTATTATTTGAGGCAGACGTTCTGCCAGAACACAATCACCGTCGATCACCTTCCATCGACGATTTTTGTGTGTGAACCATTAAAATCGGCGGCTAAAGTATTGTGCTTTGAAATATGAATTATGAAGCAATGTTTCCAAATTATAAAGTCATAAATCACATTTAGAAGATGCATATCATTTTATGCCACATAACTCAAATGAGTCCAGAAATGAACCAGAAGCACACATTAACCACATAAATTCGAAAAAAATGAAAAATCAAACACTAAATTAATATCCTCACGAAATGAAGTAATAACCTCATGAAATGAAGTAATATCCAACTGAAATGAACTAAATCGATGATTTCTGTAGCCACACTTTTTGATATATTTCTCTCAAATATCAGTGAAGTACTATGAAGTAATCTATCCTAAAGTAATTGATTTATGCAACAATCAAAGCCAAAAATCAAATGTGTTTTACCCGAACCAGACGTACGGCAAGAACGTAATAGGCGTCCTTCACCTTCGGTCGACGATTTTCGTGTGTCAACCATTTGAATTGACGCCGATTTCGGTTTAGGCAGAAGAGATGTCGATCTCAGCGGATGGAGATTTCTGAATCGGCTGATGGAGATGTTGAATCGAGGATGATTGTCATCGATTTCAGTTGAAATCATCCGGAGATGATCAATGGGTATGTTGAATCGACCGATGGAGATGCTGAATCGGGGATGGTGTCCGATTTCAGTTGAATCGTTCGGAGATGATCGATGAAGGTGAAGAATCCTTAATTTTCAGAGAGGTTTTTGGAGAGGTTTTGAGAGAAGAAGAGGCGGGGTATGAGAATGAGTGAAATTTTTGTGATCTACGGATTCTAATTTATACCCTAATTATAAAATGATTTAAATATCCCCGTGTTGAAGTAATTTGTGTATGCAATGAACTACGAAAATTTTCACTACATCATCTCATCTCATCCACTAAAAACTAGATCTAAGGGCCATAATTTGGTCTCTAGTTCGGACTTTAAGACTAGATTTGTGAACAATGGGACTCTAAACATGATTATGTAAAAAATTCATATAAATTTTTATTTTGATTATATAATATATTTATTTAAGTGATGTGTTTTTAGAATATAAATTAATACTCATATCAAAATTTAAAAGGTGTTGGGTGTCAAATGATTTAGAAAAAATCCATCGTTAAGGGGAAAAAAACATAAAAGTTTGATGGAAATTATAGATCACAAAGTTCAGGGAAAATCCTTGAAAACAAAAGTATGTGTAATTTAAGATAAATTACCATTTTCCATTCCAACGATGTCCCTTTAATACTCGTCGCTTTTTGCTACGTTGACACTTCCGATGAATACGTCAACTTCAATTTAAAGGAAATTTAATTTTGGAGGAAAAATCAGAAAAAACTCAAAGTTCATGTATTTAAATTCAAAAATAAAAATTCAAGGAATAAACTAAAAAAAGCTAAAAGTTCGTATATTTACAAGCAATTGATGGCAGCATTGCCCGTGTTAATGGGTGAATTAATATTCAGCCCATATTCGAAGCCCAATTTCAGAGCCCAATATTAGTTTTAGAAGGTTGTTAGGAATATAGCCGTTGGAAGCCATTTCCAATTGTTTTCCTTTTTCTTGTTTTCTTCCTCTTCAGTTAGTTATGGCCTGAGAGTTAGCTTGATTTGAGTGTAATATAACTAAGACCAGATTGAGCTCTTGTAGTTTTGTAATCTCAGAAAATACACATTCAATTCAAGATTTCATTTTCTCTCCAAAAGTTGTGTTATCAATTTTCTTTCGCATTGCTCAATTGTTGTTCCGATTGCAACGATTCTCCAACAATTGGCGCCATCTGTGGAAAACGAGATCAGAGGAATCGGTTGAATCGGAATTACGATGGCGTCGAGGTTCGAGGTTGAAAAATTCAATGGCAAGAACGATTACGGATTGTGGAAGATGAAGATGAAGGCTCTTCTCATCCAACAAGGGCTCGCAGCCGCTCTCAACCCGCTGGATTCGAAGGCGAAAGGGAAGGAGGCACTGGATGAGAAGGCACAGATCAAGTATGAGAAGATGGTCCAGAAAGCTCACAGCGCCGTTATCCTCTGCATTGGCGATAAGGTCTTAAAGGAGGTGCAGAATGAGAAGACCGCTGCAGAGATTCTTGCTAAATTGGATGAGGTATATTTGGCCAAATCTGTGGCTAATCGGTTGTACATGAAGCGCAGATTGTATTCTTACAGTTTCGTTGATGATAAATCCATCATCGAGCAAATGGAGGACTTCAACAAAACTATTTATGATCTTGAAGCAGTGGACATCAAGATCTCTGATGAAGATAAAGCGATCTTGGTCCTTAATGCTCTGCCGACTTCGGATGACTAGATGAGAGATGCAATCTTGTACGGAAGAGACAAACAAATCACTTTATCTGAAGTCACTGCAGCCTTGATGTCAAAGGAGTTGCAAAAAGGAGCTGTGCAACGTTCTGAAACTCTGCCAGAATCCTTGAATATCAAGAAGTTTGGGAAGAAAAAATTCAAGAGGAAATCTGATGATGCTAAAGCAGATTCTGGTGGAGTCAAGGAGACACGTTCATGTCATTGGTGCAAGAAGCCAGGCCACATTAAAAAGGATTGTTATGCTTGGAAAAGGAAGCATGCGTCTGAGAAAAGGAGTAAGCTCAAATATTGTCTCAAATGAAGAAGATGGGACACCAGAGGCATTGAATGGGGTGGATACAACTGATGGAAGCTCATGGATCATGGATTATGGGTGTTCCTTCCACATGAGCCCACATCTTGAGTGGTTTCATGATATGAAACAGATAAGTGGGACAGTGCTTCTGGGAAATGATCAGATATGTGAATTGGGAGTATCAAGATGAGGATGTTTGATGGATCAGTTAAGATGCTTACGTATGTCAGATTTGTCCCTCAAGTTAAGAGGAATCTGATCTCCCTGGGAACATTGGAGCTTAAGAGATTTTCTTTCACTTCATCAGAGGGGAGAATGACTGTGCACAAAGGAGCAGATATAAAGATGGTAGCTAAAAGGGTAAGAAGCTTGTATTACCTTGATGCTACTGTCATACTTGGTGAAGCAAATGTTGCTATAGCTCCAGATTTGAAATTGTGGCATTTGAGAATGGGGCATCCTGCAGAAGGCAGCCTCAAGCAGCTGATAAAGAAGGGGCTGATAAATGGTGATGCTGGTCAGAAACTTGATCCATGTGAGGACTGCATAAGAGGAAAGGCCAAGAAGTTGCCATTCCCAGCAAGTAAACATCATTCCTCATCTCCACTAGACTATGCACATTCTGATTTATGGGGACCTGCCCCTGTAAATTCTCTGGGAGGGGGAAGGTATTATATGTCAGTCATAGATGATTATTCTAGGAAAGCATGGGTGTATGTCTTGAAGGAGAAATCTGATGCATTCTCAGTGTTTAAAAATTGGTGCAAAGAAGTAGAGATTGAGAAAGGCTGTTCACTTAAATGTTTAAGAACAGACAATGGTTTGGAATATTTGTCCAATGAGTTTGATGTTTTCTGTAAGGATAAAGGAATAAAGAGGCACAAAACAGTTCCAGCTAATCCCCAACAAAATGGTATTGCTGAAAGGCTAAATAGGACAATGCTTGAGAGAGTGAGGTGTATGCTGCTTTATCTGGTTTAGATAAGAAATTCTGGGGGAGGCAGTCTCCACAGCTGCTCACCTTATCAAAAAATGTCCCTCATCTAGTATTGGTGGTGATATTCTTGATGAGAGGTGGTATGGAGGTCAGGCAGATTATTCTAGGCTCATGCCGTTTGGTTGCAGGGCTTTTGCTCACACTAGAGATAGCAAGCTGGATCCAAGGGCATTAAGGTGTGTAATGCTTGGATACCAGAAGGGTGTGAAGGGCTACAGGCTGTGGTGTTTGGAGCCTGGGAATCACAAAGTGGTGGTGAGTAGGGATATAGTGTTCCTGGAGGAACAGATGCCTTGTTTTAAGTCTGGTCAGAGCTCTGCAGAAATCAGTAAGTTGATAAGTGATGGTTTTGAGGTGGAGCCTGATGAGCCTGACTTGGATGAAAGTGTGGCTACTGGTGGGTCAGTGAGTGACCACGAAGAGCAGCAAGGTGAAGATCTAAGTGACTATTTGCTAGCTAGAGATAGAGCAAGAAGAGTTGGGAGAAAGTTGCCTGCAAGATATGCAGACTCTGAGATGTTATCTTTTGCTTTGAATGTGGCTGAGCAGATAGAGTATTCTGAGCCAGCTACATATTCAGATGCTGTTGATGGACCAGAGAAGGAGCAATGGATCAGAGCAATGAAAGAAGAGTTTGACTCACTCATCAGTAACAAGACTTGGATATTAGTAGACAAGGTTATGATGAGAAGAATCATAAGTTGCAAGTGGGTTTACAAGAAGAAAATTGAGACTGCTGGTCAAGAGCAGATTAGATTCAAGGCTTGGCTAGTTACTCGTGGCTTCACACAAGAAGAGGGAGTGGATTTTAATGAGGTCTTTTCCCCAGTAATGAAGCATACATCCATGAGAATGCTTCTGGCTCTGGTTGCACAGAGAGGATGGTTTCTGGAGCAGCTTGATGTCAAAATCGCTTTCCTAAATGGAGAGCTTGAGGAGACGATATACATGGCTCAGCCCAAGGGTTTTGAAGTTCCTCGGTCAGAGGATAAGGTATGCTTGCTCAAGAAAAGCATATATGGCCTGAAGCAAAGCTCTAGGCAGTGGTACAGAAAATTTGGAGAAAACATGAGCAGGCATGGTTTTGTGAAATCACAGTATGATAACTGTGTATATGTTAGAAAGAAAAAGGGCTCAGCTGATGTATTTTTGCTACTGTACGTTGATGACATGCTAGTAGCTGGACCTGATTTTGGTGAGATCAGAAAGGTGAAAGAGTTACTGAAGGTCGATTTTGAAATGAAGGATTTGGGAGAGGCTAGGAGGATATTGGGTATGGATATAATCAGAGATAAGAATAATGGGAAGTTGTGGTTGTTTCAGTCTGATTATATCAGCAGAATTTTGAAGAGGTTCAATGTTGACAACATGAAGCCTACTGGAACTCCTTTAGCCCAACATTTCAAATTATCCTGTGATCAAAGACCAAAGTCAGAAGAGGAAAGATTAGAAATGAGTCTGATTCCATACTCTAACATTGTTGGAAGTATCATGTACATGATGATCTGTACAAGGCTAGATTTGGCCTATGCTATCAGTATAACTAGTAGGTATTTTGAAATGGACTTTCAGATACTTGAAGGGAGCTGGCAATCTGGGGATTCTATATGAGCATAAGCCAGATAGAGAAGGGGATGCTCTGCTAGGTTTCTGTGATTCAGATTATGCCACAAATCTGGACACAAGAATGTCTCAAACAGGTTATGTCTTCACATTATACGGTTCTGCTATTTACTGGAAGTCTGGGCTCCAAGATGTGGTTGCTTTATCTACCACCGAATACTTGGCTTTAACTTCAGTTGTGAAAGAGAGTAAGTGGTTGAAGGGGTTGGCATCAGATTTTGGGATAGTGCAGCAGGCTGTGACAGTTAACTGTGACAACAATGGTGCTATTTGTCTTGCCAAGCACCAGATGTTTCATGAGAGGTGCAAACATATAGATGTGAGACTTCACTTTATAAGAGATGAGGTGGAGAGTGGGCAAGTGAAGGTGGAGAAGGTAGACACTGCACACGATCCATCAGACATGCTTATAAAGCTTTTGAACAAAGGCAAATTCGACTATTGTTTAAAGCTATTAAACTTGGTCTTGGTCCCGGTTTCTGGAGGTGCTGAATGATGAATTCAAGGTGGAGAATTGTTAATGGGTGAATTAATATTCAGCCCATATTCGAAGCCCAATTTCAGAGCCCAATATCAGTTTTAGAAGGTTGTTAGGAATATAGCCGTTGGAAGCCATTTCCAACTGTTTTTTTCCTTTTTCTTGTTTTCTTCCTCTTCGGTTAGTTAGGGCCTGAGAGTTGGCTTGATTTGAGTGTAATATAACTAAGACCAGATTGAGCACTTGTAGTTTTGTAATCTCAGAAAATACACATTCAATTCAAGATTTCATTCTCTCTCCAAAAGGTGTGTTATCAATTTTCTTTCGCATTGCTCAATTGCTGTTCCGATTGCAACGATTCTCCAACAGCCCGAAATAACAGCGGTATTAGTAATGGATATGCCATAGAGAAATGAGTAACGGGAGATATCTTTAGGTATTTTTATACTGCATCTTTAATCCTAGAACTCCACAATTAAATTTAGAATGGATCGATGATAAAGAAATAAATTAAAATAGATTATATTAACAAAGTTTAAATTAAATTTAAATGTTTAAACTTATTAATAATGAGTACTCCTATTATTTAGAACTTATTATTATTCAACAAAATTTAGAGCGTCATCAAAAAGAAAGTAAAAAATGACAATATGCCTAAACGTGAACAAGTTTTAATTAAATTTCCCTTTATTGTGCAGGGTCCCATTATATGCACAACACCTCCTTAGTGTAGAACTAGAGACCAAATATTAACCGTTGGATTTAAAGTTTAATGGAAAAGATGAGACAGAAGTATATGTCATTTTCCTCATTCATCGGGTGATTTAATTACTTCATCCAAGGGATATTTTATTCATTATGCTATTTAGGTCAGAATGAATCATAATTTTAGGGTGAATTATTTTCACTCATTTCTCTTCTCGCTTCCAATTTTCACAGCCCCACTTTCTTCTCCCACTACTCCATTCTCACAACGACACCGGCGATTCAGAGAGCTCCGCCTGCCATTCGTCTTCACCATCCAATTCAATCCCTTCGTCTCCTTCTCAGCCATAGCTATCATAGGATTCTTACCATGGTTGACACGAAGCAGACCAAAATCAAAGGTATTTGTTGTGTTCTACACTTTTAGTCATTCTACGAAAACACAACATACTAATTATTCTGAAAATTTGGTTTAAGATCAGCAGCAGTTGTATTCGAAAGCTGTGTCTGGTTATTTTATTTTAGATGTTTAAAATTATATTTTTTTTTCAAATTTTTACTGTTTTGGTTATTAATTATGCATTTCTCAGTGATCTGCAACATATTTTTCGAATCTTTTGATTGTGTAAATTTGCTTCATCTTAATTTTGTAATGTGAATTGATTGCAGTATAAAATGAAGCGATTTTCATAGAAACGTGAATAAATTATATCATTCTATAAAGTTATTTGTATTAGTTTTTCAAATTAGATAGTTTAACATAAAATGTTTTCATATTTGGGTGAACTTGTTACATTACAAGATGAAGAAATTTGTTTATTAGATGAAGAAATTCAGTATGTTGTAACTGAATTTGGTTTGTGATGAGGTGTAGATATGTCTAGATATTTGGTATGTAGTAACTGAATTAATTTTACCAGAATGTATTTGCGGTAAGTTATGATGTTATGTGGTGAAAGTTGATTATTTGATGAAGTGATTTGGTCTGTGATGAAGTGATTGGTCTGGATATTTGGTATTGATGTATTTGTGATGAGTTCTGAATGTAGATATGTCTTGTTTTGTTAGGAAGTTGCTTATGCGAAGAATTGCATAAGTTTTGCAAATATCTAATGTAATGGAATGAAGTAGTAACATTGTTGAATGAACTTAATACTGCTTAATGTGAAATGCTAATATGAACTGTATCGTTTGCACAAGTATATGAAGAATTGTACTTATTATGAACTAAATAACCTAGTTTAATGAAGTAATGAACGAATGAAATTAAATACTTGTTGAATGAAGATTTGTGTTTGTTATGATCTTTGACTAACAACTATTAGTTTTTATGTATCAATGTCTTGTTTTAAGTGCCACATAAAGGATACATCCTAGCATGATCGTAGATTTGTCAAATGAAGAAATAAAGGATATGTCCATGCATGGTCGTAGATATGCCATATGCCACAAGGAATTCCGACAAGATACATGATTCAAGGAATTTTGACAAGATACATGAAGAAGAAGAAGAAGAAGCGATGAGTTGTTTTGTTAACATTCGTTAAATTAGTGTTTTGATTTTTAAAATTGTCATGATACATTTATTTGTTTGTAATTTATTACTTCATTCTAGTAGGTTTATTCCAGTAGTTTGTTACTTTATTCCACTTTGTATTTGAATTATTTAAATTTTTTGCAAACTTTAAAGCGAATAGATTGTGTGAAGTATTACATTATTAGGTGAAGTGATTTGATTCAAATTTGGTTTGTTTCAAATTTGGATTTTGGGAAGATTCAAATTAGAATATGAAGTTATTATATTACAAGATGAAGTAATAAAAGTATAAGATGAATTTGTTATATAAGATATAATGCTTTCTTTCAAATTTGAGTCATCTCAAATTTGGTTCATTTTAGCTGACGTATTTCCAAGTTCGGTTGAAGTTATAACATTATAAGATGAAGTGGTTGGGGTATTAGATGAAGTTTTAGCATTATAAGATGAAGTAATTTGTTTCATATTTGGTTCATTTCAAATTTGGTTCATTTTTTAGGATGAAGTTATAACATTATAAGATGAAGTTATAACATTATAAGATGAAGTTAATACTTTATAAAATTTGAATGATCGACATCAATCGTAGTGTAATTATCTAACCATGAAACACAATAGTAAATGTTCTTCATGGCAAAATGAAATAAATTCATAACATAGGCGTTTCAATTAAAACTAAATGGTCTTCACGTTGTATTCGCCTTCTCTTTTTTCTTGTCGTAGTTCTTTGAATCATGATGACCAACCTCATGACATTTGGCACATATACGACTAGGCTTTAATATCATCTGACTAATATTTATAAATATCTAACAAATATATTGGTTCATTTTAGCAAGACAATCAGATCTGTACAACATTCATATACAAGAAATGGTATCAGGACATATAAACGAGAATGGTTCATCTCACACTTAATACAGTTCATTATTCAAGCAAAACAGTTCATTACAAAACAGGTGTGATTCTGGCGATGACTTTGAGCAAATCCGGTTTGATTTTGCGGTAAGGAATTGCAATATAGGTGTAATTTCGACGATGGCCATGAGCAGGTCTGGTGGGATCGACGATAATCTTGAGCAGGTCCGGTTTGATCCCGGCGATGACCTTGAGCAGGTCTGATCTAATCAGCGGTAACATAATTAGAACCGGTTTTTGTATATCACTAGGTAATTACAAAACAGATTTTGCTATAGGGAATTCGCAAGAATGTTTTCCATAATTGTTTAATCGTGAATAATCGCGATAGGGAATTCACAAGAATTTTTTTCACGATGAAATAGGAAACAAATTATGAATAATTGTGAATCACAAAAAATAGTTGCTGAATTGTGTTTTCCATAATTGAGATGAAAGAATTAAAAATCAAGCCGCCAACTAGAGATTGTAACTCATCAAAAGTTGTACCTGATTTTCTTGATTAATTTCGGTAGAAGCAGTTCCACGTACGTTCACTGATTCATGTGTAAAATTTGTTTTGGGAGAATGATTGCTCGAGGCGTCCATTGACGTACCAGTAAAATCTGTTCTAGGCGTATGGCTGCTTGAATCTTCCATTGAACGATGGAATGGTCTTGGAGATTTAATTGAGAAATAGAGATTACAAAGATTGCATTTTGATTTTGATCGAAAAGAAATCTTTGTTATATTTACATGGCTTGAATCATGGAAAACTTAATAACGCTGCATTACAAAATTACAAAACCATCCTCAAGCCACTATTTTCGAAATATTTTAATAGATTTAGGTTTATTTGATATTATTTGCTTGAATTAATTATGACCACAAGATTATTAAAATGTCTGGTTCGGTCTTTAAAATTAGTTCGACATTGAATACAATCCTATTGTGCATAACTCATTTCATGTGCTGACATGATTTATAAAAACAATTATTAGACTAAAACTAAAATTTTGAGAAAAAAAATGATAAGAAAAGAATAATATGCATTGAAAGTTTGAAACTTCTCGATTTTAAGACAGATTTAAAAATATTTGTAACCATTAGTCATATTCAACAAAAAACAGTGCAGTAATGAAAATGATAACCTTTATACTCTCAGCATTTCCCAAACCATTTGAAAAAGATATAAATGAAGATAGAAAAAAAAAGTGAAATTTGAACACATAACATGCATCCCAATTTAACTTACTCCCTCCGTTAAAAAATAGTATTATTTGTAAACGCTATAAGTTTTAACAAAAGAGTGATAAATAAGAGAGAAAGTGAAAAAGTGATAAAGTATGAAAAAAAAACTTTCATTTTTAGAATATTTCATGGACATCTCAAAATGTCAAAATGTTTCGTGGATGGATCAGACCATACGTTATTATGCTGCCACTTATTTTATCTATATGGCCCTGCACAAATGGGAACACAACAATGATGCGCCATTACCGACATATACTAGAAAGGGTCGGTTGGCTGTAAGGGGGAGGCACAGCTTCTCCGGTACGGGGGTTTAGGAAATCATGAGAGCTGCCCGTATCTATCAAGACTTCGACGGACTCAGAATCGATCGTGCCCGAGAGGGTGAGGGATTTGGATTGCCTCTTTCCCTCCATAGCCAACAAATGAAAGAGGTCCACAGTGATCACCTCATCCGAACGCAGGTTCCTCCAGAGGCTCCACCGGATCGTCCTCGTCTTCACACACCCCCATATAGGCCAAGAACCGATGCTTGCAGACGTGACCTGCAACTCATTTTTCGGGACAGTAAAAACAAAGCCCCAGTCTCCTGCGTTCTGCCTTATCTGCCGCCGAAAGGCGAATAATCGGAGCGCCAGAGGTGTCCTGAGGTCGTGGTACTGAAAATGAAGCGCGGTTAACCGGAGCGGGCGATGCCTGGCTGGTGGTAACCTGAGGATTCGCCTGGCTGGAACCCCATGTGTCCCTCGGCTGCCACTGGCGGCGGCTGAAAGAGGGCTGAGGTGGGGGTGCCTCCGGTCTGCAGGATGCAATTTGGATTGCGAGAGCGACCAGTGAAGCCGGGTGATGAAGGAGAACCTCGTCCTGGATCGATTGTTTCAGGCCGGCAACATACAAATCAAGTAGCACGTGGTCAGGAACGCCAACCACTTTAGTTTGTAATTTTTCAAAAGCCAACTGATAGTCCGAAACCATACCTGTTTGCTGTAATTTCTTCAGGATACCCACATGACTGACGTAGCATTGGGGGTCGAACCGCTTCCGCACGTCATCCAAGAACTCGTGCCAAGACACAGATTCGTGACTAGAGCAATAGTATGTTAAGGATTCGCTTCCTCAACGTCGAATTCTGAGTGAAATCAAGAAACGGAATGACGTCTAATGTCGAGCGCCCAACGCGGGTCGTGACTTGGACGTCAAAAAGGTTGCAGCTGATCGCGGGAGATTCCGTCGACAGCTTGGGAGTTGTTTCTTGAGGCAAAAGCAATTGAGCCAAGTATTGATAATTTTATTCGTGTGATAACACATTGGCTCTATTTAAACTAAACCCTAGGGTTGGTTCGACCTATTCTAATACGTTCGGGAAAGAACCAACTAAGAAAACCCAAACGGGGCCCGTGAAAAAGGCCCGACTCAATTGTAAACCAAAAATAACAATATTCTAAAATAAACCAAAAAGGAAAAAGAACGTAAAAAACAAGAATGCTGCTATTCTACTCCCGGAGCCGCTGAGGCTGCTTGATTCGGTTCCGTGGCCTCAAAGTCCTTGTCGTCGCTGGTGCGCTCTGTTTCTCGGCCGCAGCCGCTGGTGTGCTCTGCTTCTCGGGCGCAGCCACCCGCTCCACCTCCTAGGCGAGCTCCGTCTCGCTGCTGCTAGGGATACTCGTATCAACTCCCCCTTCCTTAACAACATCCTTGGCCTCAAGGTGGAGGTTCGGAAATCGCTCGCGAACTACATCCTACGGTTCCCACGACAGGGAGTCCGTGCCATCTGACCAACGCACCAAGACATGTTCCCGTGCCTTGCCCTCATGCCACATAATCTGGCTATCGATAAAAGCCACCGGATACACCACCGGCCGACCCCCCACGAAGTCCTTCGGTAGAGGGACGTGCGCCACTGACTCCTCCCCTGCCACAAACTCACGCAAGAGGCTGACATGGAAGACATCGTGGATCCTGCTTCCCTCCGGCAGCCGCAGCCGGTAAGCTACCGGCCCTACCCGTTGCACCACTTCGAACGGCCCATAATAGCGCCTTGCAAGCTTGGCCGAAAGCGGTCTGGCCACTGAATATTGGCGATAAGGCTGAAGTTTTAGCCACACCATATCTCCCTCCTCAAACTCCACATGACGTCTGTGTTTGTTGGCAGAGTCTCGCATCCTCTGCTGCGCGCGTTCGAGATTATCGCGCAATTCGCGAAGTAGCGCCCCTCGCTGACGGATCAACTCTACAACCTTAGGCGGCGTGGCAGCCGACGGTGGTGCTGCGACCAAAAGCGGAGGGTCGCGGCCATAAAGGGCTCGAAATGGCGACGTTCCGAGGGCCGCGTGATGGAAACAGTTAAGGGATAATTCCGCCCACGGTAGCAGATTACACCACTTAGAAGGCCGATCTGCTACGAAAGCCCGCAGATATTGTTCCAAGCCTCTGTTTCGGACCTCCGTCTGTCCATCGGATTGGGGATGGTAAGCTGTGGAAAAGTGTAATTTTGTACCACTTAGACGGAGCATTTCTCCCCATGTCGCGTTCAAGAACACCGAATCGCGATCCGAAACCAGCGTCTTTGGAAACCCTTGGTGCCGGACCACCGTGCTAACGAATAAATGTGCCACGCGTAATGCATCAAATTTGGCGGGTAAAGGAGCAAAATGGGCGTACTTCGAGAGGCGGTCCACCACCACCATGATCACCGTGTACCCTCGCGAGGAAGGGAGGCCCGTGATGAAATCCATGGACACGTCCTCCCATACCTGTGATGGAATCGGTAAAGGTTGTAACAATCCCGCAGGTTTCTGAGTCGAGTATTTCGTCGATTGGCACACGGCACAGGAGTCCACAAATTTCTTCACATCCTTGCGCATATTTGGCCAATAAAACTCTGCCGACAGTAGGCGAAACGTACGATCGTGGCCCGGGTGACCCGCAAATGGCGTGCAGTGGTGTTCTGTCAAGAGAATCCGTTTGAACGTGGAGTTGGGACTGAGCAAGATTCGGAGCTTGAAATAAACAAGGCCATCGCTGCAAGATAAATGAGCTGGAGCGGTACCCGCCGTAATCTGGGCGACGAGCTCGCGTAAGTCAGGTAAGCGTGACGTCTCCTCACGCAGCGCGTCCACTATCTTGGGTATCGGGTGAGCCACGGCGGCGAACAAGGCCGCCTCTGTCTGTGATAATTTCTCCCCGACCCCATCCGCTGCCACCGCCGTCCCCACGGGTGCGTCGCCACTGGGCGAGCAGTCGCTTTCGTCCCGCCGGGATAAGGCATCTGCGGCTTTGTTCGTGATCCCCTTCTTATATTCGATGCTGAACCTATACCCCCATTAGCTTTCGCAAATAGAGATACTAATCCGGGGTCTGGACAATTTGTTGCAAGAGATCCTTTAGGCTCTTTTGATGGCTTCGAATGATAAAGTCTCTCCCCAAGAGGTATTGTCGCCATTTCTGTACTGCCTCCACGATGGCGTACAATTCCCTATGATAAGTCGACGCGGCACGTCGTCGAGGGCCCAACTTCTTACTGAAATAGGCAATCGGGAGCCTATCCTGAATGAGAACCGCCCCGACGCCCACGTCCGAGGCGTCAGTCTCAATGCAGAACTGTTTGTCAAAACACCAGTTGTTAAGGATTCGCTTCCTCAACGTCGAATTCTGAGTGAAATCAAGAAACGGAATGACGTCTAATGTCGAGCGCCCAACGCGGGTCGTGACTTGGACGTCAAAAAGGTTGCAGCTGATCGCGGGAGATTCCGTCGACAGCTTGGGAGTTGTTTCTTGAGGCAAAAGCAATTGAGCCAAGTATTGATAATTTTATTCCTGAATCGTGTGATAACACATTGGCTCTATTTATAACTAAACCCTAGGGTTGGTTCGACCTATCCTAATACGTTCGGGAAAGAACCAACTAAGAAAACCCAAACGGGGCCCGTGAAAAAGGCCCGACTCAATTGTAAACCAAAAATAACAATATTCTAAAATAAACCAAAAAGGAAAAGAACGTAAAAAACAAGAATGCTGCTATTCTACTCCCGGAGCCGCTGAGGCTGCTTGATTCGGTTCCGTGGCCTCAAAGTCCTTGTCGTCGCTGGTGCGCTCTGTTTCTCGGCCGCAGCCGCTGGTGCGCTCTGCTTCTCGGGCGCAGCCACCCGCTCCACCTCCTCGGCGAGCTCCGTCTCGCTGCTGCTAGGGATACTCGTATCATAGTACCAAATCCAATCCGCCACCTCTGGTTCGAAAAGCATAACAACATAATGCAGTCGTTGGGCATCCGGTGTGCCTACATGATCTGTTAGGAATCGGAGTTCCAGTTCAATCTAATAACCCAAAAAATTGTAATAACAAAGACAAGAGAAAGAAAGATAAATTGGACAGTGGACACAAGAATTTACGTGGTTCGGTCAATGCGACCTACGTCCAAGGCCGGAGGAGAAAATTTCACTAATAATGTGGGGATGATTACAAAAGGCTAACACCAATATTTTAGGATAATGGAATTAGAAAGCCTAAGCTACAAAAGAGAGAAGAAGGCAGAAGCTTTGAAGCTTTGTTCTGAAGTAGTAGTGGTGCTGCACCTAAGGCATTCTCCCATGCTCCTTTATAGGCAAACTGGTTGAAGAGAAAGTCCACAATTTGTGCTCCAAAAATATCACGTACACACTCACAATCTCCACATATGACTTGCATTTCAGCAAGAAATAAGGAGCCATAATCTTCAGAAGACAAAGCTGCTATGCCTAAGTCAAAAAGGTAAGGCTAAGCATTCAAGGCATAGCCACCCTACATGATCAAAATAAAATTGCACGCCTCTAATCCAGTTATTAACCTCCATGCCATAGAACCGTGGAGGATCCATTTTAACCTTGGGTCGATTCTGATCTGCCTGAAACAAACCGAACGTAGTAGTCGGCCCCGGTGGGCCCCAACAAGAGGACGCGCTCACCATTTGAGGGCGAGAAATGGGTTAGCGATCCGCTGATCGCTGTTCCGGTTGGCTGAACTGCCACGGCTGATAGACCGTCTGCGCAATTCTGCTTGTTATAGGAATCGAGCCCCGGGTATCCAGGAACCCAAATCGTGGCATCGTGGTCGGTATCTGCGATCCCAGAGTGTGGGAAAATCCCATAGAAAAAGGTGGCAGGGAATGAGCTTGAGTGTTGATACCCACGCTGGGCGTCAGAGTAAACGTGAAAATCGGCATGGAACCCCGTCGTGTGCGTTGCGTACTGCGTGGAGAAAGGCGGCGCTGGTGGCAGTCGGCCCACGAGAAACGCATCGCTAGGTCCGAAATACGAGCCATCCATTCGGGATTTCATCTCGCTAACCATAGCCATGAGTTGCACCACCTGCGAAGATAGGGCGGAAACCGCGGGGTCCGTCGTCACACTCGACGTTGGCGGCGGCACTGTCACACCGATCGATTCGGAACGCCCGACGCCCGAACTGCTGGTAGTCATGGATCACGGAAGGAAGAGAACTGGTGAAAGCACCAGATGATAAGAGTCGGGATGGAGCGATGATAACTCGCCGGATTGCGGCGAAGCGCAGCCCAACTAGGGTTTGGGCGGCTGAAACTTGCGAGAAAAATAAAGAACATAGAAAATTCGGTTGTATTGATTTTTGAGGTTTCAATATACATATTTCCTTTTTATACTAAGGGCATCCACAATGGGGCGCCCTATGGCGCGCCACGTCAGCAGTTTTATCCTCCTACCTCCCACCTGCAATGGGGCGTCAGCGCCCTATATGTTTTAATATTGTTCTGTTAATTAATTTAAATGTTTTCAAATATATAATGCAAACTAATTTAAAAACACAACGAGTAACCAAAAACCGGTGAATATTTCATTAATAATTACACAAAAGTTACACGATTCAAGTTGGCTAATCTACGCAATTCCCAACTTCCGGCGCAACTCATCGATCAACCCCCGGAGAATTTCGGCTTCGGCGGGGTCCGTACACTTCTTGAGGGTCTTGTGCGTATGCAACAACGTCTTCGCCATCGAGGCGACTCATACGCGGCGGCGGTCGAGGATGATGTAGTCGCCGCCTTCCCCTTGGCCTTCGCAGCCTTGACGCCTATGGGACGCAGGGAGGACATCGGTGTGCCGGAACTCTCACTGTCCTCATACGTCCGAATGAGGTCCACCAGACGAGTTCCGCTTTCGCTGCTCGTGTAACCACCAGCTTCGGTGGTCTTCGTCCTCTTTGTCGCCCCATTGTGCAGAATCCCACCTTGGAACTTCTGCTTGTCCCTCAAGAGCTCCCAGATTGCCTCGTGCTTGAATTCGCCGTACAGGGACTGGTACGACAACAGCACTTTAGCGTGCACGTCGCACAAGCTCTCGCCGCTCCCCTGCGCCCTCGTCCACTTCTCGTACTCCGACGAGAACAGGTTGATTTGCCTCTTCACCTGGTCCCAGTGCTTGCGGAGCTGTTCCCGTTGGCGCTTGTACGCGCTCGGCGGCTTCGCCCCATTGTAGCGCTCGGCGATGCGCTCCTAGTACGCCTGCTGCCTCTGGTTGTTCGCGAATATCAGGTCCTCCGATATATCCACCCAACACCTCGCCAATATGAGGTTTCATCCGGCTGGTAGTTCGTACTGCCGGGGGCGTACTCTTCACAAGTTTCCGGAGGTGTCAACTTGTACACGCGTTGCCGGTTCCGCTTCTTTTTGGCGGCGGCGGCGCGGCGAGAGGGGGCGACGAGTCGGTTTGGAGACGGCTCCATGTCATCCAAACCGTACGATTCCATACTGAATTCGGGATCGTATTGTGTGTTGGCGTCGAATGACCGATATTCGTCGGGTTCTGTACCCAGCCAACGCGGCTCCCCAAACATCGGACTGTTGGGACTTGCATCCATTTCGTCGAAATAATAAAAATGTGAGTTTCGAGAGTGAAATCGTGAAAATTAAACGTTACAAATGAAGGTGGGGTAGGGGTATTTATACAAAAATTAAAAAACGCGTGGCATCGTCCGCGACCATCGTCCGCCGATCCCGCAATGGGGCGCCCGATGGCCTATCAATTCCTTGAGCGGTCAATTGACATATCATCTTGGCAATCTAAGGTTAATAAACTCTTTGGATTTGTCTTCGAATAATTTTTCAGGCGATATTCCCAGCTCAATTGATGGTTGTGAAACGTTAGCATTTCTTAACTTATCAAAGAATTTGTTTAGTGGATCCATTCCTCTTTCATAAGGAGAGGTTAAGGGTTTGATAAGATTGGATTTATCTTACAATAATCTTTCCGGATCAATACCCAAGTCCTTAGAAGAGCTTCGTTATCTTGAAATGTTTAATGTTTCCTACAATAAACTAGAGGGGGAAATTCCAGATGGGGGTCGTTTTCGTAACTTTAGTGCTGAGTCTTTTTCCCATAACTTAGCTCTTTGTGGTCCAATAACATTTCAAGTTCCACCCTGCTCAGAAAAAAATCATAGATCATGGTTGAAGAAACTTGTTGTATCATCAGTGATTATAGTTGTCATCATTGTGTTTGTTATGCTTGTTCTCATAAGCATGCGCAAACAAAAAAAGTAGCACTCCGTGCTTACATTTCACCAGAAACTAATGAATGTATAAGAATTTCTTACAAGGAACAAATCATTTAGTGAAACCAACTTGCTTGGAGGAGGTGGTTTTGGTTCTGTATATGAAGCGACACTTTTTAATGGGTTAAAAGTGTACCACTTGGAACTGCAAGGAGCGGCAAGGAGCTTTGATACTGAAACTACTATATCGAGTAGCATTCGACACAGAAACTTAGTTCGAGTTATTGGGTGGTGTTGTAATATGGAGTTTAAAGCATTGATTCTTGAATACATGCCAAATGGGAGCTTGGATAAGTGGTTACATTTCGGCTTTCATGGTTTGGATTTTATACAGAGATTGAAAATTGCAATAGATGTTGCGGCCGCCTTGGAATATCTTCACCATGGTCTTACATTCCCAGTTGTTCATTGTGATATAAAGCCAAGTAATGTGTTTCTTGATCAAGACATGGTTGCTCATCTTGCTGATTTTGATATTTCCAAGCTTTTTGATGGAGGGGAAACAACTATCCAAACACAAACCATGGCAACTATTGTCTACGCAGCACCAGGTGATTCAAGCATGATGCTTACCCTTTCAACTTATATTTCAACATATATAAATGTTATACCTAATCCTAACAAAATGTTGAATGCGTGTCATACAATTAGAGTTTGGAATGGATGGCAAAGTGTCAATAAAAGGGGATGTATACAGTTTTGGGATACTGCTTCAAGAGATGTTCACCGGAAAGAAGCCGACTGATGATATGTTCGGTGAAGAAAGGAGTTTGAAAGTGTGGGTAAGTGAAGCATTGGAGCAAAATGCAGCAGCTGAAATTGTGGTGCCTGCTCTTTTATCAACAGAAGATCAATATGTAGAAATCATGGATTAAAATATGTCCGGTCAATGGTTTTTGACCAAATAATAAATGTGACGAGACATCTGATTTTGCGAAATTAAATGATATAGCGTCGATCTACATTTTACGCAGATAAATGTAGTATATTCACTTTCTCAAATCCGATTTCCGGTGAGTGAGAAATATTGGATTAAGTTGGGCATGATTAGTTTTTAATTAAAGCTTGAAGTTTGAGCTTAGGGAATAATTATCTAGTGTTAATTATCCCACATTGGAGAAGTGATACATCTTTTAATGTGCTTAAATTAAGTGACTTTATGTTACTTAATAATTATAGTGGACCAAGATGGGTGAAAGAGCCCACACGCGCTCGCCGCCGCTGGCCTCGATCTTGATCTTGGAATTGGACTTGTAACAGCCGACGGTTACAAATGAGCCATGATGAGCCTTCAAGGCTTGGTTCACCCTGCATGGTGGCTTGGCCTATAAATAGGCTAGTCATTCCACTGCATTTGACACAACATTCACAAGCATTTGCATCATAAGCTCTCTCCCTCTCTCTGTATTGTTTTTCTGTCAATAGCTCTGCCCTCTCGTCCATCCAGTTCGCCGGAGTTGTGTTGATTGCGGTGCTGCTTTACCAGAGACGTAGACGACACGCCAAACCGAGAGCACTACCGGGGCGTATCCGTCTTGCGGAAAGAGGCCTCCTCGACTCAGCTAAACAACTGTTCACGGTTACTGTTTCGATTTCTCAATTGTAATTTCTTTTCAGTCCAGTTTCCCCTTTTGTATTCCTTCTTTTGGGTTGTATTACTCCCGGCTGTATCTCTTGTAATCCCAGTAACCAACAATCGCAAGACGAGATAACTTGCCTTTGAAGGAATTTGGACTATAAACTGAACTTAACACTTTCGAAACATTTAACACCTTTGCTGGAGATGTCGACTGAATCCATCACCGCTGCTGCCACCCCCGCCGCCGCCATTTCCTCCACCATGGCGACCACTGGACCTGTCAACACTTCGTCGATTCCCTCGATGATGCCCACTTCCAGGCGCTATCCATCTTCATCAACAACCCCTTGGGAGTTTGTTAACCCCCTTGGGCCCACTGGTGGATCCACCTCGAGCGGATCGGTTGGTTCCACTTTTAGTGGTTCCTTCGGATCCTTTAATGGATCGAGTGCTGGGGCCTTTGGGTCTCACGGGGGTGCTAGTCCCTTCGGGGCTGGTACGACCATGGCGGACTCTATGCCCAACATGAATGGTGGGGGCTCTATGCCCAACCACGTTGTTGGCTCCTTCGGGGGCAATGGAATTGGTCCCTTCCATGGACCAAGTACGACACCTTTGGCACCAAGAATGATGCCACCTGTCGAGAAGCCACCAAAGTTTGGAGGATCTAACTTCAAAATGTGGTACCAAAAGATGTTGCTCTACTTGACAACATTGGGCGTCGTCAACTTCCTCACTGAAAACGAGCCGCCCGCGCCAAGCGATCAAGAGATTAGGCTCGAAGTCATGGCGGACTATGAAGCTTGGAGAAAAGGAGATTATCTTTGTAAAAATTTCATTCTAAGTGCTTTAGATGATAGTGTGTACAATGTATACTCCGTTGTAACCACATCAAAAGAGATGTAGGAAAGCTTAGAAAGAAAGTATAGCATAGATAATGCTGCAGGTACTGAACAAGTTATAGCATCCAAATTTATGGACTACAAGATGGTCGACTCTCGACCCATCATTGAGCAAGTTCAGGAGCTCCAAATGATCATCCACGCACTAGTGGCTGAAGGGATGACCTTGCCCAACAAATTCTTAAGGTGCACGATCATTGACAAGCTTCCTCGTAGTTGGAAGGACTTCAAGAGCTATCTCAAACACAAGCGAAAGCAGATGACCCTTGAAGACTTGATCGTGAAATTGCGCATTGAGGCTGATGTGCGCAAAAGCGACCAAAAGGCTAAGGGATGTAGCCCACTGGAAGCCAAAGCCAATCTGTTGGAGCGGGGCGGTCCTTCCAACAAACGCCCTTACCCAAGTCAAAAGGATAAAGGGAAAGGAAAGCAGCCTGCAAAGAAATTTGAAGGCGAATGCTTCAAGTGTGGCAAAACTGGCCACTTTGCCAAGGACTGCCGCAGCAAGAAGAAGAAGCCGGCGGTCCACATCGTTGACAAGGAGTTCAAAGACTGTGATGAAAACGACCTCATTGTTGTGGTCACTGAAGAGGTTAACCTTGTTGATAACAATGGTGGCTGGTACATCGACACAGGCGTTGCTGCTCATGTCTGCTCAGATAGGAGCAAGTTTGCCTCCTATACTGCGGTTGAAGGAAGGAAAATCAACATGGGGAATCAAGCATCGTCCGAAGTTCTCGGCATTGGCAACGTGATTCTCATGATGACGTCTGGCGTCACTATCACTTTGAAGGATGTGCTGCATGTCCCGGACATCCGCAAGAACCTAGTATCAGGATCAATACTAGTTAATAAGAGGTTTAAACTTGTATTTGAGTCTGATAGGTTTGGATTGTACAAGTTTGGAAAGTCACTCGGAAAAGGTTATGTAACCGATGGACTTTTCAAGCTTAGTGTGGCAACTCGCAGTGTTGCAAAGCCGTTGGCAAATAATAATAAAGCATCTACTTCCTCTTACTTGACTGAGTGTTCAAATTTGTGGCATTGTAGATTAGGACATGTAAATTCAAAAGCCATTAAAAGATTAGTGAATTTAGATTTACTAAAGGCTAATGAAGTGGATACCCAAGATAAATTATCTTGAATAAAATCCCTCTCAAAAGAAAAGATGTTACTCCTTATGAGTTGTGGAAGGGAAGGAAGCCATTCTACAAATACCTCAAAGTGTGGGGGTGTTTGGCAAAGGTGATGGTTCCTCCGCCCAAAGAAGTTACAATCGGACCTAAAACGGTTGATTGCATCTTCATTGGATATGCACTTAATAGTAGTGCATATCGATTTATTGTTCACAAGTCTGAAATATCGACTATTACTGTAGGAACAACAATTGAATCAAGGAATGATGTATTTCTCGAAAATACATTTCCTTGCAAACACAAGGAAAAGGTCTCAACCAATTCTGAGACAAGAATTGAAGAAGAAGCCACTAGTTCTAAACCATTGGAAGAAGAAGCCACTAGTTCTAAATCAGCGGATGAGGAACCTGAATCGCGCAAGGCTTGATCCAAAGGATACAGTACTAAGACGTGGTACTAGGGTCAGAACACCAAAAACATTTGGTCCTGACTACATTGCTTTTATGTTAGATGAAGAACCAACATCTATAAAAGTAGCTTTCGATGGCCCAGACGGGCTACATTGGAGAGAAGCTGTTCAAAGCCAAATTGATTCAATTTTGCTAAACCACACTTGGATGTTGGTGGATCTACCTGAAGGTGCGAAACCTCTAGGTTGCAAATGGGTACTTAAAAGGAAATTTAAGGTCGATGGAACAGTGGATAAGTATAAAGCCCGACTAGTAGTAAAGGGTTTTAAACAAAATGAAGGACATGACTTCTTCGATACCTATTCACCTGTAACAAGGATTACATCTATCCGAGTGCTTCTCGCTATTGCTGCATTGCACAATCTTGAGATTCATCAAATGGATGTAAAGACCGCGTTTCTAAATGGTGAACTAGAAGACGAAATTTATATGGAACAACCCGAAGGGTTTGTAGTACCTGGACAAGAGAAAAATGTATGCAAGCTCGTAAAGTCTCTATATGGATTGAAACAAGTGACATTGCAATGGCACTTGAAGTTTGATAATGTGAAGTTATCAAATGGGTTTAAAATCAACGAGTGCGACAAATGTGTCTACATCAAGAGCACTAATAACGGCCACGTTATAGTGTGTCTATACGTTGATGATATGTTAATCTTGGGTAGCAACACTCAAGTAATTAACGATACAAAGGTCATGTTAAAAAGAAACTTTGACATGAAAGACATGGGTCTAGCCGATGTAATTCTTGGAATGAAGATTCTAAGAACGTCTGATGGAATCATCTTAACACAATCACATTATGTTGAGAAGATATTGAATAAATTCAAAGCCTATTATGGCGCGCCGGTTAAGACTCCAATTGAACTCGACGTTCACTTGAGCAAGAACAAAGGCGAGCCCGTTGCACAAGAAGAGTATGCACGGGTCATCGGATGCATTATGTACTTGACTAATTGCACTCGACCTGACATTGCTTGTGTCGTGAACAAGTTGAGTCGTTACACGAACAATCCAAGCAAAGAGCATTGGAGAGCTCTTGTGAGGGTTTTGAGATATTTAAAACATATTCAAAATCATGGGCTACACTTCTCGAGATACCCCGGTACTTGAAGGGTACTGTGATGCAAATTGGATATCTGATAATAGAGATTCACTTTCAACAAGTGGATACGTCTTTACTATTGGGGGTGGTGTCGTATCGTGGAAATCCACAAAACAGACATGTATAGCCCGATCAACAATGGAATCGGAGTTTATTGACTTAGATAAGGCTGGTGAGGAAGTCGAGTGGCTTAAGAACTTCCTTGAAGATATTCTATGTTGGTCTAAGCCAGTGCCACCAGTGCTGATCCACTGCGATAGCCAAGCGGCTATTGGAAGGGCAAACAATGGCTTCTATAATGGTAAGTCTCGACATATACGCCGACGACATAACACCGTGAGACATTTGATCACAACAGGGGTGATTACAATTGACTATGTGAAGTCAATAGATATACTAGCGGATCCGCTAACCAAAGGGTTAAATTGTGATCAAATGAATAAGTTGCTAAAGAGAATGGGTTTGAAATCCACAAACTAAAGAATTATCATAGTGGTAACCCAACCATGATGACTGGAGATCCCAAGAACTTGGTTCAAAGGGACAACTACGCTATGAGAGTTCATGAGAAACACTCAACTATATCTATTCCCTAGCGAGCAATAGTGTGTTGGAAAGCTTGCCTAGTGGTGAGGCTAAGTCTATGACTTTTAATGACTCCTAAAGGATCTCGAGGAGATTGAGTTCTCAAGGAGACCGAGGAGGGCAAGATACTCGATTAGGAATCACCTATATAAGTGTGAAGTGAGGCCGCTTCAAATAACACACTTATGAACCCAAAGTGGTTTCCAAGGCCGCAAAGGACACAAAACGTGAGAACGGATGAGGTTGAGGTGTTTAAGCGTTAATACCATTGTCTCGGTGCACGCCGTGGGGGATTAGTTCAAAGCATCGCGCTACTAAGCCGCATGTGTATCCGATGGTGTCGACTATGGAGGGTTCAAAGCCAACAACTACCTATCCTTATGCTTATATACCTCTCGAGGGTTGAGCTTGTGTCTGCATGCATATGCATTTGGCTGTTTCCACTTATGTGGGGGATTGTAGAAATTATGGAATAAAATATGTCCGGTCAATGGTTTTTGACCAAATAATAAATTTGACAAGACATCTAATTTTGTGAAATTAAATGATATAGCGTCGATCTACATTTTAAGCAGATAAATGTAGTATATTCACTTTCTCAAATCCAATTTCCGGTGAGTGAGAAATAGTGGATTAAAGTTGGGCATGATTAGCTTTTAATTAAAGCTTGAAGTTCGAGCTTAGGTTATAATTAACTAGTGTTAATTATCCCACATTGGAGAAGTGACACATCTTTTAATGTGTTTAAATTAAGTGACTTTATGTTACTTAATAATTATAGTGGACCAAGATGGGTGCTCGCGGTCGCGGGTCTCGGGCCCGGTCTTGGTCTCGGTCTCGATCTCGATCTCGATCTCGATCTCGATCTTGGACTTGGAGTTGGACTTGGACTTGGATCTTGGATCTTGGCAATTGGTCTTTGGGCTTGGGTCTGGACCCGTAGTAATATTTTTAGACCACCGCTGAGTCAGCAATCCAAGTGGCTTGACACATCGTCAAGCGTGACACAGTCAAAGCCTACACGACTGCCACGTGAGAAATCCACAGGCTCCACACGCGAAAGGCACACTCCTGCCACAAGCTTGTAACCGCCGACGGTTACAAATGAGCCATGATGAGCCTTCAAGGCTTGGTTGACCCTGCATGGTGGCTTGGCCTATAAATAGGCTAGCAATTCCACTGCATTTGACACAACATTCACAAGCATTTGCATCATAAGCTCTCTCCCTCTCTCTGCATTGTTTTTTCTGTCGAAAGCTCTGCCCTCTCCTCCATCCAGTTCACCGGACCTCTATTGATTGAGGTGCTGCTTCACCAGAGACGTAGCCGTTTTATCTTTGGGGACGACACGCCAAACCGAGAGCACTATCGGGGTGTATCTCGTCTTGCGGAAAGAGGCATCCTCGACTCGGCTAAACAACTGTTCACGGTTACTGTTTTGATTTCTCAATTGTAATTTCATTTCAGTTCAGTTTCCCCTTTTGTATTCCTTCTTTTGGTTTGTATTACGCCCGGCTGTATCTCTTGTAATTTCAGAAACCAAGACAATATTACTCTGCAAAGGAGCAATGTGTTGTGTCAATATTTCAATTGGTAATGAAATGTTTAGCCGTTTCAACAGATGAAAGAATCAACATGATTGAAGCAGGTACAAAAAGTCACAATCTTCATTAGTATTCACAATAATGGGGTTTGATTCTTGTATATACTATAGCTTATCCTTTTTGGAATTTCTATACGGCAAAACTTAATGAGTTGAAAGATGTATTGATTGATACATTTGATCAGTATGATGACTATTAATCCGCTACTCAAAATATGTATATTGTGTGTGAAACTTGACTTAGACTATACTCATATCCATAAAGTTCTAAATTTGCAATATCAACTATTCAAATCACAAGAAATTGATGGATATATGTTGGACTTAATTAAACTGCAACCGATTTGCACAAGATCTATGCAACAATTTTATCGAGAACATAAAACTGTTGTCCACAGCATGCTTTCATGCTAGTATTTGCAATAATGGGGTTTGATTCTTTGTATCCATATTTCAAATTTTGTATGCAAACTTTGTTGCACATTAACTACAGAAATCAACTTACTCCTTTCGTCCCCTAAAAATAGAAACTTTTGAAATGACATGGGTTTAAATACAAAATTGAAAAGTAAGAGAAACGTAGAGAAAAAAGTGTGTTAGTGGAAAATGAGTCATACCTCATTAGAGAGAAAGAAGTTTCCTTAAATAGAAAAGTTTCTATTTTTAAGAGACAAACCCAAAAGGAAAGTATTTCTATTTTTAGGGGACGGATGGAGTAGTATGCAATAATAATTTTATTTTTAACCAAATAATATCTCACTTATCTGTAAAGAGAAAGGGAAATTTATTGATTTTAACCATTTCACAAAAGAGGAGATGAGAAACGCGTCTAGTCTAATCCAAAAGTTAATGGGATAGTTAGATAGGAGAGATGTGCTCTTAAATTAGACATTCTCCATTATTACATTACTATCTTAACTACTAATATTCTTTTTGCCAACCGTGTATCCCTGTATACACACAAACATATTTATCACAACATATTCTTTTTTGCTTCATTTATATAAATGTATACTATTAACGTGTATTGTGTTACAAAAGTCAAGTTACGCGTAAGACACCTAAAAATATAGTGTGAATGTACAAATACATTAACATACTCCCTCCATCCCATAGAAATAGGCCATTTGAGGTTGGCACGGGTTTTAGCGTGTAATTGTTTAAGTAAGAGAGAAGGATGAAAAATAATTAAAATTGTGTAGTAGATGGCGGGCCCATAAATGAAAAAGTAAAAAAGAAGGAGAAAAAGGTTGCCATAAATGAATATGTGACTTTGTATGGGACGGAGGGAGTATATTTTGTAAAATTACAAATATAATGCCATCCATTATAGCAGTAATACGTATAGTAAAGTCATATTTCACGCGGTTAAATAAGAATTCGGAATAAGTGGATGAAATTATAGGAAAATTGATATTTAAAAAATAAAATTACAGAGACTAGCTACTTGACCATCAATGTATATGTGGTGAATAAATCAGTGAGATTATAAAAAAAATTACATTAAATTTCTTTATCTCAATTGTTTCGAAATTTATAAAATTATAATATAAGAATTTGGTGGATAAAAATATCCTATATATTCATTGAACAAAGCTGCATAACCTGAAACAGGCACAATCCAGTGTAAATTCTGAGTGACTTAATTTCTTTTCACCATTTCAAGCTAATTAAAAAGTTTATTAACCATTTATACACACAATTTTTTTTTTATCACGAATTAGACTTTAGAGTTCAATTATTTTCTTAACAAATTATAGATAATTATACATATCCGTACAGCTATACTGTCTTAGCTTATTGGTTATTCAAATATTTTTAGTAGTTTGGCAAATCAAAAGCCAAACAATTTTCATTAATAGCATTAAATTTTACTAGCCTATTAAATTAACAGAAAATCATAATTACTCCACCATATCTGTACACGCGCTTTTCCCTTAATAGAATCCTCAAAACTAACACACAACTCACCATATTCATTACCATTAATTCCATACATATTCATCACAACAATCCTTAAAAATTATTTCCAATTTAATTCCAAAAAACCCTCTCTATATATACACACACAAACACACACATGCACTATCTTCAACAACACAAAAAAAATGTCTCCTTCAATAATCTCATTTCCGACTATTTTCCTCATCTCTTCACTCATCCTAATCTCACATCCCAAACACATTTTTGCTAATCCTACATTGATCCAAAAAGCTTGCTCTAATGCTACTATCAACATCGACACGAAGCTCTGCCTCCGCCTCTATCCATCCATCCCGCGCATCGCCTCGGCCAACGACCTCTTTAACTTATCGCTCGCGATAATCGAGACGGGAGTCTCCCACTCCACGGCCACGCTCGCTCACGTGGAGCACGTGCTGAACAGCGCACGTGCGAAATCGCGGGCTAGGGCGGCGGCGCTGGGGGAGTGCAGGGTGGCGTACGGGCAGGTGGTGGAGCGGTTCGCGAGCTCGGCAAGGGAGGTGAGGAGGGGAGAGTACGTGGCGCCGACGTATGAGCTACTGACGGCAAGCACCGACTGCGTGGAGAGCTGCGGAGAGGCGCTGGCGTCGCGGAGAGTGGGAGATGAGGTTGTTTGGAGGAGTGGGAAGGCTGTGGCGGTGTTTGGGCTCTCTGCGGTTACGGTGATTGACCAACTTGATCGCCCTGCGCCGCCTCCCTTTCATTGATACAATTCAAACACTGTGTATTCGATTGAATTTCGATTCGTTTAGAAGAAATTTCGAAATCTGAATGTTGCCCACAAGGTGTTTGATAAAATGTCTAAATATATTTAGGTGGTTGTAGTTTTCGTTTCTAAGTGGTTTTGGTTGATTCGTTCAAGTGTTATTTGGAAAATTTAGAAAAAAATTGAAATTGTGAGTTTTGGTTTTGAAGCACACCATCCAAAACATACATTGTTCTTCCAACTTTTTTTAGCAGAATTGAGAAGAAATTTTGCAGTTATTTTATGATTTAAGTATTTCGGTGGTATGCATTCCATATGTTTGACGAAAAGAATGAACAGCTTCTTGCTTTCAAACCAAAATTGTTGGGCTTTTGGTTCCATATATTGAAGGCCTTGCATAAGCCTGTTTGTTTTATATTCTTGGGCCGCAATTTATGGTTTCGGGACAAGAAATAGTGGGCTACTTTTTGGACTCTTAGTTATAATTTATGGTTTCAGTTGAGTATTCAACCAATTATTTATGTAATAATATCATCATAGAAACACATAATATGAAGGGATAAATTCTCTAAAATAGAGCACGTAATATGTATGATAAAATCAACATAAAAAAAAAGGTTAAAACCCATTGAGAGATACAAATTAGATACAAGCCACTTGCACGGCCAACCTTTTTGCCACATCAGGGCATGAATCTTCACCACCATCAATAAGTGATTCTCTATCAAATGGAATAGTGCACCCATTCTTCCCCAAACATAGCTGTTTCAAATACAAAAATTAAATAAAATTAGCATAGCTAGTGGAAAATGATACTATAAATAGATAGAGACTAATTTTGATGGCAACCCAAAATAGAAAATATGAGACTACTTTTGTTGGATGGGGGTAGTAAGTGTATTAATAACCTCTTCGACAACGTTGTGAGCCATAGGAGAGTCGCATTTGCCCTGTGAGAAGGCTCCACAAGCGCCCTCACTCTCTCCGAAGCTCACGAACTCGACTTTCCCGATGATTTTGTCATCGGGGCAAGTGAGATGCGCGGCCCTCACAGGGTCGAAAATCTCGCGAATCTTGTTGTCTTTCCTCTCCCACTACTTGAAGCTGGTGGGTGGTATTCGGTTATCACGCTACAAATAGTGTTTCTGTTGACCGTCAATATCTCGATCTTCTGAGGGTCGCCACCAGTCTCTTCCAACACCATCAACAGATTGTCCTTCTCTGTTACGGACTCAATTCTCACATCGGTTGTGAGAACAACTGATGTGGGGTATATAGATTAAATGGGCTCTCTCTCCTAACAGGCTAGTCTTTTGGGATGAGTTCTCCTGTTTGGTCTGTATCAATTGGTGCTTTCATTGAGAGCCCAAACGGCTCGGAGTGGTGGCCGGGCAACGAACTCGCCGTGACCAACGAGTGCGTTTGGGACCGCTCGGAGTGGTGACCCACGGAGTGGTGGCCGGGCAAAGAATCCGTCGTGACCAACGTAGCCGTGACCAACGAGAACTCGGAGTGGTGGCCCACGGAGTGGTGGCCTGGCAAAGAACCAGCCGTGACCAATGTGGCCGTGACCAACGAGGACGTTGGCCATTAAAGGAGGGTCGAATGTTACGGACTCAATTCCCACATTGGTTGTGAGAACAACTGATGTGGGGTATATAGACTAAATGGGCTGTCTCTCCTAACAGGCTAGTCTTTTGGGATGAGTTCTCCTGTTTGGTCTGTATCATTCTCCCTCAAGTACGCTCTCGGCACGTGGTATCTACAACCACGTAATGTTGTCAGGTCTGACAGACTCAAACCTATATATATTACAATAACACAAAAAAAATTTATTTTTTAAGGACACAAAAATTGTGCAACAATTGCTTACATTGGAAATTTTTTAAAAATAACAACAATTAAAGACGCAAAAGAAAGCGTTCTTAAATTAATGAAAAATTAATTTGATCTTTTATTTTTTTAGGATGCTTTTGTTTGCGGCGGCCTCTAATTTTAGTTGGACACCAACAACAAAAACGCTTTTTGAAGAGTTAGTGATATATTTAGAAACACAAATTAGCGTCAAAAACGTCATTAACGGGTTTTTTTGTTGTAGTGTAAGGGCTAGTTTGGTTTGCCCTTTATGGTTTCTCAGGAAAACGAATGGCTCTTGTTAGTGATTCCCTTTTCATGGTAGAAGAGAAATATTTCTATTGTTTGGTTTGACTTCTATGGTTTCTACAGTTTAAACTAGGAGGGAAAATGTATCTTTCAAAATTTGGGAGATACCTTAACTAATAAAATGGGCACTAATGAGGCGGGCCGGAAACATTTTGCAGGCCCTCTTGAAACGGTATTTGACAAACCAAACATGAGAAAATGTTTGTTTTGGGGCATTTAATACTCCTATTTGCCAAACCAAACACCTCCTAATGAAATAATTGTGGCCTACTCTTCTTGAGTGGGCTTGTTAATTGCTGAGAGATAAGATATCCAATATCGGCCAAGGTTTATGCCATTCACCCAAATAAATCCCTTTTGCATGCTTGTCATTCTTAAAGCTACTGGATCCTTTCCTTCCGGAGCATCGAAATATGCCTATAAATAAACTATTTTTCAGTGAAATGTGAATGTTATACTACATGTTTCATGTCTTTGATCACTATTAATTAATATTTACCTTGTACCAACTGAGAGAGCCCAGATTTGCGTCTAAAGGAGCTCATTTGACTTGCTTTGCTCCTTGCTCAGTGAATAATTGCATCTTCTCTCCATTCAGTCCAACCTGCGAATATTATTTATCCAAAGACTAAAGTCCACAATTGGCCTCGTACGGGCATTTGATTAAAAATATTTAAGCATGCATATTAGGGATGTTAGTCTTTTGATCCTAAAGAATATATTTTGGTATATATTTTGTTAGAAAAAGAAAGGTATAAGCTTGTAGGATAAGCTTTGTATTAGCTTTGAGGCTAAAAAATACATTAGCTTGGAGGCTAAGAAATACATGAGCTTGGTGCCCAAGAATATATTAGCTTGGTGCCCAAGAATACTTGTAGCACAAGCTTTGTAATGCCCTATATAAGGGTGTCATATTGTTGAAGAAAATAATCAAGCCTTTTACCAAAATCCTTCTTCTTCTTCTTAGCCATTTAACATGGCATCAGAGCCAGCAACGATTCTTGGAGCTCAGAATCAATCTCATCATCGCTCTTAAACCTCTCCCAACCTCTTGGCCAAGAACCTGTAAAAGGAAGAAGTGTCAGAAACTGAAAAGGTGATCACCGGTGACCCGAACTCATCCGAAGCGGATGAGTTTGCACGTCTCTTTTCAAATTTCATGCGAAAAAGCCTCATGCAAAACCAACCACCAGAAAATCCCGACAAACCAGAAAAACCAATATACAAGACCGATTCTCAACCCTTGACAGTAGGGTTTAAACTCAACGGAAAGAACTATCCGGTATGGTCCATCCTGATGCACAATGCGATTAGCGGAAGGGGGATGGTATCTCACATCACTGGAGTCCCATCCCCACCAGCAAGAACAGATCCAACGTTTACACAATGGCAGGAAGACGACCATTGTGTATTTACGTGGCTAGTTCAAAATATCGAGATCAAATTGGTCAGCCGAGTGGCTCAACAACCGACGGCGAAGCACATATGGGACAGCCTGGCCGTAACATACAAAAGCGGTGGAGATTCGTTACAGATATACGATCTACACCGTAGGGCAAGCACTCTAAAACAGGGGAACACCACATTGGAGGAAGTGTGGAACGATCTCAATGAGATCTGGACAGCAATTGACCAAAAGAGGCCCAACCGGATGAAATGCCCAGATGATACACAGGTCCACCATGAAGAAACTGAACAAAACAGACTATATCAGTTTCTTACGGCATTGGATGACAAGTATGAAATCGTAAAGAGAGAGGTGTTAAAAATGGAACCACTTCCCTCAGCCGAGCAAGCGTACAACATAGCGAAGCGGGAAGATGCCCGATCGGAAATTCTCCGTCCTACAGACGGAAAACCCCCAGGAGACGGAATCGGAGCAGGGCTATTCACGGCGAGGAGGTCAAATCACTCCACCGCTCCACGCCGTGGTGGCAGTAGCGGAAATGGGGGATGGAACCAACGGACATCCGAGGAGCGAAGAACGGATGATGATAGATCCAAATTGGTTTGTACCAATTGTGGAAAACGCAAGCACACAAGAGAGCAATGCTTTGAATTGGTGGGGTATCCGGAATGGTAGGAGTTGAAGCACAAATCGGCGGCTACTCGGCCACCGTGGAGCAAAGGCCACGCCGCCGCGACTGTTGGAACGGATGGAGGAATCACAACCCTCGCTGCCACCGAGGGCAGTCGTGACACGGCTACTCATACCCGGGGCAACGAGCAGTTGATCGGCGCACCACCGAGAACAGCCGGAATCGCGCAGTTCGCCGCTGCAGGAACCAAATCCGACGAAGAGGAAATGAGGGAGACGGCGGGAGGTAACGCGGTATTAGGGTTAGGTTTGCAACCTAACCCTCGGCCTTCCTTACCTTTACAAAATATACCTCATGATGAAAATATGTTTGATTTGGCCCCAATAAAATTTCGAAATTCTAAAATAAACCCCAACATGCTCGAAAGCTATAAATCAGCCCCCATTGAATGTAAAAATAGGTTTCAAGTCCTAGAAAATTTTGGGACAGCATGTGCTATGTCTGCAGGTATTGGAAAAATTAATATGTGGATTTTTGATTGCGGGGCCACTGACACGATGACTTATGATGAGTCAGATATTTCTAAAACTCACAAGCCTCACCTATCTCATATTCAGACTGCTAGTGGGGATTTTACGGTTGTAAAGGGGGCAGGGACTGTGAAGATTTCTCCAACTTTAGAATTATCTAATTGTTTGCATGTTCCCTCACTTTCCCATAAACTACTGTCAATCAGTCATGTGACTCGGGAATTAAATTGCACACTGCTAATGCAACCGAATTTCTGTCTACTGCAGGATATCAGGACCGGAGAGATTATTGGGCGTTGCACTGAAAGTAATGGGCTGTACTACGTGGATGAGATAGCCCAAAAAGGAACTGCCATGCTAACTCACGGGTCTGCTGATACCGACGCCTAGGACATCCTTCTCCGGGTTATTTAAAAATGTTATTTCCTAATATCACCTCAAAATCGAGCATGTATTGTGAAACTTGTGTTTTAGCTAAAAGCCATAGAAACCCCTATCCGTTGAGTAATTCTCGTACTAAATCTATTTTTGATTTAATACATTCTGATGTTTGGGGGCCCGCACCAGTAGTTGGGGGACAAGGCTTTAGATACTTTCTTATCTTTGTTGACGATTGTACCCGTATGACTTGGGTATACTTTATGAAGCATAAATCTGAAGTTTTCGAAAACTTTGTCCACTTCTATAATCTTGTCCAAACACAATACCAAAAACCCATCAAAACCCTTCGATCTGATAATGGGGGGGAGTTTGTCAATTCCAAAATGAAACAGTTCATCCTAGAAAAGGGAATGATACACCAAACCACTTGTGCCCACACTCCAGAACAAAATGGGGTAGCCGAAAGGAAAAACAGAATCCTACTAGAAATGACCCGTGCCATACTCATTGAATCACAAGTCCCAAAGACCTTCTGGCATGAAGCCCTCGCCACTTCCGCTTACCTTCTAAATCGGCTACCTACCCATATCCTAAAGTTTCAAACGCCAGTCGATACCCTAGCCCTATACACGACCATTCCTCAACATCTTTCCCTAAAACCTCGGATCTTTGGCTGCTCCGTCTTTGTCCATATACCAAAACATGAACGAACAAAATTATCCCCATGCGCTATTAAATGTGTATTTGTGGGTTACGAGGTGAACCAAAAGGGTTATAGATGCTTTGATCCTAAATCTAATCGTATGTACACGACCATGAATTGTGACTTTCTTGAATCAGAGTACTTCTATACCCACCTTAGCGGTCAGGGGGAGGGTGATATTAGGACACCTAATAGTGACCCACTAAGCTGGGTGTCAATGCCAAGTGTACCAGAAGTGGACCTACCAGAGGAAGCAGTACGCAACTCCGCTGGACAAGTCTCTGACGTGGTGCAGACTGAAGCGGCAGGTGACACAAGTCCTAGTAGTGACTCTCCGCTCCTGATATTGAATGTAAGTACTCTTGCCCCTGTCAATGAGATTACTGGAACTAGTGTTGTGGATGAGACTCAGGGGGAGAATAGTGATCAACCTAAAGAAGTTGAAATGGATGAAGTTGAGGGAGTCGATCCTGACACTGGGAGATATATACTACCTCCAAGGGCAAACAGAGGAGTACCACCAAAGAGGTACAGTCCAGAAAGAATCAATAGAAAGGCAAGATACTCTGTTGCTAACTTGGCAAAAGGGCACCTGACTGAGATGGCTCAGGCGTTCGAGGAAGCACTCTACGACGAGGAGGAAATCCCACAGTCAGCCGATGAAGCGATGAGAAACAAGCATTGGAGAGAAGCTATGAAAAAGGAGATAGATGCTTTAATGCGTAACCACACCTGGGACAAGTGTATACTCCCCGAAGGAAAGAAACCAGTTAGGTGCAGATGGGTGTTCACCATTAAGCGGAGACCGGATGGAAGTATCGAGCGGTATAAAGCTCGACTGGTGGCTAAAGGGTACACTCAGACTTATGGAATAGACTACTCAGAAACGTTCTCTCCTGTAGCTAAGATGGATACAGTCCGAGTACTACTTTCCATTGCCGCCAATCGAGATTGGCCACTATACCAGTTCGACGTCACTAACGCCTTTCTTCATGGGGAGTTGAAAAAGGAAATATATATGGAGGCACCACCAGGCTTCTCTGATGAGTTCAAGGCAGGTGAAGGATGCCGATTGAGGAAGACTCTGTATGGGCTAAAGCAGTCACCGAGAGTCTGGTTTGGTAGATTTGCAGACGCAATGAAGAGCTATGGATACAGGCAAAGCAATTCAGATCATACACTGTTCCTGAAAAGGCACGAGGGAAAGACTACATGTTTAATTGTGTACGTTGATGACATGATTATTACAGGCGATGATGCAAAGGAAATTGAGAATTTGAAGGAGAAGCTTTTCAAAGAGTTTGAGATGAAGGATTTAGGTGATCTCAAGTACTTCTTGGGAATTGAAGTCCTTCGCTCACCACGGGGGATATTCTTGAGACAGAAGAAGTACATCTTGGACATCTTAGCAGAGACAGGCCTACTAGAGTGTAAGCCAGCCGAGACCCCAATTGTACAAAACCATGGCTTGAAGATACAAGATGGAGCTGAGGCCGCAGATCGAGGGCAATATCAGCGACTAGTTGGGAGACTCATCTATTTATCTCACACTAGACCTGACATCGCTTATGCTGTAGAGGTTGTAAGTCAATTTATGCATCAACCCTAGGCCGAACACTTAGAAACTGCACTAAGAATAGTTCGATATTTGAAGGGAACCGTCGGACACGGAATAGTGTTTAAGAAAAATGGAGACTTAGACATCCATGGGTATACTGATGCAGATTGGGCAGGTAATCCAGTGAATAGAAGGTCGACTTCAGGCTACTTTACATTCGTTGGAGGAAACTTGGTAACGTGGAAGAGTAAGAAGCAGAAGGTGGTAGCCCTGTCTAGTGCAGAGGCAGAATTCAGAGGAATTAAGAGTGGTCGGACCGAGATCATGTGGTTGAGGAAATTGATGACAGAGATTGATTATATTCCAAGTAAGAGTCAGTTATACTGCGACAACAAAGCCGCCATAAGCATTTCAGAGAATCCAGTCCAACATGACCGAACAAAGCACGTTGACGTGGATAGACACTTCATCACGGAAAAAATTGAAGAAGGAGTGGTCGAATTCCCTTTTGTACGTTCTGAAGATCAACTAGCAGATATACTAACCAAGGCAGTTAGCTCAAGGAGCCTTGAAGGAGTTCTTGACAAATTGAGTATCGAGGATCCAACTACTCAATTTGAGGGGGAGTGTTAGAAAAAGAAAGGTATAAGCTTGTAGGATAAGCTTTGTATTAGCTTGGAGGCTAAGAAATACATTAGCTTGGAGGCTAAGAAATACATGAGCTTGGTGCCCAAGAATACTTGTAGCACAAGCTTTGTAATGCCCTATATAAGGGTGTCATATTGTTGAAGAAAATAATCAAGCCTTTTACCAAAATCCTTCTTCTTCTTAGCCATTTAACATATTTAACTGATTCTTCAAAAATTAATGCGGTCGACCACGTTTAAAAGTTCAAAATTAGTCTTGTGATCCTAAAGAATATATTTTTGTATATATCTAACTGGTTCTTCAAAAATTAAAATGATCTTGCACAAAACATCTATTTGGTCCTAGACATTTTAAGTGTATCAGCTTTTAAACCTAGACAATATATGTTGGTTCATATTTAACTCATCGATCAGGTCAAAGCATGGTTGACTATTAATATTAGCATAAAACTGTTAAATATGATCCAAAACATATTGTTTAAGACCAAAAGCTAGCACACTTAATGTATTACACTATGTATTTTTGGATAAATATAGTAGACCGATTTTAAGTAGAAAAGTTGGTAGGGTAAGAGAGGCGCTAATCACCTGGTGGGTCCATCCGTTTCTTGAAATGTCAAGAGTTCCTGACATCAAACCTTGAACAAGGATGGCTTTAGGCCCAGCAAATCTCCTCTCCATGTAGGCTCCACTATTCTACAATTTTCAACTATATTATTAAAACACTAAATCATAGCAAAACAATCAATACAAAACTGCATCTCAATACAAAATCAAGACCAAATCCTGACCATGAGTTGGTCAATCTGATGGTCATTCTTAATTAAAAACACGGAGTGTCATTGTTAAGCAGGTTTAGGTAAAATTCGGGTTTGAAGTCACGTTAAGATCATTTTAGGTCATTCTTACTATAATGACCTAAAAATTAACTAACAATGACCTTAAAATGAGCTGCGTATGCTTGGTTATGCGTTTTTGTATTAATATTGAGTTTTGCATAGATTAAAACCCCTAAACCATAACAACAAAAGAAAAGGAAAATCGACATCACTTTTACTTACCGGCAAACCAACGGTCATGGCTAGCATCGAGATATTGTTATTTCCGGCCTTGAAAGTCACCGGCTTCTTTAATACATGTCTCTTGTCAACATTACTTCCATGACCGAAACCTATATAAATGGAAAACTCATACTATAGTGAGATCAATGTCTATCAAATTGTGTAGCACATTATGACTGAATTCTTATCTTAACTGATTGTTTAATCACATATAACTAACTAGGTAATCAATTTTCATGAATTTTCATGGTGAATTTTGCAACGTAACATACCAACATATTGGCCATTGACAAAGGCAAGCAAGGCATGCCCAAGTCCTCTCTGTCGATATAGATGCTGTCAAGTATTCAAACAAAGATCATATGGTATCATTTAATTTCCTATAAAATATATTTGAATAAATCATACATCGATTGTACATACCTAGTGCTGTACCATGCATAATCCGAGGTATCTTTTGTCAAAGTATAGTGCTCATTTGGTGAGACGTTTTTCATTTCCATACTATCATGTGTTGGGATGCTCTCTCGCCACATTTCCCACCCTCTAAACTTGCTCGTCTTCGACAACACAGAGTTTCTAGAACTATGTTGTGCAACAACCTAACATACATTCATTCAAATTCATTTTAATTAATAATTGTGATTACTAAATTTTATTAGAAACCAACTGAATTGTGATTAGAAAGGAATAATAACTATTTAAATCATCAAATTTGGTCAGTTCCATGGTTTATCTAATATTTGGTTTTCAATTATTATAAGACTGACCGAAATTTGACCAAAATTCGCTATATGCATGCAGTTCATTAAGATACGCACAAGTGTTTGCATACCGCTTGAGAATTGAAGACAACGGTCTTGCAATCGGGCAGAATGCTGACAGACTTAGCCGGAAGGTAGTATTCGTCACCTCTGAATTCGACTGTCGCAGGTACCCTCGAGTTATTGTTTATCAAGAATGCAGCACATATTTTACCCCCATCTTTTTCATAAGTTGTGATCTAAAACAACAACATTTCAAATTTTTTATTATCTTGAAATTTTTAGTTTTTTAATCTTATTGAATTTGATGGTAAATCATGGTTTACCTCTACATTTTCGGAGACACGTTGCTTGTTTTGAGTGCCCCATAGCAAAGGTTTCTTGCTCAATTTCAATGCCTTGTGCAAGTCTCTTAGGTGACCAAATTTAGGGTCTCTCTTCAAACCTAACAACAATAGTAATTTTCTTTAACTAATTCTACAATTGAATTATAGTTCGTCGATGTGATTGTGTTGTTAGAGTTATTCTTTTACCATATTCATCAAGAGGGGCTTTGATACGTGCAGATATATGAGAATATCCCTCATATCGGTAATTGGTTATTTAGTGATTCACCGTATCTTTCATATATGATTCGGATTATTTTCTTATTCCTCAAGTTATGGTATTTAGCATTATAAATAGGAGACAATGTTCTTCCTTTCATGCAATCAAGAAATAAAATACATTTTACGTTAGTTTCTTTTTCTTTTACAATTCAAAACCCTAGTTCTTGTCGTTGTTGATCGTCGGGCAAAGGTTCCCGCGACTTCACCGAGGAATTCGTGCGAGGTTAAGGAGTACGTCCTTAACAGGCTTCATCGTAGTAACGTGTTGTCACAAATGATGAACTTGTTCGACCAAAGTTGGTCCCACCATGATACTATACAAAACCAGATCAAATAAAAATAAAAGTCACATAAAAATGAATCTTGGAAAACTTCATTAGTGATGTGATATGGTGCAAATTAAATAGAAGATATTGTATGCTAAAAAAAATAATTAACACTAAACGTGAACTAAACGAGAGCGGTGTTTATGAATATTTATAATATACCATATAATAATTGTTGAGGGTGCCATTTCTGGCAAAGAATTTTGCCACAGCATATGCTAGATCTTCTGCTGACCTTTGCGATGGAGGATCACCAAATACTCTATATCTGCAATTTATCATAAACCAAAATCACCCTCAAAATTAATTTCTCATGCTTACATAAAAAAATATCTTTATAATAAATAGAATTTTCCCCTTAGAAAAAAAAATTCAGACTTACTGAGCAGTCCAATTCTCAGTCCATAGAGATGGCTTGTTAGGGCCATTTGGGCCAGCAAATGTGTCTGCACAATGCCTTCCATTACATGTACTAATCTGAAAAAAAAAATTAAAAATTAACAATTTGTATATATCATCTATTAGAAATTAATACTCTCCCCGTCCACGAAAAAAACTTACGACTGTGTCGGGGGCATGCTTCTTCTGCTTGCACATGATCCACAGAACGCCGTTGTAGAGACCAACAGCCATATCTCCCGCCCACTTTATATATTTCACACCATTTTCTCTGTATGCTAATTGAGCATTGTTGTATTCGTTTTCAATCTGCAAATATCCGACCAATTTATCTCACTTTTTTTAAAAAAATTGATTTTTTCATCATGATATAGTAGTATAATTTTGGAGGTACCTGTGCCATGATAATAGGCCCTCCTTGATCTGCGAAGAGTTTCTCCTTCTTCATTAGGTCGATGACCATCTCAGAGTACTTTTTCATATGGAACTACATGCATGTATTTTATTTTCCATTATTACCTACTAGTAAAATGAGAATTGAGACATATTAGTTCGTTGATCTAGTAATATCAGTTGTCATTACAAAACATGTTAAGGACCTAAATCCCTAACGATCCGATAAAACGGACAATAACGAGATAAAGATAATCCGGCGCCCATGAGGGTCGGCGGAGATAAAGATCTGGGCGGCTGTGCGCGGGTTCCAACCCGTCGGGCAACGGCTACAGATCAGATATACGTTCCGGCTGTGCGCGGAGACCTTCCGTCGGGCAGCAGGTAGCGTAGGGAATTACGGATTCAAAGCATAACTCGAGGCATTTGGCCAAAATAATATATTCATTGATTCATTGTTGGATGCTTAAATATGATAACAAGCTCTCCTATTTATAATAGTAGAATACTACCCTAACTTATTGAATAAGAAAACTAAGATATGGAAAAGATTTGGTGAAATAAAAGATAACTAAATAATTGTGATTTCCTAAGATATGGGATCGTATCAACTCCCCCACGGTTGAAATCCGCCTTGTCCTCAAGGTGGAAACTACGAAGCAACGACGATAGCCGTAAGCAAAAGCTTTGGTGAGGCGTCTCCTCCTGGATCAAACACATACTGAATAGTTGAATGTATCCCTCGATCACTTCCATAAAAAATCAACCAAGGAGACCTAATGTGGCCGCCAAAATTCCGTGCCAAAATGAAAAACCTGTTCACACTTCCAACAATGCTCAAACATGGCGTGTCATTGCGCGGAGGGATCAACCTTGCATCGGTGTCGAGCGATGTTGATCGATGATTCATACTTGGAACATCACCGACATTCAAATCCACATAGACACAAGCAGGTGCATGCGAACCGGAGTGGGCGTTTAATTTAAGCTCATCCTCACACAACCTTCGCTTCTCCTCCATTTCCTCTTGATTGTCCTGTTTTTTCATATCAAATCCAGCCAGGATGTCATTAACAAGGCTCTGATTCTCCATGCTCTCTCTCTCGCTCGGCTTCTCCATCAACACACTAAAATCTTTCTCTTTCGGCTCTAAACTAGATCGAAGGGCGTCGGCTTTATTTTCTTTCTCTAGCAAAGTCTCTGTATCTTCTCTCATCTCCAATTCCTTATGTATTGGAACACTAAGATCATCAATCTTCTCATCATTTGCCCCGACGAGCACTTGCCGCGGCGTATTGCCGGTCTTGACGATCTCTTCTAGGGACTCGTCGATTGGAACATCAACATCAGGATTAGCGTCCCCATTGTGAACGGTGCTGTTGGGAACATCCTCAACTAGATTTTCGTCATCTATATTTTCCTCAAACGCTGCATTCAACTCAGCGAGGAGGGAGGAATTCTTCAATCTATAAATACACAACTTCTCGTTGTAATCACTTACTGCAGCTAGGTGGGCTGGGTAAGGAGAACAAGCCTTGAGGCTGGGAATATTGGGCAGACCATGTTACTTCCCCGAATCAATAAACCTGCTGGACTGTTGAGGCGAGTGCGTGGCAACGGCAGACAGCGGAGCTGTGCGGTGACTCGGCGGTCTGTCATACTTTGTAGGCTGCAAGGTCTGCGGGCAGCGATAGTCGGGCGGATCCCAACGACTAGGCGGACCCAGTGGTGGCTGATCATAATCCGAATATCCTCGCGATGGTTCCCAACAAGAGGGCTGCCACGACTGTGGTGGGTCGTAACAAGTGGCTGGCCGACTAAACTGCTGATCATACCCGTCTATTTGTTGACGATGTTGTTGATATCTTGGTGGGTCCCAACATGAACCCTTGTGATTTCTCCCATCGCGACGATATCGATCTCTCTGCGGGCTGTCACGCGTGCCAAAATTAGGGTTTCTGGGGCGAGGCCCCCTCTCCCAATTACGTCTCCGTCGTGCCCCATCACCATCAGAATCGTCGTCGTCATACCCTGTTCGCTGATCATACCTGCGGTAGGGGTTTGGTTCAAGATTATCGAACCGACGATCCATTTCATCCCTCCAAGAATCCCATCTGTCGAGTTTATCTATCAAGCGATCCAATTTATAACCCACGGAATCATCGTGGTCCGCATCCTCCGTTGGGCGACCCTCACGGTCCCCCTCGTCGGTCTGCTGTCGGTTGAAACCGACGTTGTCTCGGCGGCCAATTGCATTATCACGACGCGACGAGCCATTCAGAAAGTAGTCGGGTCGGTTTGTGCCCCAACCTTGCCTACCGTTGTTGTTGTATCATCTCATGAGTACTGGATGAAAGCACCAGTTGTTAAGGACCTAAATCCCTAACGATCCGATAAAACGGACAATAACGAGATAAAGATAATCCGGCGCCCGTGAGGGTCGGCGGAGATAAAGATCTGGGCGGCTGTGCGCGGGTTCCAACCCGTCGGGCAACGGCTACAGATCAGATATATGTTCCGGCTGTGCGCGGAGACCTTCCGTCGGGGAGCAGGTAGCGTAGGGAATTACGGATTCAAAGCATAACTCGAGGCATTTGGCCAAAATAATATATTCATTGATTCATTGTTGGATGCTTAAATATGATAACAAGCTCTCCTATTTATAATAGTAGAATACTACCCTAACTTATTGAATAAGAAAACTAAGATATGGAAAAGATTTGGTGAAATAAAAGATAACTAAATAATTGTGATTTCCTAAGATATGGGATCGTATCAACATATCAGTTCTTGACTCACTATCAGTTTTCTACTTCATGAATATCTATAGGATTTCGTGATATTGAAAGTCAGCAACTTACATGTTTTGTGATGTCAACTGACTTATGTGATTCTCAATTCTCATTTTAATGTGGTTCTAATTTTATCACAACTCTATATATATTATACATAAATTGCAAAATTTAATGAACCTGTTACCATGAAAGGTTCGTTGTAAGAACGGAATATGATGTCTGGGATCTCTTTTAGCCAGTATGGAAATCCACTGCTTAATTAATTAATAAAAATTAAAACTACAAATTATAATGAAACTATGATAGGAAAAAAATTAAAAAGAATGTGAGTGTGATACCCTAGATTCCATTCAGACTCAATGTATGGTCCCAACCTAAGTGTCACCCACAAACCATTATCTCCAATCATCTTGATGAATTTCACCAAATCATAATTGCCTTCAAAGTCGAACTAAACCAACAATACAACTGTTGAATAATTGGTGGACTCTCATGTTGGGCTGATTGTTTTGTAATGGCCCATGTGAAGTTGGATTGGGCTTGGCCCAAAAACTTATGCCTCTTACTCCAGATGCAGCCACGTGTACTCTCACCCGGATCAAGGTTCTTAGCCGTCGGATTGTGATGTGTGTTTGTTTGTTATGTGAGAGGTTAGTCTTTTGGCTTTTATTATTCCTAACTCTACACTCTCTCTCTTACTCTCTCGATGCTCTCAGAAACTCTCTTCTTCTCTCTTTCTGCTTCCTTCTCCGACGGTCTTTGTGACTTCTCACGGTTGGAAGTGTAGTAGACCTTGCTACAGTAGCAGAGAAGGCAACCACTTCGGCTGCTGAAGTGTTGGTGAAACTAGGGTTTTGGTGTTTGAATGTTTCTGTGTGAGTTCGTTCTCAGAGGGGATAGATCTGGTTTTGTGGAGTCTGTTGACGCTGGAATCTTGAGTGTGAGGTTAATCACTGCTAGATTCAGTTGTACTCCTTTGGATCTGAGCTCTTGAGAATAGGCCTGTGCTATCGGCGGGTGTCTGAGCCGAAGCATCAGTTTCTTCTGTGTTCTTTGCATATTTCTTGTTTTTACTCGTGTTAGTGTGTTAGATCCGAGAGGATCTGTTCCTTGTGATACTGATACGTTTGTTGAGTGTGCAGGTGAAAGAAGCTCGAACTAGAAGAGGATTTTGATCTTGTGTAATAGATAGAACTATATTCTGTATTCAAGTTTTTGTAAACATTGAATGTAAATCAGTCGCATGGTTAGAGTTTGACTGAGCTCTTTGATGAAGAACAAAGAGGTCTTGGTAATTTGTGAATCCGATCTACGTCTGATCCCTACAATGGTATCAGAGCCACGGGGGGACTAGATCGGCACGCCAAGTCGCATAAGGAGGTGGGCAAGTGGAATCCTCCTTCGAGAGGGGATTCACTCTGGTAAATTGGCTGAAACCTGCTAGTATTTGTTTTTCTGTTGTAGTGCCAATCATAGGCTTGGGATTTTTTTTTTGCTGGTGGTTGGTTCTTGGCAAGAACTTAGGACTTATCTGCTTTCTTGTGCTCTGTTGTTGCGTCTGCTGTTGTTTGGCGGTGCTCTGTGTATCTGACCTCACTTCACTTGGCCACCAAGCAATGATACTGCCAAAGTGACCCCCTGCGCCCTCCAAGAAAGAGTGATTGCGAACTGGGATAGCCTTTGCCAGTGTGCTCGTGACAGTCAGGAAATTGAGGCTGGTTGTCTGTGAGAAAGTGTTCTAAGTGTTTGTTGTATGTCTCTATGTTGTAAGGTGTGTAAGGTTCTCTGTGTTTGTCTTGCTTCTTGTGCTCTTGTGAAAATCTTTGCAAAATTGACTCAGCCTGTCGGCCTGATCCCTTTCAATGGAAAAAATGACTTTATGATCTGGAAACAGAAAATGAAATGTGTTTTGATTCAACAAAAGGTGTTTAAGGTTGTTGATGGCTCCTTACCTGAAGGTACTTATCAGGATAAAATTGATGAGATGAATGAGTTGGCTAGAGCCACTATTGTGTTAAATATGTCTGATTCTGTGTTTAGGAAGGTTGATCATGTAGAATCTGCTTCTGAAATGTGGAAAAGTCTTGATTCTCTGTATACTGAAACTTCTATCTCTTCTAGAATGTATCTACTTGAAAAATTATTCAAATTTAAGCTTGACTTATCTAAAGACATTGATGATAATATTGATAGATTTCAGAAGCTTGTGCAAGACATTAAAAGGTCTGGTGATAAAACCATAGATGAATACACAAGTATAGCTCTAATGAATGTCATACTTGATTCCTATAGTGATGTTAAAGCTACCATTAAGTATGGCAGGGATTCTGCCCCTCTTGATTTAATTGTGAGCTCCTTAAAATCTAAAGAATTGGAATTAAGGGAAAGGGATGCAGATAAGAGTACCTTTAATAAGGCCCTAAATGTTAGAGGTAGATCTCAAACTAGAGGGGGTAAAGACTTTAATAATGGATCAGGCTCTCTCTCAAAGTCTAGGAAAAAGTATAGATCCAGGTCCAATAGCAGAGATCCTAAATCTTTTAGGAAGTGTTTCAATTGTGGGGAAGTAGGACACTATAAAAAGGAGTGCACTAAGCCTAAAAGGAAGAAAAACCCCAATAATGACACTCAGTGTCTGCCTCAGTGTCTTCTCACTCTGGTTCTGTGTATTTTCTGTCTATTATTGATGATTTCTCTAGGAAAATGTGGTGTTTTCTCATGAAACATAAGTATGATGTCTTTGAGAAACTGAAAAACTGGAAAATCTTGATAGAAACTCAGACTAGTAAGAAGATTAAAGCTATCAGAACTGATAATGGCCTGGAATTCTGTAATAAACATATTGATGACTTATGTGCTGCATATGGTATTAAAAGACATAGAACTGTTCCTTATACACCCCAACAAAATGGGGTGGCTGAAAGAATGAATAGGACATTGCTTGAAAAAGTGAGATGTATGCTTAGTAAATCTGGTCTATCAAAGAAATTTTGGGGTGAAGCTTTGTTGACTGCTGCTTATTTGATCAATAGGTCTCCCTCTGTGCCTCTTAAGGGACAATGTCCTGAGTCTGTGTTTACTGGAAATACTATATCTCTTTCTCACCTAAGGATATTTGGCTGTGCTGCTTTTGTGCATAACAAGACTGACAAACTTGAGCCTAGGTCTAGGAAAGGTGTTTTCCTTGGATATCCTGAGGGTGTTAAGGGTTATAGGGTCTGGATAAGGGATGAATCTGGGTTTAAGGTCATAATTAGCAGGGATGTGGTCTTCAATGAAGCTGAATTCCCTTGCTTAAAGTTGACTGCTGACCCAACTCCACAATATGTGGACAATGAACCTCTCAAGGAGGTGGAGTCCACAGAACCACTCACTGAAGTGGAGAATCAGGATGATACTCCAAGTGAGGTGGAGCAGCCTTTTATGGAATACTTATCCAGTCTTTACACCTGATGAGACACCCAATGAGGGAAATCTCAATGATTTTGTTCCTCAAAATGTGGATATTGATGTGGATAACAATGATATGCATGCTAGTCCTTTAAGGAACAATTCTCCTGTCCAGAATAGTATACAAAGTCCCTCTGGTGTGCAAAATGCTATTGATGATACTGATTTGAGCAATTATGTGTTAGCTAGAGAAAGAGCTAGAAGACAGAATGTGTCAAAACCTACTAGATTTGTTGGCTTGATTGCTCTTATTAATTTGGCTTTTAATGTATATGAGTCTGATGGGGATGAACCCCAATCCTATAAGCAAGCAACTAAATCTAAGTTTTGGAATCAGTGGCATAAAGCTATGTTAGAGGAGATGCACTCTCTTAAGATTAACCTTACCTGGATACTTGTTCCTTTGCCTCCTGGAGCATCTGTGGTGGATTGCAGGTGGTTATACAAACTGAAAAATGAGGTGGAGGGTCTTAGGTACAAGGCCAGACTAGTTGCAAAAGGGTTTACTCAACAAGAGGGGGTAGATTACACTGAAATTTTTGCTCCTGTTGTTAAATTCACTACAGTCAGATTAATGCTTGCCTTGTGTGCTCATTTTAATTGGGATTTAAAACAGATGGATGTCAAAACTGTCTTTTTGCATGGTGATTTAGATAAACCAATCTACATGAAACAGCCTGAAGGCTTTGTTGATCCCAAATTTCTCAATCATGTGTGTTTACTAAAAAAGGCTTTGTATGGTTTGAAACAATCTCCTAGACAATGGAATATTAAGTTTAACAATTGTATGCATAAGTTAGGTTTTGTGAGAAGCACTTTTGATGCATGCTTGTATGTTAAGGACCTTAACTCTCCTGTGCATGTGTTCCTGTTGTTGTATGTTGATGACATGCTTATAATGGGACCTTGTTTGAAATCCATAAAGTCTGTTCAGTCTGCTTTGAGTGAGAATTTTGACATGAAGGATTTAGGTGATGCTCAGAAGATCTTAGGGATAAATATTTTCAGAGATAGAAAAGTTTATACCCTTGTGTTGCATCAGGAACCTTATGTGTGCAAAATTCTTAAAAAATTTAACATGTTGGATTCAAAGCCTGTCTCTGTTCCTTTGGCTTCTCATTTTGTGTTGAGTAAAGATCAGTGTCCTCAAACTAAGTCTGATATTGATGCTATGAAGAGGGTTTCTTATGCTAATGCAATTGGTTCTGTGATGTATTTGATGGTAAGTACTAGGCCTGATATTGCCTATGCAGTTTCATGTCTTAGCAGATATATATCAAATCCTAGATCTGTGCATTGGGAAGCTCTGAAATGGCTTCTGAGATATCTCAAACATACTGCAACATATGGATTGTGTTATTCTAAGTGTGAAAATGGTGTTTCCTTAACTGGTTTTGTGGATTCTAACTATGCAAATGACAGGGATAAGAGGAAGTCAACTACCTCCTATGTGTTTACTGTTTGCAGTTCTTGTATCAGTTGGAAGTCCCAATTGCAGCATATAGTGGCACTATCCACTACTGAGTCAGAGTACATTGCTATCACAGAAGCAATGAAATAAGAAGTTTGGTTAAAGGGAGTTCTCTCTGAACTTAAATTTCTGAAGATATCTCCCTCTGTGTTTTCTGATTCTCAGTCTGCGATACAGTTATGCAAAAACCATGTTTTTCATGATAGAACTAAACATATTGATGTAAGGTTCCATTACATTAGGGACATAGTAGAAAAATGTGAAGTTTTTCTGCATAAGGTGCATACAGATAAAAACCCTGCTAATATGGGTACAAAACCTTTGCCTACTGAAAAACTTATTTTCTGCATTAAATTCCTGCATTTTGATCTAGGATAGTTGCATGTCACGGGGATTAAAGACCTCAGTCATCCTACCTGTCTTGGTAAAGCTGGTATGTGAACTGAGGCAAGAAGTCCTCCTAGACTAATGGGTTTAAACCCTCTGGTGTCTGGAGGCAGCATGGTGATTCCCTAAATGCCAGTGAACCTTGTTTGTGTTCTTTGAGGCTGAGGGGGGATTGCCTTATAGGCTGTGATGAGTTTCACTTTAGCTTATAGCACAGGCTGGTTTCTCAGAATGAAGTCCAAGGTGGAGTATGTTGAATAATTGGTGGACTCTCATGTTGGGCTGATTGTTTTGTAATGGCCCATGTGAAGTTGGATTGGGCTTGGCCCAAAAACTTATGCCTCTTACTCCAGATGCAGCCACGTGTACTCTCACCCGGATCAAGGTTCTTAGCCGTCGGATTGTGATGTGTGTTTGTTATGTGAGAGGTTAGTCTTTTGGCTTTCATTATTCCTAACTCTACACTCTCTCTCTTACTCTCTCGATGCTCTCAGAAACTCTCTTCTTCTCTCTTTCTGCTTCCTTCTCCGACGGTTCTCCGGCGGTTTCTTTGTGACTTCTCACGGTTGGAAGTGTAGTAGACCTTGCTACAGTAGCAGAGAAGGCAACCACTTCGGTTGCTGAAGTATTGGTGAAACTAGGGTTTTGGTGTTTGAATGTTTCTGTGTGAGTTCGTTCTCAGAGGTGATAGATCTGGTTTTGTGGAGTCTGTTGACGCTGGAATCTGGAGTGTGAGGTTAATCATTGGTAGATTCAGTTGTACTCCTTTGGATCTGAGCTCTTGAGAATAGGCCTGTGCTATCGGCGGGTGTCTGAGCCGAAGCATCAGTTTCTTCTGTGTTCTTTACATATTTCTTGTGTTTACTCGTGTTAGTGTGTTAGATCCGAGAGGATCTGTTCCTTGTGATATTGATATGTTTGTTGAGTGTGCAGGTGAAAAAAGCTCGAACTAGAAGAGGATCTTGATCTTGTGTAATAGATAGAACTCTATTCTGTATTCAAGTTTTTGTAAACATTGAATGTAAATCAGTCGCATGGTTAGAGTTTGACTGAGCTCTTTGATGAAATACAAAGAGGTCTTGGTAATTTGTGAATCCGATCTACGTCTGATCCCTACAACAACAAACAAACAAGTTAAGATGAATTCAAATTATATATATAGAGAATTTCAAATAAAATATTTATTATGAGAACGAAGAATCATTATCAGCCCTTAGATCGAACCTGTCCTTGAACAGGCTCGTGAATATTCCAGAACACATATGTCTGGATGAGGTTAAGACCACCTTCTTTAGCCAGCTTGATCAGCTCAGGCCACATCTAAATATAAACACATCAAAAAATTTTACCAACGGAAATTCTGTCGGTAATCCCGGTTTTATAGTAGTTACAAAATTACCTCAACTGTGCTACGAGGATAATGAATAGAACCGGAGAAGAGAAGCTCCCTGCTGCCGTTGATGATCATGGACCGGCCATCGTATGTCACGACTTTGTCCTCATGGCCGTCGCTGTGGCCGACCGGTTCATCGCCATCGGCATTGGCATTGGCAACAAGCAGTGCCAAGAGGGCCAAAAACAGAAATTTAACTGGATCTATCATTTTATTTGTTCCCTACTAGGCCCAACTAGCGATGAAATATTTTGATTTAATTTATGATCTTTTATTTTCTTAACTCCAGAGTTATTTTTCAACCTTTTCCACAGTGCTATCCATTTTTGGTAGAGGCACATATTCAAACTCGGAGATTTTCTCGGAATTTATTGTTGAATTTTTCTTGAATTGGTATTGAATTTTATGTAAGCGTAATTAGTTTCAATGTTTTGTGAGAAAAAGTAGTTGGGGTTGTCGTTATGTAGCGTTCTTGCATTTTGATGAAATCATGGGACAGTGCTAATTTTGTCTGGTGACACAATTTTTCAAAATTTGTACTAATTGGGTAAGTTTTTGCTCTATGATAAACTAATTAATATTCATACCTATCAATATTATTATTTGCTCAATAAAACCATTACCACCCAAAGTATAAAGGAAAATAAAATCCACCCAGTTTCCAATTAATCAAAAAAACGAATTAGCATATTTATCAAAAAACAAAATATGAGCGGTTTACTTTAGCAAAATAATATCTCAATAGGACAAATGGTACTTTACCCTAAAATTTTGTGGTTTTTGTATCTAAAACGGATGATAATAGTGTTGTGAGATTGTCTAATAAGGTTCTGGCTGCTTGTGGTTTGGAAATTTTATTATTCAAAAATGAAGATTGATAGATTATCGGTCGTATTAAATGAATGTTCGATCATGTTAGATCCCCTTTGGTCGTGATTTCTTGAGTATGGTTATCCCTAGCAAAGTTCGATCGTGATGTGTTGATCTAGTGTGTAATCTACGATTTAGATACTTCAAAAAAGTTGAAGTATGTTAGTGATAGTTCTAATAAAACTTAAGTCAAAATATGACCATTAGCTATGATTTTGTAAATATACTTACTAGCCAATGAAATCGATGCCTTATAATTTCTTTGTTTTATCGAAGTAATTCTCTAAGTTTTGTCTTAATGTTTGTGTACTGTTTAGCAAATCACAATCTTCTAGCTAGTTGGTTGTCTAGATTGGAGTACTATATAGCTTAATTGAAGCTATAATTACTCTGTTCAAATTTCGGTTTAAATACAATTTAAATAAATAGTGCTTCCTATTTCCTCCATTAAATGTTTTGTTTTCCTTTTCTTGTCTTTTCATCAATAAATATTTTTATTCACTTTTTATCATTTTTTGCAATTGAATCTCACGTCCACTAACTCACCTCACTCACATTTTATTATTAAGTAGTATAAAAAAAGTATGACTCATATTTTCTTGCAAAGTCAAAACAATTTCTTATAGCCCGGAGCTATAAAAAATGGGATATCTAAGCATAATGGATGTTAGACTAGTTTAACAAGGATCCTGATGATCATGAGATTCCATCAATAATCATATCTAAAATTGGTAGTAAAATACTCATGACTATTTATTGAATTGTATCATTGGGATTTCTAAATTTATCGATCAGCCTATTTGTATGGTTAATCATGACTTGAGTGATAGACTTCCACATGTTCACTACTCAAAAATAAAAAATAACACTACTAGAAAATTGGCTTGTAATGACACTTAAAATAGTCACTAGAAAATTACTGTGCTGACACTTCATCTATAATGGCACTTATGCAAGTGCAACACCGGGTACCTGTAGTAAGAGGTAGTGTGTAGATAGTACATCTATGATGGCACTTTTTATGTTGAAGTGCAGTAACAATATATTATAAAGTGCAGTGAAAAGCTAGTGTGTAGATAGTACATCTATGCTGGCACTTTTTATAAAGTGTGATAAAAAAAAGTGTAGTGAGAAGCAATTTTTCTAGTAGTGTAAATAGTCTATAAATCGGTATTGTTACAGTCATATTATTAATGTAGTCATAACGATGTTCCCTCGATGGGGCAAGCATGCATGCATGTTAAATGATTATGAATTTATATACACTTTTTTTAAGGTTGATGAAATAGGTTGTGTTATGAAAGGTTGGGCAAGACAAGAAAGGTTAGATTTATATATACCAATCATTAATTGTAATAAAAAGAAAACACAGGGAAAAGATAAACCAAAATTAGGTAAGTAATTTGTGGAGGTGGCACAGACCGAATTATAACATGCATAAAGGCGTGGTGAAATAGGTTAGGCATTATATGAAGAGATATATACTTTCAACATTTGGACCAACTTGTTAAATTAATAATTATAGGTGTACATAATAATTGACAGTTGTCCTTATATTTTAAGGTTAGGGATCACTGTCCCACAACACAACGACATAACACAAGGTAGGTGTTAAGGAAGAAGTTCCTTAACTTGTAGATTTTGCGTCGAACGTCGTGGAAGCTTTTGCCCGTCGATCAATCCGGCGTCAAAATTAGGGTTTGTGCGTTTTACACGTTTGAAAGGAAAGAGAGTAAGAGAAAATAAAATAGAAGGATAATTGATATTTCTTGAATGATTGAACTAAATAACAATGTCCACTATTATAAATAGTGGATACTAACTTAATGAGTAAGACAAAAGATATGAAAAAGATATGCAAATCCATAATTAATTAACTAAATAATAATAATAATAATAATAATAATAATAATAATAATAATAATAATAATCGTATCAACTCCCCCGCGGTTGAAATCCACCTTGTCCCCAAGGTGGGCACCATAGAGCAACAATGAGTGTCGAGGAATCCTCCTGGGTCAAACATACACCGAATAGTTGAGCGTCTCCCTGCATCAATGCGTCCATGAATGCTCAAGCATAGAGTGTCATTTTGCAGAGGAACCAACCGGGCATCGGCGTCGAGGAAAGTTGATCGATGATTAAATACTTGTAACATCACCAACATGCCAAACCACATATACACAAGCAATTACCTTCTTCATATCCTCAATGGAACCATCTTCGTCCTCTTTCAACAAAAAAGAATCAATCTTGTTGCTCAACATTGTAATATCCAACCTGTTATGCTCTACCACATGTATAGGTTCTCGGCAAGTAAAAATAACATTACATGGATCATCTATGCCATCTTTACTACCATAAATTGGTCCACTAACATCAACACTAGAATGAATAACATCGTTTTCCTCTTCATCATTATCAACGACAATTAATTCCATCGGGTCATACCCGAAATTGGAGTCGCACGATAGAGATATTGTGGCTGGTGGAGGCGGGATAGCACCGACAACAGGCAGCGAGCTTCTAGATGGATCGTGATGGAGATCAGCTGGGGCGGAGGCGGTCATCTGTGGTAGGGGACACGATATCGGCTCCGTGTACATGACACTGGCTATAGGGTCTGGTGGAGGTTGTGTCGTGGCGTGTGGATCGCCCATGCAGCGTTTGTTTGCATCAATCCGAGACGTCAATTGCTTGACAGTTGCAGTCAAGTGCTCAAACTGTGAAACCAAGGCAGCCAACTGTAGGCTCGGTTCCAAATTCGGCGTCATCGGATCACGTGCCATGCCGAGAGGCTCCGAACCCAGATATGGCGGTGGTTCCGGCAAATCGAAGCCTGTATAGGGCGGCTGCGCAGGCAGCTGGTCAACAGCTCGTTGTTGGTACGCTCCTAGTTGGTAGTATGGATTCACGGTCTGCTCGTCAATATTAGGATTCGAATGCTGAGGTGGTTAATAAGGCTGAGAGTATCCCTGCTGCGTGCACAACCTTGGCGGGTCCCAACAAGAGGGCGGTGGTGGCGAGTACAAATCTGGCTCGTAGGAAGATGGTTGCTGATACGCAGTTTCCTGGTGCAGCCATGGCGGGTCCCTGGAAGTGGGTTGACGGGCTTGGTAGGGATGGTGTTGTGGGTGGAGTCTCCCATCATGTGGATATGGATATGATGGTTGTTGATCTAACGCTCTGTTCGGATGGAGCAGGGGTTGAGATACGGGCTGCCATGGGTGGTAATCCGCCTGCCGGAGTTGATATCCGGTGTAGCTGTACGACATGTAGACAACGATTCGGAGGTAGAGATCACGATGAAAGCACCAATTGTTAAGGAAGAAGTTCCTTAACTCGTAGATTTTGCGTCGAACGTCGCGGGAGCTTTTACCCTTCGATCAATCTGGCGTCAAAATTAGGGTTTGTGCGTTTTGCACGTTTGAAAGGAAAGAGAGTAAGAGAAAATAAAATAGAAGGATAATTGATATTTCTTGAATGATTGAACTAAAGAACCATGTTCACTATTTATAATAGTGGATACTAATTTAATGAGCAAGACAAAAGATATGAAAAAGATATGCAAATCCATAATTAACTAACTAAATAATAATAATAATAATAATAATAATAATAATAATAATAATATCAGTAGGGTTCCTCACTAAATATTGTTTTATTTTATTATATATCCTATGATTTACACATGTCTTACTTGGGTTGTGTTAAAGATAGAACCATTCTTAAGTGTAGAACCTAGAACTCTACATATTTTATTCATTGGATGAGGAAAAAATGACGGTCAAGATTAAAAATCATACATATTAGACTATGTTTTCACGACATTCCGGACTCAACATGTGAAAAAACTCACATGTTGATGGAAGAATGAATGAAACGAAGAAGAGTCCATGCATGCTTTATTTTTTCACTTCTCGGCATTCACCCATTAATAATAGTTTTGGTTGTAATGGGAAGTTGCTGTGCAAATCAACACCATTGGATTAAAAGATCTAACGACCTCCGTTTGGCATTTGTTCTACGTTTAAGAATGGTTCTACGTTTAAGAATGGTTCTATATTGATCACAATCCTGTCTTAATATGGTTAACTATTAGATTATCAATCATAAAATATATTAGAAGTTCAGTTATAAAACTAAGTCCTAACTTATAATTTTAATTACAGGATTTCGATGTTCAATTTTTGTGTTTAAAGAAAAACATATTCTCTTTCATGAAGGATTAATTAATAGGTGAAAATAAAATAAAATAAAATAAAAATAATTAGATTTAAAGACGGATTGCCTGACGGCTAAAAAATTAATTTTAAAACTTATGTAACGATATAGGAAGGAGTGTTCAAAAAATAAATAATGCAATTTATTATGGATGCTTAATAAACTACCTAGATGCAAATTAACTTTAAATAGACTAATTGAGTGATAAATTAAAAAAAATCAATTATACTTATATATGAAAAGAAATTTGCTGTGTATACATTCAACCAAGCGTAATACTAGTATGTAGTAGTACTATATAATTAAACAGACTTTATCTCATCATATAGTATTAATCTATGGAAGCGACCCCACTCATTAGAATTAATTAGAGAGATGCGTAACTATACAACCCACGAACAATTAGGTAATCAAGCAATTAACATCTAATTAACCCTCACTAACATTAACATCTAATTAACCCTCACTAACACGCATGCATCTGGTGATCTATATTCAAAACCAGCCACGAAATCAACTCTTACCACATTTGGATAGTTACTTCTATACATTATTTAATTTAACATGTCTATATCCGGTTTCAAATTTCAATATACTTGATTGAACAAGTGATAGCTTCGTATCCACGACTTTCTTTTGCTATCATCACAATATCCATCACTTAATTAGCATGTAATCCACTACTATATAATTAATTAATCGAACTGATTCAATTAATATACTAGTATGAGACTGCCATGTAACATCACAATCTAAAACGGAAACATGTGTACCAAATTAAAAATAACCTTTAATCATATGTTTAATATTGAAAATAGAGCTTGAAATTTTATATTAATACATGCTTCCTCATGTCTCTATTAATTATCCCATTTTATAACGATTATGGGTGGAATGAGTTAGTAAAATTGAAATTTTATAAAATATAGTAAAAATGAAATGGGACAATTAATATGGAACGGATGGTGTGCTATATAACTTCTCCAATGGGGAAAGTTATATTGAGAAGGTATATTTCTCATTTACCTTCTCAAAAAGGTTATTATACATTCCTAAAAAGTAATGGACTCTAAGGAAAGAAGGTAAATTAAAAAGGCAAATAAAAATAACTAACTTTTTACTTTTTCTATCAAGAAGAGGTAAAGATACTTTCTCAAAATAAAAGAATGTATAATACCTCCTCAAATACCATTTCTATTGGAGCATTAAATTTTACGAAGAAGAGGTAAATGTGGTAGTTATTTCTATTTACCTCTCCATTTACCCTTACCCTTGGAGATGCTCTAAGATGTAGTAATGGTTAAGACTACAAAATAAATTTTAATAAAAACTATCTACAGTCATTTACACTAGATTCAAATTCATTTTAGAGCAAAAGTCATACACTCAATATTAATTTTATTTTAATCATATACACTAAATTCATACTTAAAAATATATTTTCTATCCATTCATTTTATTTGTAATCATAAATTCTCAAAAAATGATTTGGGTTTATTATAATATAAACCCAAATTTAAGTAAATATTTATTTAAAATGGATGGATTTTGAAGTCCATATTTTGGATGTTAGCTAGAGTACCGTCGAAGATCGTATAAGGAGTTAGAAAGTTAAAACTATAAACTATATCTAACCTTAAAACATATAATATATAAAATATATTAAGAGATAAGCGACTGAATTCCCTAGCCAAAAATGACAAAAATATTATTAAATGCTCTCTATGTATATCCATTTGAGCTACAAAATGGAATTACATTATCAACGACAGCAACCTGTTGCTTCTACATGTTTCTTGATGTCGACATTCAGCACCAAATTTTTTTATTATTCTCAATTTTGACCCGATTTAATATATTTGGAGCCCACCTACTAATATACATATATTTGCACTCATTTTTTCCCAGCGTCTTGGGGAGAAGATATTAGCATTAAATTCCAATAAAATTCGACAACAAATTTATTTTCTCAATCTAAATCCAATGCCTCACAAAATATTAGAATCCTACAAAATTAATTTAAAAACAATAAAACAGCAAAAAATAATACATGCTAATTGCTGCCTCTGTGTGTGTATAAATTTTAGTATTAAAAAAAACAAAAACAAAAACTAGTGAAAATAACAAATTAAGAAGTAGAGGAAGAAGGATAATGGCCGGAGGTCCACGGCGGCGCCGGCAGACTCGCGCCACCACCATCTCCGCTACCGCCGTCGCTGCGATTCTGCTGATTACCTCCCTGCGGCGTAAAATGTATCGTTTGGCCGCTGGAAAACAGCACCGGATATTGCGAAGTTGAGGAATTGAAGAATGACGATTGCTGCGATTGATGCGATGACGAATACAATCCCATCATCTGATCGTACAAATTCGCCGTCGATTGCTGCGCCCCCCGCAAATCGCCGGTGCTCTGCAGCAGCTGCGAGTACTGCCAGTAATCGGGCGGGAACATCGGCGGCGGAGCCGCCGCAATTTGCGAGGATTGCGAGGGCTGCGGCGGCGGCAGCGCCCTCACGTGCTCGGGGAAATTCAGCTTCGCGCGGTTGCCTCGGAAGCGGAGAGCAGCCTCGTCATAGGCTCGGGCGGCAGCCTCAGCAGTTTCGAATGTGCCGAGCCAGACGCGGGCGGCTTTGTGTGGGTCCCTTATTTCGGCCGCCCATTTCCCCCACGGCCGCTGCCGCACGCCTCTGTATTTTTTTCTTCTTTCTTCTTGTGGCGGTGGGGCCGCGGCCGAGGGTTCGGGCTGTTGGGGAGGCTCGGGCGTTGCGGTGCCAGCTCCGGACTCTGGTTCTGTAAAATTAGGATTGGGTGAGGGCAATTATGGATTTGATTAACTACTATTCATAGCATGCATTAGTACTAATCTTGGAAAAATCAAGATTGAGAAAAAGTAAAATGAGAAGTAATTTGGTGAATGATTCAAATGTTTATCTAGATTGGGAAAAGGATTGGGATCTAGAGTGGAAGACGAAATAGTTGAAAATGACACCATATTGTACTACTGGATCAACATTGTTGAAAATTTATGAGTCGCAGTTTGCCATTTTCGCGATTTGAGGTCCCAATTCTATATATTTTTCCTTTATTTTTTCAAATATTGTTAATATTTATCAAAATAAATAAATAAATAAATAATCGAAACAAACCAGCTTTGACAGGTCCAATCCCGAGATAAGCCGTGTCGGAAAACTGCGTGACACTGTCGTCGTGGTTGCGCGGCCGCTTCTGCCCGGCCCACGAGCCGGAGCTGGAAGACGAGTAAGCGGAGGAAGGCGAATCAACGGCGGAGCTGCCGTGCTGCTGCCCCGAAACCACGTGGGTCAGCGCCGTCACCATCGCCGACATATCGCGGTGCTCCGGCGGAGGCGGCGGCGACACCACCGCCGACAGCAGGTAATTCGGCTGGTGCCGCTGCATGAAAAAATACGGATTGGTCTCAACATCACCGCTCACGGCGGCGGAGGAGGAGGAAGAAGTGGTGGCTCCGGTGGTAGACTCCGGCCGAATTCTGGCGTAGTCGCCGCTGCCCTCTCGATTCGCCACCTTTGATAAGAGCATGTACCACAAAAAAAATCAATCACAAATCACAACTATTTGATTGAAAATCAAGATTAAAGAGAGGGGAGAATTGTGGGAAAAAATTGAAGAAAATAGACCCTTTTAATTTGTTATTCTTAATGTCAAACAACAGAGTATATAAGAAGGAAAAAGAGGAAGAAGCCGCTAGTGCATGTTTGGTGAAGTACCTTTTGCTAATTTGCAAGTAATTAAAAATTAAAGCAATAAATAGGAAGAAGGAAGATGCCAAAATAAAACAAGAAATAAATTAACCGACTGAAACAAAAAAGGAAGATATTACATGAACTTGGGTTGGCGTCGGTTAACTTGTTGGTGAAGAAAGAGGAGAGAAGGTCATGTTTGAATTGAGTTGTGAGGATGATGGGTGGGAACAAGGAAGCCAAAAGGGAATTGTGTTATTGCATCACTAATTAGACACTGGACCATTCGGTTTGCACGATTATATTTCAAAATTAAATATGTGGTGTGTTTGATCCCTGAGATTGAATCTCATAACTCAATCCTAAATAGATAATTATAGAATAATTAATCCTAATCAACTTTCTATAATTAAAATAATCTCACAATTCAATTTTAAATTATATTTTGATATTATTTTATGTATAGATAATTGTTATTTATGGACAAGTTTGGATAAATAATTAAGGAAAATCAGAGATGGTGCTCGTGCGGTATTAAGTAAATGGGCTTTGGGTTTTACTTTTTTTAGTTATGGTCCACGTTGTGGGTCCACCCAAAAGCTAGCAAACTAAATTAGAAAAAGAATAAATTCTAGAGTTAGGCAACTATCGAGTTCTAATGTCTTGAATTAATTATTTTTGTGAGTTAGATTGACCGATTTAATTAAAAAGAATGGGAGGATGAGAAGAAGAACTAGATTGACTGACCGATTATGTCAAAAATGTAGATGGACAAGGCATGATCATGCAATAATTATCATTTGGAAATAATTCTAGCTTATGTTTTTCAAATAAAATATTTCTTATGCATGCGTAATGTTTTTTCTATGGTTATTATTTTTTATGCAATTAGAGCAGACACAAGAAAATAATTTTAGAGGAAATTAGAAATATTCCGAAATAGTAATAAATATAATGTTAATTTAAAATTTTTGTCGGGGTTATGAAGCTCCCCTAAAATTTTTGTCGGGGTGTTGCAGACGGTTTGTTGACCGAACCGGCGGTTTTAGCGGTGTAACCGGCGGTTCCGACTGTTTTCCGCCAAAACCGTCGGTTTTCTGAAATTCAAATTTTTTTTAATTTCGATTTTGAATTCAAATTCATCCATTATCCCCCCATTTCATGTTTTTTTATTTACGTTCCGACGACACATGTAAATTATATTACATTGTTGTATGTTGTATACTTATATATGTATTGTAAATTGTAATGTATCGTTGTCCGTTACAACTCAAATTCAATAAAATTGATATCATCTTCACCTTATTCGTCTTATTTCAATTTAAATTATCCATTGTCTTGTTCCAATTTATTGTATAAGTCCAAATTTCAAATTACATAGAAAAAAAAACCGAACCGTGAAACCGCCGGTTTTTGAACCGGAACCGTGTAAACCGTCCGAAAACCGGCGGTTCCGAACCGGAACCGGAACCGTGAAATAGCCTCATGGTCCGGTTCCGGTTCCGAATTCCTATAAACCGGAACCAGCGGTTCTGAACCGAAACCTCCGGTTTTGGAACCGTGGGCAACACTAGTCACCAGTATGTAAACCTATTTGTATGTGTCTCCCTAGGCTAGAAATAAAATGAACTTGAACGTTTTAGGTGTTTATTAGGTTGATATATAAGAACAATTGTCACATAAAACAGTCTCCATTCATTCCATTAATTACGTGGTTATTAATTTTGAACTTGGAAATTAATAAAGTTGTATTTTAGTGTCAAACATTATCGTGTTTGTATTTTTATACGGTGGATTTGATAAGAATACTATAATTACAGGTTAGGTACGACTTCGAATTAAATTCGAATAATCGATTAATTATTAATATTACTATTCTAAGTATTTTATTCCTTTTTTTTCATCACTTTATATTAAATTTAGAATTATGTTTTTATTATCTGATAGTATTTCATATGCCGTCTTTGTTTCATTCACTGCCTTCATCACCGGCTCTACAAGTCCGCACACACCAATTCATTCATTATCGTGTATTGTTGAGTTCATGTCTTCGTCGTGTTATTATCGTTTCAACACAAATAAGATTGTGTCGTTAATAGATTTTGATCAACCTAAGCCACACGATTTTGAGCTAATTTTGCTGAAATTTTAGGCTACTTTTCCGCTTAATAATATATATTTAAAAATGAGCTACCAACAATGAGAGGCCTCAAAATCAGTACAATCCTTTAGTATCGTCAGCATTAGTTGTCAAATGTTAATGTAGTTTCTGCAACTTTGAACATGAACAAAATGGATTTGAACTGTTCAAAATTAAAACAATTAAAATAAGCTTGTGTCTTTGGTGTTTTGTGAAGATATATAATTTAAAGTCACATTAAAAATCAAAATCAGTCTACGATTAATTATTTCGTTATATTATTTCAATTACCAAATAAGCCGTTATAAGTGAATGAACGACGAATCCAAATAGAGTCACGTCATTTTCTATTCTATCTTGTAAAATTAAAGTGCTAGTAATATAGTATTTTTAAGCGATTCATGTTATAGATACAATTAATTCCCAAACATTAGCCTCCCTAATTTTCTTAAATTTTTCAATGTTTAATGGTCAACGTCTTGAAACACAAGGCTGAATAATTCGTATGTGTGGTTTCTTTTTTTATTGTAATATTATTCAGAAAATTGTATACAAAATTATAAAGAAACATACTGTATTTTTTTCAACTACAGCAGGCTACTATCTCAAATAAAGTGTAAGTAACATATAGTAGTTTTTAGCAATATGGTCAAAGCACGTATATTCCGATAATTGAACAAGTAAAATAAAATTGGCCAATAAAAGAAGAAGAAAAGTTAGACTTCAATTATTTGCGCAATGGTTAATATTTCAAAAAAATTCCTTATTTAATTAGTTTTTTTTGGCTTAACGTGTAGGATGTCAAATTAATATTAAGGTTATGCGAGCAATATTAATCTTCTACACAATTAATTAGACTTCATAGTTTTTAACTACAATGGAACTTATTTTGAATATGAGGGATTAATTAATAGTCTAACAATTCTAGTGGTGCTTGCCAATCTTATTATTAAACTTTGACATGAGAGCTATATAACCGTGAGTTTTAATAAAATGTTATCCTTCTTGTACGTAAAAATCGGCACACGGGAGCTAAGTTCATTATTTTTGAAACAACTTTTAAAGTTCACGGGAAAAACCAAACTATTATGAAAATTCATGATTTTAGAAGTAATTTACCCATAATTAGTGATACCTTTTGGGGAATAGACTTTCACAGTAATAATGCTATTACCAGGTTATGTAGTTCAACTAAACTCCATGAGAAATAATTTAAGTGATTAAAAAGAAATCAAGAATGAGCTAGGCTATTTGCAGTTGGAAGATATATACCCCAACAATGAACTAACACGTAGTACTAGATATTATACTCATGATCAGGTCTTTGAAGAATAATTCAGAGTTCGATTAATTATCATTTAAAATATAATATATATAAAACTTTTAAAAAATACAATCACGAAAGTTGATTTTGAATTATTTTAAATAGAAACTAATTTTAGGATTAGTCTAAATAAAGAAAAAAATGGTCAATCCCTTATTTATCTATATATATTGACTACAAATGACGGACAGAGGTAGTAATTTTGATATATCCCAAAACACTTGATAATTCCTATCATTAATTTGAGTTAATTTTTCTTGATTCATATTCTACTTGAAAGTTGGGATAAAGGAAATACTAGTTATGATAAAATAAAATAAAAAGTATTCAACCATTTATCTTGTCAAATAGTATTAAAAATAAACGCCCGTAATCAATCATTCAAAAATAATAATAAATTAATTAATTATATTTTATTTATATATCCAGATTCACTTCAAAAGTACCTCTCCTAAGTGAATACTCTTTTTTACAGGTGACGACAGGGACGGATCTAGTATAGAATGAGAAGGGGCAAATGCCCCACCTCAATTTTTCATGAGCATGTAGACATTTATATTATATTACCTTAATATATGTAAATTCACACTATTTGCCCCCTTACATTTAAGAAAATAATAATTTATTTGCCCCTCTCCTAAAAACACACCACATTTTACCTTTACATGTAATAATATAATATATTTTGTTTTATTTTAATATTTATTTATTTATATGTTAATATTTTTGCCCCTCCTGTTATAATTTTCTGGCTCCTCCCCTGGGTGACGAAACGGGTTACCCGCATGTACCCGTACCCGACTAGTCGGATATCCGTACCGATTTTAGCCACATTTGTTATCCCAATACCCGCCCCACGACATACCAGGATTACCCGATACCCGTGTCGGGTATCCCGTATCCGACCCAAAATCCTAATAAAAAATTTGAAAATCATAATAACAGTCAATGTTCCCTAATTTACTTTATTAATATCGATGGTAAATGTTGAATAAATTGAGAATAAAAGTGAGGGGACACTCTATAGCTAGATACGGTGAATTTTCAATTGTATGTTCGTTGGAATATAAAAAGGTTTCAAAATAACTCTTAGATTACATATAGTACTCTCGTTGTTCCGTCTTAATAGAGGTATTTCATTTTCTTCACTCACTTTGGAAAAATAATAATATAAATAATTTTCTCTACATTATTATCTCTCTTATTTTATTTTTTCTCCATTCTAACTATTTATTTTAATTTTTCAAAATGAGTGTGTATATGGTTATTATTATTTAACTATTTACTTTTTTTCTCCACTTTAACTATTTAAAACACATCTATTAATATGGAACGGATGGAGTATTAAAAGATGGAATATGGCTAATACTAATAATAACGGGTATTATAGGGACTAACGGATATACCTGTGTGGATAGTGGGTATATCCGCTACCCGCAAAACTCTAAAACACACTACCCGATCCCACCCCGTTTCCCGTTATCGTCGGGTAGCGGGTCGAGATGGGAATTACCCATTACCCGCTATCCATTTTGCCACCCCTACTCTTTATTATCCGCTTAAAATAGAGCTAAAACCATTCGGAAAACATTGATTTCAAATTAGATTTAATACATGCAATGTATGCATTTTTAGGGGTGGGAATACGGGTACCCATGGGTACCCGACCCGAAAAAATCTGGTACCCAAACCCGAAAATCATATAAAATACCTACCCGATACCTGACCCAATAGATTTTTGGGTATCAAAATACCCACTGCGGGTATCCGAACCCGACAAATCGGGTACCCAAATATCCGTCTCTTTACATATGTAAATAACTAATAAAATTTAAATTGATATTATATTAATATAAATATAAAAAATATTTAATAGACTAATATCTCTAATATTGCATATAGTTTATTGTATAAAACTAAAAAAATGGGTCACATTTATTTTAAAGTACATAATTATCTTTGTCTTTATGAGAATTGTTTATGCAATATGCAAATGTTATTACACATCGAATCAAATATAGAAACAGTCAACAATATAATTCAAAAGTAAAAAATCAATCGGATATTAAAAAATAGTCTAATAATAAATTAGGTCTTCAAAAAATAGTCCAAATAATAAATAGAGTATTCGGGTAATACCCGATACCCGATCAGGTTACCCAACAATATTTCTAACTATATTTTTTCTTTTACTTTATTAATTATTTATTAAAATTCATATTTCAAAAGACCTATTTTTATAGGAGGACTAAGGAAGTTTTAAAGTTGAGGAGAATCACTAATCTATTGATGAACTGTTATCGTGGAGTACTACTAGTATTACATTAATGTATTCTCCATAAACACAAACCATGCAATTTACCAGCGCCATGTCATCATCTTTAAATGACAACTTTGCTTTCTAGAATAAAAATTTTGCTTATGAATAAAAATTGACACAAATCTAAAATACTTTATCTTCCCATTATTAAACATGGGCGGACTCATTGATATTATATTTTAAAAACTTATTCAAGTTTAATACTCCCTCATCCCATAGTAGATGACATACTTGGGGAATGACACGAGATTTTAGAAAATGTTGTTTTGTGTGTTAGATGGAGAGAGAAAATAATATATTTATATTAATGTGAGAGTGAGTTTTTTCCATAAAAGAAAATGTGACAACTTTTGTGGGACAAACTAAAAAGGAAAGTGTGACATCTACTATGGGATGGAAGGAGTATAAATTATTATGTACCCCTACAAATTATCTAAATTACTCCAAAATTTAATATAAAATAAAATTTAAAAATCTCAGTCAGCCCGTATCGATAAATATTTCTGTATCTCCCCATGATTCCATAATATTAGAGAATTTGGGAATAACACATATTTTAATACCAAATTAGTAAAGTACAAGAGAGACAGATCACATCCTTTGAAAGAAAAACTAATTTCCAAAAATAAGTGACCTAATTTTGGGAGATGGATCAAAATGACAAAATTAGACTTCTAAGTATTCTATTGTACATTTGGATTAATTATATCACGTGTAATCACAGTATTAAGTTATGAATAATTACATATACTAGAACAAAGCTTAGAAATAGGAAAAGGAAAAAGAATATGGGACAAACAAATATGACACAAGCTAAGCATTTTGTCGTCGTGGAAAAACACCTTAAAGTACCTCTGGGTGATGACAAAGATTGTCCTTTCCAAGTGTGTGGATTAGAGAGTTGATAATAATTAATTACTACTAGAACTCAATTAAAGTCTAAATTCACAACTATAAGATATAATATGTAATTGACTTGAATAATTATTTATGAAAAAGTACATAGATAGCAATTTTTTAATCATTTTACAGGATTTGTTACATAGGCGCGGTTTGATAAAAACAAAAAATAAAAGTACATAGGCCTATTAAAACGAAGATACTATAAAAATGTATTATCAATTAAAAGAATATGGTGATTAGAAGAATCTAAGCGTGCATGTATCTTACCGAGACAAGAAAAAAAAGAATTTCAGTATAGTTGAAATATTAAATGATGATATTTTTCATAAAGCAAACATGCATATGTTTATTTGTCGTGGGTATATATGTCATAAAGCGTAACAAAAGAAGGAACAAAATTTGGAAGCTTATTATCACCAAACATATATTGACTAATTTGAATAGTTGGTAAAATCTAAACCTCTAGAATATCATTAAACTACTAATTATTTTATGGTTATGGCTTCGAGATCATATCACGTACGTCCACTTTTAAATACAATAGTAAGCAACATATAACCGTTGAGAGATTGGTATAATTAGGTTAATAATATTTAAGTGCTAGGTGTTTTTATCTGTACAAAATAATTTTCTTGAACACGTAAACATTTATATATTGAATGTGGAATATTTCAACTAAGAACAATACCGTCCCATTCATGTTCAATCTACTCATTTTAAAAATCACACCTATATTTGTTTTGAAATAACACCCTTAGTTTTTGAAAAAAAAAATTATGTTTAAAAATTGGGAATTTTATGTTTATTTCAGAAATTAATGATGAAATTAAGGACTACCACTAAAAAATAATGTTCATTCTATTTGTGTCGTTGATTGCCTATAAATTACCAACGGTGAGTCCGTCGGCACGGTTCCCGACACTTTTGCGCTTTGGGTATTATTAATTTATTCAGATTTATTAAGATGGGAACTGAATTTACTAATGGGTCCGTCTAATTATTTAATACTTCCCCGTCGCATAAAAATATGTGCACTTTTAAAAATATGTGCACTTTTAAAAATATGTTCGTCCCATAAAAATACGTGCATTCCATTTTTTGATAGTTATATCAATTTAATTATGTAGGTCCCACTATCTACTAACACTACTTTAACTACAATTCTCCTCATCTCTCTTACTTACTCTCCTCATCTCTCTTATTTACCAAACCATTCTCCTCTTCTCTCTTACTTTATCAATTTTATCTTAATTCTGGTGTCATATCCATTACCCATATTTTTATGGGACGGAGGGAGTAATTATGTATTAAATTAACATGTTAATTTAATAAAAAAAAGACTGACTTCAATGTGAGGCCATGTTAATTTAATAAAAAAGATTGGCTTCATGTGAGGCTTAATATTTTTGTAATTATTGTGATTATATTTTCTATGTTATTAATACATAAAAAAATTTATGTTGCATGCGTGTATGCATAGTTCCCAACATCGCATATTTTTACATGAAGAATGAAATTTCTTTGTGTGGAAGAAAGAGATTTATTTAAACAAAGTAAGTATGAAACCGGAAAAGAGTTCCGCAAAGCATTCTCTCTGTGTCACGCCCTCCATTTTTCTAGCTTAATTACTTCAATTTTAAACGCATGCCCATAATTTTTAATCATCATATACATATTTCTTCCAAGCTTTTCTTTTTGTCTCTTTTTCTCTGTTTTTTAATTATAAGTTTTTATTCTTGTTCCATGCATGCCAAACTAAAGCCACGTACGATTGATTAAATTAAATATATGGGCGCCTTTAATTTGACTGAAGAATTAGGTACGTGGTCAGTCTTTTGTCCACTTTTATCTTTTTCATCAATTTATCTATGGTCCACTTTTTATCATAAACAGTGAATAGGTCTCGCATTCCATTAACTTATTCCATTAATATTTTATTGTAAAACTTATATATAAAAGTGAGACTTATATTCTACTAACTTTTCTAATCCATTTTTCTTTATATTTCTTAAAACCAGCGCTGGAACTAAGTTAACAATTATTGGGGATGGAGAGAGTATCTGATTAATTTGCATACATAATTCATTATATATAGTTTAATGTGCAAGTTACAATTGAACTTAGGATTAGAGTCATTAGACTAGGAAAATTAAAAGCGTGTTGCCATGGGTGTGGAATTTGATGTAGATGAATTTTAAATTATGAAAAAATTTGCAATACCTAACCTAGTAAGTTAGAAAACATCTTCTGCTCCCAACGTTTAAAACCGAGCCTTTAAACTTCTCGGTCTTCTCAGTCCGAGCCATGATCCTTGAAGTCGACAAAGGTGCCAATACTGAAGTGTTAGCAACAACTTATTATTATTATTATTATTGTTGTTGTTGTTGTTATTTTCAAGAGTACACTTACTTGTCTTGACATTGCTAGAAAAAATGGTGGGAATATAAAGACATGTACTACATAGTTACTCTATAATTACAATTGGAGATAGAACCAAAACAAGAGAAGATTATAATTGTAAATTTAAGAGCAAACTATGTGAGATAGTAAATCTAGTCGTGTAACCCTTAACGTGCAAGACTAATTACACCTCGGCTAGTACTCTAAAATTAACGTATATATGAAATAGTTACGATAATAATAACTGCGCTTTTTAAAATTTAATTAATTTTTAAAAAGTAGGCATGTTTATAAATTTGGTCGACAATAATGATCACAAGTATTAGTATCAATTAACTAAACTTACCCTCGACAAAAGGTTTGTTAAACGCAATACTTTTATAAGCAAAGTATCATAAATTAATAGTGAATATTTCGACGAGGACGTGCATCTAAACTTGCTTGCTTTTTACTTTTCAAAACCTCAACATTCATTGAAAGATCTAACTGATTCATTTTTAATGAATTAATGTAGTTGTCCGAAACTTCCATAATGTTTTTTTCTCTAATTTTATTTCGTTACGCACACAATTTGTCTTTAATGGAAATTTCAATCTATGACGTTTCGTTAATAAAACAAAATACAAAATGTATAGAGTTATTTGTTTGTAAATTTTCAAACTTTTGACGAATTTCTGATTTTATATATCAGCTTTTAAAATATGTTAATTAATTATTAAACTATTGATTTGATCGGATTTTGCAACTGATAAAGACAAAGACGAATATTAGTGTTGACATTGTCCGCTGATTTCAGCCAAGACAAAGTAAATTTGGTATATATAAGGCAACATTAGTTTGGTTATCGTCCTATTTAATTTGTCACGCCAATTGATCCGCATGCTATGACGTTGGGGAGATTTGATTCATTCTGAATTAACGAACTCAGAATAAAAGGGCTCATTTTGACCGTTAAGAGCAGGGAACCGTTCCCTGTCTTTGTTTCTATCTCGTTGTATCCCATTTTGTTCTGGTAGATTTGTTCAATACCGTAGGTCCCGGATAGTCCATTTGTAAAAAATCTTCATCGCTTACAAAATTAGATCAAATTTATAGTTAAGTAAGTGACATGCATTTTAAGTCTGCTATGTAAAATCAGAAAAATAATTTAGAGACGAACAACTCAAAATAAATATCATGACATTAGTGCGAAATCCAAAATCGTCGAACTTGAATTGTCCATTCTATCGTATTGTATTTTATTTTATAACTCACACTCACACATTCATTCACACTAAAACAAAATAATTAAAGTATGATGCTTTAATCGTGAACATAGTTATGTACATTGAAATCGAAAATAGAAGAGCTAGAGCATCAAAATTTTAAGCACTTCAAATGTATATATGGAGTAACTTTAACTTTAAAAAGACAATAAAATATTGTCACGAGTTCAAGCCTGAATTCGAAAACACAAGGCTCCTATGAAATAGGAAATAATTTTATCTAACAATTAGTAGTCAAAGAATAATATATTATTATTAGTTGTTATGACAACATCACTATTGTTTTTTTAATATTGTCCGTTCTTTTGAACCAAACCAATTCAAATAATGGAAATTATATTTTTCTTGCAAATCCATACAAGAGGACATCCACAAGTGGATTAAATAAGTTCAAGTAAATTTTCAATTTATATAAGAATTCTCTCTGGATTTCTTACCTATCTATCCAATTGAAACCTAGTGCACATAAAATGTATACTACAAAGAAGTATCTCTTTGTGAACTAATTTTTCCACTCAAGTGGATCGGTTTGAATCCTTCTCTCTTTACAAATCCATTCGTTTGAAATTCTTGAATTTCTCTAAGATCAAAACAACAGAAAAAAAACCCATATATTGCAGTTCCCATTCAAACTAAAACACTGAATGTTGAGTTGACTTCATCATATCATCAAGACACATAAGATTTCAAGATTGGGGCACTAAATTTGATCCCTTCTCCTATCATGTTCATACCATGAAAATTAATACCCATTTCTTATTGGATTGTGGACCCGACCCAATCCGACCCGTCTCTATCTTGAGAAACAACAATTATATATCCCAAATAGTAACTAGTAGTATCACTTTTCTCATTCATAAAAATTACTTTGTTTTTCGAGATCATAACGCGAACTCCCTCTATCCCGACTCCATTAAGATTCATATTTTGTCATTTCCGTCCGTCCTTAATTAAGTATCATATTTCACTTTTACTATAAATGGTAAGTAGTCCCTACATTCCATTATATAACTTATTTCACTCGCATTTTATTATAAAATTAATACTATATATAAGCGACTTATATTCCACTAATTTATTCAACTTACTTTTTTTATAGTACTATTTTTTAAAAGTCGTGCTGAAATTAAATAAGATTCTTATTAGGAGACAAATGGATAAGTAGACAATAGGCATGTTCCTCACAAGTCTAAATTGTTTATTGGAAATTATCTAATTGAATTCGTTCCTATCAAGTATCGACTCCGTCCAATTGCAAAGCGTCGACATCGGTCCATACCAATCTGTTGGAGTATAAAATTCTGCCCACAAATGAATATTTCATCATTATGATTTCCTAAACCCATAGATTGAATATTTCTTTATCTATCATTGTGATATTGACATGAAATCATTAATCTGGCTCCACGTTACTATTTTTGATAGGGCTGATAATTTTCGACACGACACGATAATTTGACACGAATCCGCATGAAATTATTGGGTTGGGGTCAAGTCTTATTGGATCCGTGTCCTTATCAGGTTGACCCATTACGAACCTGATAATTTCGGGTTGGGTTCGGGTCGGATACGGGTAACCCATTAAGAAATAATATTATTATTTTTATTATTATTTTAAAAAATATATATTACTTTAATTTTTTAATTTCTTATAAATTAGGTTTAAATAGTATAAAACGAATTTTAATTGTGTAAATTAGGTTAAAATTAAGGTTTAATCGTGTAATATTAGGTTTTAATAGTGTAATATCAGGTTCAGGCTGTTATCGTGTCGTGTCAACCCATATTATATCGTGTCGATAACGGGTTCGTGTCGGGTGCGGGTCGTGTTCGGATTTGAAGGTAACAGGTGGGTTTGTGTTTGGATTTACAGTTTCCTTAACAGGTCGGGTTCAGGTTATGCCTTATTGGGTTGGGTCATTATCAGGTTGACCCGATAACGACCCAATCCACACGATTTGCCAGCCCTAATTTTTGGTGCACATGAGACTATTCTCAAGGTGTATCACTTATTATATAAAACTATAAAAAAATATATATAGTGCTAGACTAAAATTAAATTCATGTATAAAAATATACCTTAAAAGTTAAAATTAAGGATACAATAAATAATTATTAAATATTTATATTTTTTTAATTTAAATTAAAATCTCAACCACATTAGTTTTATGTTTGTATAAAGAAAATAACTATGTGCAATGACATATATAGCTTACTGTTCTTATACTCTCTTTATTACCACAAGTGATTAATTTCTTTTTTAACAAAAACAAAATTTTAACCTTATTTTACTTTATTCACGCTCTCTTACTTTATTCACTATTTATCTCTCTTACTTTTTCCTCTCTCATACTTTATTCTCTCCACCAATATACATCATTTCTAAAATCTCGTGCTCAAAAGAAATCCATCACGTATGGCAGGATGGAGTTAATAAAAGAAACTTGGAATACCACATAATAATAAAACAACAAAGTAATGAGTGATAAGGTTGGCTATGAAAAAATAGCAAGAGAAAAGAACTTATTCAAGATTCATACACATTAAGCTACAAATGAATCAAAATTTATCCGTTGAATGGGCTATAGCCCACCAATTTGTGGCATCCACTTATAACTTATTTAATTGGGCTAGACTGCTTTATGAGATGACAAAACCAGCCCATTATTAGTTGTTCAAAACAACGGTTTATGTTACGTTAACTAATTTACCCCTTTATTTATTATATATTGGATATATACTGTGCTCTAAATCAGGAACTGGGTTGGATAATAAACAATTTGGTGTATGAATATTTTAAATGTTGAAATCATTGGGCCATTCACAATTTCTGGATAAATTGTCTTTTTGGTGCGACATGTTTTTAGATTTTGGCAATTAAGTATGCGAAGTTTCTCTTGAGTATTTTTATTGTATATTAAATCAAGCTCGATAATTAATCTTGTAAAATTATGTAACACCCCGATTTTTTCCATGTTTTATTTGTCTTCGAAGGAGGTCGTTTGTGCATCTGCAAAAAATTTTGCCTTTGTTTCAATTAAGTATGCAAAGTTTCTCTTGAGTATTTTTATTATATATTAAATCAAGCTCGATAATTAATCTTGTAAAATTATGTAACACCCCGATTTTTTCCAAGTTTTATTTGTCTTCGAAGGAGGTCGTTTGTGCATCTGCAAAAATTTTCGCCTTTGTTTCTTTTGTTGAGAGAAGAATTTTATATTTGGACCTATTATAATTATTCGTTTATCAAGCCCAATTCTTGGTAACCAAACCTTTTCAACTTCATTTTTGGGCCTAGCTTCTATTAGGAGGATTTTTTTTATTTTCTTTTTCCTAGCCCAATTCCTTTCTACACTACTTAGAAGAAGCCCAATATGAGACCTAACGCAGATATGCATGCTGTAGCTCAAATCTACTCAAATCTTCTTCCTGAGAAATAGGATGAAATCAGCAACTGTTTCAACCGTTATATATGTTGGAAAAAGGGATGATAATAGTGTAGAGTTCCTAGTTGTTGTGTGTTGTTCCAATACATATTTATTGTTGAGTATAAATACTAGGGAGATGAGTATTACAGAAATACATCTCTACTTCTACTTCCATATCCAAAATGCCTTATCAATCTTCAAATATCTCTCGATCACCATCTTTAAGAATATATATATGCGTTTCACCACTATCACACGTTTTCCAGCCTTCATAAATCTTGAAAAGAAAATAGAGAGAACCGTGATTTAGAGAAGAGAGTTAGAGTTACCCTAGTCGAATTCTTCAAGATCAGAAGAAAAACCGAGAAGGGGCAGAGAGGTTATCGAACGGAGGATTTAGAGTTTTCAAAGCTGTGTCGAACCCGAAGAGCTGAGACATTCGTCTATACTGCCGAACATGTGCATTAGTACACACACAAACCCAACACGTTTTTCGTAGGAGTATAACTTTCTTTAGCAATAGTCAATCGATAATCAAGACTGTCCTCTTCCTTTAGTATATATGTTGTTTGGGACTGAACGAGAGAGAGAAGGCGAGAAGAGTGTGAAATTGTGGACATCTCAAACTTTGGGACGTGTTGGAAGAAGAAGGTGAGGTGCAGGAGAGTATATATTAATGTAATGGATGATTGGGATTTGGGAGTATTTTTTAATTTAGTTGGGATTGGGTGTTTCCTTTTTCAGTTCCACTTTTAGTTTTAGGACTTTTGGGCCACTTGAATGTATAGAATACATTGGTGGTAGTTTAGTAATGGGTTTTGTGGGCTTTGTTAATTAAGTAATTTTGGGGCTGGTGTTGGACAAAGCTTTTAGTATACGAGATCAACCGTGTTTTCTATCCGCGGGCGTGACAAATTATGATTGCTTTTTTATTATTTTAATACCTAACAAACAAGGTAATATGTTAATGTATTTTTTAAAGTATTCTGTTTCATAGTAGTAGAGTCAGTTTTTCATTGAGTGTTCCATATTAGTAAAGTCATTTTTTTAGTAAAAGTAACACATTTTCCCACTCTCGGAAAGAAGTGTCTCCACTACTATGAAATGGAGGAAGTAGTTGTTAATAATTTGTTGTTATATTTGACATAACTTATCTATAATCGTAATTTTCCTAATTTAATTATACTTTTATATTTTCATTAATCTCTTTCTTGGTTTTCTTTTGTCCGTCAACTATCTTAAATTAACGATATCGTTAATTTACCATACGACTTTCTTTTGTTCAAGGCACTCGCGTGTTTCATAATATATTATTGAATTAAACGACAAATTAAGGGTAAAACTTTTCTTCTCTAAAAGATTTTCAAGTCAAAAAGAAGTGATGGCTCTCAAAAAGGTTAATCACATGGAACTTTCTTTCTTAATTATATGTCAACTACCAAGTCCACTAATTTCTTATTTAAGCCATCATAATCATCTTCTCAACCCATCGATTTACAAGTGTATTTATATTAAATAATTGGTATGTTAACAGATATTATTGTTTTTTGCTTAACCTTCAATCCCTTTTATTTTAAATGAATTTAAGATCCATATCGTGTTCATACTAGAGATATATAAATATGGTTCATTGTCACATAAAATATTTATCATGGAAAAAGTCAATCTCTTGCCTAGTCAGGATCCAATTCTAATCATGCATGTAATAATAATTATAATAATAAAAATAATAATAATCATTTTTAAAAAGTTGAAGTTACGATTTCGATCTCCACTACTTTTCCATACTCGAATATCTGAAAAGTATAGTCAAACAACCAAAAAGTAGTGTTCAATCAATAAGTTGTTATAAAGTGGCTAAGTAACATATAGTAAAAGTATTTAACAAACTAATAGTATAAGTGTAAATTAATGAATATGCCATTGTCTGACAACCTAATAGTAGTATTTAACAAACTAATAGTAAAGTAGGATTAATATTAGTACCATTGTCTGCCAGTTGCCAACGGTATACCATTGTCTATTCTTTACTTTGTAATGATTGGTCTTCCATACATTACTAAATTTGTTTTATTTTAAATAAGCTAATTGTTTGAAATTTTATAAAATTGGATCTATTCTACAATTTTAAAAATAGTCAAGATTATGAAGTTTGAATTAATTACCAATCATTTATTCTATGATTAAATCATACATGGATGTTATCGTAGATAAATTAAACAATGTTTTCGATTTGTAAAGAAAGCGACATCGTTGGTTATATAAATAAAAATATAGCATACGTAGATGACCATAACTTTTTATCATGAGATAATTGAGAACAAATACAAATTTCGTGATTTTTCTGACTAGTTTTGAAAGTTACATGATAGACCATAATTCGACCGAAATTCATGCTTTTTTGATAATTTACCCTTTAGAATAAAGTACTATATAAGAAATAGTCTCCCCTGTCTACTATTAGGAGTCCCCTTTTTTATAGTTTAGAATTTATAAAATCATGAGTTGAATAAATTAGTGAACTTGGTGTGGTTGTCATTGTATGCAGCGACGGAACCAGCGTAGGCCAAGCCACCGCGCCAGCGGGGGCTTGGCCGGTGCCGGACCCTATAACTTCGCCGTGGCCGCCCCACCCCGCCCCAGGAAGTTTCAGTCTGGTCTCCGGAAAAGAAATATATTGTGGAAGAAGATAGGGGATAAGAATGGAATTTAATTTAAGCTAGAGAAAAATGATAAAGGCTATAAAAAATAGGCACCTATATTTACCAGCTATCGCTCTTCCCTTTATAGAGTTTAACATTTCCTACCAATTTACTGACTTCTAATATAACATATTTCTATTGGACGGAATCTTTGCTCCGAAAATAATGCATCAACTAATATGAAACAAAGGAAATTATTATTTTAACTTAGTGAGAGAGAGACAAAGAAATAGCTATAAAAAATTATATATGTGAAAAATAATCAGTCAAAATAAACATTTATAACAAAAAATCGATTATTAAAGTTAAAATTAAAATCTTGGAAGTAACCATATATTGCGAAATAAACATCAAGATCGTAATTTATTTGGGCATCGAAATGATTCGAGGCTTATTAAAATGTTATGCAGGAAAAATACCTTTAGTTTTGTGAATTTTCTTCTTATCTTTGGATCGTTTTGGTTGACTTTCATATTCAATCCTCCGTTTACACAAAGTAACGAGAGAAATGAGGGCCCGCAGGGGCATAGCGCAGTTGGCAACAGAGGGATAGATCTTGATACAATGAGAGAAATGAGGAGCCCTTTAATCCCACGCTAAACACCAAACTGCCTTAAGCTTAAAGTAATGCGGAATCATCAAAAAGGAAGATATGCTGCATATGGAAACAAAATGAAAATCGACTCTTTTAATACCCACGAGTACACTCTCACAAGCCTAAAATGAGGAGCCCTTTTAGGTTCGTGTCAAACCTAAAATACATATTCTTTGGAAATGGAGATAGTATTATTTAAAAAAAATTTAGCCCCAGTTTACTTAAATTTCTGGTTTCGCCACTGATTGTATGGAATCTCATCCAAGGATTGTTGTTTCTCTATCAAAACACACATTGCCATCAACGATTTGTGTTCAATAAAAACCAAATATCTTTTTCACCTAACAAAAGAGCTTCATTAAAACTCATTATCTATTCTTAGTACACTTTGGCCCCAACCAAATAGCCCCCTCTACCTCTACAACTATCCGTCCATAATACTTTGCAATATAAGCCGTTAAAATTCACAAATCATATAAATAGAAAAGCCCGATTTGTCCAAGACATTAAATAAATGAATTGAAAAACAAATCATCTTTGATCTGTATGTAATTTTTAAATTAATACTATCAATAATAAATTCAAAGTATTAAAATTAAAATTATTTTCGATATAAGTAGTTGAAAAATAAGTTATTTAATTTTAGATTGGATTGATCTCGTTGATGGAGTACGATGTGATAAAATTGAAATGGGTTGAAAACTGGAAATGAATTAGAGAACATGATATTAGAAGATTGATTTAAAATGTAGATTATAAAAACTTAATTATTAATTTTTTATTATTATAATATATATTTAAAAATTGTCAATAAGACCTTGCTATTTTTGTTCAAATCCATCTACATGTAGTATATAGTTTTCTACTTTTTCACTTTGTGTGGGTAGTGATTTGACCTATGTGTAGTGAAACACACTATCATTTTATTCAATTTTTATTTGTTAAATTAAAACGTGAATACTCAATGGGTGTGTATTGTGTGATAGAACTCCTATCAAATTAGGTGATGGAAAAAAGAAAAGGAGATACGTGTGTAATGCATGTCCATGTTTCCTTATAAATGATTAAAATTGAGTAATATACATAGCTAACACTTGTGTACAATCAGATCTAATAATCGAATGCATATTCATGATGATCAAGATATGCAATATTCGTTTTATCTATATAATTTGTTCTACATTTTTGTATATGTTATAGTCCTTGCTTGAAAAAAGTTATTTTCCTCCCTAGGTAAGTTTATTACATAAAAAAAGAAAAAAAAATACTTGAAGAAAGACGAGAATGGCTAGGGGCATTTTTTATGCAATTAAGGAAGTTAATTTGTATTTCCAAATATATATCATCAAAGCTTAAAAATTGTCATTGTTCTTAGTGTTTCAACTAAAATTGGAGGGACGCAAACGAAAGCATCCTAGAAATGCAAAAGATTAAGATAATGTATCATCACTTAGAGACGCTTTTATTTACATTTTAAATTATAATTATTTTTTAAAATTTTCCAACGCAAATAAATACATCTCTATATTTTTGTCCTTAACCACAATTCAAATATGCATCGACGGTAACGAATATAGGATTATAGGTGTTAGAAATTATGAAGAAAGAAAAAGAGAGCCGCACAATTTCGATGAAATTTCCTTGAATTTATATCAAATATTGTTCAAACATAAAACATGAAACATGACCATTATTTTCATTTGTACTGTCCCTACCTACTTTTCAACATTTGACTATATATAACATGGTAGTATACTACAACATGTGCATCTCAAACAAAAACAAAAATTGTATAAAATGGTAAAACAAAGAAATGTAATTAGTCAATTTCATAAGCACATGCATGAATTATATGTATACGTAGGGTGTTCAGTTTGTAAGATTGTATCTGGGATTAAATTTGTAGTGTGTTTGGTTCATGAAATTCAACCCCACAACTCAATTCTAGATGGATAATCATGGGATAATTAGTCATAGCTAACCTCATATGACTATATTAATCTCACAACTCAATCCTAGATTATATCTTTGTATTACTTTATCTTGGAAACCGAACACCACCTTGGGATTTGTTATCTAAGGACAAAAAGAGATTTTAAATAAAAGAGATCTTTATCTAAATCAAAATTAACTGTCCCATCCATTAATTTGGACAAATTAGATTCGTGATAGAAAAATAAACTATCCTATCTGATGCACTATTTATTAACACTAAAAATACCTGCAAGTTTACAGGGTAGATCTATCATAGCTAAAGGTCAGTATCGGGATATCGAACACAGGGAATAAGATTGCAACTGGCTATCATATATTATGCGTCACATACTATTTAGAGACATGGAGTTTTGGGTTTTTGGTTTTATAAACTAGACACAAATAAACAAGTATAAAAAATAAAATATACAAAGCAGGCTAAAGAATATAGAGTTTTAGGATACAACTACTACGACCTAGTGATGATTAATCTCACAGGACCTTTACCTTTATGTGTCTCTAGGATTATTAGGAAAGTCGCGATTCTAGGATAAGCCCTCTCTCGAGTGCACGTATCCAGTAGATTAGACTCTAACTATCAAAGTCTTCTTCCAATAGATTAGATTCTAACTCTTTAAGTTCCTAAAACTCAAGCCCTCACAACTCTCAAGTGCAGATAAACCTATGTGTTGTACTCGTTCATTTTACCACGTAAAACTAGCTATCTCTCGATTAATCTAGTTAGACGGACATAGTTCTAAAGTTGGCCAGACAAAAGAACAATAAAAGCACGAGAACAAGCAAAACAATCACAAGAGCTAGAAAAATGTTCAATTCAATAAATCAAAACATATTCATAATAGTTTTCACCAAAAAATCTACAAATGATGTTTAACTACTCATAGACAAGTAGTAAAAACAAAAATAAAAGTACTAGACATGAAAGAAATTGATAAAACCCAAGGTTGAATCTTCAATCTTCAGTCTTTTCTTGCCTGGATTTGCAGAGCTCCGCTCCAATGGAAGATGAATGAATTATGTGTGGAAGATGGAATGGAATAATGTGTAGAGGGGGAGGATTGGAGGCTCTGAGATAAAGATTATGAATTAGGTTAGAGGTATTTATAGGTGGGAAAAAGGTTTATTTTTTGATAATTTTCGTGGCCTTCAAGAAATGGGAGAGATTTGGTTTCACAATATAATAATTTCTTTTCTTCCGTGAATTTCCACCTAATATCCCGCCAGCTTTGACTACACTGCGCAATGTTCGTAGAATAGTCATAACTTTCTCCACGGAACTCCGATTGAGATGTGCGAAATATCCACGCAAAGATCTTTCTAAGACAAAGAGAATGGTATGCATTAAGCACTAATTGGACTTGAAATTTGCTGGAAAAATTTGCTTGAATTGAAGCTGCTGCACTTTGGCATTTTTTTCACATTTTTCTATCATTTCTCAACAAACATGTCAAAAATACAAATTGTATAAAATATGTAATTTAAGAACATAATTTGCATGATTGGCATTTAAAACAAGTCAAATCTAGTCCTTAAAAACATGCAAAATCCGTGTTTGTCAACTCCCTCAAACTTAATTATTTGTTTATCCTCAAACAAAACAAGAGAAAAAGAAATTAAGAAACACGGATGTTAAGAACTAAACTTCATAGTTGCCTCAAAAATTGTAACAAGAAATAAAGAGTTTGACAAATCAAATCAAGCAAAGCTTATTAGTGCATTTTCATTACTAGCTCGTTGATCACCTTGAAGTACATGCGCTCGCAAGTGTTTAGAAGTGTGTTTATCACTCACTCACAAAGTGTATATTTGAAAAGGTGTATGCTCTCAGATCATGCAACATGCAAAGTTTAACATAGGCTTGCTCGAAGTCTAATTCCTCCTCTACTTTATGTGATTAAAATCAAAATTCCGAAATGTCTTTATTTTAGGTTATAATGTAGGCTCTTTGGTAAAGTGAGGAAATATGGCTAAAAAGTGACTAAACCCAAACATAGCAAAAGTGATCAATTTCTACTACATCAAACTTAGCACCCCACCAATAATTCAAATATCAGTAAATTCTAGACTCTGTCTAAATTTCTTCTTACTTCCCAAATTCCTTTGATTTTTTATTTTTCTTTTCATTTTTTTGTTTTGTACATCCTTTCTTTTTAAGTTCTTTTTTTTTTCACAACCAAATATCTCATTCAAACCATAGATGGCTATGCACTTTTCACAACCACACTACTTTTCTTTCTACCTTATCTCCCCAACTCTTTTCACAAAATATAAACTAAAATTCACCAAGAGTGTATGGATATTCCCCTTTATTTAACTTCCAAAGAAAAAGGCTTTAAAGGCTCAAAGTGGCTAGCTAGGGAAAAATATTTTGAATAAGCTCAATAATTTGGATATATAAAGTAGCTAAGAAGGATGGCCTAACGTCCTCTTTAATCATTTAAACACTACGTAGACTTAGGCAGAATAGGAGTCAATTTTAGATACAAATATAGGAATGCAGATAAATCACACAAGAAAGAAATTTATGGCTCAAGTCTCACAAGGAAAAAACATGATTCAAGGCAAACAAGTAATTCATTATTTATGCACATTTTCACTAAACCTTCAAATCAATGCATCAAGTCAACTCAACCAACACATAAATGAACCTTTTATCATAGGCAACTCGGTCTGATGTCCCTAAACATGAGTATTTCTAAGTTTTCTATGTTATGCTCATGACAAGATTCACCTCGGGTTTACTAAAAAAAACTAACAAAAATAAACTAATCTAAAACTAACAAAAATAAGTAAAAACAACTAAACTCACGGTCCACTACTTCATCCCCCCAAACTTGTTCAAAACTATGTTAAAAATAAGTTTGAAAAGTCGGTAGGGACGTGAGTAAACTAGGAAAACAAAATAAACTAAAACACCAAAAGAAAAGTGAAAAAAATGATACCAATGTTGGGTTGCCTCCCAACAAGCGCTTGGTTAACGTCTTTAGCTTGACGTTCTTTGGAGCTCATAAGTTATCCTCTTTCTCGGGACTTTCTTTGGGATGCCTTTTGTACCTACAACTTCGCAATATGAGTATAGAATGAAGAAAATTGTAGTAGAGTCCAATGCATAATATGTGGCAATCCCCCACACTTTAATCATATCAAGACATAAAATATGCAAATTATCTACCTTAACATGATCATTTTTCATCCCCCATATCTCTATCCCCAATCAATTGCAAGAATTTTCAACAATAGACTAAGATTAAGCAAAACACTTAAGCTCTAAATATACACAATTCATACAAGATAAAATAGCCTCACAATGCTATGAACATGAAGTATGTGTATCAACAATCAAGCCAAAGTGATATTCAATTTTCACCCACAAAGGTCAAATATACTCGATCACACCCAACCAATAATTAATTCCAAAAATCCAAAAACATACAAATTCATCATTCCCCATCAAACTCTAATCCAAACTACCAATACATATCAACAACAAAGTCATTCAATGAAAGAATTCAAGTTCAATGCTCAGAAATTACAAGAAGAACATACCTTGTGTTGGTTGACAGTTGAGCACAAGAATAATTGGTAGAATCCAAAGAATTTGATTAAGTAATGTGAATTTGAAGAGTGTGTGTGACTTATGTGGAGAAAATAAAATATAAACAGGGGAAGGAGGTTTTTTTTTATAATTAAAAAAAAACTAAAAGAAAAGGAAAGGATAAAAACAAATTTTAAAAAAAACAAGCATTAAAACAAAGAAAAAAAAGGAATTTAGCTTAAGCTCTACAGAGTAAAACTTCAGCTCTACGGAGGAGGAAAAAAACTAAACTAGAAACTTAAAAAAAATAAAAACAGAGAGCTATCATCATTGAACTTTATATCTCACACACGCTCTACGGAGCATATCAAGTGTTATAGCAGATGATTGTGTCTTGTACCGGAGCGGAGGGTAATCCATTGTTGTGCTTCGTGATATCCTCAAATAGCAACCCTTGCAAAACAGATAAAAAAAAATTAAAATAAACTTATACAAAATATTACACTCTAAATTAGTATTATCAACTGTTCTACAATATCAACTTAAAGCAATAATATTCCCCGGCAACGACGCCAAAAACTTGATGCACTATTTATTAACACTAAAAATACCTGCAAGTTTACAGGGTAGATCTATCATAGCTAAAGGTCAGTACCGGGATATCGAACACAGGGAATAAGATTGCAACTGGCTATCATATATTATGCGTCACATACTATTTAGAGACATGGAGTTTTGGGTTTTGGTTTTATAAACTAGACACAAATAAACAAGTATAAAAAATAAAATATACAAAGCAGGCTAAAGAATATAGAGTTTTAGGATACAACTACTACGACCTAGTGATGATTAATCTCACAGGACCTTTACATTTATGTGTCTCTAGGATTATTAGGAAAGTCGCGATTCTAGGATAAGCCCTCTCTCGAGTGCACGTATCCAGTAGATTAGACTCTAACTATCAAAGTCTCCTTCCAATAGATTAGATTCTAACTCTTTAAGTTCCTAAAACTCAAGCCCTCACAACTCTCAAGTGCAGATAAACCTATGTGTTGTACTCGTTCATTTTACCACGTAAAACTAGCTATCTCTCGATTAATCTAGTTAGACGGACATAGTTCTAAAGTTGGCCAGACAAAAGAACAATAAAAGCACGAGAACAAGCAAAACAATCACAAGAGCTAGAAAAATGTTCAATTCAATAAATCAAAACATATTCATAATAGTTTTCACCAAAAAATCTACAAATGATGTTTAACTACTCATAGACAAGTAGTAAAAACAAAAATAAAAGTACTAGACATGAAAGAAATTGATAAAACCCAAGGTTGAATCTTCAATCTTCAGTCTTTTCTTGCCTGGATTTGCAGAGCTCCGCTCCAATGGAAGATGAATGAATTATGTGTGGAAGATGGAATGGAATAATGTGTAGAGGGGGAGGATTGGAGGCTTTGAGATAAAGATTATGAATTAGGTTAGAGGTATTTATAGGTGGGAAAAAGGTTTATTTTTTGATAATTTTCGTGGCCTTCAAGAAATGGGAGAGATTTGGTTTCACAATATAATAATTTCTTTTCTTCCGTGAATTTCCACCTAATATCCCGCCAGCTTTGACTACACTGCGCAATGTTCGTAGAATAGTCATAACTTTCTCCACGGAACTCCGATTGAGATGTGCGAAATATCCACGCAAAGATCTTTCTAAGACAAAGAGAATGGTATGCATTAAGCACTAATTGGACTTGAAATTTGCTGGAAAAATCGGCTTGAATTGAAGCTGCTGCACTTTGGCATTTTTTTCACATTTTTCTATCATTTCTCAACAAACATGTCAAAAATACAAATTGTATAAAATATGTAATTTAAGAACATAATTTGCATGATTGGCATTTAAAACAAGTCAAATCTAGTCCTTAAAAACATGCAAAATCCGTATTTGTCACTGTCAACGTTTCTTTTTCGGTCTTTTCCACTATTAATCAACTATGTAAGTGTATTTCACCTACGAAAAGTGTTTGTGAAGAAAGTTTCAATAAAAATAAAATTCTACATTCAGCAAGATAGATAAGATTAAATTTCAATAAGCAAATTATGATTTTATAATAATTTATACGTAATATACTAATAGTGTAAAGATATTCATTATTGAAAGTGACACGCAGTTTAACAAAGAGCCCTTAGAAAATTAAAAGTAGAAAATGGGCCATGTCTTAAGAATAGTAGTATTAGAGAATGTGTAACAATCTATAAAAATTACGTAAAGTGAGCACAAAATATGCTTCATCCTCAATCAACACTACATATGTATGCGTCATAAGGGTAGTGATAAAATGCAAACACATATATTGTACAAACTTCAAACTTTTCAACACAGTATCAACACAACGTCAATATAATGTCAACACAGTGTAAAATTTCAAGATTTTGATGTCAACACAAGTTCAACACAACATCAACCGTTGACATTGTGTTAATATTTTTTATTGCTATTATTTTATCATCTATTGATATTTTCTAACAGTCCAGATCATAGTTTGGAGTTTGTACAATATTTAGAGTTTGCATTTGATCAGATTCTGTAAAAACACAGTTGCAGACTAAAACTTGGACGATATTTAAAGTGTACATGGATATCTCGTCGTCACCAACACTCAAACGACTTCAGATTTGTAGGAGAAAATTACCAAGAAATACATTATATTTCCTTGAGGACCCTACCTTCAAAGCTCATATACTTCAAGCGCACTTTATAAGAGAAGTTGGTCCAATGAAGCTCAACATACTACAATAAATTAGCATCATAGAGCCGACAATAAGTCACATGGTTAGGATCGGAAGTGTCAACAACAATGGACATGAAATCGCAAATCATGTACGAGTAAGAAAAAATGCATTCTCTTTTTTTCATGCATTTAAAAAGGCTCAAAACCAGAAATGACGAGCAGAAGTCCTAACGTACAAAAGAGATTCAACATGCTACCAAAAACAGCAAATTAACAACTGACAAAAAAGCCTACAAAACCACCAAAAAATAAACACCACAGCAACCAAGCAACATAACGCAACCAAATGTGTGAGATTGTTTGTTATCATTGTCTTTTGCCATTCATAAAATGGCAAAAAAATGACTTATTTTTACCCAAAAAATGGTCCACATAAAATTGTGAGGGACTATTGGGTTGGTGGGAGGTCTTAAACGCCATTGTCGCTAGTGAATACATATAATTCAACAAGATGTTGCATGAATTTCTCCTTTTCTTCTTATCCTATCACTATGTTTCCTCACAATAGGAAAAATGCAATAATGATTTCTCATTATAGGAAAAGAAATAATAATGAAGAAACGAGAAGACAATTTCAGTGTGGTTGTAGGGAAGTTGTAGTGAAAGCGCAAGTATTGGGAAATGACAATATACTACTATTAATTTTCCACAAGTAAGTGTCACGTAATTTAAATGAAATTTCTAATGTTTTTCCAAGTCTAACACCAGCCTCAAACCTCCACTATAAATTGCACCAAATTTCATTCAACTTTATAAATCCACACACCACTCAACTCTACTCAACAAAAATCATCAAAACTCAAAACACATTATAAAAAATGGCCCTACTCCATGAAAGGAAAATGATCGACCAAGTCTCCGGGTGGCTAACCCTCTTCGACGACGGCTCGGCCGACCGAACGTGGGCCGGGCCGCCCGAGGTCAAATTCATGACCGACGCCGTCCCCCCACACGCCAACTTCATCGACGGCATCGCGGTCACCGACGTCACCCCCTCCGACTGCCCCAAACTCCGCATCTACATCCCCGAGCGGCACGAGACCGACCCGGAGAAACTCCCCGTCCTCCTCCACTTCCACGGCGGCGGCTTCTGCATCAGCGAGCCCGATTGGTACATGTACTACGCGGTCTACACCCGCCTGGCCCGCGAGTGCCGCGCCATCGTGGTGTCCCCCTACCTCCGCCTCGCCCCCGAGCACCGCCTCCCCGCCGCCTTGGACGACGGCGCCGCCGCCCTCCGGTGGGCCGCCGGCGGCGGAGGCGGCGGAGGTGCCGATTCCGGCCGTATTTTTTTGGTCGGAGATAGCTCCGGCGGGAACATTGTCCACCAGGTGGCGGTTCGGGCGGCGGCGGAGGGTGTTCCGGTGGCCGGAGCGATTCCGGTGCACCCGGGATTCTGCCGGAGCGGGCGGAGCAGGTCGGAAATCGAGAATCCGGAGACGCCGTTTCTGACTTTGGACATGATGGATAAGTTTTTGGCGCTGGCGCTGCCGGAGGGGGCGACGAAGGATCACCCGTTTACGTGCCCGATGGGGACGGCGTTGCCGGAGCTGGCGCCGTATTTGTATTGTGTGGCGGAGGAGGATTTGATGTGGGATACGGAGATGGAGTTTTATGAGGAGATGAAGAGGGAGGGGAAGGAGGTGGAGCTGTTTGTGAGCAAGGGAGTTGGGCATAGCTTCTACCTGAATAAGATTGCGGTGGAGATGGATCCGGTCACGGCGGCTCGGACGGAGGAGTTGTTTCGGCGGATTAAGGAGTTCGTTAACAAACATTCGGTTTCGGTTTAACGTGGGAAAGCGATGTATTAATAAAATATTTGGCATGTGTTTTTTTTTTTTTTTTGTGAAAGTGTTTTAATGTTAAGTTATTGTTTGACCAAATGTTGGAAATTATATTTTATATAAAATGATTTTGTATAAATACTGTACTACAGTATGCACCTTTAATAATTAAAATCGAGAAATTTGAGTATTCTGAGTTTGGTTTGGAACTCGTTTTCATATATTACTAGGTTAATTATTGAATGTATCGTAAATTTTTATTAAATTTACCTACATTTGAAAATTTGTTAGTTTTATTCCTAACCTTTATTGATTGTATCAATATCAATCGTATTCAAGTTTTTTTAGATGCTAATTATAATCATTTCAACGTGTATTAATTTTAATTATTAAAATATCACTTCAATAGCGGAATCATGATATAACGTATCAGAATACTCCATATGTTCCACTTAAGATTTACATATTCTTTAGCGGCACGAGATTTTAGGAAGAGTTGTTAGGTCGAGTAAGTAGATAGAAAACGTAGTTGAATATTTTAGTAAAAATGGAAGTGAAATGGATTTATTTTCAAATATAGAAAGTGGACATTTTAAGTGAGATAAACTAAAAAAGAAATGTGGACATTTTAAGTGGGATGGATGGAGTATTATTTTTTTCTTTTGTATACGAGAATACTAATATCATCTAAAAATGATTGATTAAATTGATAGGAGTACTACAAATTGAAAAGATGGAGACAAACTTGATAAGTTGAAAGAGTTGTAAAAATAGGATAAAATTGATAAAATTCAAAGTGTGTGATAAACACATACGGAGTATATAAGACAGATTCAATCATTAAGTAATAAGTGATTTAATAATAATAATAATAATAATAATAATAAATTAATGAATAGTGACCTAATCTATGTACAATGGTATATGTAGTAACAAAATCTAAGAACCACAAGCCCAGCAGCAGATTCTACCAATCTGAGTGAACAGCCATTGTATAGGATCTGGGCCGTCATCCTTCTCCAGTGGCGGAGACGGTGGCGGCAACGGGACCTCCGCTGGTAAGTGGCGGTGGAAAGCATCGACCGCGGCTCCAACGCCATCTTCTTTTCTGATACGAGATGCTACCTTCATTGCCCGAGATTTCACCTCTGGATGCAGCATGAATCTTATAGCTTCTGTGAGGGATTCAACGGTTAGCTGCGATACGGGAATCGGAGCAGGCCCGAGTCCTTTCTGGTATATTATCTCACCCCAGAAAAACTGATCCCCAAAGAACGGAACAATGGTCGTTGGACACTGCGTAGATTACAAAACGCGTCTCAAATATAAACAAACGAGATTAACACAAGGAATTGTTTACCCAGTTCGTGATACCAAGACAGATATTTCATTATATAATTTTCAGGATGAATTGTACAACTCTATTTATAAGCAAAATAGAGAACCCTAATTCTAATCATACTAGGAAACATATCTCAAGAATAAATCAAAGATAAAGTAGTAAATATACTGGCCTCAATTATTTCATATCTTCATGCAATATTGTATTTTATAAAAAACCAAGAAAAGCAGTGTTTCAAAAGGCGTTACCCCTGCTTTAAGTCCAGTTGCTGTAGTCCCAGCTCCACCATGATGAACCTGCAAATAATTTCGATACTGAAGTTGGCACACAAAAGGAAATAAATACTCCTCCGTTTCCTAAAAATAGGAACTTTTGGAATGACAAGAGTTTTAATGCAAAATTGATAAAGTAAGATAGAAAGAAAAAGTGTGTTAGTGGAAAATGGGTCCCAATGAAAGAACTTTCGTAAAATGGAGTGTTTCTATTTTTAGGAAACGGAGGGAGTATGTTTCTAATGGTTGGATAAGTGTGTGATATGTAATCATTATATGTATGCAGTTACTATTATTATGTTGAGATACAAACTTACCACAGCAGAGCATTGAGGAAACAACCAGTCGTGAGGGCAATCCACAATCACAAAAACATTGTCCGGAATCTTTGAATCTGATACGGAAAAAATCTCCTTAGAAGTCATGGAAAAAGGAAGCAGAAAGAAATACCAAGAGATCGAACCAGAAAAAGATACTTACAATTACCGAGGTCTCCCCATCCTCGGTCGATTATTCCTCTTTGGCCTGTAATCTCTAAAGCCTCCAAGATGGTGTTTGTAGTTTTGTTTGAATCATCAAGAGGCTTAACAAGCAGACAAAACATATTATTATCGAGTTCGGCCAAACTATTGAAAAACTAAAAAAAAACACCAGTTAACCATGTCTCCAGCTACATTGCCACCTACCATGCTTCCAAACCCAATATAAATTGGTTGAGATCCCTTTTGTATCCACTCAGCAAATTCTTCAGATGGCTCATACTTTGATCCAAGGTTCATGAAGCAGTAACCGACGACATCAACCTGGTTCCCCCAGTCTGCAGTAGAATAATAACATCAGTTACTGATGCTTAAGTAAATATAAGCTTTAAGCTTCAGATCAATTGGCAGGATAAACAGGCACGGGTAATATTACGAAACAAATTCCATATTCCGAACTGACATTCTTAGATAGCTAAAAGGTATCGTGCATTATTAGCGAAATGACTATGAGTAGGTAACACACAAATCGACAGATGAAATTATACATGGAAACTCTATGAAGAAGAATGCGGAGAACAGTATCAACACAAATTAGGCTATTTACACAATAAATCTATTGTACTAAATAAAAAAAATATTCAGCAACTCAAAGATGGCCTTACCATCTGGCTTGGGAACGACATGGGGACTCCACATGTAGCCGGTCGGTAGATGAGAAATCGACCCATGATATGAGCTGAAGTATGCAATAGGGGGAAGCTTCAGTTTATTTCTCCTGAACTCATTAATAAGTCCTCTTATACCCCACCATATCAGTAAGTCCACCAGAATATACGAGAGCTGGATCAATTAAAAATATCATAGAACATATTCATATACAATCCGCATTTACCAAATTTGACAAGAGCAACTCAAAACAATTGCACATACCCAGTATCCTGGACTTTGAGGCACACGTGCTAATGGGTGAGGAAATGCATACGTAGGCCTGTAATTTAGCAGATAATTAAACGGGATAAACTAACCAACACAAAATGGAAAGGGTAAACAGTAATTTTAGCTTACGTCCATGGCATTGTGAAGAAAATGTGCATGGGAACACCAAGAGCTTCAGCCACATGTGCATGTCCTGATAACAAGAAAATCATCTCAATGGTATGTAAAATATAGACCAGTATAACTCAATATTGATCGTGACATGCGTTTTCAGTTTTTTATTAGTATTTCAGTACGCAAATGATTATATCTAATGGCCTGTAATATGTTCAAGAATTCCACAAAAAAAGTCAAAAAAATTTAGATTGAATATGTAAAGTTCTAGACAAAATCTGAATTAGGATTCTAAACTGCGGTATGAGAGTTGCAACAACTGACCGTAAGCAGGAGGATTTGCAATAATTGCCTGAGCTCTGAAAGGTTCGCCAGTAATTAGATCTGGTTCTGTGCAGGCTGGAAGCAGAGATTCAATAATGGCCTTTATTTGTTTACGTTGTATAGCAATCTCTCCTGGCGCTGATGGAATAAGACCTTTATTTCTGGCCATATCTGCAGTTGCATGAAATAGATTTAGTTATGCAATGCTCAAAACCATCAAATTCGATTAATTTCCGAAACCGACTTTGGTAACTGCTTCACTTGAAAATGTTAGAACCTTGAATCTATATGGTCTGCTCCAACATACAATTAAGAATCATGGATCACAGAAGAGTCATCGCCCTTAATTACTTTATGGTACATTAATATTAAATATTCTAGAATAATTAGGAATGCATATTCATGTTGAAGACCTCTTACATCCAGCCAAAACACGAGGATCACCACCAAGCGGGTAAAAGTCCACCCCAGCTGACTTCACAAATCCACGGAAATTGGAGTGAGTTGCCAACCTTACATGATGACCGTATGCCTGTTCTCATTTAGAATAAGCAATAAATAATGGGGATGTAAAACTATTGGAGAGTGCTTAACAAGAAACTTATGCCTTACCTGAAGTCTCCTTGCAACAGCAAGGAATGGCTGTACATCTCCTCTTGTTCCAACTACAAGCACTGCAATCTTTAGTTTAGGAACCGATTTATTATGATCCGTAACAATATAATCAATAGCAGAAGGAACTCTATCCAACTGATGGAGCTCTAATAACGATGAAGCTACAGGAGAATCCTTAGTGAGGTCAACCTCCACGGTTCCATCCGTTTGGATCTTCATTATCTCCACAATTAATTGTTTCTGGACCAAAACAACACAAAAGTACAAAATCAATACAAAAATATATCCTTCTTATAAGTCCAAATAGCGAGGAAAAGGTGCGCATTATGTTCTGCCTCAAAAGCTCGAGAGCCTACTGATAAGAGTGAATAAATGGTTAATACCAACAACAGCATTCAAGGGTGGTACCCTTGATTTTGAATAAGCATGTCTTTATATTGCATATGAATATGATGTAAACATGCATGTCTCTGTGATGAAAACAAGGACATCTATCCCGTCATTTTTTAAATGAGAGTGCCAAACGATTTATATTGGATGCTTGCATCATCATAAGGAAATAAGAAGGCGAGCACAACGTCTATAATTAATGATAGGGAACCAATATTTGAGCTTAACCTGACATTCATGCATTGTGTTCTTATGTTCCGCATTGGTGTTCAACTTCGGTTGTGCAGGTTCTCTCATGTCACACTTATACTAATGGATTCATTTAAAAAGAGGATTTGTGAGAAGGCATTCACAAACTACAAATCAGATTTGTCAAAATCACTAAAACAAAGACTTGAATTATTAATTCACGGACTTCAAAGTTCACATAATATGGACTCATCCAGCAACCTTTATGTATCAGTTATTATGGCTTCCACATAAATTACTCTGATTCCTTCAATCCGAATGCAAGTGTAGCATATTAAGATGTCCCATTGACACGTTACAAACTAAATGCACCTCTTGCATCATAGTCAGTAAATTTGTCTTCTCAGTTCTCATATTGGACTCTTCCATTATTTCCATATACCGTTCGTCAAATAGTTATACTCCTGATTCATGGTTATTGAAGTATTATAGGACATTACCCACTTCAGAGACAAGTTCTTCTTTAGTTGGCAAAGCAATTGTTCGAGGGTGACTGTCATGCTACTAAGTTTAGGAAACACGAGCAATAATTTTCTCAGGCAAACATCAAGCTATGTGAAAAGCAATGAGACAAACCCACAGCCACAGTAAAGCATACATGCTATGCGAGATTAATCTAAACCAGAATGCCACTTTAGAAAATGAAAAAGCAGATATGTATAACCCGCACCTGTCCACTGTATACACAAAGAAGCATGTTGAGAAGCACAAATGAGAATGAATTCAAGACATTTAAGCAATGTAGCTAACCTTCTCACGTTCTGAGAGTCTATCCAACTTTAGAGCAGACAATGGACTACCCACGCCCATCCTTTTCTCAGTCGTTGACCGCGTAAATGCTAGCTCTTCATTTTCAAGGAAGAGATTTCTCTCCACAGGTGCTGTAATGCAATGGTCCAATCCTTAAGGCACAAAGAAAATGTTCAAGTAAGAATAACAGTATCGATCTAACAGCGAAGAAAAGTGTGACAGCTGTAGAACAAATACACGGAACAGGCAGAGCTTCAACTTTATCTGAATTTCCAGGCCTAGCAATTAATGCTAATTTACATTAACGAGAACCATGAGTTCTAACCTTTGCGCATCCTAGGCGATGGAGTAAGACTGAGATCATTCACCGAAGAGACCTCTACCGCAGATGACGACTGGGACAAATTTGACTGTCGAACGTTGGCCACAGGTGTCGAAGGCAAATCAAAATCACCATCCATAGATTGATTATCTTGTCGACCGTTAGAACTTCCATTGAGACTGTCCCCCTCACCCTGTCTCTCTCTCAATGTAAATGACACATCAGAATCATCAATTTGATTTGTACTATTAGACTCCTCCCGGCCTCTCTCCATTGGAGTTTCTAAAGCTTTTGTATCCTTGCCAATCCCGTGATCAACCATTTCGCCACGAGAACCCCAACAAAATTGAATACCTTCAGCAAATACACAATTTTTCTACTGAATCCCACAGGCTGAGAAATATATGCATAAAAATGTGCAATCACAAGGTTAACTAATCACAACACAGTAAATAGCAGCAACTACAATCAGAATTTCAAACTTCCCAAAAAAAGTTTCCAGCTCTGGAACTTTACACACAGCTAGTACCAAACCCTCCCCACACAATTCCAGTAACAAACAATCACACTCACACACACCTAAAAATCGCAATTGGTAGCATAAATAAAAGATTCCCAACTACTGCTTGTTCAAATAAAAGAGAGAGAGATTCAATAGCAAACCTTCTCTTGCACGAGAAAGCTTCAAGCTTTGCTGGATGTCGGCGTATTGCAAGCGAATTCAACAATATTGCAAAAGGGTTTAATAAATTAATTTACACAAATTGACGATTTGACACCGATGGTCGTAGGTGAAGAAATCGTAATGGCGGTACTATATTAAACTAAAAAGGGCTACTGATTTATTTACAAATTCGGGAAAACGGCTTGAATACCAAATCCCCTCCAAAAGAAGAAGGTGATTACGTAAAACTCCAACAGATAAATGGAGATTTGGGTGAAGAAAAAGAATGATTAAAGGAATTAATTGAAGATGAGATGATTAAGGTGGTGGTTAGTTTATGGGAGATGGCCCAATCGCTTTGTTACAGAGGGATTTCAATGGCTGCTGTGAGGAATATTCAGAATTGGTTGCCACTGTCGCCGATTCCATGAGTATCACCCCCACTATGTATTTTCACTTTAATTATAGTTTTTTCGATATTTATTTGTAAATTTTCTGACTTTTTTAATTACAACAAATTTCTGATATCAATAATTAAATTGCTATAATCGAAAAAATCAATAATTCAATAGGATTTTGCCGAAAACTTCAAAATTTACAAACAAATTACCTTTATTTTTAAATTTAGAGATAATAAATTAATATATTAGCCAACTTTAATATATAGTGCCAGTTTAAATTTATTTTTGTTGGATAAACTGCAATTTAGTTTTTTATACTGAATTGCGAAAAGTGTTTATTATAGCCAACAACATTAATAGAGAATTTGCGTACTTATAATTTGGATTGAATAATGACGATGAATTTCATCAAAAAGAATGAAGAAATAAAAAAGTCTTTCTATAATTATTAAGTAATACGATCAAAATCTTAACGTAACAAATTTTGTTAAAATATGCCTTGTAAATCGCAACTCAATGTTGACTCACTATTTAATTTAGAAATAAAAAAGTCTTTCTATAATTAGTGCTAATTTAATTTAGAAATTCAAACTGGATTCAAATTTTGTATGTCAGCTTTGGCAATTGTTGTTTTAAATTAGATTTTGTTGACTGGCGCTGTCTTAGATTTGGTAGAAAGTAGATACTAGTACTACATATTTAACCTTTGACTAGTTGTCAGTTTTCTGACAGCAAATAAAAAGTCTTTCTTTAAAATATTAAGAACTTGTCTTGCAAGGGTATGATATAATGCTACTTGATGGAGTACGTACTAAACAAGCCCAACAGCAGCAAAGCCCATCAGCCTAAAGCCCAAGAAAGAGTATCAGTTCGGCATGACTAAAGAGTATCAGTCCGGCATGACTAAAGAGTTCAGTTCGGCACAATCAAAGAGTTCGGCCCCAGCCTACAGCTCGGTAAAAGCCAACCAATCAAGCTCTGCTCTCAGGTCGGCATCAAGCTCTACTCTCAGATCGGCAAAAGCTGCTCGGCAATAATTCAGCAGTTCGGTCTCAGTATTCGACCGAACTAGGAGATAGTGGACTCATGCAGGATTTCCACCTCCACTACACCCACGATCTATTTAGTGGTGTCAAGCAGTCATTAACTCATGCAGGATAGTGGACCCATGCAAGATCGCCACGATCTCCACGACATCCACTACCTAGTAAATGGCTGCATGCCACGATCTTGGTTTAATGTATAAATAGAACCTAGATCAGATAGATAGGGTTAGACTCTCTCGCTTTCTAGAGATAAAATACAAAATAGCAAGTCTGTATTGTAAGCTGTAAGAAAACAGATCAAGCAATACAACTCTGCCCTCATTTCTTCCCGTGGACGTAGATTTACCTCAGTAAATCGAACCACGTAAAATCTCTGTGTCGTGATCTGCATCTTCCTGCATTCATCACCATCAAAAATTCGCCGATTCATCACTGGCGCCGTCTGTGGGAAGCAGAGAACCAAATTTGTGATAAAGCGAATTTTTGACCCTTTTTCCACCCCAAAAAAATGCATACCAGATCACATACCACCCGTAATACCGTTCGTGATCACCGTGAGGAAGCTAGTCCAGCTCGCAGGTCTGAAAAACGGCCTCGGGAGACATCTACCTCCGGTTCTCACGAAGGAGGAACAAGCCACTCCAGGAGTCATCGCACCGAGTCTTCCCAGCAGCCCGATTTAAATGAAGCTGTCAAGCTGTTCTTGGCCGAGAAGCAGGAGGAGTTCTTAACCTTCCTGCAGAAGAGCCAACAGCCGGAGAAGACAACGGCGGATTCTCCCTCCTCATCCAGACATGAAAGTCACTACCGCAGTAGTGACGTGTCTTCCAGGAGAAAGAATCCTCAACCTCGACATGTTCCTTTTCCTCCTCGGTACCGGAACCACAGGAGAACTCCATCTCCTCCGTACCGAAGAGATGTCGGGTTCGCCATGTACGGAGCATTAAAGACTCCGTTCTCGGACGATATCACCCGAACTCCTTTGCCGCGGAACTACCGAACTCCGTCGATAACCTATGACGGACTCGTGGATCCTCATGATTTCTTGGGACGCTATCAATATAATATGGCGAACCAGGGTCTCAATGAGGTCCATATGTGCAAGCTGTTCCCCGAGCTGCTCATCGGGAACGCCAGAAGGTGGTTCGACAGCCTTCCTCAAGGCAGCATTAGATCCTACCGAGATCTAATGGATGCTTTCCACAGGAGGTTCTTTCAGAAAGCGGAAGCCCGAATTACTTCGGCTCAGCTGCTTTCCATTCGTCAAGGTCGCGACGAAAGAATCAGCGACTTTATGACAAGATTCCACAAGGAATGCCTACAAGTAGACGATCTCAACGATCTGCTTGTCATCTCGGCATTCCAAAATGGAATCCTGCCCGGAGCTCTCTACAGGAAGCTCGTTGAGTGCGGTCCGCAGACAGCTCAGGAAATGTGGGACATTGTGGACCAGTACTCCCGGGCCGATGAGGCAGACCGTCGCAAACGGTCGTTAGACAGCTCATCGTCCCGAGGAGACAGAAGGAAGCCCGATCATAGCGATCAGGGACATCCTCGCCGGACTCCATTTGAAAGAATTCAAAGGGCTCCGGTACAAGACAGATTGGGACCCCGTCTCAATCCCGAGAAGCCGCCCGCTCAGTTCGTACCGCTAAACAAGTCAAGAGCGGAAATTTTCGAACTACATTCCGATATGTTCGAAAGACCAAAGCGGATGACGAAATCAGCCGCGCGGCGACCTCAGGATCAATATTGCTCCTTCCATCAAACCCACGGTCACGATACCGAGGAGTGCCGAGATTTGGCTGCAGGTATTGATGTTCTTGTGAAAACAGGAACGTTAAAAAAGTACCAAAGCAAGCAGCCGAAAAAGAACAAAAGGCAGAGAGGTGCGAACTGCAATCCTCAGGATCCGAAAAAGCATGAGGATCCCGAAGACGACGACGAGCCGCAATATGATGGAGTAATCCAGACTATTGATGCTCTCCCTGCCGGGAAGACTAAGTCGTCCCTAAAAGCAGAACGCAGAGGTTCCAATCAAGAGGAGCCAACACATAAAAGGCTGAAGAAAGACGAAGTGATTACATTTTCAGATGCCGATCCCGTCCCAGCCATCTCTCCTCACCAAGACGCTATTGTCATTCAAGCCGGAGTGGCAAACAAACTGATCCACAGAGTATTTGTGGATACAGGAGCGTCAGTCAGCATTCTTTTTAAAGAATGTTTCGATAAAATGGAAGTGGATCCAGCTCGGCTCAGTCCGGCTCCACTTCCTCTGAAAAGTTTCGCCCAGGAGGACACCCGCCCTGAAGGTATTATCAGCCTTCCAATCACGGTGGGAAAAGCGCCTACGAGCTCCAATACGATGATCGAGTTCTTTGTGGTGAAAGCTCGGTCCCCGTACAACATCATCCTGGGGAGAGACTGGCTCAACACAGTTCGGGCCGTTTGCTCTACTTATCACCTCACCATCAAGATCCCCACTAAAGGTGGGATAGCGGTCATCCGAGGTGATCAAAAGAGAGCAAAAGAATGTCTGCAGATTGCGCTTAAAAGTGCCGAGCAATCAGTTCGGCACCATCAAGCATAGCAATCACAGCAACCGGAGTCAGAGGCAAGCGAGATGACCGAAGTCACTTCAGAGCCGAACTCAATGACCGTTCAGTTATACGAAGATGATCCATCCAGAGCGGTCAAGATCGGCTTCGCAGGAACGCCTCTACTCCGGGAAAAGACCATTCAGCTCCTCAAGGAGTACAAAGATATCTTTGCATGGTCTCCGTTGGACATGACCGGAGTGCCCCCCGAGGTAATCACTCATCGGTTAAATATTGATCCTTCAATCCGGCCAGTAAAACAGAAGCAAAGACTCTTTGCGGCAGAAAGAAGCCAAGTCATCCATGACGAAGTCCGCCAATTACTAAAAGCGGATGTACTATTCGAGGTGAAATATCCTTCTTGGGTAGCCAATCCTGTGATGATCAAGAAAAAAGAAGGAGGATGGCGGATGTGCATAGATTTTACCGATCTAAACAAGCACTGTCCTAAAGATTGCTATCCCCTTCCGAATATAGATAAAAAAGTAGAAGCTTTGATCGGCTTCGAAATTTTCTGTTTTCTTGATTTATACAAAGGATATCACCAAGTGTTGATGGATGAGAGTGACGCTCCGAAAACAGCTTTCATTACCGATTTCGGCATTTTCGCTTATAAAAAGATGCCATTCGGTTTAAAGAATGCCGGAGCCACTTATCAAAGGATGGTAGACAAGCTTTTTCGGCACCTAATCGGAAAACAGGTTGAAGTGTATGTCGACGACATAGTTGTCAAAAGCAAAAGCACTTCGGAGTACGAAGACAACCTCAAATCCACTCTCAACGTGCTCCGAAAAGCCAACCTCAAACTCAACCCCCAAAAATGTACCTTTTTGGTAGATTCGGGAAAGTTTCTGGGTTGTTTGGTTTCAAAGGACGGACTCAAGGCAAACCCCTCAAAAGTTCAAGTCGTTCAGAACATGGCAATGCCGAAATCCATACATGACGTGCAAAGGCTAACCGGATGTCTAGCCGCACTGAATCGATTCCTTTCCCAAGCAGCCGAAAAGCAACTGCCGTTCTTCAAGGTGTTGAAAAAGGCACCAAAGTTCGAGTGGGGAGCCGAGCAGAAAAAGGCCTTTGACGAGCTCAAAAGTTATCTAGCCGAGCTTCCTATTCTCTCTGCTCCAACCGAAGCCGAAGTAATTTTCTTATACTTAGCGGCATCCGATCAAACCATTAGCGCGGTGCTTGTACGAGAAGAAGGCCTAAAGCAGTTTCCCATCTACTTTACAAGCCGAGCATTAAGAGGTCCAGAAACAAGGTATCAACCTCTGGAGAAAATTGCTCTGGCGTTAGTAAATGCAGCAAGGAGACTGCGGCCGTACTTCTATGCTCACAAGGTATGCGTCTTAACCGATCTGCCTCTTCGGCAAGTTTTGACCAAGCCAGAAGCATCAGGCAGAATCGCCAAATGGGCCATAGAGCTGGGAGAACACTCAATCGAGTACCTACCTCGAAAAGCCATCAAGGGACAAGCCTTGGCAGATTTTCTTGCAGACGCCAAGTTCGATCAAGCAATCCCTGTCATTGCCGAACAGAAAAATTCTGCCAATGCCGAACTAGCACAGCCCTTGGAATCCGAAGAAGAGCCGCCGGACTGCTGGAGCGGATTCGTAGATGGAGCTTCAAACAAGATGGGAAGTGGAGCTGGTATTTTACTCGTCGCTCCCGACGGACACGAGGTAACCTACTCACTTCGGTTCCTATTCCCCACTACTAATAATGAAGCCGAGTACGAAGCCCTCCTTGCCGGACTCCAGTTAGCGCAAAGTCTGCTCGTCAAATCTCTCAAAGTCCATTGTGATTCACAAGTCATAGTAAATCACATGTTGGGTACAAGTGAAGCCCGTGACGAGAGAATGAAGAAGTATTTGGACAAAGCGCAAAGCATCAGCCGAAGTTTCTCCTATTTTCGGATAATCCGCGTTCCCAGAGCGGAAAATAGCCGAGCAGATACCTTAAGTAAGTTGGCCTCAGATCCGAGCTCAAAGGCGGAAGAATTAATGCATCGAAGCATTGATGAAGCCGAGGTACATTCAGTATCCAGCTCGCCGAACTGGATGACGCCGATCTTGCAGTATCTGGATCAAGGACAATTGCCCGAGGATAAGAGAGAAGCTCGGAAGATCACGTGCCGAGCACTCCGGTACGAACTTCATGAAGGAGTCCTCTTTAGAAAGTCTTACCTCCAGCCGTTATTGCGGTGCGTAGGACCAGAAGAGACGGACTACATCCTCAGAGAAGTTCATGAAGGATCGTGCGGCAGCCACATCGGAGCCAGAGCTTTAGCTAAAAAAGTTCTAAGATGGGGATATTATTGGCCAACCATGGTACAAGAGGCAGTGCAGCTCGTCAAGAAGTGTACGAAGTGCCAAATTCATGCAAATGTCCCAAAGATGCCGCAGACCGATCTATACACTATGCAAAGCCCTTGGCCTTTCATGCAATGGGGCATAGACATAGTGGGACCACTTCCTCAAGCTCCTCGGCAAATGAAATTCCTTATCGTTGCCGTGGACTACTTTACGAAGTGGGTAGAAGCTGAACCATTAGCTACGATAACGAGCTCGAAGGCATTGGATTTCGTCTGGAAGAACATAGTGTGCCGATTTGGCATACCCCACATCCTCATCTCGGATAACGGGACTCAGTTCACCGACAAGACGTTCAAGAATTGGTGCCAAGAGCTGAATATTCAACAGCGGTTCACTTCGGTCTCTCATCCACAAGCAAACGGACAAACGGAGGTAACAAATCGTATCCTGGTGAAAGGGTTAAAAGCTCGGTTAGAACAAGCCAAAGGACAATGGGTAGAAAATCTCCCTCAAGTCCTATGGTCCTACCGAACTACACCCACAACCTCCAACGGTGAAACTCCGTACAGTCTGGTGTACGGCACTGAAGCCGTAATTCCGGTGGAGATCGGCGTACCCAGTCCCCGAACTCTAAATTTCTCCTCAGAAATGAATGACGACGGACTGAGAGCCGAGCTAGATCTTGCCGAAGAAAGAAGAGAATTGGCATGCATAAAAGCAGCCAAGTACAAGGAGCAAGTAGCCCGGTATTACAACCAAAGGGTGAAGAAGCTGCAATTTCAAGTGGGAGATCTCGTCTTGAGAAACAACGAAGTAAGCCGAGCAGAAAAGCTGGGCAAGCTCGAACCCACATGGGAAGGTCCGTATCGGGTGTCAGAAGTCCTCGGCAAAGGGTCTTACAAATTGGCTCACATGTCAGGAGAACAGGTACCCCGAACATGGCACATTTCCAACCTCAAAAAGTTCCATTTGTAAGAGACAGTCCGGTCAGTCAGTCTTGAGTCCTGTTCAGTCAATGTGCTTTATTTGGTTTACTTGGTCTTTGCTTGTCTCTATGTGCTTTTTATTTGTCTATATGCGTTTTGTCTGTCTATGTGCGTGTCGTCTCTTACAAATGTTACTGAGGTATCTTGTTCTTCGAAGGCTGATCCCCTTCTTAGAACATATACAAGCCAACGATTGTGAGTCAAAGCTTCTACAGAAGATACAAGACCACAATTCAGCTTAAACAAGCAGTTCGTCTGAAACGAGCTGCAACAAGCCAACGATTGTGAGTCAAAGCTTCTACAGAAGATACAAGACCACAATTCAGCTTAAACAAGCAGTTCGTCTGAAACGAGCTGCAACAAGCCAACGATTGTGAGTCAAAGCTTCTAAAGAGGATACAAGACCACAATTCAGCTTAAACAAGCAGTTCGTCTGAAACGAGCTGCAATAAGCCAACGATTGTGAAGTCCAAGCTTCTAAAGAGGATACAAGACCACAATTCGGCTTAAAAATCAAGCACTTCGTCTGAAACGAACTGCAACAAAAGTCCGATTCACGCGATAAAACTTGCCTGAATTAGGACAAGGGAAAGTCCGATCCACGCGATAAAACTCGCCGAATTAGGACAAGGGAAAGTCCGATCCCCAAATTAGGACAACGGAAAGTTCGATCCGAGCGATAAAACTCGCCAAATTAGGACGCAAACCAAGTCCGGTCAAAGAAGAGTTCACTTCATCAGACCGAGGACAAACATCAACTTACCCCGTACCTTTATCCAGAATGCCGAAGTGATTCACTTCACTTTTCGGGGGGGGTAGTGATGGAGTACGTACTAAACAAGCCCAACAGCAGCAAAGCCCATCAGCCTAAAGCCCAAGAAAGAGTATCAGTTCGGCATGACTAAAGAGTATCAGTCCGGCATGACTAAAGAGTTCAGTTCGGCACAATCAAAGAGTTCGGCCCCAGCCTACAGCTCGGTAAAAGCCAACCAATCAAGCTCTGCTCTCAGGTCGGCATCAAGCTCTACTCTCAGATCGGCAAAAGCTGCTCGGCAATAATTCAGCAGTTCGGTCTCAGTATTCGACCGAACTAGGAGATAGTGGACTCATGCAGGATTTCCACCTCCACTACACCCACGATCTATTTAGTGGTGTCAAGCAGTCATTAACTCATGCAGGATAGTGGACCCATGCAAGATCGCCACGATCTCCACGACATCCACTACCTAGTAAATGGCTGCATGCCACGATCTTGGTTTAATGTATAAATAGAACCTAGATCAGATAGATAGGGTTAGACTCTCTCGCTTTCTAGAGATAAAATACAAAATAGCAAGTCTGTATTGTAAGCTGTAAGAAAACAGATCAAGCAATACAACTCTGCCCTCATTTCTTCCCGTGGACGTAGATTTACCTCAGTAAATCGAACCACGTAAAATCTCTGTGTTGTGATCTGCATCTTCCTGCATTCATCACCATCAAAAATTCGCCGATTCATCACTACTGCATCTATCTCGTTTGTTTGAGTAACATTTTATACCTCTAAAATTATTTTAATTGCAAGAATAGATGAAATATATTTTTAACATTTAATATAAGATAAAAAAAATAATAAGTATGTGACGTTAACGAAAAACCAAACCATAACATAATATGAAAAGGGGAAAATAAAAAAAGAAAAATTGTGTGTTTCAAGAATCTTATTCTGACGGGGAGATGCGTGAAATTGATAGAGTAGCTTTTGTGAATTGAAGAAGATCAGATGCATGAAATTGATAGAGTAGCTTTGTGTATTGAAGAGATGCGTAAAATTGATGGTGAGAATTGAAGAATGAAATAAGAGCATCTCCAATGGCGGACGTCCGGTCGGACGTCCGCGATGGGCGACCGGGACGTCCGCCATTGTGGCGTCGAAGGTCGGATACGGACGTCCCGTGAGGACGTCGGGTGTCCTCAGACGGGCGGGCAGACGTCCGCCATTGTGGAGTGGGTCGGACGTCCGATAATTAATTTTTTTTTTAAAACTCTAGTGGGAAGGGCGATGGGAAGGACGGATTGTGCAGGGGATGTCCTAGTGACGTGGCAGTGGGATGGGAAGTCCTAGTGACGTGGCAGGAGGTGTTTTTGGGATGTCCTAGTGGATGTCCGAGTGGGACATCCGCCCACTGGAGATACTCTTAGACTATGAATCACAATTATTTTGGTCGTAAACTTTATTTCTAGTAATAAGGAATGAAATTAGACTATGAATCACAATTATTTTCTTTTGCATTCCTTATGCAAACCAAACATTGTTGGATTTTCCTTATGATATAAATTGATCTATGTTTACGATTTTGTATGCATATATAAAGGCATACTGTAGGATTAAAATGGCATATCTTTGAAAATTAATACTTTCCGTATTTTCCATACTTCCTCAGTTGATCTCTCTTCCTCAAATCTCATTTTTGGTGAAAAAACTTCTCCAATCATATTGCAAATCCAAACTCATTTTCACATTTTTCTACAGATGAACACCGAATATGGGTTTATATTGCAGCTACTGCAAAACTTTTTGTGAGACGCATATCAAAAAAATGGTGTAAAATTTGAGTTTAGTGTAAATAATTCGAATAAAATTAGGAGTATTTTTTATGTGACATATACTCAAAAATGAATTTGAGTTTGATGTAATTGTTGGAGCTGGCCTTATAAGTTAATTACTATAAGACGTTGATGAAGCCTCCAACTGATCTATCCAGCATCAATCTTCTTTCCAAACTTCATTTCAAGGCCACAATCACTAATAAATACATCCTTCGCCCGTCATTAGCAGTGCTAGATTACTATTTTAATTTGGCCATCTTTTTAAAAAAGATGGCCAAAACTCGCCTTTTATATATGTATAGATAATACTCTCTCGTCCCATTAAATATGAAACATTTGTTTTTAGGTGCGAAATTTAATATAGTGTTGTTTTGTGAGTTAATGAAGAGAGAATAATATGGAAAAAGTAGGGATGATATTTCCCTTTTTAGGAATTGTTTCCGACGAGCCATTTGCAGAGCACATCATGTGCTCGATATGTGGTTATTTCCGAGCACTTTTTCGCGTTTCCGAGCTCATATGGTGCTCGGAAAAGGCTGACTTTTTTGTAGTGTGATGGTATTTCCCTTTTTAGGAATCGTTTCATTTTTAATGGGACAACTCAAAAAGGAAAACATTTCATTTATAATGAGACAGGAGTATAGAAATGAGTTTTACATTTCATTATTTTCTTTTACTCACTTTTTGTATATGGAATATTTCTTAAAATTCGTGTTGATTCGTGTTGAGTTCAAACGAAACTCGTGTTGAGTTAAGGGATTACCATTTTCATTTAACATACCACTAAAAAAAGAAGCATGTCATTCACATTAAATCAAAACATTAGCATGAAGTTCAAAACATCATAATCATCATAAAGCAAAACTCATCTTTTCAATTCATAAACGAAAACAAGATAATTAAAATGCTCGATATTCTCTAGTACAAATGAAGGAAAACATAAACATATCTACACAACCCCTTCATATACATAAATACACATACTATGATACTAATCTAGGTCATAGAACTCCTGCAAATCTCCCTAACCACCATAGCTCGAGCTCTGTTAATGGTAAGCAAGCAAAGATACACATGCTCCTCCAACTCCTCCGCCTGCCTACTCACCCCAAACTCACTCTCCTTCAACACCTCCACACTCCTCCCCCTCTCCATCATCGCCCTGTCGTGCTCGATCTCGCCCCCCATCCTCTCCACCGCCCTCCCTATCGTGTCGAAATCCCTCTTCAATATATACACCCCCTTCGCTGCCACATCCAGCTGTTCCACCACCCCCCTCATCACCCTATCACACCCCCACACAAACTCCAAAACCCTCAATTTTCCCGCCATTTTCTTCCTGCTCGACCTCAGCCGCTGCAGCACCCGCGCCTGCCTCTCCTGGATCTCCCCAAACCCCCTCCTGTCGAGGCCCGAGGGCAAGGGGCTTTCCAGGAGATAGGATATCGTGTTTGGATCGATGATTTGATCATTGCTGATGGATCTGTAGATGGTTTGGAGGTGGATTAAGGTTTTGAGTATATTCGTGCAGAGGTGTGAAGCCTCTGCACTGATGCTGAAGTAGTCTAATAAGATCGAATTCAACTCTCTTGAATTTCCCGAGGACTTCAGGAGCGAAGCTATCGTTTCCTGGCTCGGATTCAGGAGGAGGTCGGATGGGGACGAGGGCACGAGGAGTAGCTGGGCGTGCACAAAGAAATCCGCGAAGGATTTTGTCCTGACCGCGCAGAGATACTCGTCGTTGACGTTGATCTTGATCATGTTATTGTTAGATGGAGATTGATTATATGAGTTTATTGGATGATAGATATAATGATAGATATAATGAAGTAGTTGTGGGTGTTACTTGAAAGAGATGGTAGTTGTTTTTTGAGGATGAGTTTAGTTTGTTTGTAAAGTTTTAGTGTGTCGAAAGCATGCAAATTTGAGGTATACTACATATGTATTTTTGTGGTGTGTGTGTGTATATACATGTGAAGCAAGTCACGTCATTAATTTACTTGAGGGGAAGTCTCTAGTGTACGTGGATGATTTGAGAGAGACTTGTAGAAGATGTAATTAGTTAATTAATTAATAACTTAAGATGTGGCTTGTATGTGTGGTTATTAAATAAGAGAGGGTGCATAGCATGTATAGATATATTAATTTAAGTGTATGTGGTTAATATTGATCTCTTTTAGGTCCCGTAACCTTTTCTTTAAGAGCATGACCTTAATTTGGTTAATATTATAAAATAAATCTTGAGTATAAGTCAATTATTAAGTCGAAAATTGAAAAAGAACACACATACTCCCTACGTCCCGCTTAATATGACACGTTTTCCTTTTTAGTTTGTCCCAACTAAGATGACACATTTCTTTTTTTGAAACTTTCTCTCTACAATTAATACACCTAACAATTTTTTCTCACTCCAATTAAAATATTCATATTTATTTCTCTCTATTTTAATACTTACACCCACATTTTCTCTCTCCAATTAAACAATTTAACCAATAACTCCTAAAATCTCGTGCCGGCCAAGAAATGTGTCATCTTAGCCGGGACGAAGGGAGTAGTATATTCCTAACTAATTATCTTAATTAAAACCATATATAAAATTAATAAAATAACGAATGTATAAAAAAATGTGGGTGAGACACCAAAATGACTAGCCTAACATTAAAATATTTTTAAACACGTGGCAATAACACTCCTAAAATAATTTTCTAAAAAATAGTTAAATCTTTAATGCAGATTCAAATACACTGACACGAACTTAATTACCGTAAAATATATATAAAAAAAACACGTCAAATAAACTGAAGGAGTGTCATTATTAACATAATTAACATTAGTAATGAAGTAATATTTGAGTAATATATTGTGAGGTCTAGATTGTGCACATTGTTTGGCAGATAAATATTTGTTGAAAGCTATAAGGTTTCTAGATTCTCATAATGACGGATTACATGGCCAATATACGTTTAATCCTACGTGGCTTTTTATTTTCACGACAACTGCCTAATTCAATTGTAGCTACGTGTATTATTTATATTTTTCTTTCAAGGCAATCAATATTATGATCAATACTCAAATATTTGATGTTATGCGTGGAGTGTTGATTTCTTTGTTTGGCCAAATGAATATCTCATCTAGAATACCATTTCCAGTATTTTTTTAGGGGCCATTTTCAGACCCCACTTCAATTTTCGTAAATTCATAATTAAAGGAAATGAAATGAAATAAAATAAATTAAAATAAATAGTTTTTTTGTCCCTGATGCATAATTAAAATTTTAATTATGTACTTTTCTATTTCTTAATTATTTTAGTTGAAATAAAATTTGTATTAAGTATAAGTACTAGTATAACTTGTCGCATTGTAAAATTTAATTAAAAACAAATACTAATAAATATATTAAATAAGAATTATTTAAAAAAAGCAGTTTAGCCTCATGGATAATGTACTCCCTCCATTTAAGAAATGTTAAAAAAAAGTGGGTGGAAAAAAAATAGTGGAATATGGGGCTCACTTGTATATGGAGTATTACTTTTAAATAAAATGTGAGTGAAATAAGTTAGTGGAGTGTGGACCCTATTACTGTTTATGATAAAAAATGAATCGGAACTCCTATTCATGGACGGACTAAAATGACAAAACGGGACTCCTATTCGTGAACAGAGGGAGTAGTAATGAATCCATAAGAAATATGGTAATATGTGTTAGTATTAAGCTATAATGAGTAAGGGATGCGGAAAGTATAATTTGTGATTCACTTTAAGGGATGCTAAGTGACTATTATGGCGAAGGTACTTCGAAATGCATCGTTAACCGGCTCATGGATAACATCCTTCGCTATTCAACTCACGTACATGACCGGCTACTTTGCGTTTAATCTCTTTCGTATCTTTTATCATCCAATCAAACTCTTAAAGTAGAAACACCTATTGGATCAACCGCAGCTTGGCTTCTGTTAAGGATTCCCATCCTTAAACGTTGAATTTTCCAAGCAATCAAGAAACCAAGGCCGTGATCGACGAGCGCCCAAGAGGTTTGAGTCGGCGGCAAATTCCGGCAGAGGAGAAGCTGAGCGCGAGAGAGATTCTTGTCGGCAGCGTTGGGTTAATTTCTTGATGTGCAATTAATTGAGCCAAATAGTAATTTTCATAGATGAATAACGGATGACATCTTGGCTCTATTTATACTAAAACTCTAGGGTTGGTTCGACCTGTCCTAATATGTTCGGGAAAGAACCAACTAAGAAAATCCGAACGGGGCTTATAATTCGCCCGACTCAATTACAAATAAAATAATAATAATAATAATAATAATAATAATAATAATAATAATAATAATAATCCAAAAAGAAAGAAACAAAAGTAATTAAAGAAAATCTACTACTACGTAATCGCCATCATGCGGTCTAGTCCGCGAACCTCTGCGGTGGCTTGATCCGGTCCCGTGGCCTCAACGTTCTAGTCGCCGCTGCTACGCTCTTCTTATGTTGCGGTTGCGAGGCTGCCTCCGGTGCAGCCGCGCGCTCCCCATCCTCGGAGACGTCCTCCTTGCCGTTGTTAGGGTTACTCGTATCAACTCCCCCCGGCTTAGCAACGTCCTTGACCTCAAGGTGGAGGGTAGGAAAACGCTTGCGAATGACGTCCAACGGCTCCCACGACGGAGAACCCATCCGACCATCGCACCAGCACATGCTCTACCGCCTTGCCATCATGCCACATCACCTGACTATCAACAAAAGCCACCGGATACACGATAGGAGATTCCCCACAAAGTCAGTCGGTAATAGAACATGCATAACCGATTCCTCCCCGGCCACAAATTCACGAAGAAGGCTGACGTGAAAAACGTCATGGATCCGGCTCCCCTCTGGTAGGCGCAGCCGGTACGCCACTGGCCCTAAACGTTGCACAACTTCAAACGGATCGTAGTAACGTCTGGCTAGTTTGGCCGACAACGGCTTGGCCACCGAATACTGTTGGTACGACTGAAGTTTTAGCCACACCAGGTCTCCCACGTCAAACTTCACATGGCGTCGCCATTTATTGGCGCAATCCCTCATCCTCTGCTGGGCGCAATCCAGATTATCACGTAATTCGCGAAGGAGCGCTCCCCGTTGGCGTATCAAATCTGCCACCTTCGGCGGTGTGGCAGCCGACGGTGGTGACGCCACCAAAAGCGGCGCTCTCGGCCATAAAGTGCTCGGAATGGCGACGTTCCAAGTGCGGCGTGGTGGAAACAGTTCTGAGACAGCTCCGCCCAAAGCAACAGATTACACCACTTAGAAGGACGATCACCTGCGAATGCTCGCAGATATTGCTCCAAACCTCTGTTTCGGACCTCCGTCTGGCCATCAGATTGTGGGTGGTAAGCCGTGGAAAAATATAATTTGGTACCGCTTAAACGGAACATTTCTTCCCAAGTGGCGTTCAAGAAAACAGAGTCCCTATCAGACACCAACGTCTTCTAAAATCCATGGTGCCGGACCACTGCGTTTATAAATAAATGCGCCACCCGCAAGGCGTCAAACTTGGTAGGCAACGGGGCAAAATGTGCATACTTAGAGAGGCGGTCGACCACCACCATGATCACGATATACCCTCGAGAGGGAGGAAGACCCGTAATGAAGTCCATGGATACGTCTTCCCAAACTTGAGAGAGGATTGGCAATGGCTGCAGCAACCCTGCAGGTTTTTTAGTAGAATATTTCGTCGATTGTCACACCGCGCAAGATTCTACAAATTTCTTCATATCGCTGCGCATATTTGGCCAATAGAATCCCGCTGATAAGAGGCGAAAAGTTCACTCGTGCCCCGGGTGTCCCGCAAGCGGCGTGCAGTGGTGTTCTATCAAGACGGCCTGTTTGCACGTGGAGTTAGTGTTGAGGAGGACCCAACGCTTGAAATAAACAAGGCCGTCGACGAAGGATAAATGTGGCGGGGCTGTGCCTGCTGCGATTTGGTCGACCAACGCATGGAGGTCGGGTAACTGCGATGTCTCATCACGCAGTGAATCCAATATTTTGGGTACCGGATGAGCGATAGCAGCGAAGAAAGCCACGTCTTCCGCCGACAACTGCTCCCTAGTCGCGGTCACTGCAGCCGCCGCCTCCCCAAACTCGGCAACGGTGGAATTATCCCTGCTATCATCCCGATGTGACAAGGCATCTGCGGCCTTGTTCGTGCTTCCCTTCTTGTACTCGATTGTAAACCTATACCCCATTAGCTTCCGCACGTAGAGATGCTGATTCGGGGTTTAAACAATCTGCTGCAAGAGGTCCTTCAGGCTCTTCTGATCGCTTCGAATGACGAAGTCGTGCCCCAGAAGGTACTGACACCATTTCTGCATAGCCTCCACTATTGCGTACAGTTCCTTGTGATAAGTTGATGCTACGCGGCGCCGAGGTCCCAATTTCTTACTGAAATAGGCAATCGGGTGTTTATCCTGGATTAGCACCGCCCTGATGCCAATATCTGACGCGTCAGTCTCTATGCAGAACTGCTTGTTGAAATCCGGCAAGCTTAGAACCGGGCCGACGGTATAGCTCGTTTGAGGGCCGAGAATGCCTCTTCCGCGGCCGGGGACCACACGAATTCATCCTTTTTAAGGAGATTCGTGAGCGGGGCCGCTATCATAGCATAATTTGCGACGAATTGACGGTAATAACCCGTCAATCCTAAGAACCCCCGCAGTTGCTTTATCGACTTAGGTGGGGGCCACGAAGTCATTGCCACAATCTTTGTCGGATCTGCCTTTATAACTCCGTCCGACACCAAGTGACCCAAATACTCTACCGTCGTGCTGCAGAAAGAACATTTGGAGAGTTTGACCAAAAACTGATGTGTCTACAGCAATTTCAACACATCTGCCAAGTGAGAACAGTGCTCCTCCAATGTTGGGTTGTAAATGAGAATGTCGTCGATGAAAACGATCACACATTTTCGGAGCAAGGGCTGAAAAATACTGTTCATGGCAACCTGAAAAGTAGACGGAGTGTTGGTGAGGCCAAACGTCATAACTAGGAACTCAAAATGACCGTCGTGGGTCCGGAAGGCCGTCTTGAAAACATCAGCGTCATGCATGCGTATCTGATGGTAGCCTGAACGCAAGTCCAACTTAATGAAAAATTTTGCCATCCCGAGTTCGTCAAAAAGTTCATCTGCTGTCGGAATAGGAAAATGATCAGGGACTATTGCCAAATTTAGCGCCCTGTAATCAATGCAGAATCTGAAAGTCCCGTCCTTCTTCCTGATAAGGAGGACCGGAGACGAGAAAGGCCTGTGGCTTCGTTGAATTATTCCTTGGTCGAGCATATTCCGCACTTGCCGCTTGATCTCATTCTTCTGAAAGTAAGGATATCGGTACGGTCGCACATTGATTGGTTTAGAGTCAGGCGGCAGGTGGATTCGGTGATCAAACTGTCGTTGCGGCGGCATGCCCGTCGGCACAGAAAAAACCTGACGGAACTCCTCCAAAACGCGACGAAGCTCCGATGGGGTATCAGGGGGGAACTCCTCTACGGCCCCTAGCGCTGCATCAACACCTTCCGAGTCTACCCCAATAATTTTGTAAAACTCATGGCTCGACGAATGGGCCGTGAGCATTGCCAGCGATTGCAAGGAAATGAGGCGTGGTGAGGGCTGAACGCCGTGCAGCATTACTCGGACCCCGTTCCGACAGAACTGCCCAACGATTCCAGCCAATCCAGGCCTAATACGATATCCGGGCCGTGGATTTCCATAATGTGCAGATCAATGAGGAAGTCGACCCCTTGAACAGAGAGCTTGGTTCGGCGTGCGATATGCGAGCAGACCAACGACGCATCGTTGCCCACATAAACACGAAAAGGATGGATAGGAGTCAATGCTAGTTGTAATTGCTTTGCCACCCGTGGGTGAAGGAAATCATGTGTGCTTCCCGTATCAATCAGTATACTCACCGTCGTTGTTCCGATCGTACCCACAACATTGAACGGACGAGCTTTAGGGCCTCCTGCCAAAGCGTGAAGATGCGACAAATCCGCGGCGATAATTGTTTCGCTCTCGTCATCCACATCCGAGTCCTCAAGACCCTTGTCGCCCTCATCGTCGCCCACATACGACAGCATCTTCTGTTTAGAGCATCCACAATGGCGGCGAGCGGACCAACTAGCCGATCTCCGATGCTCGCCGAACCATTGTAACCGGCGAGCGTCATTTTGGTGAAAAAATCGGCGAGCACACGCCGATCCGCGAGGGCTGGCCGATGCTCTCGCCGGTCCGCTCGCCGCCATTGCAGGCTCCGGACCGGCGAGCTAATTTTTTTTAAAATTTTCTAAACACTATATATACGCGCTTTGCAAGTCATTTTCATTCGCACCACTTGTTTTGACGAGTACTCTCTCTATCTTAATTACTGTACAAGATCAACAACGGGAAATGAGCAACGTTGGTGGTAGTAGTGGTGGTAGTGGTGGGGATGCTGAGGAGTACGAACGTCGAATGAATGAAGTGTTAGAGGCCTATACAAACCGTGAGATTGATCGGCTGATGCAGAGGGCCTTGCAGCTGGCGGTACCTCGACCACGACCAGTTGTCCACCGCCGAACAATGATTGATCGTGATCACGTAGCTCCACATCAGCGCCTATACGAAGACTACTTCGCACAGGAGCCGCGGTTCAACGCCAACCTTTTCAGGCGCCGTTTTAGGATGAGCAGAGCCCTGTTTATGCGTATTGTTAACGCCTTGGAGCATCGATATCTGTATTTCCGCTTCAGGCACGATGCGGCTGGCAAACCCGGCCACACACCTATTCAAAAGTACACTGCGGCAATCAGACAGTTGGCCTACAGAGGCGCGGCAGACATATGGGACGAGTACCTCCACATCGGTGAGACAACTGACCTTGAATGTATGAAGTATTTCTGTCAGGGCGTGATTGAAATTTTCCGTGATCAGTACCTTCGAAGCCCTAGCCCCGAAGACTGCCAGGATCTGATGCAGATGCACGGGGAGAAGCATGGGTTCCCAGGTATGTTAGGCAGCATAGATTGTATGCATTGGGAGTGGAAGAACTGTCCCACTGCCTGAAGATGTTCTACACGACCGGCTACAAGGGAAAGAATCCCACGATGATCCTCGAGGTCGTATCTAACTATCGGCTGTGGATTTGGCATGCGTATTTTGGGATAGCCGAGTCGAACAACGACCTCAACGTCCTCAACTCGTCGCCCCTTTTCAACGAGCAGTGCCAGGGCGTCGGTCCGGCCATTAGTTTTGTCGCCAACGAAACCGGCATGATATGGGCTACTACTTGGCGGATGGGGTATACCCTAGGTGGCCCGTCTTTGTGAAGACGATCAGATGCGCATCAGATGAGAGGAAGGCCTACTTTACGGAACGGCAGGAGTCGGCGCGCAAGGACGTGGAGCGCGCATTTGGTGTGCTCCAGTCTCGATGGGCGGCAATTAGGGGTCCAACGCGTTTGTGGCATATCGACTTGTAATACCCGTTTTTTTTTCTTCTATCTTTTTAAGTTAAGATTTTGTTTTAAGAACGAGCGAGTGATAGACCTTAAATAAAATACCGTGTTGTTTCGATTGGTTGTGAATGCTTGAATTATTGTTGATTAATTGTATGGTGTAAGTTGTCGACGAGTTCGACATGAGAGTCGTCGATGGGAAAATTTGGGCGTTCGTTTACAATGTACTTGGAATAACACCAAAGTACTAAATTAATAAAACACCACAATTTAATCAATGTACTAAAATTATATATTTTTGGGCCTATCACTTTTGTCTATTTTTTTTAGCCCATTTATCCTTATTCAATTGGGCTATTTTTAATATAACCATTTATTCCTAATTCCTATTTCATTCATGCAGCCAACATAAATCTCTTCCTCTAAACCCTCCTACACGTTTTCTTTATTCACCAAAACCTCTACTCCTAAAATCTCTCCACCACTCCTTAAAAATCTCCAACCAAATACTCTATTAACTCCATTTATACATCTCCTCCCACAATCTCAACAAACCGTCTGGAGGAGAAACCCGAAGAGTTGTTATCTTTTCAATACCTTCTCTTCTGCAAGTTCTGCTTCTTCCGTGAAGATATATCCACTATTTTTTTTCTGAATCATCTGCATCCCATCCCATGATTTAGTTTTACATAATCACACACGGGAATAAATCCCTATTGAAATTCTTGAAAAACTTGTTGAATGCAACATTCTTGTTAACTCAGATTTGTTACTGCCATTGCAAGCAATCAATTCTGCCTTTTATCTCATTAAATCTTAATTCTTGATAACCCATTTGTCTGCCCATATAATATATGAAATCAAATAATTAGAGATGAAAGCTTTGTTTAAATAGATAGGGAAAAGGGGATGAAACTTACAAGTTGTGAGGGGCGGAGCTACTCGGCGACGGTAGGCCGCGGCGGCAGTGTTTTGACAGAAGCTGCCGCACTGATCTGGCGGCGGCGAGTTCTATCAATGGCGAGGAGAGATCGAGGGGGAGAAAGATGTCAGCTTTGTGCTTCTAATTTTGGGGATTTGTTGTTCCTAAATTGAGACACCAAAATTCGAGAGATGGTTTGTGAATTTTAGAAGAATAATATAGATTGAGGGGGGGGGGCGTGAGTTTTACAGAGGCAGAGAGTGAAAATTTGAGATAGAGAGAGAGACAGAGAGTTGCTGTGTTTGAAAGGAGAAGGGAGAGAGATACGTTGATGATGGAAGGGAGTATACTGTAGTTCATTTGTTTAATGGCTTGGGCCATTTAATTCACTTACAAATTTTGGGCCCCTAACTAAATCATTTTTTTGTTTAATAGGCCTACCGGGCTTTTGTTTAGAAGTGACCCGGTTAAGGTTGGCAGTATGGTGTATGGAGTTGAGTAGGGAGTATGTACGTATGTTTTGGTTGGGAGTATTTTTTTTAAGATATGCGTTTAAAGAAAGGTGGCTGGGAGTTTTTTTTATAATAATAAGTTGTTGACCCCTTCCTTTCTTTCTTTCTTTTTTTTTGTTTTAATTGGTTGAGGCACCACTAACTATATTATTTGATGGCCCAATTAGTTTTAGTGTATAATAGTTTTAAAGTGGGGATTTGATATTAATATATATACATATACATGTTTTGTGAGGGAGTATATTATGTATTTTATGTTCCTCTATTTACTTGCATATGATCTGTTTTGGTCAGTAGATGATTGCTACGAGATTCTTTTTATTTTGAGATATGTTAAGCTAATGCCAACGGATGGAAATATAATTCCGGGGATGTTGTTTTGTTTGATTGATAAATCTGATTGATTATATGAGGTTTTGGTAGAAAGAATAAATGAATAATTTGAGCGCGCACACACTTAGGATGCATGCATTGTTAAGCTTATTTTGCAAAGTCTAATTTTGCACATCATGTTATTTCTAAAAGGGTGAACTTGTGCACGTTGTTGCGGTTTGGAACAGAAAGTGATTAAGGAGTAAGCTTTTGAGGTGGGCTTTCTTTTTAAATAAGGACTATGTCCTAAATATATTTTGATGTGAAAAGGAGGTAAAAATGTTTGTCTTGCCATGTTTTGTGTTTTGAATGAACCTATCTGAAGTGGCTATGCCATGTATGTTTAATCGAATTCGGGTCCTAGTAGGGCCGTAAACCCTGCTCGGACTAGTGTACACCCCGTAGATCGTGTGCTATCTCTTTGGAGTTGGCCGGTCTAGTGACTTGGTTCGTGGTCACGTTCCTTGTCATGTATGTTCAGATATGGTGATGGTGAATGTGGATGGAAAATGGTTGGCCAACCGAACTTGTGAAATAAATGTTTTGTGTACTTGGGTTCTTTTAATTAAAAACCCCAAGGTCACTTGATTATGTCTTGACAAACTATGTTTTGGCATGTGTTCACTGAGTGCATCAAGTACTCAGCCCTGCATATTGTTTTTCTTAATGTGCAGATTGAGCGGCGATGAGCGTGGAGGATGTTGAGCAGAGTCCATGGATTGTTTTGTCATGATTAATAATTGTTGGATTTGTCGTGTCTTCATACTCGGCATTTTCCGTGTCTTGAACGCTTCCGCTAAGAGTCCTTTTCTTTAGAATTGTTTATTAGTGGAGAGTCTAACTCTTTTGAAAATTGTTTATCGTCCATTCTTTATTTACATAGAGTTGGTATTATTGATAGGATAATATTATAACGTTTTCAAAGTTGATTCGGTTATTAACTTTTTAGTAAAATGTGTATTTTTCCCCTTTCTTCCCCGCTTCTTTAATCCCCCTAGTCGAGATCAACCGTGTTTTCTATCCTTAGAAAATGCGGGCTTGACACGACTGCATTGCTGATATAATGTAAGCTTGTATTATCATGCACAACATGATTGTCGAAGACGAAGGTGTACAACTGACTAGTTGGGCCAACGACGATAATGAAGCCGGTCTAAACCACGGCATGGCCGCCCCCAACGTATGAAGGGGGTCCCGCACGATGAAGTCGGCCTCCTCCAAGCACATGCCGACATGCGCCAAACGGATGCTCATATTCGACTCCAATAGGATTTAATTGAAAAGTTGTGGGCGCAGAAGAATGCATGGCGTTAGTTTTTTTTTAATTATGTAATTTTTTTTAAATGTACTTTTTTTAATTTAAATAAAATTATCGGATTTTCCCGTATCTGTGTCGTAAATTTAATTCTGTATTTTGTGTGATTGTCAATTATTTGTTTTATATAATTTTGAGTGATGTGGCTAGGCTATTGCTGGGCTATTTGCTTGTCCTGATGATGTGGCAGGAGGATTTTTAGTGCTGATGATGTGGTAGGAGGAGTTTGTGGCTGGGCTTTGGCTGGGTGAAAGCCATTGTGGATGCTTTTACACACATGGCCCGGCGCCCATTTTTCCGGATAGAGGCAGCACATTCCCTTCCGTGAGCGTTCTGCTTTCTCTGCATTTGATACCCGAATCGGCCTGAAGCCTGGCTTTGCTGGATCTTTGGCCGGCGTGTCCCCTTGGCCGACTTGTGGGCCCTAACTGACAGGAGAAAACCGCGTGTCCCGGCTGGGCCACTTACCGCGACTCGGCGTTGGTTGGCGCACCTCATGCGACGCTGCAAGCCGCAAAGCCAAAGCCATTGCCTCAGCCAGAGGGCTGGCTCCTGTAACTCCACTTTCTCTTGAATAGGCTCCTTCAGGCCAGTAATAAAGATCGGAATCAGCGCCTCCTCGGAAAGGCCCTGGACCCTGTTAAGGTAGCGTTCGAAGGCATCATGATATTCGACTACCGAACCCTTCTGAACCAATTTGGACAACGGACTAATGCTATTGTGAAAACTTTGCGGATCAAACCTGTAGCGCACGTCTTCTAAGAATTCCAACCACGTCACCATTGGATTGTTCGCACGATAATTAAAGATCCACTCGGCGGCCGGTGGTTTAGACAACATTACCACATAGTGAAGACGTTCAGAGTCCAGCATCTGCAAGTGATCGAAATAGTACTCAACACGCGAAATCCAGTTCACAGCATCTGATCCGTCAAAGCGGGGCGCTTTCATGGTGAGCTCCTTTGGCCTGTCTGTCCGCGCGATTGGGTGAGGGGGTGGGTCCCACGAAGTGGTCTGTCAATAACCCCTAAAGCCTATGTCCCGGCCTGGAGGGCAGCGTGCGGGCGGCCGATCCCAGCTGGTGCCATGGTGAGAATCATAGCGATTACCTTAGGGACTAGCGGTCGAGCCTAGTCGCGGCAGGCGCCCCTCCGTGTGATGTGCTGCGCGGAGCGCTCCTCATCGACGCCGGATATCCCGACCACGGTCACGCCGACCGTGGATGAAAGTCCGAGGGATTTCCTCGTTGGCCGCCCACCACATATGCTGGTCGCGATAACCATCCATGTCTGCATCATCTGAAAAATAAGGAGGGTCCAGCTCCAGAACGCACAACGCCTCTAGATTATCGACCCGCTTGTCCGTCGAATCCAACCGAGACTCCAATTTGTCGAAACGTGCCATGATCAAATCCAAGCCTTGGGGTGAAAGATCGCTCGCCCCTGCAACGGCGCGTTGTGCGGTGCTGCCCTCCAGTGTATCGCGAAGGGGCAGCCGTGGGTTGCTCTCGCTGCGTCGGCCGCCCGTCGTTAAACGCCGCGACAAGTCCCCAATCAACACCTGAGCGTTGCCACCGGTGAGTAAGCCAGCTGGTGGAACTAGTTTCAGCGCCGTCCATGGAGAGTACACAATGAAAGACACCAATTTGTTAAGGATTCCCTTCCTTAAACGTTGAATTTTCCAAGCAATCAAGAAACCAAGGCCGTGATCGACGAGCACCCAAGAGGTTTGTGTCGGCGGCGAATTCCGGCAGAGGAGAAGCTGAGCGCGAGAGAGATTCTCGTCGGCAGCGTTGGGTTAATTTCTTGATGCGCAATTAATTGAGCCAAATAGTAATTTTCATAGATGAATAACGGATGACATCTTGGCTCTATTTATACTAAAACCCTAGAGTTGGTTCGACCTATCCTAATACATTCGGGAAAGAACCAACTAAGAAAACCTGAACGGGGCTTATAATTTGCCCGACTCAATTACAAATAAAATAATAATAATAATCCAAAAAGAAAGAAACAAAAGTAATTAAAGAAAATCTACTACTACGTAATCGCCATCATGCGGTCTAGTCCGCGAGCCTCTGCAGTGGCTTGATCCGGTCCCGTGGCCTCAACGTTCTAGTCGCCGCTGCTACGCTCTTCTTATGCTGCGGTTGCGAGGCTGCCTCCGGTGCAGCCGCGCGCTCCCCATCCTCGGAGACGTCCTCCTTGCCGTTGTTAGGGTTACTCGTATCAGCTTCCTTTTTCGATAAAAGGTAACACATCAAGAGATGGACAAAAGGTGTTATAGTCGTAAGTGTTATGAGTGCAACGATGGTAGGTTTTGGTAGAAGTATAAGAGAGTACAAATTTTGGGAAGCTTGTTATCACATCAAGGAAGCTGAGTTTGTTGGTTATAGTGGTGGGTTTAACCATCTTAAAATGATTGAACACTTTGTCAAACACGGTGAGGCACTAGACAATATAATTGTCGATCCATATTCTTTGCTATTGTATGCATGGGATCGCATTTCGTGGAAGATGAAGTATTTGCGAGGAATCGTGCAAAGGCCCAACTTAAACAGTATATTCATGTCAACATTCTTTAGTCTCGATTTTCTTATTTTCAATTATCTAGATTTTGACACCTGATTATTATTAAAAGATACACGTTTTCATTTGTTTTACGTTAGACACTGCTCAACTATAAAATAAACTTAGATATATTAAAATTATGTACCTATGGATGTTAACAGAGAATGAATATCACACGGAGGGAGTACTTCAATATTATGATTAGGTGGTGATATGTATATCTAAAGTCGCATAGTAACAAACACGACTTTTGGCTAAAGATCAGCACTATTTCCAGTCAAAACGAAGCCTTCTCCTCTGGTATAAGTCCTGCAATTCCGTCCAGTTCCAACAAGAATCGTTTCGAAATTTTTTATTTCACAGCGCAACAGTGATTTCGGCCTCTTACCAGCGAACACGTCAATTTCCCTAAATTGGCATCCAATTGTCAAAATCCAAGCACTCCAAAACCCTAGGTAGGTTGTCCATACCTTCAAGCATCACATGGTATAAAAGTATGTGTGATTTTGTGTGTATGAGGTGATGCATCATACACATTTTGCGCGAGAAAGGGAAATGCTTGGTGCGATCAAGCTCGATGCGTGCTGAATTGATCGAAGGTCTGATTGTGTAATGGCGTCATCGTCGGAGTTCATGGCTTCTTCGACATCCTGCGATTCGGATCACAAGCGCAAGCTCTCGGCGTGCGCTTCCACCTCCTCGACTGTAGATTTCCTTAGGATTGATAGCGGCAGCAATGATTTAGCCTCCGGCTCTGGATTTTTGAGCAATGCTCGTGTGGGAATAAGTTCGGCTGCGGAGAGTGGTTCGAGTACGTTGTTGAATGCGGAGATAACGCGTCTAGACGCGGCTGGGGCGGTTACTCCGATTAGCGATGGAGAGAGGGAGCCGCCGAAGATGGCTAGGAAAACGGTGGATGATGTGTGGAGGGAGATTGTGGCGGGGAAAAAGTGTGAGAAGAAGCCAAAGGAAGAGATGATGACTCTGGAGGATTTTTTGGCCAAGGCCGGTGAGGATGAGGAGGACGCGAACGCGGACGCAGAAGTGGACGAGGATGCGAAGATAAGAAGTGTGGAGGTGAAGGAGGAAGGCTTAAGTGGAAGGTTTTACAGTTTCGAGAGTGGTTCGGGTGTGATAGGAGGGGCACTGAGTGGGGGGTTGGATGTTGGGGGATTGAGTCGAGGGAGAGGGAGGAGAAGTTTGAGTTTGTTGGAACCCATGGATAAGGCGGCGCAGCAAAGGCAGAGAAGGATGATCAAGAACCGGGAGTCTGCGGCTAGGTCTAGAGAGCGTAAGCAGGTGGAAATTTGTGCTTTCTGGATAGTTTGTAGTGATGAGCTTTGCCTGCTCTTTAATGATCCGTTTTTTTGTGATTTGTTAGGCGTATCAAGTGGAATTGGAGACAATGGCAGTGAGACTGGAGGAAGAAAAGGAGCAGCTGCTAAAAGAAAAGGTAATTTCAGTTTACATGCGTTGGCTATGGAATTCGTGTTTTTCTGTTTTGTGCAAATACTTTGGATTGGTTGACAATTCTCTTCAACGACTTACGTTGCCCGTACTTAAGGTCGATTGAGATGATTCAAGTATATTTTTGTTATGTAGTATCAAAGCTCAATCGAACGTAGCAATGTTTTCATCTTTTGCTTGGTTATTAATTATTAGTATCATCTTTTTAACATAGTAATACATATTTTTAAAGTAAGAATAATTAGTTGCCATGTAAGGACATAGCATTTCCTTATACGTTGTTTTTTCATTTGTAACTGTCGAATCATCTTGATGGTCCCTTCGCTGTTGGTATTTTTTTAAGTAAGAATAATTAGTTGCCATGTAAGGACATAGCATTTCCTTATACGTTGTTTTTTCATTTGTAACTGTCGAATCATCTTGATGGTCCCTTCGCTGTTGGTATTTCTTTTTTCACCTCAGACGAGTATTTTTCCATATACATTTTGGCTGCAGCAGAACTTACTAAGCTGCAAAGTCTATTCATGTGTGCCCCCGATCTCTTAGCCAAGCATTGTAGTATTATCAGGAAATGGATATCTAGCATGTTCTTAGACACTGAGGTTTGGTGAATGCAAGGAGTCATCTCTTGGATTGGGTCTTCCACTGTGGTGTTTTACACATCATTCACTACAGGTGTGTATGCGTGATTGCCAGAACTAAATAGTTAGCTGCTTAGCAGTGTCCCAATATTTTTACTTGGCGTAATTCTGTCAGAAAAAGATAGTTATGCTAGCAGTGTAGTGTAAGCAAAGACAAAGAGTGTATGATAGGTAGAGAGAGCAAAAAATGTGTACTGAATATCTTGTTCCTTTCATTTGGCTAAAATGGGGTTTTGACGAACATAGATGAGTTTCCCTGTCTTTACTTAGAATCAATGTTGTCAAAGCAGTATAGCGGTTCATGGCGGTTCGCCCGAAAAATGCCACAGGGATATAGCGTATCGGTATGGCGGGATATAGCGGTCATTAATTAAATATATAAAATAATATTTATATATTCATATATAATTCAAAAAATTAGAAAATAATAAAAATATAACATTAAAAACTCTAAAAACATGTAATAAAGCATAAAATAGAAAATAATTATATAAAAGTCTAGCAATTAAAGTCTTTAGTTCAAGTGTTCAACAAAACATAAAACCATGATAAGCTCAATAGACATCAATCATCAAGCTCAACATAGTCTTCTAGCTCATCATCATCACTATCATCGGCATCCATTTCATCTTCATCCTCCATTGCTTCATCCTCTTGATCTCCACTTACACTATCCTCAAATTCTTCCTCTTCCGATTCTTCATCTACAAGCGCAAGCCTTTTCCTTTTCCCTTTCCCTTTTCTAGGTATGATAGGTTCTTTTTTCTTAGAAACTCTAAGACAACTTGAACTAGATGTAGAAGATTCTTTCATCTTCTTTGACCTAGTATATGTCCTAGGCTCTCCAACACCCGAAGCCTTATACACCATGTTCCAATCAAGTGTATCATCGTCATCATGAACCAAATGGCTGGCGGCGGCGGCGCGGGGGTGGCGGCGTCAAGTGGCTGGGCGGTGGCTGAGTCACTAAGTGGGGATGATTGTGAATAGGAGGGGCTGTAGGGTGCAGATTGTGAATAGGAGGGGCTGTATGGCTGGGCGGTGGCTGAGTCACTGAGTGGGGCTGGAGGGTGCTGGCGGGTGCTGGCTAGGCGGCGGCGGCGGCGCGACGGTGGGTGGCAGATTGTGGAAGGACTGAAGGAGTAGAGATGAAAAGCGGCAGATTGGGGTTGTGGAATTAGGGTTTAGAATTATTGGGGTTAGAATTATTGGGCCTATGCAAAATTAAATTAAAAAATAAAAAGCCCAATAAAAGTCAAAATTAGCACCAAAAAGTCAAAATTGGGCTAAAATACCGCTATTGCGGGATATGGTAGCGCTATGGCGCCACGACCGCCACGGGTATGGCGGCCGCCACAGAAAATGCTACGTATCGGTGTGGCGATAGCGTTTTCATTAAAAACTGATATGCTATAGCGCAATATCCCCGCTATAGCCGCTATTTGACAACATTGCTTAGAATGGTTCATATCCTTATGGAATTGAACTTGGGTAAGGCAACCAGTCTGCGATGGCTGTCTATCCCATTTAGGCATGTCCCTCAGGAACAAAGCCTGCCTATCTTGCTAATGGAAATCAAGTCTATCCTGGCAAGAAAGATTGCATTCTTCTTTTACGTACTAACTCATTCCGGCAAATGTAGTTTAGGTTATGGCGTAATGTCCATTTTAATAATTGTAGTCCACTTTTATTGGTAACGGTGTATTAATTTTTCTTTTCCCTTAATGTGCCCGTACTCAATTCATTTCTGAAGTTACCGACCTTTCGATCTGGATAAGTAAATAAGGGTATACCTGGAAAATGTATGTTCTTTCACTTTCTAAGTTTATTAAATCCATTTCCTTATTTGTTGAAATTGGGAATAGAGGGAGTACTACTTATAACGATAATAATTCAAATTTGCATAGTATGTGCGCGCTTTTCTCTAATAAGTGAAGTCATGCATTTATGTAAAATGTATATCCAACTCTCGCTCTCTCTCTCTCTCTCTCACTCACTCACACACACGCGTGCGCGTACACAGCTTATTAAATAAAGCATGGCCACTGATTCGAAATATAAATGCATTTTGGGAAATTGTTAGTGACAGTTGTTTACTAAACCAGAAGTGTTATTAAATATCTGCCATGGCGCTTTTCTGGGACGATACTTTTTAAAAAGCGCCATCGCTAGGATGATTTGTGCCAGATTTTGATGGTGGCTATTTTTACCTAACTGGACTATGGTTCGGTGTCCAGTTCAGTAGTGCCAACTACCAAATAACCATCCTGCGATTCAATCAGGAAATACCAGTTTGAATTCCTAAAACTGGATGATCGGCTCTTGCAATTTTTGGAAAAAAAGGGATGCTTCTTTGGGGGGAATATTTATGCTTTATGCCTCTCTTACTGGTTACTGATTATCTTCTCAAATTGAAGTTTCCAATCCAAGCCATGAATTTTAAGTAAACTTGGAAATCCCTTTAGCCACAAATTTATCAACAATGGTAATTCTAAATTCACTCTTCATTTTATAAATTTGATAATTAATTTGTGGTAGAAGAAAAATAGGAATTTTTTTCTTAGAAACATATCTTTGCTCTTGATATTTTGTAACTGATTTGAGAGTGCCATAATAACTTTGGGAGGAAGTGGGAATTTGTATAAAGAAAAGTGGCAGAAAAGTGCATTTCTGATCTGAATGGTGTTACCTCGGCTTTTTTATATGGGAATGTTGATGGGCTAAATGGTACTAGCAGTATTATGTTTTTAAGGCATATGGGCTGACAAGCATAAGTTGAATGTTATTTTGTGGGTGCATATTACTTTTTGTATTATGCTATTATATTATACTATCACATAAGTTAATTAATTTGTACTAAAACAGAGTGGACTGCAAGTTAAATTAGTCCACCTGGCTGAACCACTACTTAGAGTATGCTATACTGTATTTTATGTTTTTGTTTTCATTGAAGCATTTGGTATCCTTGAAGTCTTTCTTGAAATCGTTATTCTAGTAACAAACCAGTTTATTTAACGGGAAAGGTGTCTTAAAGTCATGTTTTTCTTATGTTATCTAGTATTTTGTTTGTTCAGATATCAAAATTGCTGTGTGCTTTCTTGTTTCAAGGCTGTATATCAAAAAATCTAGTTTTGCAAATCTAAATAGATTTTAGATTTATAAGAATACAAGAAAATGTATTGTGAATTTTGGGGATTGAGCCACTTGAGATTTATTCAAATATTATGAGCTTCTGATTGGTTATTGGGATACTAATTTTATGGAATGAATAATTTTGTATGTCCTGTACCCATATCTCTTTTTCTGTGTAAAAGTATTTATCCATGTTCTTAGGATCAGCCTCTAGCTGTTACTCTAGGTTAACTTTGACATAGTCGCTTCATGAATTTGTACTTTTCTGTCCTTAATTGACGATAATTAACTTCTTTTGTTGTAAGGGATGGAAATTTAGTTTTGATGAGCTATATTGTGCTATATGTAATTTCCTTAATGGTACTGTCTATCTGCATGTCTTATATCTACTGTGGTCTAGGAAATTGATGTATGCCATTTATAGTTGTTTGGTCTGAAGATTGTCCATCTTATATTTTTACAACTTTCCTAGTCACAAATATAATGTTCATGTCATTTCCAATTACAGGCAGAGCGGACAAAGAAGAGGCTTAAGCAGGTATGCATTTTCATCCATATATAGTTTATCAGCAAGCACTTTACATTTTCATATTTTCTGCATAAAAAATAACTTTGATCCTCTATATTTGAATAGCTTCTCAATAACATTGAGACTCTCTCTCATGTTGTTAAGTTTCTAGAAAAAGCTCCAAGAGATTTTGATTTTTGAGTCACATAAGCTGATCACCACTTACGTATTTATCGGAGGAGTGATGTTGTGCTTGTATGTTGTTGCAGCTTATGGAGGATGTGATTCCTGTGGCGGAAAAGCGAAGGCCACGACGGTTGCAGAAAGTTCGGTCAATCTAGTGATGAGTGTTTTTGGGTGACATAGGGAATTCCAGAAACAGTATTAGCTGATGCTGTGAGGTTTCTTTAGCAGTGGGATAAGGGTTAAATGTGTGATGAAGCAGAGTAGAGAGAGAGACTGGACAAAGTGGTGGTATAAATTTAGAAATACAAAAGATATATATCTGAATCAGAGGCTGTATTATAATGTTTTGTGTTAAGTTATTGATCCTCCTTAACATTGAGTTCCAACTAAGAGGAATAGATAGATTAATTGTACCATGTAAATCATCTGAGGGAGAATAAGAAATATCACTAAAATAAGTGATGTTACCTTTTGTTTTTTCAGATAACTCTTTTCACTTAGTGCAAATCATTTGAGACGACATTTTAAACGCTTCTACTTGAGGAACTATTGATGTAATGCAAAGGGTTGTAGAGTTTGGATTTCACATTCACACATCATCATTGCACAAATCAATTGTGAAGTTGATTCTACGAGAATGCTATCTATACGTTTTCGGATGTGAAGAATATAGCTGTTCAGATAAAAATTGGTATCCCCTTCGTTCCGCCATAATTAAGGTGTTTTTTTTTGGCACGAAGAGGAATGAGTGATATGGAGTTAAGTTGGCATAAATTAAATTAGGGGATAGAATAATGTAATGTGAAAAAAATTGAAGAAAATAAAATAAATAATTGAAGATTGAGTATGACTCAACTATAAGAGCCCATTCAATTTAAAAGATTAAATCTCATGATTAAATATGTTGTATAATGTTTGGTTCATGAAATTGAATCTCACGACCAAATTCTAGATGAATAATCATATGATAATGAACCATAATCACCCCCTTCCAACTAAAACAATCTCATAACTTAATCATTGATGGATAGTCAACCTACCTAAGCGTATTAAAGACTAATAACTCAATTTCAGAAGGTGTTGTTATAATTAATTATGAAAGTCGTTGACATGAAGTGGCTGTAGTTTAGTGGTAAGAATTCCACATTGTGGCCGTGGAGACCTGGGCTCGAATCCCAGCAGCCACACTTGATTTTTTTTGTTAATTTTGTTATTACTAGATTAAATGATTCGTTAATTAAAAGTTAAACTTTTAATATCCAGATTATCTGTTCACAAGTGGGTACATGGATTGTGAAATGGTAGTAAATTTATAATTCTCTTGACTTAAACTACAAAATCCACTTGAACTAATTATTGGCTCTAACATTGATGTAACATTGCAGAGTTAGAATTTTTTGATTGTTCAAAATAAATTTCAATATAATCAAAATCGAATCATGAATCGATGAAAGTGTATAAACATAATTATTCTTTTAGAAACACTGTTTCTTATTTTTGAAATTTCTAATTTTAATTGATATCCCTAATCGTCATCGAAATTTTTAAAAATTTAATAAACCAACTTATGGGTTTTAGATAGAATTAACATTCCCGTACTAATTTTCTAAAAATAAAAAAAAATAAAAAATTCCCATACTACATATGGATATGTTGCTAGTTATATGGTACTTGTCATTAATATTATAAACATAGATAAATTTATAAAATAAATTAAAATGAAAAACATGGTAATTGTTAAAATGGAAAATCGAAATGATGGTGAAGCAACACCAGCATGCAATTCATTCTATTCTGACATAATTTCAGAATATTAAAACATTTCTTACCTTCCCATTGCTCTTCTGGCATATAACATTAAATTTTATTTACTACTCGAGATTTATTCGATTAAAGAAACCTACAATTGTAAAATAATACTAGGAGTACTACTTATTTAATACTCGCACATAACCCACCAGTTCTTCAATATTCTCTTTTATAAGATTGTTGTCCAAACAAAACATAATTAAAAGTCCACTAAATATAACACAATTTGTTATACTCAATACAAAATCCACATTTTAATACAAATGTGTCCATACTCAGATATATTTTTGTACCATTATGTCATGATACGATGTTATGCATAAGCATAACTATACATTTTTTTCAGATTAAAAACTGATTTAATAAATATAGTCAATTGTGTAGAAATATAAAGTAATTGATTAAAAATAATAATTAATGTTACTACACAATTCAGATTGCCAATCACGTGAGTATCGGCAGAGAAATTCTACTACATTAACAAGCTGCAACCCAAATTTTGTCATAAGTCAATTATATTAATTGTTTTTCTTTATTTGATTTTTAAGTATTTGGTGAAAATTGACCAGTTCCAATTACTTACCAAATCAGGATACATACAAAATTAAAAGGCTATAATTTACAAAAATTATTATAGAAGGTGACTTTGTCGGTTAGCTTGATATGCAGAAAACTTGGATTTAGCACATCACGCCATACTTCGTAATTAGTTGATGATTTAATCTTATCAAATTCAAATTGATTTCAATAGGAATTAAATCGACCGATTTGACAGTACTAAATTTGTGTTTTAACTCGTGGAAAGTGAACTTCAAAGCTTTCTTAAAGAAAATTATAGGTGCTATAAATGATAACTGGTCAATTAAAATCAAATCATTCAATTTGATGTTCTACCCATCACACACTATTAGAAAAAAATAAAATATCTTTGGATGGGTTAATGTTGGAAATAATAGGAAGTTTATCCAAATATACTATTTTTATTATGTGAAATGAAGTATAAAACATTATAATTGTCAAATTGCATTTTAATTATGTAACAATATTTTCAAAAACATCCTCAAAGTTTCCTCGTGTATTTCAAAATTTTAATTTATCCGACATAATTTTACTACTGAAGAAATAGGGATATCATAACTTCACGAAAATTAAAAATATTATTATGACTAAACATGTTGAAAATTATGTAGAATAATAATCTGAATAAATATTACTAGTACTCCAAATGAATGATAAATATTGGCCATTGGGTAAGATCATTTTATTAGAGACAAGGTTAGTTTTAAATCTAAAATTAATTTTTCAATGGTATATTAGTAATTTAAGGTGCATAATCTATGTCGTTGAAGGTGTGCGGACTAGCTATTTAATTATTAAGTTGAATATAGTAAACCCTATTTGTACATTTCTTATTAGAGTATTAGGAATTTGTAGGGTAGGATTTGAGTTATAATTAAGATATCTTATCCACCACTTAAAATTTATAAATAAATATTATAATTATAAAGTATTAATAATAGGGGAGTGATCAATTGCTAATTAATTAGCAATCACAAATTAAGACCAAATCTTAGTCATTAGATTAGGAGATCTAGTGATTGAAATAATGACATTGGATTATATTTTAAATTAAAAAAATGATTAAATAAATTTAAATGGTATTAATGTCAATTCTCTATCATCAAAATCATCTTAAAATTTTAAATTTACGTAACTCTCTCGATTTAAATTATTTTTTCATAAAAAAATATATCAAATTAAAGATAATTTTATAAGGATTCCAATGAAATACCAATTACATATATTCCGACGATGTTCGGGTGATGAAATTTGATAAATTATATTTCAATTTTCGTACATGTTGATAAGCAGATTTTATCAACAAATGCAAAAAAAATCTCAATATAGTGTCACACCCCAACCCCTCTGGCGTGTATATTTATAATAAACAAATACAAATTAAAGCAAAGAAATCACATATTAATCATTCCACCATCCAAATACTAATTACAAAATCCATCATTTATTAGACTTATTTACGAAAATTCTAAATCCGCACATATAAATAAACATCAAATATCATAAACAAATTCAGATCCATATGCATATGCCTCTCTGCTCAATTTATTATTCTGTGACAAATCAAGCTTGGTATCTGCCCGGGATTCCATTGTACATGACCCGAAGGTCCATTGTCATTGTATATATGACCCGTGGGTCCATTGCCATTGTATATATGACCCGTAGGTCCATTGTCATTGATATCAGACTCAGGGCAAGACTGTCACATATCCTCTTTAATCCAAATGACTAAGATAATTCTAATGTCATATAAAACATATATATTGCATTAATCATATTGCACCAATCAAATATCTGTATCACATTTCATAAAATAATTCCAAACAACACATAGTACTATATTAGGTTCTATTATGCCGTCCAAAATATTCATTCTAATTCAACACATGAAAATCAACCACATGCCACTTGTAAAATTAAAAATGTAAATGCCACTTGTAAAATTAAAAATGTAATTTATACAAATCTGATTATACAAGAATCTAACCAAATCTCTTATTCCATCTCCTAATTTATAATCCTCGGTCCAAATTACATAAGCTCTAACCATGTACTTTTTTTTATCCTCCATTCTCCCCACTCCGTCTTTTTTTTTCTTGTATTAGAGCATGCGCAGCGGTGGCGTCCATCGCCACCGCCGTCCGCGCCGCTGGCACGGACGCCATCCGCCGCCGCTGCGCTCGCGCCGCTGGCACGGCGCTGCTCGATGTATCGAGCACGTCCGTGCCAGCGGACGCACACGTGGCGCGCTCCCATTCGTCAACGGCTCGACCGTTGCATTTAAACATTTTTATATATATTTTAAAAAAAAAAACAGTTTTTTATTAAAAAAACCGATAAAAAAAAATTTTCACTTCCCCAAAAAAATATATCCGTTTATAACCGTTTTTTACACCTTTTTAATTTTTTTTTCATTTTTTTATCCCAAAAATACACACTTTCATCTATAAATACCCCCAATTTCACCCCAAAAATTCACATCAAACTACACAACTCTCATCATCATTCTCCAATATCCATTCTCATCTCCATTCTCTCATATCCATTTTCATCTTCATTCTCTCATACCCTACAACATCACTATGTCCGGCCAAGACGATAACCCTTCGGGCTCCCACGGTTGGAACCCCGAATGGTTCGGTTCACAACCGTTTCCTAGTCCGGAAACGGAATATTCGGCCCCTCCTCAAACCCAAGATTTGGCCGTTCCGGGTGGCTACCGTCCATACCCAATCGACGACCAAGGTGCCTCCGAAGGGCGCTACGGGTGGACACCGGAGCCTAGGCCTCGCGCCCCTTCCCAAATGCCGATTCCTCCATCTCGCGCCGGTGTCCGCACACCGTACTCACCGGCGGAGATGGAAAGATTGTTCAAGGCGTACTTGGAAATCTCCGAAGATGCGGTGGTTGGAACGAACCAATCCGGCGATCACTTTTGGTGGCGCGTCTCTAGCCGGTATAATGCAAACCGGCCGCCCAGAACGATCGAGCGCAACGAGAGTATGGTGCGCAACTGCATCGGCCGAGCCAACGAAGAAATTGGCAAGTTCAACGGCTATTTCATCCAGGAGTCCCGGAATGCCGGGAGCGGCCGAAGCGAGGTCGACATCATCACCGCCGCGCTGAGCACCTACCAATCCATGAACGGTAAGTCGTTCAAATATCTTAACGTTTGGCAGGAGACGCGGACGCACCCGAAGTATAAGGGAGGCATAACATCCTCCTCTAGCGGCTCCTCCAAACGATCAAGGTCGGTATCCCTATCCGACTCCGACTCGGAAGAAGTGGCTAGCCAACTCGCCGGAGCTAACTTGGGTAGCCCTGACGCCGGACCGAGCGGTTCCCAACGCCGCCCCCAAGGAAGGAAGAAGGCGGCGGCCAACCATCGTCGCGGCTCGACTCCCGAAGCCACTCCCGAAGCCGCTTCCGCTCCTTATGTGCCACCTCCACCCCCGAACAACTCGCTGTGGATGCTCTTAAGCCAACTCAATATGGCCGATAGGTCATCTATGACCCCCACGCAACTTGAAACACACGAGACCATGATAAAAGGTCTCCAAAAATAATTGGGGTTGATCCCGCCGGATGCGTAGTCTTATTAGGAGTTTAATTATGTAATTTTTAATTTTTAAGATTTTAATTATGTAATTTTTAATTTTAAGGAGTTTAATTATGTAATTTTTAATTTTTAGGATTTTAATTATGTATTTTTTAATTTTATTTGTAATTTGTAATATTTATTATGGTTTTTAAATGGATTTTAATATTATGGAAATGTTATTGTTTAATTGAATTTTATATTAATTGTGCTCGTCCTTGCGGAAGAGCACAGTTGTGGGTGTTGTGCTCTTGCCAGAGAGTATACATGAATAGTACCGCCCGGGCCCACAACCGTGCCGCTGGCAAGAGCACGGTTGTGGATGCTCTTATACTTTCTCCAATATGGAAGTGTCCTCTATTAGCTTAGTAGAGACTCTAAATTAGTCCCACATAATAAAAAAGACATGCATTGATTCTCTAAGTCCCACGTATCATCACATTTCACACATAAATATATTTATTAAAATATGACGGCTAAAGTTTGATTAATACGAAACATTTCCTAAGTTAGGCATCCCCATATGTACAAATAATATATAATAAGGAAAATAAAAGCACCTATATATAATATTATAGAAGATCACTACATAACTACTCCTAAAATTGAACTAACGCATGCACACGCACACTTATATATGTGCATGTACAACCATATTAATTTCACAGAATTAATTAAAATGTCCGTTTGATTGCTACTAATTTTGTATTTTCTACTCCGAATAATATTTGTAATATACCATGAAAATAAATATGCTAATAGGCAAAATAATACATGTTTTGGATTAGGAATGTCACATATAGTATGCAAAACCTCAATATAATATAGGTAAAATATCGATAAAACTGTGTTTATATTTTCGTGTACTTGTGTTGATATTCTCTTGTCATATTGTTGATATTGGTAATACATTATGTTGATATAAAAAAACACCCAGTAAAATTATCGTATGATAACATTATGACGATATTACCCTTTTGTTGATATTTTGTCTACTATTTATTGATGTATTTTTATTCAATCTCAGCCTTTGATTTTTGGATCAAAGGGTCCAAATTCAGTCTCAATTTGGGATTAAGGTTATAAACTTAGAAGACAGCCCTTAATAATAGTATTTAATTTTAAGTAAAATTTATTAACCACTTAGAATTAGTGTTAGTTTTGATTTCATTTACATCTGATTGCCTCATTTTTAATGACATGGAGTAATCAAATAAATAAATATACTGCTTTTCCAACTAAAAAAAAAAAAGCGAGCAAGTCTTTTCACTTAGCTGTACGTGGCCCATCTGTCTGCCACGTGGCATTCGTTGCATCGTTCGATCTGATAGTTCTAAATTCGCGCGCCTTTTAAATATTTCCACCTACATTCGTGGATTACAAATTTACAACAAAAGCCTTCAGTGATGGGTAAAATTATTAAATTAGGTTAAAATTTAAATAATGGTCCCATTACGACAGCAATAAAATAGTTAAACGATACATTATACATTATCCATATATACTATTATTTTATTTATAATTAAAATTATTATATTGTATTATATTATCTATACTATCATACTACCCGCACTACTTATGCTATTTTTTATTAGTCTCTCTTATTTTACTAATTATATATTAAAATTTGTATTTAACCAAATATTCATACTACTACTTTTTAGGGACGGAGGAAGTATTATGCATAAGCAACTAGATTTTTATGTAAGGTAATAATTGCGAATAATTTTAAACTTTATTATTTTTCCAATTAATATGCAAGAATTGTGAGAGCATTAAAAAAACTAGTGCATCGCTATATTTGTTATCGTTCTAATCTCTTAGTGGATAATATAAAACCCAGAATTATTAATCTTTATAAAGTACTTACATGTTAAGTTCCAGGAAACTAATTCTTGCAAAAAAAGATCAATTTTTTTGTACTAGTATAAAATTAAAAGTGGAAAATCAAAGGTTATTGAAATAGCAAAGACAATAGTACAAAAAGGAAGTCCGACTCCAAAAGTTGCTGCATAATTGATGAGAATTTGTTGGGCAGCATGAAATTTGGTCGGTCATTGTGGTAAGTTGATATAATTATTTGCTAGGTTAATTTTTTGGTAATTAGTAAGTGGTAAGTTGATATATTTATTTGCTAGGTTATTTTTTTGGTAATTAGTAAGTGTATCTATTGGTGGGGCTTGTTACTATTCCTCGCGCTGATTTGTAGACACTTTAATGAGTGAGATAGCTGACCTAAGGATTTAAAAATGCTTCATATCCAAAGGCAGAGATCGATCCTCTAATCATTTGGTTAAAAATGGACGAGTCTCACTCGACCAGACCCCTTGGATTTATTTGCTAGGTTTTTTTGGGTTCACTAAAATTCGCAATGTTGTTTTTATAGTACATAATCTATTAGAGTCAATTTGGTAGAGAAAATAATAAATTAAACATGATAGGAATATACTTCTATTAAACTGGCCTTATAGTTATTAAATCATAGTACTGTTTTATATAAATTATATTTAAAAAATTTTAATATGACTTATTTAGATCTATACAAATATGTTTAACTTATCATTGCCACGAGCATATATATAATTGTCATTTTGTAGGTAATTTGATTAAAACTTTCGTACATGTATATTGTATGTACAAGGGACAAGGGTGTATTTTTTTACACAAAATTTGTTGTAAACTGAATAAATTCAATTTATTATGCAATTATCTATAAATTATATAGGGTGTACCCTTAAAAAATTAAATACGATGGATCCAAATATATAGAAACTCATCATATATTTCGCCTGCGATTTAATTTGTTTTGGGAAGTAATTTAGTATTCCCGACACAAGTAATTAACTGAGTCGTGGAGTATTATTTATTTGAAATGTGCAAAGTTGAATGAGTCATTTTCTTTACAAAAATAAAATTTAGTCCCTTTTTACATTATTTTTTTTCTTACTTTACTAATGCAAATATGAACATACATTGAATCTACATCCTTTTGTTTCTGTCTTCAAATTATGCGTCACATGTCCAAAGATGAAAAAAGTTTCTCTTCTTGAACCAATTTTTTGTTTCTAGAAAAATAATAAATTAAATTAGATAATAGTAATATATAAACGTCGACGATTAATTCTAATGAATATTAATCGTCGTGGCCTAATAATTTACAAGATGGTGAAGCGTTAGCTCAAGTTGCAATGAGACTTTTCAGAAATAATTAATTCATATAGTACTATATTTTATGATGAAAATTAATTTGTGCTATGATTTTCAAATCCAACAAGAAAAGAATATTACTTACATTAGTTAATTTTTACGGAGCGGATAAAGTAAATATCATAGAATTAGGACTTCTGGATTTCTGATTTTTTTTAACTCAATGTCACACCCTTTTTTAATGCGTCCAAGGAATTAATTTGCCATATATGCCGATTAATATTCATTTTCACTATTGATAGGTAAGCATAGTTTGTAAAGAAAATAAGTGGATCTAACTCTTCATTTTTCACATGGCAATGTGTGTCTTTGAAGAGAGATAGAGAGATCACTTTTATATGATTCTATTGTTTTGCAACATGCAATTGCTTGCCCTTGCAGTTTCTTCAATTATTTTTCATAATTATTGCAATTATTTACTTTTTATTATTTTATAGGGAGCTCATTTAATTATTTTATATGTTTTGACAATTTTATGTCTAAGATGAATTCTTTTTTCTCTACAAAAGGATTTAATTAGACCTATTGGAACGATCCTTAAGCAGAGATAATTATAATTAATAATTTATACTACTACTTAAAATAAAAAAATCTACTAACAAAATATCGCATGCTGTTTGTATAGTTTATATTCCAATTATTGTTGTACTAAAATCTGAATTGCCTCCTCGAAATAAATATTGGTGTGGCCACGGTGTCATTTACGGAGTACTAATTATATTATGACATTTTGTTGGACCCAAAATTTAACTAAATTTTAATTTCATGTTTGGGGATATTTGGACAAATGTTGTTGAAATTAAAATTTCTTTTGCCATTTTGGACCACTTGTTGGCCTAAGTTTTCAGACCTTTATGTCGCACTAAAATGGGTATATAGAATTTCGAGTTTCTTCATTGTGGGATCTATTTCACTTTACTTTGTTATTGTTCTTGGCCTGTTTTTTATTTATTTATTATAAAATAGTAACAACTTCACTTGTATAGTTAGATCTATGGTAGAAGGTACCCCCATCCTTCATTGACATGAATATGATCATCTCATTATCTTTGATCAGTGGGTTAATTGCATTTTATATGACGATATTTCAATCTTAGGTATTGATTTAGTAAGTTGACTAAGTTCTTCTTCGCTTTTGAATTTCTTAATTGTTGTTGATTGACAGTGTGACGCAACATATAACACATTTAAATTCTCTAAAACTACCAATTCACGCAATTTAAGCCTAAGGTATTTTCCTTTATAAGTCTTTTTTTACTATTTGTGGTTATCAAATATTAAAATTCTCAAAAAATACTCATACCATGAGCTGTTGTCGTCACCTTTAATTTGTGAATCAGTTTGCCTCATGTATGATAGATGTCTCAATTTTAGGAACCACTTCGTAGATTTGGCTAAATCATATTCGTATTCAAATTCATACTAGGTGATGGCTGGCGCAACTTAAGACACATTTACACTATTAAAAAGGGTTATTTACCTATAAATACATAAACTTTCAACATTTTGTGAAATTTCCCCAAACTTTATTTTTTGAATATAAATACATCAACTTTGAACTTTTCTTATTTCTCCCCAAACGATAAAATTGAAACTGACGTGGCAATTAAAATTTAGGCAATGCACTAAATCGACTAATTTTCAAAAATAAAAATCCACTTCATCAATTTTCCACAAAAAAATCATCCACCTCGCATCTTTCACCTTTATTTTCTTCTTCCCCGGTACTGCCGAAGTAGGAGAAAAATCTGAAGTCTGATTAGTTACAATTTGAGAGGGTAGGAAGCAATCCTCTAACACTGAAGGCTGAAGTTTGAGAATTTTATAGTTGGTGGCAATAAATGTAACAGCAGTAGAAGAGATGAGATGGATATAACAAGTGGAGAGACTAATAAGTAGAGAAAGAACGTCCAAATTGTGATATGATAAGGAAAAGAGAGAAAGATGAGCGAGGAAGAAGAAATATAGTATATCTGAAGTCTCACTGGAAACCTCATTCTTGGGTGAGTTTGGGAGTAATTAAATACATAATTATTCTCCTACTTCGGCAGCAAATCAGATACAGATTTCTTGGGTGAGGAAGAAAATAAATAAGAAATATTTTTATGGGCGATGAAAAAATCTCCTTTATTTTCTTAGAGACGAATTTGGGGAGTAAATCAAATTCAGAAAAGTAAAGAGGATTTAAGGAGACTTCTTCTTAGAGCATCCACAGTGGTACGGAATTCCCGGCGGAATTCCCCGCGGAATTCCCAAAAACACCGCCTGCCACGTCATAAGGAATTCCCACTGCACTGCCACGTCATAAGGAATTCCCACTGTACAGTGGCGTAATTCCCTGCGGAATTCCCAAAATTAAAAAAAATTCACAAATTCACAAATTAGACAATTTCCGTAAGTAAACAATCCCGCCGCCGCCCCCCTCGCCGTCGTCGCCGCCACCCCCCTCGCCGTCATCGTCCGACATCCCGTCGAGCCCCAAATCGCGGCGCATACTATCGAGGAGGGGCTTAAGCTTCCGCTTGTAATGGGGGTCGGTCGCTTGGCGCCATTCAACCATCGCACGTAACAAGGTTTCATGTGCGGTGATGCGGGCGAATGATGGGTTCTCGGGATTGTTTTGGGGGGGGAGGGTGCTGCCGATTGGGCCTCGGTGGATCCGCTGGTGCTTACCATCGACATCCGCGCTGTGGATTTTTGCCCAACCGAGCGACGGCGGCGCGCCTCCGATGTGGGTGTGGGGAACTCTGACTCGGGAGGGTGAAGTTCCGCGGAACCAGCACTGCTACTGTATTCTCCGGAGGCGCTAATCTTCGTCCGCTTCGGCCAGCCGGATTCAACACCCGCAGTGAACTTGGGAGAAGACTGCACCACAAGAAACACTGGCCAATACTTGAATTCCCCGAAGCCCTTCTCAGCGTCGGGGAACTGCTGATGAGCCAGCAGCTTCACATCCTCGGCAGACATGCCGCTGGTTGCCGAGCGGAGGTTGTTTGTGTAAATGCCGGCAAATCGGCTGAGCTGCCTCTTCAACCGCTCTACTGTTTCCGGCATTGTTCCGAGTTGTGCGCCTTTCCCCCTTGCAGTTTGAACTGGAGGTAGCTTTGGCTAATGCGCCACCACATCCCGTCGATGTGCTGGTTCGCCCCGACGTATGGATCCTCCACTACACTGATCCACTCCTTCGCCAGCGCGACGCACTCGTCCATGCTCCAGACGGTCCTCTTGCTCCCGCTGGATCCCTCCCCCACCTCACCTCCGTACAACGGGATGCCCCGTCGCCGGTGGTGCGCTGGCGGGAGTATCCCGGACCGGAGAAAGCCCCAACTCCTCGAACGAGAACGGGTCGACGCCAGTGAACTGAGTCTCGAGAGGAGAACTCGGCGGGTTGTCCGTGCCAGTAAATCCATAAAGGGCCGATAGACGTTGTCGACCGGCGATTGGGGGACCCCCTGCCTACTCCCCCCGCAACGACAGGCGACCCTTGCATCTGGGGCATCATCCTCGTACTCGCCCCGGGTATCTGGGGCATCATCCCGTACCACGACGGGTACATGTTGTAGTACCCGGGCATCATTCCCGGTGGCATTTGAGACTGGGGCATCATCCCCGGCATTTGAGGCATCGCAGCGGGCATCGGCGTACTCCGGCATTTGAGGCATCGCTCAAGGCGGGTGAATCGCTGTCGTGGTGCTCCATTGTTGATTCACAAGAAATGTATTTTTAGAGAGAGAGAAACTTGTTAATACAAGTGGTGCGAATGAAATGAAGTTCAACGGGATGTATATATAGGAACCGAAAAAAAAATATTTAATGCATTAAATAGGAATTCCGCGAGCTCAACGCAATGGCGGACGTCCGCACGGAATTCCATGAAACTGCGAATTCCTTTGCGGAATTCCGTATTCGTGCCTGGGACGCGCAATGCGGACGTCCCCCACGGAATTCCCGCACGTAGGTGGGAATTCCACGTGGACGTCCGCCATTGCAGATGCTCTCGGCAGTTGTTGGGAGGAAGAAAAAAATAAAAGAGAAAGATGTAAGGTGGAAAATTGATGAAGTGGATTTTTAGTTTTTAATTTTGAAAATTAATTAAATCAAAACTACGTCATTTTAGTGCATTGCTAAAATTTTAGTTGCCACCAGTGGCGGACACACTGCCGAGGGAGGAAGGGCTTAAGCCCACCCCAAATAATTTTTTTTGATATTTTGTACTTTAAAAAATTTTAAAATTTCTGAAAAATGTCTTTAGCCCTCATCAAACTATAGTATATGAAGTCTAAAATGTAAATGATTGAATAAGAAGGAGGGGCTGAAGATAAGGAAGTTTTAAAAAAATGGCTGTCGTGTTGCTGCTTGAGGAAGAAGATGAGATAAACCATGACTAATTAAATTAATAATAATAGTAAAATTAGCAACTGTCAAGTCCCTTACCTATAGGCTACACCTAGCTATATCACGTGTTCTACTTCTATTAGTACTTACTTTTTAGTGTATTAAAATTGTTCAATTGTTGCACTGTAAGTTAAAAATGTACCGGTACATGTTACCTATACTCATACGAGTATACATTAAGTTTAAATGTTTATAATTTTGATTCATTATTCATTTTTAAATTTTGGAAACATTTTCATCACATATTACACTACTAACGATGTGAGTTCCACAACAACTAATATTGTTTCAACTAGTTTATCAATTTTTGTTTCATACTATATCAGTTTCACTTTAAAACTCGTTTTGCCACAGAAATCTCTATTTTTAAAAGACGAAAGAAGTGTATGTTAACTAAAAAAAATTATTGTACAGCCCCTGTCATAAAATATTTCTGCGTCCGGCACTGGTTGCCACATCAGTTTCAATTTTATCGGGAAAAAACACAAAAGTTCAAAGTTCATGCATTTATATTTAAAAAATAAAATTTGGGAGAAATTTCAAAAATATTGAAAATTCATGTATTTATAGGCAAATAACCCTATTAAAAATGCCAACTAGTGCAATTTAGGGTTTGGTTTAGTTTTTGGTTTAGTTAAGATGAAGACTCATTGTGCACATAATTATTACTCCCTTCGTCAATCAATAATCATTTCAGGTTGTCATTTTCGTCCATCCACCAATAAATGTCTCATTTATTTTTTTTATTATTTTTGTTATAGACTCTACATTCTACTAACTTTATCGCATTAACATTTTATTATAAATGTAACTTTTACTCCCTCTATCCCAAGGTAATTGAAACATTTCTTTTTGGGTTCTACTAATATTAAACTTTATTAAGATATTCACCGAGAATATCTTAATTGGGGTGGGTTGGGAAATAATACATGAAATGTCAAGTATGTGTGATATCTTAGGGCCAATTTTACTGGTCGTGAAAAATACTAGAATTATGTTAGAGTTCATGGTTTTATGGTCCAATATCAAATTAAGAAAAGTTTTCACTTTTAGATGTATTTAGTTCCCATACTCCCCTTATCTCAGTCAGAGTGATACATTTCTATTTTAACATAAGAATTTAAGTAGCGCTTCAATTTTGGTAATGCTTCAATTTTGGTAATGTTCTCATACTTTAATTACACCCATCAAAACAGAGGGAGTATTGTAGGAGTATATTATTAATGAATATACCAATTTATATTATTAACTTTGGTATGTCTAAATAGATTAGAGAATTTTTAATCCATTGTAAATGCACTAACAACTTCTTAGTAAAAAAAGTGGATAAAAAAACTCAGTGATACATGTGCCGCCGCCGCCCCACCTCAAAAACCCTCTCTACTTTAGTCTAAATGTCTTATAATGATTTTTTTAGTCTAAATGTCTTGATCGCTTAGTTAATTGATGTTGATTTAATATTGAAAGATTACACAAAATGAAGTTAATGTTTCCGTTGAAATCAAATTGATAATGTGCTTAATTATTTTTCGTAATAAGCCTTAACTTCACTTCCGTTTTCTACTTTTTATACTCAAACTATTAAACATATAGTAGTATATTTATGTTTTTAAAGAGACATAAAATTAAATTCAGTGTATATAATTTATGAAGAAATAGGCAATTGTATTTTTGTCCTCGTTGGCATTTGCCTCGTCTGATCCACACACCACTATCTCATACAGCTCATTTCAACTCACGGAGAGAGAAAAAAGAGAAGAAGTCTTCGTCCATCATTAACATGGGTATCTCTCAAGAAAAGAATCAAGAAAAACCACACAAAATACCCACCTGCCAATTGTTACAATTTTATATTAAACCGACACTTCTCTTCACCGAGTGCCAATGCCAATGCAATAATAGCTTCTCTCTTTAGCTAGGGCGTCTGTTAATCCGTCATTTTCAGCTCATTGTTAATGCAAATTGGGTTTATTTAAGTATCAAAACCATTAAAATAAATCCCATTTCTTCCTCTCTCGCTTTGCTGTGTCTGCGCCAATGGTGCTCGCATTTCTCCTCTCTTTCCATTGATTCAGCCTCTGTTTCCATTTATGAGCTGAATTCTTCGCCATGGACACTAAAGGGAGGCTCGTTGCTGGCTCGCATAACAGGAATGAGTTTGTTCTCATCAATGCTGATGACATTGGAAGAGTAAGATTTGAGTTTTTCATCTTTCTTGAGTTTTTTCCTTGTTAAAGATTTGATCTTTTTTGTGGGATTTCGAGGTTTTGACAATTTGAAAACCAACTTCTTTCCTACTTTCATTATAATTGAATGTTTCAGTTTAACAACTTTTTTCCCGATTTAGTTTCTCTGAGCTCCAGCTTTTCTAGATTTCCTGGCCATTCCACATTCCTGTCTTTTAGTTTTCACTCAACTGAATTTCTCAGTTTCTTGGGGCTCTCTCCGGATTTTTCTCACTTTTTTACAAAACTGTAATAGTCTTATTCGAGTCTTTGCTTCCAATCAAATTTTGTGTTTGTTGGTTTTAGTAATTTCTTAATCTAGTGCTAATCTGTAGATTTCCCTGTTTGGCAGGTGACTTCTGTGAAGGAGTTGACTGGGCAGATTTGCCAGATTTGTGGAGATGAGGTTGAATTCAGTGTAGATGGAGAGCCCTTTGTTGCTTGCAATGAATGTGCATTCCCTGTTTGTAGGCCTTGCTATGAGTATGAGAGAAGAGAGGGCAATCAAGCCTGCCCTCAATGCAAAACTAGATACAAGCGTATTAAAGGTGATTTATTTGTTCTTTTATCTCTCATCCTAACTTCTGAATCTAGTTGTTGAAATTAATTTACTCATTTTCTTCAAATTTTCAGGGAGTCCGAGAGTGGATGGGGATGAAGATGAGGATGAGTTTGATGATTTGGAGCACGAGTTTGATTACAATGAGTATGAGCAGCAGCACATTGCCGGAACAGCCTTTTCTTCCCGGGGCATTGGCCGGACTACCTCCGGCATCACCACTCACTCGGAGATGGATCCCTCCGCTGTCAACTCCGAGATCCCTCTCCTCACTTATGGCCAAGAGGTAGTTAGTTGACATATATATTGTGAGTGTAAAAAAAATTAACTGCAAGATTATAATAAATTTGCATTTTGATTCTCGATGAAGGATGACACGATCTCAGCCGATAAGCATGCCCTAATTATCCCTCCGTACGGTGGCAAGCAAATCCATCCTATGCCCTCTGCTGATTCATCCATGACATGTGAGTGTTTTGTGGTGTGATTGTTGATACTTTTTTGTTTAGTGATGGTTTTCTTGATCTCATGTTTTGATGTGTAGTTCCACCGCGGCCGATGGATCCGAAGAAGGACTTGGCCGTGTATGGCTACGGCACTGTGGCGTGGAAGGAGAGGATGGAAGAATGGAAGAGGAAGCAGAATGAGAAGCTTCAAGTTGTGAAACATCAAGGAGGAAAAGGGGGTGGGGATGAGCTGGATGATGCTGATTTACCAAAGTAGGTCCATCCTTTACCAATTCTCTGTTTTCTTCCTATTTCAAGTGCTTCACAGAGTGTCGGTTGTCTCACATTTAATGGCTTTATTTCCTAAGCTTTTAATACTTGTAATGGAATTGTGTACTGTTTGACTTATAGCTTTTGCCATCACTGCTTTGTAGCCGTTGTAAAAGCTTGTTAAATTTAATGGTATTTAAAATTGACCTAAACGTTCTAACTTCTATTATTGATATAATAAACTACCTTGTAAAGTAGGTATTTCTTAGCAAGAAATGAAATATTGGCTTTATAGTCTACTATTTATTAGCTGAGAATTTCGGCTGCGGAGGTGAACTTTACAAAGCCCTGTAAATATTGAGAACACGAACGGAGAATTGGTAATGAATATGATTGAATCGTCAATGTTATTCATCATCCATAGGTGTTGGAATCTTGATAAAGAGACATCAAGAAATATGAGTATGTGAAATCTGGGATACAATGTGGCAGATGAAATATTAGATGGTCGAGATTAATGAAACTTGAGCTGATGTGGAGGAACCAAGACAGCTAATTTAGCTTATAAATTAGAGATAAACTATAAAGATTTTTACACTGTACTTTCCGAAACCTTAAAGTTTCTCCCCTTAAAGTTTCTCCAAAAGTAGTAAGTGCTATAAATGAATAAACTCAGCTACTTTCTTCCATTTTAGATTTGTCAAAACTGCTAATTTCTCCAATGTTGCATAAGTAAGATGCTTAGGTAAATGTATCATTGGTATTTGCCATTTATGTCTCTTCTAAAATATAGAATGTCCTTCCTTTTTAGCTTTTTGTTGTAATTATGTAATCTCAAATCTATTTTGTCCATGTTGACAGAATGGATGAAGGCCGACAACCACTTTCGAGGAAGATACCGATTCCTTCGAGCAAGATAAGCCCATACAGAATCGTCATTTTGCTGCGTGTGGCAATTCTAGGATTGTTCTTTCATTATAGAATCCGTCACCCCGTCAATGATGCATATGGACTGTGGCTAACATCAATTATATGTGAGATATGGTTTGCCATCTCCTGGATTTTCGATCAGTTCCCAAAGTGGTTTCCAATCAAGCGAGAAACGTACCTTGATAGACTCTCGTTAAGGTATACATTTTCTCCTTTTGTGTGCGAGATGTTCCCTCACCATCTATCTCTCTCTCACGATCATGCTTCTGACCACTGACATGCATGTCACACTTCTCTACCAGGTACGAGAAAGAAGGCAAGCCCTCAGAGCTAGCTCCTATAGACATATTTGTGAGTACGGTGGATCCTATGAAGGAACCTCCGCTAATTACGGCCAATACCGTTCTTTCTATACTCTCTGTGGATTACCCCATTGACAAGGTTGCTTGCTATGTGTCTGATGACGGTGCTGCAATGCTTACTTTCGAAGCTCTTTCAGAGACGTCTGAGTTCGCTAGGAAGTGGGTCCCATTCTGTAAAAAATTCAAAATTGAACCTCGTGCTCCGGAATGGTATTTTGCGCAAAAGGTTGACTATTTGAGAGACAAGGTAGAACCAACATTTGTGAGGGAACGTCGTGCAATGAAGGTATCCAGCCTCTCCTTTGTTTCTATTGCGTACCATTTGCATTGCTCTACAAGATGTGTCGAGTTGTGTTATTTTCATTCAAGAAAACGATAAAGACTGGGTTTGAACTTGTTTTAATGCAGAGAGAGTACGAAGAGTTTAAAGTGCGGATAAATGCGCTGGTTGCAATGGCGCAGAAGGTCCCCGAGGAGGGCTGGACGATGCAAGATGGTACTCCATGGCCAGGAAACAATGTCAGGGATCATCCTGGCATGATACAGGTATATTCGACTTTCTGATTTCATCCCATCTATGGCACAACGAATTGCTCTAGAATTAACTTTATATTTGCTTGATAGGTATTCCTTGGTCAAAATGGTGTTCGGGATATTGAAGGTAACGAGCTTCCTCGTCTTATATATGTTTCCCGTGAGAAGAGGCCTGGATACGAGCATCACAAGAAAGCCGGTGCCATGAATTCTTTGGTAACTACCTTTTTTACTATTTTCCTTTCTTGGAGTTCTGTATACCAACAAGCTATCTAACCCTAAGTTTGCTTCTTTCTAATTTGAAGATACGGGTGTCGGCTGTCATCTCAAATGCTCCTTACCTACTCAATGTTGATTGTGATCACTACATAAATAACAGTAAGGCTCTCAGAGAATCTATGTGTTTCATGATGGATCCGCAAGCGGGCAAGAAAATATGCTACGTGCAGTTCCCTCAAAGGTTTGATGGAATTGATAGGCACGACAGATATTCGAATCGCAACGTTGTCTTCTTCGATGTATGTTTCAAAAACCTTTCCCCGTGTTAAAGCTTCGGAATTGTGGTTTTGCTTCAGAATTGTGGTTTTGCTTCGGAATTGTGGTTTTGATTCATGAATGATTGAATTTATGTTTGTTCAGATAAATATGAAAGGTCTTGATGGGATCCAAGGTCCAATTTATGTCGGAACTGGATGCGTCTTCAGAAGGCAAGCACTTTACGGACACGACGCCCCCAAGAAAGCGAAACCGCCGGGGAAAACGTGCAATTGCTGGCCAAAATGGTGCTGCTGCTGCTTTGGATCTAGAAAGAAGACTAAGAAAGGGAAATCGAAGGATGACAAGAAAAAGACGAAGAACAAGGAAGCTTTGACTCAGATCCATGCTCTTGAAAACATCGAGGAAGGAGTTGAAGGTGAGGATATACCATAAATGATCATCTAATTCAACAGTTATATACCACGCTAATATAAACATATGTAAATGTAATATTTTATATCTTATTTTTATAGTTTTTTGACATTTTCTCCCTTGTTGTGTGGCAGCAATTGGCAGTGAGAAGTCAGCCCTGATGCCCCAAGCGAAACTCGAGAAAAAATTCGGACAATCACCGGTTTTCATTGCATCAGCACTCCTAGAAAACGGTGGGGTCCCTGCAGGAGCAACATCTGCGTCGCTTTTGAAAGAAGCTATTCATGTGATCAGCTGTGGCTATGAAGATAAAACTGAATGGGGAAAAGAGGTACACACTACACTAGCTGCTTGAGATCATTTGTTTCCCACGTATAGTTTCTGACCCCGAATGTGATATATTGCCAGGTTGGGTGGATTTATGGTTCGGTTACTGAAGATATCTTGACCGGTTTCAAGATGCATTGCCACGGCTGGCGGTCGGTCTACTGTATGCCTAAAAGACCGGCATTCAAAGGGTCTGCCCCAATCAATCTTTCTGATCGTCTCCACCAGGTTCTCCGATGGGCTTTGGGATCAGTCGAAATTTTATTGAGCAGGCACTGCCCCATCTGGTATGGATACGGATGTGGTCTTAAACCACTGGAGAGATTCTCGTACATTAACTCGGTTGTCTATCCATTGACTTCACTTCCATTGCTCGCTTACTGCGCTTTACCAGCTGTCTGCCTGCTTACTGGCAAATTTATCGTCCCAGAGGTCAGTTATCGTTCCTTTGCAAACGTGATGTTCGATCGTTTTTCAGTCGAAGCTTATATAAAGTTGTTTTTTCGTCGTATCTGCAGATCAGTAACTATGCCAGTATAATCTTTATGGGGATGTTCATATCCATCGCTGTGACTAGCGTTTTAGAAATGCAGTGGGGAGGCGTTGCGATCGATGACCTGTGGAGAAACGAGCAGTTTTGGGTGATCGGAGGCGTCTCATCTCACTTCTTCGCTCTAATCCAAGGCCTCCTCAAAGTTCTGGCTGGTGTCAACACAAACTTCACCGTCACTTCGAAAGCAGCCGACGATGGAGAGTTCTCGGATCTGTACCTCTTCAAGTGGACGTCTCTGCTGATCCCGCCCATGACGCTGATGATCATCAACATCATTGGAGTGGTGGTTGGAGTCTCGGACGCCATCAACAACGGGTATGAGTCGTGGGGGCCTCTATTCGGGAGGCTCTTCTTCGCCCTATGGGTGATCGTCCATCTGTACCCGTTCCTGAAAGGTTTCATGGGGAGGCAGGACCGCCTCCCGACCATCATTGTGGTGTGGTCGATTCTTTTGGCCTCGATATTCTCGTTGCTGTGGGTCCGGATCAACCCCTTTTTGTCGAGGGATGGCATCGTGTTAGAAGTGTGTGGCTTGGACTGTAATTAGATGATACAAAAGGGTAAAGAAGTTTAGGTGGTGTCGGAGTTCCATGTGTAGGAAGAGAAGCTGCGAAATCGATATCAACGACGGTCCGAGAAGGTCGGAAAACTCTGGAAACGGCAGCTCTCCTGTGGCCTGGTGTGTTGCTGTCTGTGTAGTGTAGATATAATGATGCGAGCTCACATACTTTTATTTGTCGTGCAAAGAGTTTTTTTTTTTTAAAATTGTTATGTATTCTTTGTGATGAAGTTGTGTTCTGTAAAACAAATACAACGCTACAATTTATATTTCATTCTCAATAAAAGGTCTGATGCGATAATGTGCTTTCACCCTTTTGAAAATATTGTCTATTACTGAATTTAGCATCTTAGATAACAGACTGAATATTTGATTTGAACCGAATCCTCGATTTTTTTTATATCGGTGTGGTTTAAATTAATGGAAAATTTTGGTTTTCCTATGTATAAAAATTGTGAAACCAAAATTTATTTTTAATATTACATGCTTCCCTTCATTTTCTTATCTCAAAATTATTAAAGGAAGAGAGAAAAAGAAAAATATGTTAGTGAAAAATGAGTAGAAAGCGTTTTCATTTGTAGGAGATATCGCAGGGAGCATGCATTATATATCTAAAACAATATCTATATGTGTTGATACAAGTATATTTTTATGTTAATCATAGAAAATTATTTTTGGAATTCCGTTTTTTTTTTATGTTTTGAGATATTTTTGTGCTATTTCAATTTTTGGTGTTCGGTTTTTATATTTTGGATTTTGGAATATATTTGTGCAGTTTTGGGGTTTTTATTAGTTCATACTGATTTATGTAGTTCGGATTTCTTATAATTTGGTTCAATTCGATTTTAATTTTCACAAAACTTGATTTTTTGATTCAATTCGATTTAGACAAAAGTTGAACCAAAAACAGAGAATGGAGGGAAGATGTTTCATACTCCCTCAGCCCTACAAAAATATGTATTATTTCATTTTTAGTCCGTCCTATAAAAATATGCACTTTTCAATTTTTGAATTCTTTTTTTTTTGATAAGGTTGAAATCATTTTCTACCAATAATATTTTAATTACTTTTTCTCTTTACCTCTCTTTTATTTTTACCAATTTTGCATTAAAACCAATGCCGAATCCAAATCCATTTTTTCTATGGACGGAGGGAGAAAGGAGTACTAAAGATATGTCTGCATGAGAAAACATCATCACGAAACAGGCGTCAAAGATAGAAAGGGTAAAACGCGACTTCTTCAGATCACAAACCGCGACATCATCCAACACTGCGAAAACTGCCGCGTCACTTCCTAACCGCCATTTTTGTATGGATACGCAATTGCTCAAGCTTTCTCACGCATTTCCGCTGCCAATCAAATGGGCTCCTGCTGCTTCCAAACCACCCCTTAATCTCCCTTCAATTCCCCAACCAAAACCCCCCTTTCCCCCACCGTTTTCGAGAAATCTCACCGCGACGGCCGCCCGCCGCACTTTCGACGAGGCAGCCTACGAGGCGGAGCGGCTGAGCTTGGATGCCGCCGCCCGGGACTCCATGGCCGAGCAATCCGCAATCGAAGGCGACCCCAAGGCATGGAAATGGGTCATCAGGAAACGGATTTGGGACTTGATGGAGGCCCGGAATATAGCTCAATTCCCCCGCCCCGTTCACCACCGCATCCCCAATTTCACCGGCGCCACCGTTGCTGCTCAGAAGGTATTCGATTCAATTTGAAAAATTGTTAAATTATGACTAATTTCTTCTTCTCGGCTGTGGCAGTTGAGTGAATTGCAGGTGTTTAAAGAGGCAAAATGTGTGAAAGTTAATCCGGATACGCCCCAAAAACAAGTCAGATTCCTCACACTTAATGGTAGCCGTTGCTTATGCCTAAAGCTCTTTCAGTTTTTGCATTCTATTTCGTGTATTTAGGGTGTGTTTGGCTAAGCTTAATTTACAAATGATGATGTGCTGTTTCAAAAGCTTACTTTTTCTAGATATTATAAATTGTTTAAGAGCTTATTTTACTAATCCCTATCTATATCTAGGTTAATCCGGGAAACTAAACGTCGCTTAGGATTTATCTGTTAACCAAGATAAGATTTTACGTGTTGTTATAAATGTCGGGATAATCAGGCTTGCGTTATGCACGAAACATTTATCGAGTTTGGATGGTTGGATCATGGTCGTGCTTGCTATTTGTGTCTGCGGGTAGGTGGCAAAAAGCTTTTGACTCCACAGCCACGTCTGAGGACCGGATTCTTTTCTGTTCTTGAATACTCAATGTTAAGTCCTGACACTATTAAGGAGGCATGCACATCTGTCGGAGTAGCCAAGTATGGCAAGCCGATAGGATTGGAGGAAAAGATAAAAGTGGACTTAATCGTTGTTGGTTCTGTTGCTGTAGACCCAAAGACCGGAGCAAGACTTGGCAAGGGTGAGGTATAAGATGCTATCTTTTTTTGCATATGTTTTATGGGAATGGGCCGTACCCTTAAAATGTTTTGTGGAATGATAGTCATTCCTCTCGTATCATAAATCGATCCCTATGCGCTATTTGTCTTGTTTGTAAACGTTGGCTGCAGTTGGAGTTATGGTATATATTTAATGGTGCAGGGATTTGCTGAACTTGAATATGGTATGCTACGTTACATGTGTTCCATTGATGATTCGACACCAATTGTCACATCTGGTCTGTTCTCTGTGGCTTTTCCTTAAGTGTTCTCAAATCCACACAACAATTGTTTAATTTTTCTCTTGATATAGGTTCAATTGATTACTTCTATATCGTCTCTATGTTAATTACGTATCTTAGTTCACAGCCTTTCGAATAAATACAGTCATACTTATATATGAATCCATGTAATGTAGGGACCAATGAGCATTGTTGCTGAGGTTCAATACTACATTGATATTCACTGTCTTCCTTCTTATAATAGTTTTTACTTTTCCATATTGAATGACTCGACGACCTTAATGTTTTTCCCGGTTCATCTGATCAACCATTTCATTTTACATATAAAGTGCATGATGAGCAATTGGTGGATGACATACCCATCGAAAAACTGCTGGTCCATGATGTGCCCGTCGACATCATATGCACTCCGACCCGAGTTATCTTCACCAACACCTCTATTCCAAAACCTCAAGGTCAGTTCCATCTGTTAATATTTCAACGTTCATGTTCAAACAACCTGCAAACGCAATGATATGGTTAGTTATGATTGTTCTCTTGCATTATCATGGAAGAAAATGACCTGATTTCTGTTGCTTGTAGGAATATACTGGGACAAATTATCTCCAGAAAAGCTTGGTCAAATTAAAATACTAAGGGAGCTAAAGAGAAAAATTGAACGCGAAACTGGGGAAAAGCTTCCCACAGGCCCCTCCGAGAAGTTACCTCCTACAGCGCGAAGGAAGCGCTGATGCATCAAAAGCCAACTTGTGCCTGCATTTGCTCATGTGCCTTGGTTTATCCATGCAAACACTTGCTTCCTCTTCTTCTGTGTAAAGAATAGTTTAGTTTATGAGTTAGACAATTCATATTGATGTTGATTTTGATTTAATTCATAAATCAGAAGAATTGAGTGGCAAGTCCCACATTGAAGAGAGTAGGAAGATGTATCGTGGGATGTATTATAAAATGAGAATCGAATTCCTAATTAAAATCATGCAGCCGTGCGTTGAGCACATAGCGAACTATTCTTTCGCCTTTTACTAAAGAATACCTTGTGCTCGTCGCTATTTAAGCGGCATACACTTCTTTTTGGAGGGTTGTCTACTTGACAGCCCAATCAATTGTAGTTCAATTTCCTTTTATTTATTTCCTACGAGCAAACAAAAAATAAGTCGAAATTAAGGCTATAATCAGCTACATTCTAAACCCCTTTTTAGTTGCCCGTCATGGGGGCCGGCACCGGCTACTAAAGCAGGATACTCATCAAACCGTGTGTGCAATCCATAAAGCGTATCAAAAAACCTCATTTTTACTTAGAAAACAAAGAAATAGAGTGGAAGAATATGATGCATAGCATATATAATACTCCCTCTGTCCCACAATAAGAATCCTATTTTGCCATTTCGGTCCGTCCCACAATAAGAATCATATTTCACTTTTACTATAAATAGTAAGTATGTCCCACATTACACCAACTTATTCTACTCACATTTTACTATAAAACTACTATATATATGTGAGACCTATATTCCACTAACTTATTCTATCCACTTTTCTTTACATTTCAAAAAATCCGTGCCATAGCTAAATAGGACTCCTATTCCGGGACTTATAAAAGGAGAACCGAATTCGAAGTTAAAATCATGCAGCCACACGTTGAGCACACAACACCCTATTCTTTCGTCTTTTACTAAAGAATACTACTCGTAGCTATTCAAGCGGCATACACTTTTATTTTTGGATGGTTTTTTGTTCAACACCCAATCAATTCTAGTTTAATTTTGGTTTGTTTAAATATAATCTTCTCGGTAAAATTATCAGCCTATCGATTAAAATAATATTATTAGAGATAAAATAAAAAAATTACTGAAATAGGTGTATTATAATATGTGCGTCTTACATATTTACGTTAGATCAAATTATTTCGGTCTTCGTTCGGCATCATGGAATTGAGCTTGCAGAATGGAGCCTTTAATTTCAAATCCGATGTTCGGTACCATAAAATATTTGGATTTAGAATTGAATTACTATTCCAAATTTTCTCAATTCCACAATTTGAATTTAGCATGAAAAGTAAACGACTGAAATTTCACGCACTACACACACTACACCCACACATTGCCCACACTGCACACACACTACATATCAATTAGAGTATATCATTTTTACCGAACAAAGATTTGAAACTGAATTATAATTCAATTGCATAGAATTCTAGTTTTAATTAAATTCCAATTTTGTGGATCCTCGTTGAATTAAATTTCCTATAGCAATAGGTATTTGAATTTGAAAATAGGATATTCTAATATCAAAATCATTGTACCACAAACTATTCTTGGGATGAGCATTCAAATACAACGGTTAAAATGTTAAATCCATCAGAGTATCAACTCCTCTTTTTTATTAGTAGAAGAAAAGAAAGGAAATAATGGAATAGAGAGAGGCAAGTTCCACATCGAAGAGAGGTTAGTTGAAGTATAACATATATGGAGTATTATATAAACACAACCTAATCCAAAGTTGAACCAATTCTAGTTCATTTTTCGTATTACCTATATTCAAGTGGCATGCTTGTTCAGCCAATTGATTAACTTGATACAAAATCAAAATTTATAGAAAAAGGTTTATAATGGTTAGAATTTGGAATAGGAGACTTCAAATTTCAACAACTTTGTTTGTCCAAATCCTTTGAGATGACAATCCATGATTTATAAGAGAAGCAACACGAATGTAGTTATTCTACAGAATTAGATGAGACAGTTTAAATTCCAAACAATTTGGAACGAAAATTTCATTTTCCTTTGTAGGTCAGAATAAGTATACATTTTTGTCAAGACATAGTGAACTGATCAGGCCTAAATATATAGGCGAAAGAGGTTCCATTTCTACACCAAGAAAGACTAGCTATAAGCGGAGGAATTCTCTATTGTTATCAGAGGAAAAAACAAATTAAATTACGCCGCCGAACAGCACATTTGTGTCGGAGAAACACACGGCAATGTGTTGCTAAATCATCATTCTACCAGGAGGGATCCGGTTATTCTGACGTGCAAGCTCTTCAACCGGAGAAATGACCTGAGGCATTGACATCCCCACCGAGACGATGATCTCTGAAACAAAAAGGGGAAATGGATTCAGTACAGCGGCTAGAGTGAAGATCGGGTATTAGAATTAGCTTAGCAGACAAAAAAATGTTCTAAATTTGATGTTACAAGGTCACAAAAATCATCAATGAGCTTAGCAGAGAGGAGTTCGTTGTAAATTCGATGTTACAATCCATATTTTTCTTTAGAAACATGAAAGGTACCCTGCTTACCTATGCCCTCTCGGATAGACAAGTTTGGCCGAATGATGTCTTTTGAGCTAACTAGAAATATGTCCCCGATGTATAAATGATTTGTTGGCACGTACACAGAGCATAGTTCTTCATCCCCATTATCTCTCTGACATGAAAAAAACAATTCAAAGGAAAATCTTGCAAGTGATACGGATATAATTTAATGCAAATCAATTTACCAATAAGGCCTATCTTGTCAACAATGTCAAGTTGTAAAATGTTGACCACTAACATTTATTTTGATGCCGCAGTGAAATACAAGTTGTGACTTGGATATTTAGGAGTCCCGACAGCTTAGTTTTAGAGAATACTTAAAATAGAACATATTTCACGAACCTGAAGAACTACTGATGATGTAATAAAGCCAAAAGCATATTCTCCAACACGAGGATGGCGAATAATAGCAACCTCCTTGAAAGCAGTTGTATTCTGATCTGTAATTTTATACACAATAAAAATCAACAGCAAAATTCTGTGTGAAGAGGAAAGATACTAGTAGATGTTGTAATCCGAAAGGATATAACAGGAAACAGCATACAGCACACTCAGGCTCAAGCTCGTTATTTTTGGATTTTTTATTTTATTTTTGAGATTAAAAGAAAGTGATATCTAACAGTCTAAGATTGTCTGAGATTATAACATAGCTTTACCAGTTAACTATTAACGAGACTTTAGTCAAGCAGTTACTTAAAATGATGCTTATTGACAACAAGACATGAACATGGAAAATGACAATTACCTGGTGAGATTGCAGAACTAATTTGCTTCGATGCTGAATATATATGTCTTACAAAGGGCATTCGCTTTATAAACCATTCTCCTATCAAGAAAACAGTGGAACCCAACCATGACGAAGCAAACATACCAACAAAGAAAATAAAGATTATTGATGTGATGAATCCAAGGCCTGCACCAGAGAGATATAAAGAAAAAATCAGCCATAAATAAATCGCACATGAGGAAAAATCCACATGTTTGTGACCAATGGATCGAAGAATTATGGTTCGCATGAAAAATGTTGAGTTAACTGTCAATCAGGACCAAGGATAAATACACCCTTAAGAGCTTCAAATAGTATCATGACTAAAGAACTTACCAAATATTTCAATGCCAAGCCTCTCATATATAGGGCTGAAGAAACCATCAACGAACTGGATGAACCACCACGTGATAAAAAATGTAACAGCAACTGGAAATAAAACCACACTGTAATATAATTTTTTATTAGAAAGGGAAGAAAAAAAAAAGAAGTGAATAAGATGGTAAACAGTATCACTATATTGAAGCAAAAGTCATTACCATCCAGTCATGAACTTCTTGGAAACCCAACTCTGAAGAACAGCATAGCAAGCCTGATAAAGCACACACATCAGGGTGACCTCACTTTATAACGACATGAGTCCTAGCTATTTACCAAAGATACTCAACATAAAATATATAGGCTTTGCTAGTAACACCAAAACTTTCTAAATGACAATCTAAACCTGAGGATGGCATAAGTATGCTGACTTCACCTTGAACTTAATTGGGTGATTGTTATTTTCAAGTAAACATTGGAATAATTTATTTATTCATTATAGAATTAAGATTCTACTAAAAATCATTTTAATCAAAATAAATTCGGGCCCTTTTTTATGTTATCAATAGTAAAACCAAAAAATACCACAAAAAATAATTAAACCAAAAGGGATCATACAATTAAGGTAAATAGTTAAGTATTTTAAGGTAAATACATAATTCATATTCATAATTCAGATTGATAATTAAGTATTTTGAGTAAAATACATATCATAAATCAGGAATATAATTAAGAATATTATCAAATTATATAAATGATAGAAAATAGAAAACTGCATGGGAGAACCAACCAACTACCCAAATTGTTATCAGATAATTATATTTTCTTGCGTTAGATCGTACAAGTTATCTACATTACATCACCCACCCACAGGGTGGAACAACTCAAGTGGACCCTACCAATACCATTTCTATCCATACACACACATTACACACTCTAGATTCAGACTGATAACACAATATTTTTCAAGGATAAACTTAACATGAAGTGTTTGTAATAAGCAGATTCCTTACACAATTGCAGCCAAACCAAACCACTGAAAACACAGAGGGGATAGAATATAGTATGTCCGGAAAGAAACTCAATAGTCCTGTAGTTAGCAAGATGCTGAGAACCATAACTTAAATATAATATTTAAAGCATTTTGCAGTATTCAACAGCTGGATAGAAAGGGGAATATTTCATAGGTTTTATAGATTTTACCCATCCATCTTGCTTCTGTATGGATACATAACACAGTTAGTAGAGGTGCCTCAAACGTGACATGCAGGAATTTAGTGTGTTCCTTTTCTATCTCTTCTAAGTTCCATTTCTCTTTTTCACACAGGTTTGGGTGGATACACAATCTTATACTCACTGGACACTGCTGTTATTCAAGTTAAGTTTTAGTTGCTTGGCTCTTGAGAAATCATATGGCATTTTCTTTGTTTCAGAAATAATTCATGCAACTGCTACTTAAATAGTGACCTTGTCCTAGGGCTCCTTTTAGGCTCCAACTACTACATCAATGTTTTATGAAAGTGCAGAACTAGATTCAAATCATTCAATTCCATTCTTTATTGTTCTTCTTAGGAATAATCCATCAGCTAATGTCTCTGTCACCAATTCTGATAAGTTCACTAAAAGTTCAAAAAACAGAAGAAATAAACACTAGTAAATAAAAAAGAAGTAGAAAGGAAGCCAACATACCAACTCTTACACTTTGAATCTCCAAAAGGAACTTTCCTTTTGAATGCATCTTATTTTCCATAAAATAGTCAACTCCAATACGACAACATCCCAATATAATGATCTAACAAATGAAACCTTTAAGAGCAAAATCCATTTAACAATGTAATATCCACACACAATCCAACACCCATTATGTGGTTCAGCAGGAATCACCAATCATTTAATGCTATACCAGGATATTGCATTATAGAATTTCATACAATTCACCCCCCTCCCTTGTACCATTTTTAATTACAAGTCATTTTCTTTCTATAATCTATATTGTGGTTAAATGAGTAATTGTTCAACAAAATCACAAACATGATCTATTCTTATTAGTGGAAAAAAGTAAACTTTGCAAGACTATATCATCGCTCACTGGATCAAAGTAATTAGCTGCAAGTATCCAAGTCCATCAATGCCACAAAGACATACTAAATTCTCAAGCATTTTGAGTATGCATTAACATCATTACATAATTGGAATTCAATTTTTATCCTCTCAGAATTTAACTGATCTAGTCAACCAATATCCGACTCCAATTCACGCAAACACCTAAAGTACCTAACAACAATGCACAAGTAAACAACAGAAAGCAGCGATAACAGTAAAACCCCCAAATAATTGAAATATTCTTCAAAAAATCAAGCAATTGAGATATGTGAATAATGGAAAGGCGATCTGACCTTGCGCGTGGAGGAATTGTTGGGGGAGTGGGGCGGGGATTTGACGGGATCTTCAACGTCGTCGTTTGGGCGGGTCGGCGAATTCAACAACCCTGAGGCCGTTGAGTCCTTCTTCCCCCGATTGCTGCTGCTCTCCGCCGCCATTAGTTCCACTCTCATTGGCCGGCAGAGTTGAAATTGAGAGAATTACAGTATAGAAGAGTGGATTTTGGGGAATTGCGTCAATTTCGTAGATTTTGTAATTCACTTTTTCTCCATACAAGCGCCAATAGATTTGGATATTTCAAATTCACCCCTCAATGTTCACAACCCATCAAAAAGTATACTCAAATTCTTCAATGTTAACATTTACTAGTAACTTTTTATATTAAGAAAAGTTAATTCCTTTGAGAATAATTATTCTAATTTGTCATTTCGGTCCCTCTATAATTAACCATCTCGATTCACTTTTACTATAAATTGAAATTAGATTTCACATTTCTCTGATTTATTTCATTAATATTTTATTACTATAAAACTAGTATATAAAAATGAGATCCATATACCACAATTTTGTTTTCACTTATTTCTAGAAACTCGTATCATTATCTTTTTTTTTATTTATTTCTTAAAACTCATGTCGAGCTCAATGACTCTTAATCGCAGAAGAAAAAGTATTAAACAACTTTTGTTTTTCAGTGCTTTCCATGATGTTAGTTGTTAAATAAAGTTCAAATGTATTGAATCAATTCGTATATCAACGAAGCATTTAATGATATAATTAATGTGAGTTGCAAATTTGGATTTGACTAAATAATCCAGCGCTATGTGCATTGAATTTTGAGGTACTAATTGCATTATTGTAGTTTAAATGAATGTTAAGTCATGTGGATTAGTTTAGAAAGATAAAAATCGTACTCCTACTTTTTTTGTCTTATAAAAAAAATTCATTTTGATCAGTTTTTTACATTTTACAAACATATATATTTTCAACTTTTGGACACTTCACTACACATTTAACAATTTCTTAAATATTCATGACGTCAAGTAATGAATTATTTTGTGTGACGCGGGAAGGAGTATAAATTATTTTCTTATATATCTACTCAAATGATTTAGAATTATGTCATATCTAAAAGTCCTTTACAATTCATATTATCTTACTAATTTTTGACATTTTGTAAATCACTTTTTCTCTATACATGCCCCAATAGATTCGGATATTACAAATTCACCCCTTATCACAAAATTCACAACCCATCAAAAGAGCATATTCAAAATACTCTGAAATCTGAAAATTTGATCGGGGACTAAATTGAAATTTAAATGTATTGAATGTACTGCAATCAAATGGCCATAAAAAGTTAATTAAAACGTCTTTGATCCCACTTAATGATATACTCCATTTGTCAACAAAAAAAAATAGTCTCATCTATCTATTTTGGTCCCTTTAAAAAAAATTATCTCATCTAAATGGAAAGTTTCTCTCAAATATTTTACCAATTTTTTAACTTTGCATACTTTTTGTGTTAGAAATTTGGACTTGCACATGACTAATTTAATGTGTATAACTATCTTTCAGTTGCCGATCATATAAAGATTAAAGTTTGGGCTAAAGTGTATTTATTTGTTATGGAAATAAGTGTAGATACCAATTTGTGATTTTCTATTTGATGATGGACCGAATAGAAAATAAAGGGGTTTATATTTGTATAAATATAAACTAGGGTTATGGTCCCCAGATGTCAGAAGAACATTCGATATCTCTATATTCTCTCTACAGACTATTGTGAAGAATATCTCTGATCATTTGGAAGATCCATAGCCGCTGCAAAGCAATTCCGCCGTTCAATTCGTTATGGATCAAGGTACGCTTCCGCTCTACAGTTTATATCATTCTCCGTCGTTCTCGCTTAATTATCATAGAGAGCTTTATGTAACTGTTCACTCAATTATTCCAACATTTTCTCTTTCTCTCTTATATTTTACCCATGTTTTATCATCCTCTCTCTTATTTTGTCAATTTTTCATTAAAACCCGTGAAGTTAACTACGAAAGAAGCACAACACAAAGCTCACTAACATGGTCTCTGTGAAGTTATGCCCGTGCAAATCATGTTTGAGTATTGAGCTAAGAATTGTTGGAGCTCGAGGAGAAGAGCAAGAAGAGAGCTCGATTAATGGGCTGAAACTAGCCGTTTGGAGATAGCGGTTATAACTGATTTTCAGCTGGAGAGTTAAGTTAGATTCAACTTGTAGTCTCTCATATATATATATATATATATATATATATATATAGGGATGTATTCATTTCCTTTTTCTATATTTCCTCCTTTTTCCTTCTTAATCTATACCGTCAATTACATCAATCCGATGGATGCTAAAATTCGCAGATCACATTTAATTATAATCAATTTAATATCTAAAAAGGGCAAATTTGGTAAAATATTATGTTGCGGTTATGGAAAATCCATGATTCCCTCCTTGAAGATGTTCACGTTCTTTTTTTCATATCTCACGGTGAAGAAGCAGGGCTTGAAGTCAGGCGCACTTTTTTGTATTTTGATTTCTAGCAGCAAGGTTTTTTTTTTTTTTTTTTTTTTTTTTTTACACCTTTCTAGCAGCAAGGTTTCAAGTTTCACATTTCTCAATTTTGGCGTGTATCAATACGTGGTCTTTCAAGCTTGTCTAATTGGTGTCGTAGCAATCGATTTCGAGCAATAATAATGGAAGAAGGTAAATCTGATTTGGTTTTTTTATTTTTTGGTTCGGATGTCAGGGTTCTAGTTGCAGCAGGCTGATTATGAGATAGTTAATCACCAAGTATTTCGTGTAGTTCGTTTTCATGGTATTATATGATCGTTTGCTGTGATTATTTGATTGCTCGATGTGATTTTTTAAGAACAGCAATGTTCAGGATAGAGTAATTAATCAGCGACGAATTTAACGACTTCTTCCAGGTTTTGCTCGCGGTATAGCTACAGCAGTAGGTTAAAACGATGCATGTAATGCACAAATTGATCACGTATAATGAATATTTCTGCCTATATAATGCATACTTCTTGACCAGCAATGCATAATACCTATGTAATGCATTTATTTTTGTGTCCTTGTTTTGATATTTGTCGCACCTTACTTGTTTTCCCTAAGGGTTTAATAAGCCCGGGGGCTAGTGTATAGTACGTACACATTACTAACAACGTGTTAGAGTAGTTCGTGTTTGACCTATAAATTCATCATGTAAGTCTCCAATGCACATTGTATGCTGAATAATGGTCGTACAAATAATGCACTAACTGAATATGCGTAATGGATTATATTGTCTGTATAATGCATAAAATCTTATGTCCAATGTCTATGTTGTGCCAATTAAGATAGAACAACTAGTAGGTCTCGTTTGTCTTGGGATTAGTTATCGGCAAATACTTTTGATCTTTGGTACACGTTTCTTGTTTTTCCCTAAGGGTTAATACGCATAGGGGCTAGGGTATAGTACGTACACATTACAAACAACGTTTAATTTTAGCGTTCATTTTATGTATACATAAAATACGTACTTCTCCAATTTATATATGTTTGTGCATTAATTGTTTGCTTACTACATCGCAAAGTTGTACTTTTATGCTGACCCCTCTTTTAATTATGTACAGTGGTCCTTGTACCTGAATGTTCTCCCGATCTGAAGCCTGTTGTAGGTCAGAAATTCCAATCCTTGGATTTCGCTTTCGCTTGCTACGAGGTATATGCCCGCGCTGTTGGCTTTGATACGCGCAAACAAGCTATGAGGAAGGTTGACGATGGCCCGACGTGGTATCGTGTTGTATGCAATAGGGAATGAAGGAAGAAGGGTGATGAAGATGACCAGTTGAATGCCCGTTCTGATTTCACTATAAAGCGTAGGAAGTTATCTAAGCGGTGTGGTTGCACGGCTAGTATATGTGTGTAGGTAACTCAATGATGCCATGGATACTTGTGTTTCCTACTGCATGCAAAATAATGACCATTTGTTGATGAATAATGCACAATTTTAGTTAAGTAATGCACATATAAACAGGAAAAATGTAATATACCAAATACAAAAGTATGTAAGACACTAAACAATTACACGATTGTAAAGGACTTCACAAAACAACTTACGCATATAAACATCATAACTCTCATAATGCATAATATATTGTAAATAATGGTGTAATAAGTAATCGTAATGCACTACATAAACAAACGTACTGCACATAATACATGTCTGAATAAGTGCATTATTTGTGTTACACCGTGCATTATATACTGTGTTATTTTCCATAACATGGAATACATTAAGGATCCTTCAAGTAATTTCAAATTTTATTTGGCTGATGTGGACGGTGATGCTTCACTAAAGTAATGTACCAAATTCAAAAGTACGCATAAAAACAGAAAACCAACTTACGCGTATAATCAGTAGAACTCTCATGATACATAATATATTGTAAATAATGCCTTTGTTTGTATACATAATGCACTGTATAGATAAACCACAGATGTCCGCTAGACCAGCTCGGGTGTGTGGCCTCCAAGACAGACAACACGTAGCCACACCAATTCAGATTGTTGATATCAGCAACATGGTCGATGAAATGGAGAATCTTCGGCTTGCAGTGGCCATCACTAGGAGTTTCTATCAACGCATTTTCAAGGAGGAACATGAACAGCTTCTTGAAGTCGTCTCCACCATCAACCTCGGCCATCATAAGATGTGCAATGTCTTTTGGTGTCATTTTAAAGCGACCCTTCTGGCATCTCTCTGCCACTTGGTCGTTGAAGCCGAAGTTTGACTGCTTATCCTCCGACCTTGATATCAATTTTGGCCCTCGAGGGAACCCCAACGTGAGGTGCACATCCTCCTCGTCTAGAGTAAGGTGTTCACCGCCGGTGAGTTGAATTTGGCAGCGGGGCAGATTTAAGGCGCTCAGAACCCAATAAGCAAGATACGGCGGGATTTCCTTAACGTCAATATCAAGGACCGCCCCAAATCCTATATCAGTGACAACCTTTTTTTGTCGGGGATTCAGCCGTTTCAGGCAGTCTATGAATTCGGACGGAGTTCGACGGGAGTAGAGTCGATCATGTTTTCGCCCTGACAACCAGAAGTCCCAGGAGCTATCTAGGCTCATCCTGACAACCAGAAGTCCCAGGAGCTATCTCGGCTAATCTTTCTCTGAGTTTTGTTGCAAGCGCAACTGGAATAATGTCATCTACCGCATCTTCTATGTCTACTCTAAACAGCTTATCTGAAATGGCACAAACAACACATCATGAACAGATTATATAGACTGAGTACTGCATATTTAACAACATATTATGCTTAAGTCATAACAAATAATGACTTAAGTATGTTTCTTACCAACCACAACAATTACCATTACTAATGCTTAATATGCCAACTATAATGCATACATGATGGTACATAATGCACAATTTAAGTTCAATAATGCACCCTAAACTTTTTCTTGAAGCCAGTGTGTATAACACATGGGATACACTACATACACCTATAAAATGCACCATATACTTCAACATATGCAATTTTAATTTACATAATGCACTTTATAGCTAGTAAAACAACACCATCTGAATAATGAATGAATAAAACCCTACCTATAGCAAACACAGTGCATTAACACAAAAGAAATTACTTAAGTGTTTTTCTTAACCACCATGGCTAATACAATAGCAATGCTGAATATTAATACTATAATGCATAGATCTTTGTATATAATGCACAGGCTAAGTTCAATAATGCATATAACTATATGTCTTAAAAATAAATTGTATAACACACAAACTTGATGCACTATGAACAAATAATGAATAAAACCCCACCCATAATGTAGAAGATAAAGAAAAAAATGAACACTGTTGATGCACGTTTAATCAATTTATATCAAATCATCAATCAGATTCCTCTGTAAAAATCTGTGGCAACAAACCAATACAACCAATGACCAATGTTAAAAGCAACATGATGCATACATAATGATACATAATGCACTGTCTGGCATAAAAAATGCGCACTGAATTCTTACATACTGTATTCTGGAGCACACTATACTACATTATGCACAATGTAACACACACAATGAATCTCCAAGCACTTAAATAATGCACTAATCTCCAAACACATACATAATGCTTAATATTAATACAATAATGCTTAATATTAATACAATAATGCTTAATATTAATACAATAATGCATACATCTTGGTAAATAATGCACATGCTAAGTTCAATAATGCATATAACTATAAGTCTTCAAAATACATTGCATAACACACAATACACTGCACCCACCTCTAAAATGCACCATATACTGCCAGGTATGCTATTATTCTTTTAGATAATGCACTACATATTAAATAAGAGTACATCATGATGCATAAGGAACAAATAATGAATACAAACATACCCATAATACAGAAGATAAAGAAAATAATGAACATTGTGGAGGTATCGTCTGGCCTACCCAAAATGAACAAATAATGAATACAAACCTACCTATAATGCACTGTCTGGCCAAAGAAATGCACACGGAATTCTTACATAATGCATTCTGCAGCACACTACCTATACTCTACATAATGCACAATTCAAAACCCTCAATGAATCTCCAAACATATACATAATGCACTAATCCGAACAAACAATAAATGTATATACTCTTGAGCACTGCACATTAAAATACCCCTAAAATGCTAGTTTTACAGCAAGTAATGAAACTAGACATCTAAATAAGACTATTCATATTCATAAAATGTGAAAGCACATACAAGATTATTTCGAACCAATTGACCTCAAAACAATTACCTAAAATGGTCCAGTAAGACATTTTTACACTGTATAGTGAGCATCAAAGAAACATGCAAGTAGCAATCCTCAACAAAAATAATACTGAAAAGCACAACCAACGAGTGCAATTTACCTGCTTCCTGTGATGCTTGCGAGCGAGGACGACCTCTTTTTGGCATATTTGATCTGGAATAAACCGAAAGAAATAAGATACCTGAATCGAGACGTGGTAAACCCAACACAATGTCGAGCACTCATAATCAGAGACAACCCTAGACGATTACCTAGGTAATTCCGATATCCTAAAGCCTAGGCATACGCTCAGTTGAATGTTTTCCCTTTACATACCTGCGAGATTTGTTGAATATGGCGTGCAAACACGTCAACGACGGTCGATTTTGTGGCAGCTGTAACCGCGGTGGAGTGGAATCGACGCAAATCGGTGGCGGAGGCTGTGGAAATCGAAATTTGGCGGATGTAATTAGGGTTTAGAGAGGGGAAGGAGTGGGGCAGTCGAGGAGTCGCCTGGAGTAAATAGGAGAAAACTGAAGAGTGGAAGATTGCAAATGGCGTGACATTCGCAATTCCCAAAAAAATGGCGGTTCCAATTTATCAAGTTTACTATATTACCCCCGTAATGCACAACGAAAGGAGCTATAATGCAACGCGGAAATAATTAATAAGGATTAACGTGGTCCGTTGATTGGAAGGATCTAACGGTTATTATTAAGAAGAGAAAAGGATCTTAGAGTGGAAAAGGAGAATAGTGCTCCCCTATATATATATATATATATATATATATATATATATATATATTAGCTCAATAATTTATAGTTTTGTAGAGTAGAGAACACACAATACACACACAAATTGAGAGTTGAGCCTTGTGATTGGCGGTTCATTTTGTACGGTGAGGAACATCTTCTTGAGAGCTAGATCAATAAACTCCGATCATCTTAGCCGTGGACATAGGCAAATTCTGCCGAACCACGTAATTTTTGTTGTGTGCTTTACATTTCTTGTTGTGTGCGTGCAATCGGTGATTCAAACCCAACAGTCTCAACTCTCAATCAGCATAAAAAACACTAGCAAGAACTAAGAAGTTAATGATAATTAAATCACAATGCTTTCCACTCGACTGTGGACATAGTCATGTAAACATTCACCATAGCTTCTGCCTTCTTGAATCAGTTCCAAAACTAAGTCCATCGACATTCATGAAAATGTCCCAACATAAATAAATTTTTTTTATCAAAACCGTAAAATCACCCAAGTGTCCATGACAATTAAATAGGAAATAAAGAAGACTACAAAACTACAGCACTTGTTAAATTACAATTGGGTTGCAGTATCCAACCATGTGTATATACATAGGGGTGTTTGGTTTGCAAGATTGTATCCGAAATTAAATATGTAGTGTGTTTGGTTCTTGGATTCAATCTCACAACTCAATCCTAGATGGATAATTAGTCATAGCTAACCCCCCTATAACTAAAATAATAACTCACAACTCAATCCTAGATTATATTTTAGTATTATTTTATCTAGAAACCGAACACTACCATAATGAATAAATTTATACTAGCCAAAAACAAAAAAGATACTACCAAAGCTGCATTATTTATCCTATTTGGAAATCGAAAATTCTTTTAAAACAACAAACAAAAAATAAGACTTCTTTATCGTTGCAGATATATATTCTCTTTAGAAACACAAGATTTGATTTATCCTTATCCTTATAGATTGTTTTTTCTACCCGATAACACCATATTCAAATTGAGTATATATATACAAATATAGGGGTTATTAATTAAAAGTTTAACAATAACAAGTCTATCAAAAGTTTAACAATAACAAGTGTGAGAGTGTGCTGGAGTTCTTTGGATTTCTTTATTTTCACCTTACATGCATTGCAAAAATAACAAGTGTGATGGTGTGCGGAGTTCCTTCGATTTCTTCAATATCACCTTACACGCATTGCAAAAATGTTTGACTTATGGTCTGTTCTTAATTCAGACATAAATTTAATGTCAAATTAATTTAATTCATTTCCACGCCAAATGCAAAACTGTGCTCGACTGATATTGACTGCTGCACATGAATTATACCAATTCAACAATCCGAGAATAATGTAGGCTTCTTTATTTTGCAGCAAAATGCTTATCTATTTTTATACCAATCAATTTGATTTTGACAATTTCTTTGTATTTCGATGCCTTTTTCACAGAAATTGCAATGTCCTTCGACTGATTGTAGTGGAGATTTCTTAACGTGATACGATGCATGATTGAGTACCTAATAGAGAATGCGTTAGTACTACTAACACTAATATGGATTGCATGAAACTTGCACGGTCTACTACGTATTGGAGCCAATTTGTGCCTACATATGATGTTCATACAATTCACATATGGAGAAGAAAAAGGATTGTTGGGAAGGTGTTGGCATAAAAAAGAAAAAAAAATTGTTTTTGCACGAATTTATATGAATTAGGTATTGATGACTAACCTTACTATGACATGAAAATGATCTCTAATGTTTGTTTTCCAATTTGCAAAGTTCACAAACAGGCGACCCTTCAATTGCAACATATTATTATGTCATGTCCTTTTTGAACTTACTAGGTTGTAGTAAGACGTTGTAAGTCTTGTGATTGGTCTGGTTTCTTTTATGAAGAAATGTATAGCACATTCTTATTCTTATTAAATAGATGACGAAGCCAAAAAAGAGAAACTTGGACCTCCCAGACTAATCTTGAGTAATAGGCAGCCTGAAATCACTAATGATCTCTTCCATTACATATGAGAAGAATTCTCAATCAAAAGCTTAACGATAACAAGTATGACGGTGTGCTGGAGTTCCTTGGATTTCCTCACTGTCACCTTACACACGTTGCAAAAAATGCTTGAGTTACTGTCTCTTCTTAATTCGGACATAAATTCAGTGTGAAATTAATTTAATTCACTTCCACGCCAAATGCAAAACTGTGCTCGACTGATATTGACTGCTGCACATGAATTATACCAATTCAACAATTCGAGAATAATGTAGGCTTCTTTATTTTGCAGCAAAATGCTTATCTATTTTTATACCAATCAATTTGATTTTGACATTTTTTTGTATTTCGATGCCTTTTTCACAGAAATTGCAATATCCTTCGACTGATTATAGTGGAGATTTCATAACGTGATACGATGCATGATTGAGTACCTAATAGAGAATGCGTTAGTACTACTAACACTAATATGGATTGCATGAAACTTGCACGGTCTACTACGTATCCAATTTGTGCCTACATATGATGTTCATACAATTCACACATGGAGAAGAAAAAGGATTGTTGGGAAGGTGTTGGCATAAAAAAGAAAAAAATTGTTTTTGCACGAATTTATATGAATTAGGTATTGATGACTAACCTTACTATGACATGAAAGTGGTCTCTAATTCTTGTTTTCCAATTTGCAAAGTTCACAAACAGGCGACCCTTCAATTGCAACATATTATTATGTCATGTCCTTTTTGAACTTACTAGGTTGTAGTAAGACGTTGTAAGTCTTGTGAGTGGTCTGGTTTCTTTTATGAAGAAATGTATAGCACATTCTTATTCTTATTAAATAGATGACGAAGCCAAAAAAGAGAAACTTGGACCTCCCAGACGAATCTTGAGTAATAGGCAGCCTGAAATCACTAATGATCTCTTCCATTACATATGAGAAGAATTCTCAATCAAAAGCTTAACGATAACAAGTGTGACGGTGTGCTGGAGTTCCTTGGATTTCCTCATTGTCACCTAACACATGTTGCAAAAACTGCTTGAGTTACTGTCACTTCTTAATTCGGACATAAATTCAGTGTGAAATTAATTTAATTCACTTCCACGCCAAATGCAAAACTGTGCTCGACTGATATTGACTGCTGCACATGAATTATACCAATTCAACAATCCGAGAATAATGTAGGCTTCTTTATTTTGCAGCAAAATGCTTATCTATTTTTATACCAATCAATTTGATTTTGACATTTTTTTCTGTATTTCGATGCCTTTTTCACAGAAATTGCAATGTCCTTCGACTGATTGTAGTGGAGATTTCATAACGTGATACGATGCATGATTGAGTACCTAATAGAGAATGCGTTAGTACTACTAACACTAATATGGATTGCATGAAACTTGCACGGTCTACTACGTATTGGAGCCAATTTGTGCCTACATATGATGTTCATACAATTCACATATGGAGAAGAAAAAGGATTGTTGGGAATGTGTTGGCATAAAAAAGAAAAAAATTGTTTTTGCACGAATTTATATGAATTAGGTATTGATGACTAACCTTACTATGACATGAAAGTGGTCTCTAATTCTTGTTTTCCAATTTGCAAAGTTCACAAACAGGCGACCCTTCAATTGCAACATATTATTATGTCATGTCCTTTTTGAACTTACTAGGTTGTAGTAAGACGTTGTAAGTCTTGTGAGTGGTCTGGTTTCTTTTATGAAGAAATGTATAGCACATTCTTATTCTTATTAAATAGATGACGAAGCCAAAAAAGAGAAACTTGGACCTCCCAGACGAATCTTGAGTAATAGGCAGCCTGAAATCACTAATGATCTCTTCCATTACATATGAGAAGAATTCTCAATCAAAAGCTTAACGATAACAAGTGTGACGGTGTGCTGGAGTTCCTTGGATTTCCTCACTGTCACCTAACACATGTTGCAAAAACTGCTTGAGTTACTGTCACTTCTTAATTCGGACATAAATTCAGTGTGAAATTAATTTAATTCACTTCCACGCCAAATGCAAAACTGTGCTCGACTGATATTGACTGCTGCACATGAATTATACCAATTCAACAATCCGAGAATAATGTAGGCTTCTTTATTTTGCAGCAAAATGCTTATCTATTTTTATACCAATCAATTTGATTTTTACATTTTTTTCTGTATTTCGATGCCTTTTTCACAGAAATTGCAATGTCCTTCGACTGATTGTAGTGGAGATTTCATAACGTGATACGATGCATGATTGAGTACCTAATAGAGAATGCGTTAGTACTACTAACACTAATATGGATTGCATGAAACTTGCACGGTCTACTACGTATTGGAGCCAATTTGTGCCTACATATGATGTTCATACAATTCACATATGGAGAAGAAAAAGGATTGTTGGGAAGGTGTTGGCATAAAAAAGAAAAAAAAATTGTTTTTGCACGAATTTATATGAATTAGGTATTGATGACTAACCTTACTATGACATGAAAATGATCTCTAATGTTTGTTTTCCAATTTGCAAAGTTCACAAACAGGCGACCCTTCAATTGCAACATATTATTATGTCATGTCCTTTTTGAACTTACTAGGTTGTAGTAAGACGTTGTAAGTCTTGTGATTGGTCTGGTTTCTTTTATGAAGAAATGTATAGCACATTCTTATTCTTATTAAATAGATGACGAAGCCAAAAAAGAGAAACTTGGACCTCCCAGACTAATCTTGAGTAATAGGCAGCCTGAAATCACTAATGATCTCTTCCATTACATATGAGAAGAATTCTCAATCAAAAGCTTAACGATAACAAGTATGACGGTGTGCTGGAGTTCCTTGGATTTCCTCACTGTCACCTTACACACGTTGCAAAAAATGCTTGAGTTACTGTCTCTTCTTAATTCGGACATAAATTCAGTGTGAAATTAATTTAATTCACTTCCACGCCAAATGCAAAACTGTGCTCGACTGATATTGACTGCTGCACATGAATTATACCAATTCAACAATTCGAGAATAATGTAGGCTTCTTTATTTTGCAGCAAAATGCTTATCTATTTTTATACCAATCAATTTGATTTTGACATTTTTTTGTATTTCGATGCCTTTTTCACAGAAATTGCAATATCCTTCGACTGATTATAGTGGAGATTTCATAACGTGATACGATGCATGATTGAGTACCTAATAGAGAATGCGTTAGTACTACTAACACTAATATGGATTGCATGAAACTTGCACGGTCTACTACGTATCCAATTTGTGCCTACATATGATGTTCATACAATTCACACATGGAGAAGAAAAAGGATTGTTGGGAAGGTGTTGGCATAAAAAAGAAAAAAATTGTTTTTGCACGAATTTATATGAATTAGGTATTGATGACTAACCTTACTATGACATGAAAGTGGTCTCTAATTCTTGTTTTCCAATTTGCAAAGTTCACAAACAGGCGACCCTTCAATTGCAACATATTATTATGTCATGTCCTTTTTGAACTTACTAGGTTGTAGTAAGACGTTGTAAGTCTTGTGAGTGGTCTGGTTTCTTTTATGAAGAAATGTATAGCACATTCTTATTCTTATTAAATAGATGACGAAGCCAAAAAAGAGAAACTTGGACCTCCCAGACGAATCTTGAGTAATAGGCAGCCTGAAATCACTAATGATCTCTTCCATTACATATGAGAAGAATTCTCAATCAAAAGCTTAACGATAACAAGTGTGACGGTGTGCTGGAGTTCCTTGGATTTCCTCATTGTCACCTAACACATGTTGCAAAAACTGCTTGAGTTACTGTCACTTCTTAATTCGGACATAAATTCAGTGTGAAATTAATTTAATTCACTTCCACGCCAAATGCAAAACTGTGCTCGACTGATATTGACTGCTGCACATGAATTATACCAATTCAACAATCCGAGAATAATGTAGGCTTCTTTATTTTGCAGCAAAATGCTTATCTATTTTTATACCAATCAATTTGATTTTGACAATTTCTTTGTATTTCGATGCCTTTTTCACAGAAATTGCAATGTCCTTCGACTGATTGTAGTGGAGATTTCTTAACGTGATACGATGCATGATTGAGTACCTAATAGAGAATGCGTTAGTACTACTAACACTAATATGGATTGCATGAAACTTGCACGGTCTACTACGTATTGGAGCCAATTTGTGCCTACATATGATGTTCATACAATTCACATATGGAGAAGAAAAAGGATTGTTGGGAATGTGTTGGCATAAAAAAGAAAAAAATTGTTTTTGCACGAATTTATATGAATTAGGTATTGATGACTAACCTTACTATGACATGAAAGTGGTCTCTAATTCTTGTTTTCCAATTTGCAAAGTTCACAAACAGGCGACCCTTCAATTGCAACATATTATTATGTCATGTCCTTTTTGAACTTACTAGGTTGTAGTAAGACGTTGTAAGTCTTGTGAGTGGTCTGGTTTCTTTTATGAAGAAATGTATAGCACATTCTTATTCTTATTAAATAGATGACGAAGCCAAAAAAGAGAAACTTGGACCTCCCAGACGAATCTTGAGTAATAGGCAGCCTGAAATCACTAATGATCTCTTCCATTACATATGAGAAGAATTCTCAATCAAAAGCTTAACGATAACAAGTGTGACGGTGTGCTGGAGTTCCTTGGATTTCCTCACTGTCACCTAACACATGTTGCAAAAACTGCTTGAGTTACTGTCACTTCTTAATTCGGACATAAATTCAGTGTGAAATTAATTTAATTCACTTCCACGCCAAATGCAAAACTGTGCTCGACTGATATTGACTGCTGCACATGAATTATACCAATTCAACAATCCGAGAATAATGTAGGCTTCTTTATTTTGCAGCAAAATGCTTATCTATTTTTATACCAATCAATTTGATTTTTACATTTTTTTCTGTATTTCGATGCCTTTTTCACAGAAATTGCAATGTCCTTCGACTGATTGTAGTGGAGATTTCATAACGTGATACGATGCATGATTGAGTACCTAATAGAGAATGCGTTAGTACTACTAACACTAATATGGATTGCATGAAACTTGCACGGTCTACTACGTATTGGAGCCAATTTGTGCCTACATATGATGTTCATACAATTCACATATGGAGAAGAAAAAGGATTGTTGGGAATGTGTTGGCATAAAAAAGAAAAAAATTGTTTTTGCACGAATTTATATGAATTAGGTATTGATGACTAACCTTACTATGACATGAAAGTGGTCTCTAATGCTTGTTTTCCAATTTGCAAAGTTCACAAACAGGCGACCCTTCAATTGCAACATATTATTATGTCATGTCATTTTTGAACTTACTAGGTTGTAGTAAGACGGTGTAAGTCTTGTGAGTGGTCTGGTTTCTTTTATGAAGAAATGTATAGCACATTCTTATTCTTATTAAATAGATGACGAAGCCAAAAAAGAGGAACTTGGACCTCCCAGACGAATCTTGAGTAATAGGCAGCCTGAAATCACTAATGATCTCTTCCATTACATATGAGAAGAATTCTCAATCAAAAGCTTAACGATAACAAGTGTGACGGTGCGCTGGAGTTCCTTGGATTTCCTCACTGTCACCTTACACACGTTGCAAAAAATGCTTGAGTTATTGTCTCTTCTTAATTCGGACATAAATTCAGTGTGAAATTAATTTAATTCACTTCCACGCCAAATGCAAAACTGTGCTCGACTGATATTGACTGCTGCACATGAATTATACCAATTCAACAACGTGAGAATGATGTAAGCTTCTTTATTTTACTGCAAAATGCTTATCTATTTTTATACCAATCAATTTGATTCTGACATTGTTTTGTATTTCGAAGCCCTTTTTTCAAAGAAATTGCAATGTCCTTCGACTGATTGTAGTGGAGATGAAGAAAAGGGATTGTTGGCAAGGTATTGGCATCAGAACATAAATTTTGTTTTTGCATATTAGAAATGGGTCATCTAGTATAGAATGAGAAGGGGCAAATGCCCCACCTCAATTTTTCATAAGCATGAATATATGTAAATTCATACTATTTGCCCCCTTATATTTAAGAAAATAATAATTTATTTGCCCATCTCCTAAAAACACACCACCTTGTACCTTTACATGTATTAATATAATATATTTTGTTTTATTTTAATATTGTTTATTTATATGTTAATATTTTTGCCCCTCCTGTTATAATTTTCTAGCTCCGTCCTTCGACTCACCTCTTAAAAGGCCTTATAAGGGGGAGAGTTATCCACATTTATATATGTCAGCTAGGATCGTTACGGACAAGAATTATGAATTTTAACTTTGCACGAACTTATATGAATTTGGCATTGATGACTAACCTAAGTGGCAGATCCGGGGGGCCTCCCCCCAGCATCTGAGAAGGTTGAATTGTACTAAGGTTTGACCGGAAAAGGCCATGGTCGCCCCCTCCGCTGAAAAAAATTGAGAGAGAAGAAGACTTGTTAAGTGAGCGGCAGTGGAGAATAATAGAGATTTTAAGCGTCTGCGCAGGGACCGAGGGAAGAAGATGAAGTTAATGGACTCCAATTATTGTCATTATTAATGGACTCCACTGTTATTTAATAAATATTATTACTGGATCGTATTGTTAGAGATTTTATTACTTCAAGTCTTAAAACAATAATTGAAATTTACACAATAAATATTATTATGGGCATGTATTAAATACTATATATTACTAGTTGATTATTTTTAAAGCATCAATAGCTTTCATTTTACTTTAAATTACTCCTGTAAGCTGTAACTTTTGTAACAATTTTATAAACTAGCTAGTTTCATAATCAAGTTGAGTTTTCAAAAGAAAACTTTAGCAATCTTATTAATTTTTTATATGCAAAGTGCATTTGCCAGTGAATAAATTTGAAAGTCACTCTTGTTTTAATTTTATCAAATTTCCACAAAATTCTATACTTTTCGTGCCATTAAAGTTGAGTCGTACTCTTTTTTGGGTTGTCCCATTATAGTTGAGTAATTTTCTTTTATAATAAAAAACACACACTTTATCTCTTAATATTCTATCACCTATTTTACTATCTCTTCAATTCTCTCACCTACTTTATTCTTTGTTAATTTATATACTTTATTCCCACTCCACTAGACTAACTAAATACTCATTTCTTAACCTTCGTACCTAAAAGGAACGCTTCTACCACAAAGAGAAGAAGGGTCGAATGTAGTATTCATTTAGTAACTTTTCAGTCTAGCAAGAGTCATGTAGGGTTCATTACTTTTGGTATCATAGTCCAGGAGAAATCGATGAGGTACTATTTTAACATGTTTTACACAATCTTGACATACATGCTTAGATACTAATCCGATTTGAAGTACTTCATTTTCTTATTAGGGGGAGGCCCATACATTGTTGAGCCTCACTAGGTCAGTGGACTGCGAACGACTAGAGCCTTTTAATAGTCCACGAATGCTCCGTTGACAAGGTCCGAAATCCTGAGGCGAATAAATCGTCTTCCTGCCATAGAATCTCACATACGATGTCTAGATCATTGGTTGTTACAGTGTCAGCACGATACAACTGGAGTTAGATCAGGACACATATTTCTCACACAAGACTACATTTCAAAATATATAGAGAGATCGAGTAGCTCGATGAATGAGTTGCTAGACCATCATCATGATTTGGATAGAAGCCTGTAGTCAACATTTCATATGATAAGAAAGAAGAATTGTATGCATGTGAGAGAGGGAGTGAATTGATTTTAAGAGTATAAAAATAAACAAAACAATGAAATAGATATTGAATAGTAAAAACAATGTTTAACAACTCGTTTAAATCATCACGATAATAAATTAGCATTTAAAAAAATGGAACGATCACTAATTTCCATCTACAGAGACTAAAATCACAGATTTGGCTGCTATCCTAATGCATCCATCTACCCATTTTCATGGCCATCATTTTCCTCTTCTTGTGAGCTTGATGCTTGTCAGCAATCTTGCGCTTCCTCTTGGCATTTCGTATCGGATTCACAACAGCCATCACCTTCTCTGCTTGTTTCCTTTTGTCACGCTTTGCCTTGATGTTTTTGCGTATTTGGCTGTAAAATTGGACGAAATTCTGCACTTCAATGCGGTCTCTTATGCTTTCGCTGACCTCTTGCGCTAGTTGTTTCAGGTCATCTGGCACGATTGAGAACGTCATATTTTGATGCATAAAAGGTGGTTTCAAATGATTTGATATGGGTAAGCAATAGTCACAACTGATTCTACTACGCATGAAATCTTTGAAATAAAACTTGAAAAAACAATAGACCTTCTGATGAAGAGTTTATTTGTTATTTATGTATACTTGTATGCCTCCACTTATTTAGATAGACATTGAATCACAGTCGGGTAAGTTGATTTTAGGTTCTGAATGTAACCTAGTGTCTACTCTCTACTTGAACAGTACACAGAATATCATATGTCAATATGTCTTTCTTTTAGCATTTTGTAGCATGGGCGGAAAAGAGAAAGAGTAGTAGTTACCTGGAATAACTTGCCCGGTGAAACCTTCGCAGACTCTGTACAATGGCAGCAGTAGTTGATATGCAAAACTGCGGACATCATCAAAGTTTGTAGGCGCCGATTCTTTATAGAAATGGAGGAGTTTTGGTGATATTGATTGGTAAAAGGCAAATACAATTTTCATCTGCAGAAAAAAAACAAATAGGCCATCAAGAGTGCTCGCTCATAAATCTTGAAGTATCATAAATCCATAAAATGAAGAAATTGTTTATTTTGCAAAAAAAATGGAATCAATTGTATGCTGGATAATCTCAATAGCTATCAAGAGAGTTATTTTCTGTATATATAGACAAACCTGATTAGCCTCCATCTGAAAGGTAAGCTTCCCCATTCTCTGAAGAAAATAGGAAATGAATGGATGCTGATTTTTATCATGTTGGTCACTGGCGTCAGAAATATACAATTTAAGGGTTCTCTTCCCTTTTCTTGGATCAAGAATACCAAAAGCCTTTAGGAAACGGTCTTGCTCGGTACTGTCAAGACTTGACCAGAAACTAGAAACATCCATGTATTCATTCTTCTCTAAGAAAGAATGAAGATGGGAAATTGAGAACACGAGGTTTTGCATGATAACTTTGCCGATTGCATCGTCACTGGATGGCACCTTCAGCTGACAGCATAAAGAAACAGCTAGATGGAAGAGTATACTCGGTTTCATGAGATAGAATGTGTCTGCTGAGGTTTTGCTGTTATCCACTGCTGTGAAGTAAGAAGACAGAATCTGGCATGATATGTTTCGCAACCACAAGTGAGGATGCAAGAGGAATTCACAGATGGTTTCCCAAATAGCCTGTGAGAAGTTATTGAAACAAGAATGAGAAGCTAAAAGTAAAACAGAATCAGTGATCAAATATTGCATAATACAAAGACTGCAGATGTAAAAAGAATGGTGTCAAATTTTAGTGAAAAGTTCACTGAAAGCTTCAAAGAGTAAGTTCATGAGAGGCTCATAGTAATGTTCGGACAGCAAATATCCTTGTTCGTTGAGATAAGTAATAGTAAAATGAATTTGGAGCAAACAAAAATTGTCAAAGTACCGAACACGGGTATAAATGAATAAATTAACAAATGATGTATAAAAGTCATGCTTATGATCTGAAGATCTAGGAGAAACCTACACCCATAACCTTCTAAAACAGAAATAAACAAGAAAAATTTAGTTAGTACGACAGATAGATTAGTGAGTTGTACCTCTAGCTCCCTATCAAGGAACAAATAATGAAATTGATTTAGGATCTTCCCTAACATAACAAGAGAATAATATGCCTCCTTCCAGAATGGAATCACTGAAACATCTGATAAATCTTGTTGAGTTGATGCAAGAGCATTGACAGCGGACTGAAGAATGTTTCTCATTGCTGGAAGTACTCTAATGAGGTTACTTTGAAAAGTCATTCCCATAACTTCCACTAGTAAACCCAAAACCTGTCGAGCAAAATTTTATTCACAGATAATCCTAAAGCAAGAACAGAAGGAAGTGCAAAACCACAAGACCAAGGAATATTGTCCAATAAAACTTCTCTGTTAGCAAAGAACTATAACTAATTATACGATGAAAGATCATACCATGACCCAAATTGAAAACCATGAAGGGCATCTTTAGGATGCTTAAGTGCTCCAAAATCAGGAATCACTGACCTCGGGATTAAGTTTAATAAGTACTAATCCAGTAATAACATCAAAAACAAAAATTCACAAGTTCAAGAATAGCTAGAACTATACATAAATCATAAATGGTTATCTACACAAGGATCTTATACTATGCATGATAAGCATAAACATCAAACTCAGTTCCATGAAAACATATCTTAATACTAGTTCATGTGTTTTCTCCCTATCGTATTCAAAGTTCATGAGTAACCTGTCTGATAGGGTTTAGGGTTCACCGAGTAACCTGTCTGATAGACACAATTACATCTCAGAAGCTTTCAGAAAATAACACAAACTTAAGAAATGCTTTGTTATCCAGCAAGCACAAGAAGCATGCTGGATAAACAGACTAGATAAAATTAGAAAATTTTACGTCACTTTCCTTATTGACGAGTACAAGGCAATGCATCGGACAATAGCAATTTAACCAAACAATGCGATGCAAACTTCTGTTTATCACCACCACTTTTGTTTATATTTTATATTAAGAATTAACAGCAGTTCATCTCAACTACCACTCGAGACCTAAATATCCTATTTAGATTTAAACCTAAATCTTAATCCAATAAAATAACCCATGGTTGCTAAGAATTCCAGAAGCAGTAGTCTTCTAACTTGTTATCCAATGCAACCAGCTAGTTTTAGGTATTTGACCCCAAGCTCCTCACTCCACAAAAATCAGAACATATAACAAGATCATGGAAAAAGGAAAAATGTTCTTGCTCCATCAAATATTATGCAGTTGTTAACGACTACAGATAGTTGTAGAAAACTCATTCCACATGGCCAATGATTAAAAAAAAACTCCCACATGAGGTCCCCAATGGTTCCAAACGACAGGGCGGTACAAGGTGAGTCTGAGAGATGACAAAATTTAGCTAAAAAAATTATTACACTGATTTTACCTGTGCTGCAGCACCCCATAGATTCTGTTTACCACCAAGGTACCAAGACAGGCTATACTCGAGTGCTGAGTGAAGGGAATGAGAGCTAACATGCCCAATGAGACACTTTATTGCACCAGCAGACATCTTTCTAACATTTTTGTCATCATCATTCGCCAATGTTCCGACCAAATGCAAAAACAGTGTTTGGAACTGTGCATCCAAAACATTCCGCGGAAATTTTACTATAATAGCATGGAGCATCTCTAGGACAGCTTCCCTTCCACTGGGATGCTCGTAACTGTAGGAAATATTGGTTATACAAATTATGTTTATATTAAAATATTGGGTGCAAAATTACCAAGAATTTGGAACTGAGTATTTTCACCTCAAATTTGCAAGTAAGAAATCAAGATGTTGTAGCAAGCGTTTCTGAGAAAGCTGGTAACCGAGTAGAAACTGAAGCAGGATTTTACTACACTTTTTACGAATGGGCTCATCTTGACTTTGTACCATCATCTCTGCAACAATCTGGACAAGATCATATATCTCGGGAACTACCAGCTTTCGGTGTATGATAGCCTTCAACAGTGAAAGGGCGACAAATGAGGGGCTTTTTGCAAAATCAACAAACAATGGAAACTGGATCAGCATATGCAACTGATCAGTAGAAAGTGTGACTCTCTCACTTCGCAGAAGAGTTGTTAACAACTTCATACATGACTCAGTCAACTGACAGTTAATTTTAACTGATCCCTGTGCTATAACCAACAAAGAATTCTTTATCTTATCAGCTTGCCACTGCAGGGATGGCAAAGGCAACCGCACTATCAGAGAAAAGCACCTAAATGCAGATGTTATAATGTTTTCATATTTGGAGCTCAAACATTGACCCAATAAACTGACAAAAGGGTCAAGCAGTGATAAAAGTTGTCCATCATCTGCGCTAAGCTTCAATTTCTTCAAGTAGTTATGCAGAACTCCAAGAGCAAATGCTGTTATCAAATGAGAAAATTGCCGATCCACAGTCACTAATCTGTTCGTTTCAATTGTTTGTATACTCTCAGCATCTCTATTATCTGCCCGGCAAATAGAACCATTTCCATGTTCATTACCTTCATCACCAATACCATCTTTAATGAGGCAATTCACAAATATGAATAGTTCAGTCTGCTCCACAGATGGATTGTTTTCAATGCCAGCAGCAATGTGTTTCAGCATATTCTCCAATTTCAACTTAAGCTTTTGGTTGAGCTGCTTATGCAGATGAACTGTAACAGGGGAAAGAAGTTTTAAAGCATGAGTTTTGAAAGTGACACTCTGGGCAATCAATTTTAGAGTTTCATAAGATTTCTGCTTTCTTGTCTCTTTCATTTTAGAAGCAATCTTTTCAACCTCTTTCTCATCAGAAACACCCCCAAGTATATCATTCTGTGCAACAAAAAGGAGGTCATCTAAGCAGTAATCCAATTTCCCGCAGATGGGAGTTGTGAGGAACTTAGACAGCAAGAAATTGAGTGTGTATCCTAACACATGTAATTCATAGCCTCTCTTCAGTATGCCCTTCAAGACTTTGACAATAAACTGCAAATACTCCAATCCTAGTTCCTTTAAGCAAGCAGACAGCGCAGACCTAGCCTCATCACGTACACTTTCAAGCCGGTTTTTCAGGAAGTTTGAAATACGGTGAATGACAGTAGGAAGTTGAGAGTCCATGATGTCACTGGGGAGCAATTTTAGAAGTTTTAGAGCAACCAGGCTGATGTTTACATTGATACTGTCAGAATCAGAGGCCAACAACTTCTGAACCTTGGGGAAAATATTTTTGTGCAAACTCTCCTGTACCAAAGAGGACTCCTGAAAATGGAAACGATCAAGGATGGCACAGATAAGTCGCAACAAAAGTTTTTGCCTATCTGGTTTTAGTGCCAAATTGCGGAAACATCTGACTAGCAAGTCATAGTACTGATGCCACTCCATGCAACCAGATATTGATGCCAAAGCATCAATGCATGCACTTCTTATATTCTCATCCTTCCCATCTTGTGCATCAAATAGCATGCTAAAGAGCAGTGGGACAACCACTTCATAGGTGATGACCTGTAAGTTTCTAAAGATTAGTGATATAACATAGAAATTGCACTACTAGTCAGCATATCTAAAACATGTTTGATAAGCTTACCTTCGACAGATTCCCTGAACTGACAATGTTGCTAAAGCGAGACAGCGCTCTCGCTCTCCTGTGTTTCTACATTGAGGAGAATGACATAAAGCACGGACCACATAAGTATTGCTCTAAGTTAAATATATAATTTTTCAAAGAATTAAGAAGAGGTGTTACCTGCAAGTGTACTATGTTATTGAAGAAATCTTGTTCAGCATCATCACTACATAAGGCCCTATATGAATCAAGGTTTGCTTCATTGGGAAGCTTCAGCACCATTTCCTTAAGCAGATCAATCCATACCTAAAACCACAAATATGCGTTAGATAAAAAAACTGTTGCTTCCAGTATTTATCAATAAACAGCCTGACTGGCGCAATGTAGCAGGATAAATGTTCAAGAGGGGGGGAAATAACTAAGACATGCAATTGGCAGGAAACATCTGAAAAGGCATATAAGTAACTAAAACTGAGGAAAGGCTTAGAAGTAAACGAAACAGTGAAAATATACACATCATTACCTTTTTACCAGTGCCTTCCTTGTTCATTGCATTTCCCATATGTTTCAACAAAAAACTGTTCACTATTGCTCTAGACCACATTCGGTCAGGCTCTGGATATGCATTTAGGATCTCGCCAGAAAATTCAACAAAGGATAGGAGTAATCTGAATGCACTTTGACGTAATATCATTTCTTCAGATGACATATCATGTACTGCATGAGCCAGGATTGGCAATGCATGCTGTTCCCCAATAGTATAAAAGAATTTCACATTAACCTTCTCATAAGTAGAGAGTACAGTGTCATGGTCAAGACCACCCATCTCCATTGCAGAGGTTGCATTTAGCCCTCGAAGAATATTTGCCTGCACAACATATAGGAGAGGCTTATTCTTCTTTTTCATCCAGGGATAAGAATATTAATTATCTACGATAATTGTCAAGAGGATTGCATTACCAATGTTAACAGAGAAGAATCACTGGAGGCAACAATGTCAAGAACATCACATATAGAGCTGCGGATGCCCAAGTCAGCTGAAATAAGAAGTGGGGAAAGTGAACTCAAAATCTTTTTACTGATTCCACTGCCCAGGAGCGTCACCACTCGGCCAATGATTTTCAATACATGGTCACAAGTATCTGCAAGAGAAAAAACATTGGTTGGTAACAAATTCAAATCATGCCTCAAAAGATTGAAATGGTCAAGAAGCTAACCAAAATTGAGGCGTTTCTTTGCGAGAAATATGAGCAATATTTCAACAAATGATTTAGCATCTGATGGTTCCTTCACATACACCGATAACAAGTTGAAGATAGTGATCTCTCTTTTTCCTGGGTATTTAATCAAAGGCCTGCAGAGAAAAGAGGTCAAAGGTCCCCAAATATAGAATATCAAAAGAAATTTCAAATACACATAGAAATTTGTTCTATATATTTGGAGACATTCAAATTTCTGTTGTGAGAATACAATTGGGTTCAGAAACTTATTCCACAAGAAGAGAAATTATGGAGCACATGTAGACAAAAATATATATTAGAAAGAAAACATCATGGCATAGCTTCAAGCTGAAGCCAATCACAAGTCAATATCAATGCACAAAAACACAACATTTTTTTTGGTGCAAGTGGGTGGGTTGAGGGGGCACTTCCACTATCAAGCGACTGAGATGGGGAAATGAATACCTTTTAGTCGCACTGTTTTTGGTGAAAATACAACGCAAGCCGCAGATGAGCTTATCAAGATGAGGAAGTAAAACACTTTTGACTGTGGCATCTTCAGTATCCAATGCATTGTCAAGCTTCAACAAGTTCTTAGTGAACTTCAAGATACAAGACAAAATGGATTCTGAAGCTGGAGGAACACTAAGCATGGAAAAAATGTCGGGTACCAGATTCTCCTCCTTTGATAATAGTGGAACAAGTTTGTAACTTTTACTCATTGCAATAAAACAATAAAACAGTGAACTTGGCTTTTGGCTATGAAGGCATTCCTTCTTAAATTTAGCAACCAAAGGTTTTACTGATGTAAAGAACATTTCCCAAAATGCACCTCCAAAATTATGATCATCGTATTTGCTAAGAACAATATATACGACCTTAAGGCTTAAGGACCTCAACTCCCTGATTTGCTTCCTATCCTGCAAATGAACAAAATTTAAAGAATAAGTCATATCCAACAGAAAGTAATTGCGCTAGCAGTTGGATAAAATATTTGAATACAACTGCTGAGAAAGTACTTTGCTGGATTTAAAGGAAGTCTTGAAAACAACTGGAAATTTACAAAGAAAAACAGATTCATAAGAGTTAACCCATAGATAAAAAAAATATAAACAAAGGAATTTTTCATCCTTCTGACTACAGAAAGCATACAGGTCTATCCTACACAAAAGATACAGAAATCCAAGTATCATACGGGTTACACATGAAAAACACTAGAGTTTTACAGAACAAAAGCAAGGTGGCATAAAATAATTCCTGAAATCCCTGATATAACGTAAAAGTATTTTTAAATGGCTCTGATGTCAAATTTCCATATTGACTGGGTCGCTTTTGATTTATACGAGAAATGCAGATAATTTAATCATTAAGCATAAAATATGGAAAAACTTTGTCTACAGCTTCTATCATTCTCATCAATATAAAACAGTTCCTGATAAACATGTAAATGCAGACAGGGCACAGGAAAGAAGGGAAGGCTGACATTAAGCAGATCAGTCCTCAAATCTTCTCCATACTTGAAAAGTAGAGTGTTACGAAAAAGAAAAGTTAATCAATCCAATTTGACTTCAAATAATTACCTTGTTCTTATTATCCATTTCATCATTGTCATGCACCTCCGGATCTATAGAAGAGTTCTCTACAGGAGATGACTCACTTGTTTTACAGCCAAGAGCTGATGTGCAGCTCAATGAGATGAGGACAACACAGTTCATCAGTAGATTAAGGAAGGGTTTAAGGCGCGATTCATCAAAAACTGCCAAAATATCTTCAACAACGTGCAGGAAACCATATTTCTTCTTCAAAGATAGGCTTTCTATGATATTTGATGTTAAAAGATTCAGGATTTCAGTTGCGGCAACCTCAAATTGATGACTTTTGGATGACGCCCAACAAATTTTGCCCATTTCATCACCACCTTGAGAGATGGGAAGCAGGGGCTTAACTAATAGCCAGAAGAAAAGAGGAAGCTCATCAAGATCAAGCTCAGCTAAAAATCCTAGAACTGCCTTTCGATGATGTACACTTGCATTCTGAAAAGGTAAGACACCTCATTGAGAATTAGATCAGATTATTGACAATTTAAAATGAAAACAACACACAGTAAGAGAGCATGCTACAAACTGGAGTCAAGAGCTTCCATCATCCAAGTTCTAGATACAATACCTTCTGGGTACCAAGCATCTTTAAATTTCTAACTTTTGGTATCAGTATCCGTACGACTATAGGCACAAGATAAGCTCTATGTCGCTCATCAACAGAATCCATCGAGGTCCTGGATAAGCTCCACCTGGCAAGCTCATCCCGCAGATTTTTTGCATTTATTAGATTTTTCAGATTCTCATTGTATGGAAGCAGAAAGTCATCCTTCCAGTTCAACAGGCAGTCAAGAACTTTACTCTGTATATCAGCATCATTTTGGTCGAGAAGCCTGTAACACCAATATGACAAACAAGCCCAACCCAAACACAAAAAAGTAAGATAAAAGGAATGTGGGGAAAAAGTAACAGGCGAAATAAAATAAATACTAATATGTAACTGCAGCCACTTGTCAAACCAACCTGTATAGAAGAACATCTTTCAGAAATAGGCCTTGATAAAAAGACCTAGGATTCCGCAACACTCTGAACAAACTCAACCACTCTTTAAGAACTCCCTTCCACTCTTTCTCTTTATGATCCAGTGTATATGATTCAACACTGCAAATTTGAAATAATAGTTACAGATGGTCATTGGTCAACTAAGATAATTTCATACAGACAAGAAGAATAAGCAAATATAAGAGAAAATAATAAGCATAAAAGCACCTAGTGACTTCTTCAACACTGTAACCCAGATATTTAAGAAACAGAGGTACGATTTGCCGAGAGTGAGATTCAGCCATAGAAGGTACTTTCTGTAAAGACTGAATCAAGAGGGACAAGATTGTTACGCAGGGAGTACTGTCAAATACACAAATGATATCCGAGTTGAAGCATCCAACCAAACCTACATAGTCACCACAAAGTCAATAGTTATGGTGTTGTAAGCACAGAGGTTAGCAGGTATTGAAGAGACAATAAGTCCATAAGAGAAAAGAGAGGAGTTAGAAACACAAAAATATAAATTTAATTTTCCAGAAAACAATTACCAGCGTCTTCCATAGAGTCATTATCCTTTCTATCATGTTGACCATGAGATGCTAGAAAATCAGACTGACACTGTTCAAGATAATTAATATATCTGTTCCACACGACCCCAAAGTATTTGCCAACGAGGGCAGTGAGGCACTCTAAAGCTGGATTCCACAAATAGCTAAATCGGTTATGAAGTATGCCAAAAATTCCATTTAAAGCGGCAACGATATATTGATCAGCAACTCTATGACCACTCAGAATCATCTGTAATTTAGAAATTAGGAGAATAACTTTACGGCTTGTTGCGATTGAAAGAGTTGTCTCTTCAACAGATCTGAGTAGGTTGAGAACCTAGGATTCAAAAAAAAACTGATAATATTGCACCTGACACAAGATATTGCATAATAAGGCACAAATTATGTAAAAGAAATAGTACATTGTTATGGAGGTCATCTACTAGACTTGTCTCAACACCATCAATTCCTGAATTATTTTCAACAGGAAGGTTCTTAGCTGAATCCTGATCATGTACAGATTCATAATGACAAAGTATGCGCAGGGTAGAAAGGCGAATCTCTCTATTCGCATGGCTCAGGTTTTCAGAGAATATGTCTAGAGCAGCCAATGACTTTCCAGCTATAGACTCCGAAAGATAAAATTGGCATCTCCCATGTGATGCCCTGAAAGAACAGAATACATTGCCATGTCATGAAAAGTGTCACAGAATTAGGAGAAAAAAACACACACAAAATATATAATTATGAGGAAAATAACAGCTTACCCGGAGACAGAATCCAATATATCTGCTACAGAAGATAATATGTGAGGTGACAACTTATATCTTTTAGCAAGATCCAAGAACTTTTTCATTGCAGACTCTTCATAAGGAATACCCCTCCTAGACACCAACTTGTCATAAGAACGCAAGGCAGCCCCAAGTAAGCAATACCAAGTATCTTGCTGTAAGCCTGCCTCTACAAAAAGACCACAAATATATGTGAATTAAGCAAAAAAGCAAATAGAAAGATAGAACTGATAGATAGAATATATTTGTATAGTCTACTCAAGTTGAAGCAGAATACAAAGTTCTTGGAGCGAAATGAGTACAATGAGTAATACGAATTGCTGGGTATTAAGGACTACTAAGCATCAGTTATTGACTTACTTGATTCGACTATTAGAAGACTGTCGATTGCATTTATCAAATCCATTAGTACAGAAGGATTTTCTTGGACATCTGCTAAATGAGAATAGCAACCAATAACGGCCCATAAGACAGCCAATTTATCCGGTTGAGCAGGACACAACTTCCCTTCTACCGAATTACTGACTTCTCCAATCCAGTAACGAAGAGTCTCTTCAAAAAACACAAAAGTCCTTGAGAACTTCTCCTTGGATTTCCCTTCCCAAAAGCTAGAGCTATTCACTTCCAGTTTATCACAGAACTTCATCATCAAATACATGACTTCTTCAACATATACTTTAATTAAATTAGTTAACGCACTGCAGTACAGAAAAATAAATAAGATAAAGAATGCAAAACTAATGAATTACAGAATAACAGGTGGCTGCTAAATTACCGCATTATATTTGTTCCAAAGACATGGTAAATACTGGGGTCCTTCAAGAGAAGATCTCCAAGGAAAGTCAGTACACTGTAAGGAAACATCCATGTGAGGCACAAAGAGAAGACAACAAAATTGTTGAATTGTTAAAAAATTAGAAAGCATACCTTGGACTTCTTATATCAAACACCGACTCCCACTTTACAGAAACCCGCAGCAAGGCCGGCATATTTTTAGTATCAGAGAGACCACCAATTACACAAAGTATTAATTGCAGAACTTTTTCAATAACTTCGGAGTGTGGGTCTATGTTATTCATGGCAAGAGAGCGAACAACAAAAGTTTCCACAAGCTGGTCGACGAGTTTGACCAAGGGTTCAGAAGCTGTACAGAATAAAACTTCATTAATAACAGAATCAGTAAATGGAATCCAAATACAATGCTAGCCACTTGAAGCCCACCTGTCATTTTCCCAAGATTATCATTTTGCAAGGTAGAAATAAGCAGGGCCAAAAGACGAGTCAGGTGTATAGAGTTCTCCTTCGTCATAGATTCTGTTATTTTTTCCAGCAAGCATTCCCATATGACAGAAAATTCATCTGGATCTAGCTCCACATGCAGTCTCTCAAAGGTTAGATTAAGAGCTTCAAGAACTGGTCCCGAATCTGGATAATATATTTAGGAACAAATGAATGGATTACAATACAAATTCAGGGGAAAAGAAATGGTAAATGCATAGGATGTGATGAGGTAACGTAATACCAAGACCACAGACACAGGATATCAAACTGCACTTCATAACTTTAAAGGTTATACAATGTGCTTGTTTTCATTTATATTTGTGCACTGGAAAATTTACATCATAATTATGAGAAATTCCACTATTCTTATAAAAGGATGGCGAAAGACCAAATTTGCATCACTAATGAGCATTTATTAGTAATATTCAGTAATTAAAGGCTAATTAACTTTCAAGGAACTCTGATTCAAATGGCAACTTACTCAACCAGATAACTGAAACTACAAAGATTAGCGAAATGTTATGCTAATTTCTAATGAATTTCTTACACAGCAATATCCAAAACCAAGCAGTACAACTGAATAAGGGCATGCAAAGCAAGTACAGACCTTTAAAGTTTTGGCCATCAATATTGAAGGAAGATTCATCAACCAGAAGTGGCAACACTGTCTCGGTCCTTGAGTGCAATCTTGACGAGGTGATTCTCATAACATGAGATAGTAGAACACTAACACCAGATTTCCTAATCTCTGATGGTTCCCCAACAACTTCAGTCATAAGTTTCTCAATACCTGCCAACATTTGATCAGTGTTATCAATCTCGTATGGCGGCTTATGCCGGTTCGCCTAAAAACCGCCACAGGGATATGGCGTATTAGTATGGCGGTCAATAATTAAATAAATAAAATAATACTTATTATTTATACATAATTCAAAAATTGGAAAATAACAAAAATATAACATCTAAAACTCTTAAAACAATTAATAAAGCATAAAATACAGCTCTAACATCCATGTTTCTTGCATACACGCAATGTTGTCAAATGGTGGATATGGTGGTGTTATGGCAGCGCCATGTTGCTATGGCATTTCCACCACAGAACGCCATGCCATAACGCCATGGCGCCGCCATATCCGCTATTTGATAACTTTGCATTTGATAAGAAATTATCTCTTCAGAAGAATATGAGAATAGACTACACATAGAAGTACAAAAGAGCACATATAATAGGTGAGTGGAGACACTTGTATATTACATGATTTATCAAAACAAAATGGGAAAACATAATCTACATCCATGTCAAAAGAAGTTCTTGCATACTCAGTTATCAGAAATGTCACTAGCATGCATAGCACATGGGAAATATAAAAGAACTTAATGTAATGTTGACTAGGAAATCAGATAAACGGATGCTTTATGCAAGCCATACGCACCAGGGACTGGTCAACAGTCAATAGTATTCTTAAGAGAAAAGTAAAGGACAACTTCACCTGGAAAAGATATCATACCTCTCTTTAGTTGCTCAATTGGTGCTTTCCTAAGCAAAAATGACACCGACTCAGCCATAAATTCTCGAACATAATCTTTAGGGTAGTATCTTAACTTTTCCGTGATACTGCAAGAATACAACAGGAAAGGAGAAAATCAATAGAAGAAATGAAAAGTTATGCATATATGAAAACCAACTATAACCATTTAACTTTGGATATGTTATTTTAAGAATCGGAGATTGCTTGGTTAGTGTTTGGAGAAAATAGATCAAAAACAATAAAATATCATGCATATGACATCTATAGGCAACCCATGAACATAGAAATGCATGGACAATAGGACATACAAGACTTTTATTTGGTTCTCATATTCAGTGATATCTCATGTCACTTCAGACAATTCAGAGCTCAATGAATAATTCTAATAAAATAAAATTTAAGGAACCAGTTATGTTCTATTTTAGCTAAAGAAATCAGAGCTGAATGAGTAATTAAACCAAATAAACTTTTAAAACCACCAATGCAAACAATGCTACCTTAGAATATTGCCAACATCTTTTATAAGATACTTCTGCAGGTACATCATTATGCATGACCATGATGTGAATATCTGCAGCAACAACAGAAATCTCGTATCAGATGTTTCCAAAATAAGAAAAAAAAAATGGACCATAATACATGAAAAATTCTTAGACCTGCTCAATTAGCTCTGGGTCCTTATCAGCACCACTTTGAAGAAGCGATTCTAAAGAATCAATAATTGTTGAAAGAAATCTGCAAAAGTCAAGATACAATTAATGTGAACATATTGGAAGACAGTGTTAATAAAGGGAAACAAAGTCAAACACTTAATATGCAGTTGGAGACTCGATTCTACAATTGCAACATAGAAAGGCCACGAACATGAGTTGTTTCCCAGCCTCCACACACACCCCAGCCCATGGGCTCTCGAGTTTCAAATAAATATATAATTTTCATCATCAAAAAGTTATATCTTACTCTCTCCGTCCGCCATTAGGAGTCCCGGTTTACCATTTTAGTCCATCCGTTATTAGGAGTCCTTGTTCACTTTTACTATAAAGTGTAGGTAGACCTCACTTTCCACTAACTCATTCCACTCACATTCTATTATAAAACTAATATATAAAAATGGATCTCACATTCCACTATCTTTTCCCACCCACTTTCCTTTATGTTTCTTAAATCCCGTGTCGAACTCGAATGAGACTCCTGATGGTGGACGGAGGGAGTACTATACTTATCTTGGTGCAAAACATGCTTTCAGCATGCATACACTATTTATAACAAATTGTATCTAGAGAACATTATAACAAATTCAAGAGGCTTGAATAACTGAAAAACAGAAAATAAAAGTGAAGGGGAACTTACGGTGTAAAATCCTCCACGAGATCTCTAGATAAAGCAGAAATCAGTCTGGCACACACAAAATAAATCCCACCAAGAAAAGTAAGATCATCAGATATGACTAAATTACAAGGAATTTAAACTATCAAGAATAATGCTGCACCAAATTATAAAGACGTGAATATGATCAAGATAGAAACTTCAACCACAAGAATTTAGATCAATTACTACAACTAACATAAGCATAAAAAAGGTTAGCAGCACTGCTCTAATATTAAATACACTACAAGCAATTACAGAAAATGGAAGGACTGATAGGTAAGTGATGTTTAAAGTAGATTATAAGAGACAATGAAGTCCTTATTTACCATCATCATCGCATAAATGAAAACAAATATGTATACATCATGTAAAAACTTCAATGAATATGTATACCTCAGTATTGGCTCAAGTGATAACCTCCCTTCCATTTTTAATCCAGACATAAGACTTGATATAATCAAATCCTTCTGCAAGATAATTTGAGGAAGTGTCTGTACCAGAGGAAAAATCTCCTCATAAAATGATATAAAATCCTCAGCAGTGTTCAGCTCCTGTATAACAAAAGTTGCAGAATGAGGATATCAAACACTAAAGGCATATAAAAAAAGATTAATATAAACTGATTTTTTGTAGAAAGTATCTCCAATAATCAGCCTGCAGATTAGTCTAAGAGGTACTAGACTCCCAAGTATGGAAGTAGACGAGATAAATTTCATGGTGAAAACATTGAAGTGGCTATATGGTGGCAGACAATTAGAAGAAGGTGGCAGGAGAAAGATATCCAATAAAAAGACTGTGGTTTGGACTCTAAATGAAGAAAAAATTGCTTAAATCTTAGCAGGATTTAGAGTAGTCACATTTTGCTAAATGATACAGTAAATGACAGCAGGCAAGAAAGACCATGCAATTGCAAACAAAAAAAAGGCTAGTAAATTTTACAAGAGGCGAGGCAAAGCACGCCATAGAACTGACTTCAAAGCAGATAGCTTTCATCCATGCCGGCGAGTGCACAAAAGAGCTAATGTTTGTTCGATCTAAAGAGTCTGTAGTCTCATTCTCTACGCAATTTCTCAACCCAAATGGTTAAAGCCAGTTGCAAGTGCTCATATTTCTTTTTCAACGTACATCACTTTCGACATCAATAAGAGTATTCCAAAACCAAAACATTATAGCGAAAAAAAGACCCAAAAACGACTATGAAATGAAACATAAAAAGAAATAAAGCAACGTACTCTGTATTCTATAAGACAATCACGAAAAAAGGACGAGCCTCCCGAGGGTTCAGCTTTCATTGGGTCCAGACTTCGGTACACATCTATGTCAATTTCCTCAACTCTTTGTGAAAACGTCTTGAACTGCATCGAGCAGAAACATCATTAATCAATTCGCATACAATTATACACACGCAATAATACAATTCTAGTATCGTATTCATTCTGCAATAATGAATCACAAAAAAACACAATAACCTTTTGTAGCAAGTCGTATCACTTAAATAATGCAAAAACAGCAATAAAACAAACAAAAACACAGAATTGTGTTGGTGTAGACTTACGACGAAGCGGCGGCGGCCGGTGGATTTATTGAGAGACTTTACTGCCCGAGCTTCGGAAGAAGTCGCCATGATTGAATTATTCAGCAGTGAACTGGCGGCCGGAATGCCTGAAATTGAACGCCGCTCACTGAGTTCCGTCGAAGCCCCAAGTCAGGGTTTTAGCTAGGTTTGAAGGAAAGAGGGTTTTAGTTTTCGCCCTAAATTAAATATATATTTCCAATTTTACTTTTGCTGACCCCTCAAGTATATTAAAACAAAATACTGAAATGCTATATTTTTTAATCCAACTAATTTTTTTTATGTGATCACTAAGTTTGGTTATCCTTAAAATATTAGGAAAGACACTATTTTGTTCATCTTTAATTGACTCATGGGCCATGGGTCCATGGTGACGTTTAAAACTATATAATTATTGAATAAATGTCAAAATTGTTCCCGAACACATGTTCATTTTATAATTTTAGTTATATACTTTATCTTTTGAATTTTTACATCCGGAACATTTCAACTCGGATCACAATTGGTCCTACACTAACAATTTTGTCAATTTTTAAAAAGTTTTAACCCGATTTTGACCGATTTTGATGGTTTTAACAATCTCATTCGAGTTAAAACCGTTTAAAAATCGGGTTAAAATCGTTTAAAAATTAATAGAATTGTTAGTGTATGACCGATTGTGATCCGAGTTTAAATGGTCAGGATGCAAAAATTCAAAAGATAAAGTATAAGACCAAAATCATAAAATGAGCATATGTTCATAACCAGTTTTGGCCTTTACTCATAATTATATAAACATATTTATGTTTATCTAGTTTAAAACTGTATAATTATATATACATATTTATGTGTCCTTTTTATGTGAATATTTGTATTAAAAACATTTCAATTATATTGATATCCTTTATTTTATGGACTTATCTTGTATAAATGAAATTAAAATAATATAATTAGATTGCTTTCTCTTACAAAATAGGTGTTGCTTCATCGTTACAGTAGGCTCAACTAACACGCCATTTTTTAATATGGGTGTATAATTAGCATTGTTTTAATCACCAGCAAATCACATTACATTATTCTCTGTTAATTGATTCCCATTCTCCGAAACACAAGAAAGCGAAGAAAAATGGCGATTTCCACAACTGCGGCAGTTCCGATCGTCGCTGAAACGTCGCCGTTTTTCAATTCCAAGCTCGCTCACTTCTCCTCTCTTCAGTTCCCCAGTGAGCTCCGCATTTCTCAATTTTCAAACCGTTGCCTCAAATCTAAGCCCCGCCATTCAACGCTTACGCCGGTAATTAGTCTCATGTGTGTGTTGTTTGAAGGAAGTAAACTAGTTAGATGGAACTTTAATTATGTTTGAGTTTGGCCACCCTTTGAATTGTTGTTAAACGTTGATTGCGAATTTGTGCATATGTGGAATCGTTTAAAGTGTGTTTTTCGCCGTTTCTCAGAATCACGTTGATGTTTGATTTATTTGTCCATACTTGTTTACCGTTTTTAGTGGAATGATTTGACTCTTGGCAAACAAGAAGATGAGAGTTTCCAAGTTGCACGTGAATTTCTGTAGATTCTGGTTTTAGTTGTCGTTATTAGAAAATTGAATAGATGTTAGTTTTTGTGATTAGAGCATACTAAAAGAAGGCTTTTGGGAGATCTGCAGTTTCAATTGTTGAGCATTTCAATGCTGGGTTTTATGTTCAGTACTTTTGGTATATAGCTTGATGGCCTTGATAATTTGAGCTGAGGATCCGTAACTGCACCTCCTTCCCTTGTTTGTGAGCATGATACTCTGTATGAATTTTGATGAAATATCTTCACGAAATAACGTTTTGATGAAAGCTCATGTGCCTCTTTTTTTGCCTCAAACGTTCAGGGTTTTAAATAAGCTCAAAGAGAAGAATAAAAATGGAAGTGACATTTTTATCCGTTTTAATGGGCTTAGGATCTAAGATCATAAGATAAGCTCACTATCTTTTAGGCTTTATTGCTCATACAACATGTAGTAAATTATGTGTGGGCAACTAAGCAGCAAGTTCAAAAAATAAGGACCTTTGTGCGTGCGAGCGCACGCACACATAATATATGTGTGTGCTATCTTTCTCATGATTCTAGACTTCTAGTACCTTTTGTTGTTGTTTTTTCTCTTTTTTCGCCTAAAGGCTGTTCCCTTAAAAGGTTGTATAGGAAAATACTTTGAATAGAAAGTTTGAAATGGATAACTGAATCAAAGTGTACATATCACTCATCACTCTCACTGTACGTTCGAGTGTCCTTAAGTTATTGTAAATTCTTCTTCTTAAAGTTCTTCCACCTGTGCATGGTAACTAGACTCTATCCGGCTTCCTCACTAATACTTTGGATTTTACTCTCTAAGGTTGCATCAAAGAAGCAGTCATTCACTTCATTTGAGGAGTTGTTGGAGAATTCTGATAAGCCAATTCTGGTTGACTTCTATGCTACTTGGTAGTGCCTCTTGTACTTGTTTACTTTCATCTCTCTCTATATATTTATCCAAGGGGTATGGTGTTGATTTACTCTTGGATTGTAGTAATATATAATTGTTGTTGTCTTAACTAAATGGACATTTCCTCCTTCAGTGACTCTCCCCATAATCTCTGGATCCCCACTAGAGTCTGAAGTTTAGTTCTCTAGCGCTGCATTTATACACTTAAGTTGGAGATGCCTTAATTCAGTTATGCTATTGATTTTGCCTTTTCCAGGTGTGGTCCTTGTAAGTTTATGGTTCCTATTCTGGATCAAGTAGGTACTTCAATGAATGATAGGATCCAGATTGTACAAATTGATACGGAGAAGTATCCCAGCATTGCAAACAAATACAAAATAGAAGCATTGCCAACATTCATTTTGTTTAAGGATGGGGAACCATTCGATCGCTTTGTAAGTAATTGTGTTTAATTGCATTTGTTTAATGCTGGTCAAATTTATGAATTCATGCTATAGTTTGGTGCTTAGCAGGAGAAGATGAGTGAATGATTGCTTTGAGCAAATGTCTGCAAGTGTAAATTAATACAATAGTTTGGGCACACCAAACACCAAATATAATCCCTTAACCTTATGGTGGTATGTATAGAGGAAGGCCTACATGAAATTAGATTAGAGATTCTGGACTGGGAATTGTATGGATCCACTAGTTTAGTTGTGATGTGTTATTTGAAATTCTATTACTACTTATTTGATTCAGCTGGAAAATAGTGCATACAATAATACCTGAAATGAACATCAACTGTGGAGAAATTCTCTTTTTAGTATCCCTTCTATTTGCTTAGATGAACCTATTTTGCATGCATCCAAGGACATATATGTGTATGTATATATAGAAATAGGGCCGGTGCTAGAGGAAGGCTTCCCCCCCCCAAAAAAAAATACAACTGTATTTTAGTAACTTCTCATTATTTAACTAATATAGCTGGTATGAGCATCGGTAACAGAGCAACGTTGGTTTTTTTGTTAGAAATGTGAATACTCAAGTTTGAGGATGATTTAGATTGTTGATTCCTTCTTGTTGCATTGCTAATTATTTCTTATACTCCCTAATACAGATATCTATTTTCAGGAAGGTGCAATGGGCAAAGACAAGCTTATCGAACGCATAGAAGCTTCACTAGAAGTTAAACAGTAGTGCCAGTTGTGGTGAGCTAAGATGCCTATACATATATTATCTCTTCAGAAAGTAAATATAAACTGAGGTGACCCCCAAACTGACTGCTCACGCATGATTTTTTCTCAGCTACCAGGATATAACGTGATCTATAACGATCGCAGAACGTTATAGAGGAAGATGGAGGGAAGTGTTGTAACTTGCAATGGGACTGTGCTTGTTAATTCTTATATTTAGCATTATCAACCAAACCAAACAGATTTTTAATCAAGCAACTTGTTTGTTTTTGTTGCTCAAACATGTCAGGGAAATGAATTTCATATTCTAGTTACTTTGAAATGTTGTCGCATGATTTATTATACAGTTGTCTTTTCATTTTTGTATAGCTTATAAGTAGTAGTATATAGTTCAGAAATCATCATGCTCGTGATCAACCTACACAAACCATCGATCTTTTCAACGCATAAGTAACTTCTTCTGTTCCGAGAAATAAGCATATAAGCAATGATTATCATAATTCAAAAATATGTTATATTTGATTTTGTGAGTCATGTGACTATTTGATTTTGTGAGTCATGTGACAAAGCACTTCTGCAAAACAAAGTCGTGGCTATCCAACATTCTCAATTAGAAACATATGAAAGACCTTGCTTTGAAGATAAAACAAGAGATGATTAAGGCAATGAAACTAATCATTACTATTTAAAGTTGATATACATATCATAACTATTCTCAATACTTTCAAGTACTCCATTCGTCCCAAGGTAGATGTCACATTTTTCTTTTTAATTTGTCCCACAAAAGAGGTCACATTTCTTCTTTTGGAAAAAGTTCCCTCTCACATCAACTACAAAATTATATTTTCTCTCACCACTTAACACACAAAATAACATCTCCTAAAATCCCGTGTCATCTTCCAAGTGTGGCATCTACCCTGAGATGGAGGGAGTACCATAAAATCGAACGACATTCATTCAAATAAAATTTAACATGTCCATAAACAACATTCCGTTGTAGTCTAGTTGGTTAGGATACTCGGCTCTCACCCGAGAGACCCGGGTTCAAGTCCCGGTAACGGAATTGTTTTATTTTTGAGTCAATTTTCAAGGATTATAACACGTGGCCCATTTACTTTGCACTTTGTATCATGTATAATGTATTCCTCATTAGGCAATAATAACAATCGGCATTCTCTCCGTGGACATAAGCCTTACGTCGAGCCATATAATTGTTGTGTGTATATATATCTTGTTTCATTACTTACAAGCTAGTTAACATTTTGGAAAAGTTTATGTGCAACTTATACTGTAGTATATGATTATTAATTTATTACAAAAGTGAACTACTTAAATGATATCTGATCTTTCATTTTCGCACATAAATGGTACATGATATTTATTTTACATCATTTTTTTACCTATAAATCACATTTTTGGTACCTGATGCAATTTTCACCCCAAAATACTCTATAAACAAATACATTTTCTCATTTGTGTCATAAAGGATATTTTGGGCATACACAAAACTAGTACTAAAAGTGATATTACAATATCTTCTCTCATTCTCCTCACTCTTTATACATTATTTTGATATTACAAATTAATAATTATTTTACTTTTTAATATCATTCAAATATACTTAATTAAAATTATAGTTATAATTATAATTTATTATTATTATAATAATAATATTGTTATAATTATAGTATAATTATTTAAATTATGAATGATATAATATTATATAATAATAAGTATTATTATTATTATTAATTTTATATTAAATTAATAACTAACCAATATAGTCTTAATAAAAATTTAAAATTGTGAATTGTATTCATAATGATATAAACAATTGAATATTTTTAGTTAGGTGTTTCGACCCTAAGATGAGTATAAAATAATTTCATTAAAAATATTCAATTAATTTAATTAGTTCAAATAATTAATTTAATTAGGTGTTTTGTTCTTGATTTATATTATGAATGCAATTAGATGTATGTATAAAGCACTAAAAAGAAAGAAGAAAAAGAATGAGAAAAGAAAAAAGAGGAAACATAAACTAAGGAGAAAAAAGAAAGAAGAAAGAAGAAAGAAGAAAGGAAGATAAAATACTAAAAAGAAAGAAGAAAATGAAGAAAAAAGAAGGAAGAAAGAAAAAAAAAGAAAGGAGCAAAAAAGAAATCACATGTTTAGTACTATTTGATTGAAATTTCCAAAAATAACATCCATAACAAAAAAAAAATCACATGTTTGGTACCTAGGATATTTTTGTCATAAGGTACCAAAAACTATATAAAATAAAGATCGGGTACCGTTTATGTGCGAAAGTGAAAGATCAAGTATCATTTATGTAGTTCACTCTTATTAGAATGGTTGCTAAAACTAAACTAAAAAGTGCACTTATGAGAAATGTGATTGGTCACTGAGAGCAAATTGATACGAGTAATGTGAAAGTGCTCAACTCCGGTTTAAGTTTTGTCGCTCATCCCCTCTTCAAAAAGTGTACTCATTCCCCACGTGAGACATATTTTTTAGAATTTACGATATCTTGTTCAAGTTTGAGTTTTTTAACCACCTTCTGTGTCTCCCCAACAATGCGTGAATGAATGCTTTCCGCGTTTGTATCTCCCCCACACTTGTTCACCAAAACAACAATCCAAGGGAGCAACGTTGAGTTCAACCGTGAAACTCTTCACAAACCATAGGTTGCAACCCCAAACCACTCCACTGCACCGGATCTAGCCGATCTCAAAGCTCACAACCACAGAAACCTCTCCACAAGAAACCCTAACTTCTCTGGAACCCCAGCAACCGAAGTAGTTGCTAATCTCAAACCCACACACTCGTTTAATCACACAAATATCAGTGATAAACCACAGTGGAACAACCAGAGAAACATCAGAGAAGGAAAACTCAAGGGAAACTCAAGAACTCGAGAGAGAAGTGTGAGAAATCAGAGAGTAGAGAGTGAAGTAAGGCGGTGAGTAGAGAGAGGGGGGGTATATCAAACCGGGAATGGGCTAGGGCAATAACTAGCCCAACTTACCTGATGGGCCAGATTAATTCCAGGCCCAACAATAATAGTCCACCAACTTAACAGCCCAAACAATCAACAATATCTATAACTAGAACCACCAATTCTTCTCCTAGCTCTTTCCCACATGCCTGCCATCTTGAACGTTTTGAAAGATAGAACTCCATAACATAAACAAGATCACCGGTGTGTGAATTTTGCCTACAAATTGCAAAACAACCCGGATCCAAGTAAGATGAATTAATATTTAGGCAACCCGGATCCAAAGAAGATGATTCAATATCTGGGCAAAAACATTCAGATACCAATGCAATCCCTTTTCTGCCATTTACAACATTTTCATCTCTGGGCACAACATATATGCCCACGTCATCAGTAGAGCTCCATGCAAATCATATTAGTATTTGTAGTACTAACACATTCTCCATTAATGACCCAAACATTTGCCTAGGGGTGGCAAATCGTGCGTGTCGGGTCGTTATCGTGTCGACACGATAACGACACGAACACGATAACAACAAACACGAACACGACCCGTTAAGAAAACCTCAAACACGAACACGAACACGACACGAAACCCTCAGACACGAACACGACACGAACACGACACGAACCCATTAACGACACGAACCAATTCGGGTCGACACGAACCAATTCGGGTCAACACGACGCGATAACAACACGTACACGAGATGACACGATAACAACTCGATAACAACACGACCTGATAACAGTTAAACCTATTAAAAATGAAAATAATAAGAATTAATAATATTAAAATATTATTTGTTAACGGATAACACGAACACGACACGAACACGACACGAACACGTATTGTTAACGGATAACACGAACCCGACACGAACACGACACGAACACGACACGAAATTTTCGTGTCCTTAACGGGTCGACCCGATAAGGACACGAACCCAATAAGCTCTGACCCAAACCCATTATTTTCGTGCCGGTTCGTGTCGTGTTATCGTGTCGTGTCAAAAATTGCCAGCCCTACATTTGCCCCAACAATTTGGCGATATGACTGTTGAAGGAAATTGCAAATTTCAATCAAAGCTTCTTCTCTGCCAGTGAGAATCTATTCTAGTCAAATAGAATACATGTCAGCAGCAGATTGACACTAAAAAAACCGGTAACAAGCGTTTTTCTATGAAATAACGTGGTTTACATCTTGTTGACTTGGTAAGAAATTGCTGCGGAAATCATTGTTAGTCGACCCCAATCTGCATGGAATTAAGTGGAGATAATGTTAAGAGTGTCAATCTCTTAACGAAGAAGACCTGCGGTATACGTGTGCGACGCACCAAATTCCGGCGTCCCGAACGATGTGATCGGCGGCTGAACGTTCGGCTGGCGCGGAGAGCTATCTCCGTCGGCAGTGTTTAGGGTTCTTAGATTATTGCACAAGTAATGTGGGTAAATACTTCTTCATTGATTGAGAGACGATAATTAATGAATAGCCCTATTTATAAGACTAAGACCCTAGGGTGGGTTCGACCTAATCCTAAACATCGGGAAAGAACCCACGAAGAAAACCCGACGGAGCCTTAACGCTCGACTCAAAATAATCTGAAATAAGAAAGTCAAAAATTACAATAAAATAATTAATTAAAATAACAACTAAAACTCGGCTTCTTTCAGGCCATCCGTCGAGCAGCTGGTGCGCTTATTTGGAGACGAAGTCTTGGAAGCGTGCCGGCTGCTTGATCCCTTGCCGCGGTCTCAGCCTTCTCTCCGTGGCCACCTGGTTGACTACTGCTCGCGGTTTCTCCAGCTCCAGGCGTGGTGACGAAGATTCGCTACTCTGTGCACGCGACGACGATGGAGTTTGCGATATCTCGTCCATGCTATCCTCTCCAGCTCCTTCCGTCCCTTGTGACTCCATTGGGGTCGTAACAACTCCCCCCTCCTTAACAACTTCCTTGTCCTCAAGGGAGATCGTGGGGTATCGCTTCATCAATTCCTGCAAAGGCTCCCAAGATGGAGAATCTGACCCATCCGACCAACGAACTAAGACATGTTCGACCGCCGCTCCCTGATGCCACATTATCTTAGAATCGAGTATTGCTACCGGGGTGACAACCGGACGATTGCCGACAAACTCCGTCGGAAGTGGGACTATAGGATCGTCCTTCACAAAGGCACGCAGGAGGCTAACGTGAAATACATCGTGGATGCGACTGCCCTCAGGTAAGCGTAATTTGTACGCGACTGGGCCTATTCGCTTCAACACCTCGAATGGTCCGTAGAAACGTTTTGCCAGTTTCGCCGATATTGGCTTCGCGACCGAGTGTTGGCGGTATGGTTGCAATTTGAGCCAAACAAAATCACCTTCCTCAAATTCCACGTGACGTCGATGCCTATTCGCCGCAGCTGTCATGTGTTGTTGTGCACGGGATAGATTGTTGCGTAATTCAATGAGTAACTCTCCCCTCTGCTTAATCAATTCGGCTACGTTGGCGGGGGTTTTTGCGGACGGAGGTGACGCCACTAACAAGGGCGGTTCCCGACCATATAACGCCTTAAAAGGGGACGTGCCGAGGCCAGCGTGGTGGAAACAATTGAGAGCCAGCTCCGCCCAAGGGAGAAAATTGGACCAAGTAGACGGTCTATCCGAAGTGAATGCTCTTAAATACTGCTCCAGGCCCTTGTTGCGAATCTCGGTTTGGCCATCCGACTGGGGGTGGTAGGCAGTCGTGAAATTCAATTTAGTACCACTTAGGCGTAGAATCTCCTCCCAAACTGCATTAAGAAATACCGAGTCTCTATCCGAAACCAACGTCTTGGGAAAACCATGGTGGCGAACGACCGTGTTCACGAATAAATGGGCCACTCGCAAGGCATCAAATCGCGTCGGAAGGGCCGCGAAATGTGCATACTTAGATAGCCTGTCGACCACCACCATAATCGTTGTGTATCCACGTGATTGAGGTAGACCCGTAATGAAATCCATTGACACATCTTCCCACACCTGTGATGGAACGGGCAACGGTTGAAGAAGTCCTGCCGGCTTCTGCGTCAAATACTTAGTGGACTGGCAAACCGCGCACGCATCCACAAAGGCACAAACCTCCTTCCTCATCTTAGGCCAATAAAATCCCGCCGATAATAGGCGGAAAGTGCGCTCGTGCCCGGGGTGGCCCGCCATGGGCGTACAATGATGCTCCTCTAGCAGAACTCGTTTCAATTTGGATACTCGGCTCACTACTAATCGTCTGTTGAAGTATATTAAACCATCCACGATGGTAAACTGAGCCGGGGCCTGTCCTGACTTAATGGCAGCCGTGAGCTCCACCAAGTCCGGTTGTGATACCGCTTCATCCCGCAAAGTGTTCAATAGCGACGGAACAGGATGGGCGATCGCGGTCAGGCACGCCGCATCCGCCACCGGTCCCCGTCCTCCACGGCTCCCCCATCCGTCGCAACCAGGTCCTGCTGCGGCCGGTCCGAATCTTCACGCCGGGACAGCGCATCCGCTGCTCGGTTCAAAGCTCCTTTCTTGTACTCGATGCGGAAACTGTATCCCATCAGCTTCCTCACATACAGTTGTTGATCCGGGGTCTGTACCACCTGTTGAAGCAGCTCCTTTAAACTCTTCTGATCGCTGCGAATTACAAACTCACGGCCCAATAAATACTGGCGCCACTTCTGTACGGCCTCGACTATCGCATAGAGCTTCTTATGGTAAGTTGAGGCGACTCTGCGACGAGGACCCAATTTTCGGCTGAAATAAGCAATCGGATGTCCCTCTTGAATCAATACGGCACCTATCCCCATATCTGATGCATCCGTTTCTACATAGAATGTCTTAGAGAAGTCCGGGAGTCGGAGAACTGGCGTTGATGACATCGCTGACTTCAAGGCCTGAAATGCCTCGGTTGCAGCCTGAGTCCATACAAACGCCTCCTTTTTTAGCAACTCCGTAAGCGGGCTCGCGATTGACGTGTAGTGTGCGACAAATCGTCTGTAATATCCTGTAAGGCCCAAGAAACCCCTGAGCTGTTTCACGTTCTTTGGAATAGGCCAGGCGGCCAGGCAGTCATAGCGTCGATTTTCTTAGGATCCGCATTGAGCGTGCCATCTGCAATCAAATGTCCAAGATACTCGACAGTAGTGCAGCAAAACGAGCATTTAGACAATTTAACATAGAATTTACTTGCGCTCAGGAGCGATAGTACCTCTGATAAGTGCTCGCAATGTGCGTCCAGCGTCGGGCTGTAAACCAAGATGTCGTCGAAGAACACAATCACACATCTTCGCAGTAGAGGCTGGAAGATAGAGTTCATTGCTGCCTGAAAAGTAGATGGGGCGTTCGTCAGACCGAATGGCATTACCAAGAACTCGAAATGGCCATCGTGAGTTCTGAAAGCTGTTTTGAAGATATCTGCGTCGTGCATTCTGATCTGATGGTAGTCTGAGCGTAAATCAAGCTTAGTGAAATACTTCGCCGCACCCAACTTATCAAATAGCTCGTCAGCAGTCGGGATCGGGAATTGATCAGGGACTGTCGCCATATTCAAGGCGCGGTAATCAATACAAAATCGAAAAGTCCCATCCTTCTTTCGAATCAACAGCACCGGTGAGGAGAACGGGCTCTGACTGCGCTGGATTATGCCTTGGGATAACATCTCCTTTACTTGCCGTTCGATTTCATTCTTCTGGAAGTAAGGATAGCGGTATGGTCGGACATTGACCGGTCTCGTACCCGGAAGCAGGTGGATCCGGTGGTCGAAAGACCTCGGTGGAGGCATACCCGTCGGTAGATCAAAAACTCCTCTATGCGCCTCGAGAACCCGGCGGCAGGCTGTTGGTATCGTGGCTGGGAAATCCGTCTCGGGCGCATCACTGGCCGACGCTCCCTCGTCGGGGCCTAGGGTGACGATTTCATAGAATTCGTGGTCTGCGGAGAACGATGCCAGTAGCGCCAAGGATTGTAGTGAAATCTGCTGCGGGCTCGGCACCCGACCCTGTAAAATTATTGATTTGTCCCCTCGTCGAAACTCCAATGTCTTTCCTACGAAATCCGCAGATATCCGGCCCAAAGACTCCAACCAATCCATGCCGAGGATCACGTCCCAGGCGTGAACATCGAGTATGTGTAAATCCGTTAAGAACTCAGTGCCCTGCATTGATAATTTAGTCTGCCGCGAGATGTGGGAGCATATTAATGAAGCGTCATTTCCCACGTACACCCGGAAAGGGCGGATTCTTGACAATTGAAGCTGTAGGTGCTCCGCAAAACGGGAATGTAGGAAATTATGTGTGCTTCCCGTATCAATAAGAATACGCACCTTCGTGACCCCCAATTCTCCCAAGACCTGGAAAGGAACCGACCGTTTCCCCCCCGTGAGGGAATGCAGGTGGGATATGTCCTCTGTGATCAAGTCTTCATCCTGTGGGGGACATTCCAGTCCTTGACCAGGTTCTTCATCATCCTCGTCCCCAACATAGCATAGTAGCTTTGTCGCGCACACGTGGCCCGGCGCGTACTTCTCCGGGCAATGCCAGCATAAGCCTTTGCGCGAGCGCTCGGATTTCTCGGCATTCGACACCCGGATCGGAGCAAAGCGGGGGCGATCCGGTTCCTGGGGCTGCTTGCCTGCCTTCGAACCCTGCGAAGTACTCCCGTCGGACACAGAGGGTAGCATTGGTTGTTGGCGTGACTCGCGGCTAGGCCATAGTCGTCTCTGAGATGACAACGTTTGTTGATAACGATGCTCCTGATTCGCCGCCAATCGTAAGGCCAATGCCATGGCCTCGGCTAACGATTGCGGCTGTTGCAGCTCGACTTTCTCCTGAATGGGCATCTTAAGACCCTCGATGAATACCGGAATTAAGATGTAATCCGGTACCCCCTCCACTCGATTCAAATACTTCTCAAATGTGTCGTGATACTCGGACACGGTTCCTGTCTGCACCAATTTGGCTAGAGGCCCAATATAATTCCGAAAACTCTGCGGATCAAACCTGTGGCGGACCTCCTCCAAGAATTCACTCCAAGTCACGTATCGATTGTTGCGTCTATAGTTAAATATCCATTCTGCGGCTGGAGGGTCGAAAAGCATTACCACGTAGTGCAGTCGATCCTCATCGGGCATCATAATATGGTCAAAATAGTATTCCACACGGGAAATCCAATTCGATGCGTCAGAACCATCGAAATGCGTGGCTCGCATTTTGACTCCGTGGTGTGAGTCAGACCCAAACTGGTACGTGGATCGCTCTCTGGCTGCCGGCGGGTCCCAGCATGAGGCGCGGCGGCGCTGATCTCGCCACCCGCGTTGGCGCATCGGTGGTGGGTCCCAGCTTGATACTCGACGTTAATGATAGAGACCCATTCTGTTGTCTGGAGTTCCTTCATACTGCCAATCCCCTCCACGTCTCGAGTCGTCACGGCGCGGGAAAGCTCCCTGTCGACCTCCCCGTGTCCCTCTCCTTTCACGAAACCCTATTAAACGATTACGAGGGTTTGGGTCTCGCTGCGCCAAATCACTCCCCCTATATTCCGCGTAGTCTCTCTCTTCCGAATCGTAATCATCGTCAGGATGATCGATGTCACGGCTATGCAGAAACTCCAGGCTATCCACCCGTACTTCCAGTTGATCAAATCGCGCCATGATTCGATCGAAACCCTGAGTTAGGGGGTCGTTCGTCCCTGAATTCGCCCGCTGCTGTGCGACCGTCGAAGGCTCCCCCTGCGGTGGCGGTCGCGGAAAATCACCCGCATCACGTCGATTTCCCAATGGTGGACGACGCGGCGCCCCGATAACCAATTCCTGCGCATTCCCTCCGGTCAAAACCGAATGTGATTGTTGTCTGTCATCCGAATTATCCATGAGTCCGAGAGAAAGCACCAGTTGTTAAGAGTGTCAATCTCTTAACGAAGAAGACCTGTGGTATACGTGTGCGACGCACCAAATTCCGGCGTCCTGAACGATGGGATCGGCGGCTGAACGTTAGGCTGGCGCGGAGAGCTATCTCCGTCGGCAGTGTTTAGAGTTCTTAGATTATTGCACAAGTAATGTGGGCAAATACTTCTTCATTGATTGAGAGACGATAATTAATGAATAGCCCTATTTATAAGACTAAGACCCTAGGGTGGGTTCGACCTAATCCTAAACATCGGGAAAACCCGACGGAGCCTTAACGCTCGACTCAAAATAATCTGAAATAAGAAAGTCAAAAATTACAATAAAATAATTAATTAAAATAACAACTAAAACTCGGCTTCTTTCAGGCCATCCGTCGAGCAGCTGGTGCTCTTATTGGAGACGAAGTCTTGGAAGCGTGCCGGCTGCTTGATCCCTTGCCGCGGTCTCAGCCTTCTCTCCGTGGCCTCCTGGTTGACTACTGCTCGCGGTTTCTCCAGCTCCAGGCGTGGTGGCGAAGATTCGCTACTCTGTGCACGCGACGACGATGGAGTTTGCGATATCTCGTCCATGCTATCCTCTCCAGCTCCTTCCGTCCCTTGTGACTCCATTGGGGTCGTAACAGAAAATCACAATGTCAGAATTAAGAATTACTAACAAGAGACGGTACCTCTAGTGTTCTTGCAATGCGTTGACAAATAATATCACGAACTTTACTCACTAATAAAAAATTCCGGCTATATTAATAGATTGAAGAACAATTTTGTATGGTGTGCTTCAAGAAAAACTATCTTCAGAGATTGAAAAACATGAAGCTCTCAAAGTTCTTGTCGAGATATTACAAAAAAAAAATTCGTAAAATAAAATTATTTGCCGGAATTTTTTCATTGATAGGAAATAACAAACTCAGAGTAAACTTTATTTTATTACCTACTTTCCTCTTTCTCTATTTTTTCTACTTTATTTTTTTCCTACTTTTCAATACTTTTTCTTAATCTCCGTGCCCAAAAGTTGTGACTTAACTTAGTTGAAACGGAGGAGGAAGTAATATGATTGATAATTGCAAGAAATGTTTCATGTGACTATATGTGCTCCTTCATTGACACGATAATACACCTGATAAATTCATTAAATGTTCATGTGATCTGAATCTGAATTGTAATATAATTAATAAAGGTTACATGTGACTAAATTATACTCCCTCCATTATATGATTGATTAAGGCAAGAAATGATAGTTGCATGTGAATGTGGTGGCACAATCAAGCAATTAAGCATTCATTCATATTTATAGGATTAAGTATTTGGTAGAAAAAAACCGTAGCAACAATTTCACTTTGATTTTAGCCTGCAGGGAAAGAGCTGAGTGAGTATTGCATACAGTGCCGGACGCAGAAATAAATTTTAGTAAGGGATTCACTAAAAGTTTTCATACTTCACCCGTCCAAAAAAATAGACTAAGTTGAAAAAGGAAAATTTTCAACCAATACTAACCCTACACATCATTCTAAATGTGAACCCCACAATCCACTAACACTCATTTCATTACCTTTTCCCACCGTCTCTCTTACTTTACCAATTATACATTAAAACACGTGTCATTCACAATTTTGTCTATTTTTTTATAGACGGAGGGAGTATATCATAAAAAATCAAAATAATAGAAAAATTAATGTATAAATATATTATATATAAAATTAATTCAACACAAGTTTAACAAAAAAAAATAATACTACAATTCATGATCTAGTTGTGTTTATTTTGCTCAAGCAATAAATATCTACATAAAAATGCATAAATATCTAATACAATAGAATGATTTTGTGAACTACTCCCATGCTGTAAAATTAAAATTCTTTCTTTTTAAATTTATTTTCTTAAAATAGAAGTTCTCAATTTTAGGAAATGGATCCCACAATTTAGCGACATTAATTTCATTATTTTTTTTCTATTTTGTTTATTTTAGTAATTTTGCATTGAAACTTTCTAGCTGGCAAAAGAGAATGAAAAAACTGACCCCACCTCACCAATTGAAGTTGTAAATCTGATTTGAATAACAAGCGTTAGTGTCAAATTTAGGAAATAATTTAAAAATTGTTTTAATAACTCTAGAATGTACTCCCTCCGTTCGCGAATAGGAGTTCCGCATTTCCAGTTCAATCCGTTTGTGAATAGGAGTCCCGATTCACTTTTACATAAATTGTAATAGGGTCTCACATTCCTCTAAATACTCATTCCACTCACATTTCATTTAAAACTAATATATACAAGTGGGAGCGGGACCCATATTTCACTAATTTTTTTCCACCTACTTTTCTTAACATTTCTTAAAACTCGTGCCGTCAAGAAATGAGACTCCTAAAGGTGGACAGAGGGAGTACTATACAAGTGTGATTCATATTTCACTAACTTTTTCTCCATCTACTTTTCTTAGCATTTTTTAAAACTCGTGCTGCCAAGAAATGAGACTCCTAACTGCGGACGGAGGTACTGTATATAGTACACTGTTTAAGTAGGGAGTAGGGATTGACTTTTTCCATTATTATTATTATATTCATTTAAGTTCGTCTTCTTTCATATCCCAACTCCATGCGGCGGCCATTGCCCAAGTTTTCTGTGTAAATTTATTTTGTCAGCCCCTCCGCCCATTAAATCTCTTTCCCATTAAGAGCATCCACAACCGTGCTCTTGCCAGTGGCACGGTTGTGGGCCCGGGCGGTACTATTCATGCCTGCTCTCTGGCAAGAGCACAACACCCACAACTGTGCTCTTCCGCAAGGACGAGCACAATTAATTTAAAATTCAATTAAACAATAACATTTTCATAATATTAAAATTCATTTAAAAACCACAATAAATATTACAAATGACAAATAAAATTAAACATTACATAATTAAAATCCTAAAAATGAAAAATTACATAATTAAAATCCTAAAAATTAAAAATTACATAATTGAAATCCTAAAAATTAAAAAAACCACTACTCGTTGTCGAATTTCGCCCACATGTGATTGATTAGGTCTTCTTGTAGTTGATTGTGGATTCGAGTATCGCGCATTGTGTGTCTTGTCTCGATCCTCTGGCCAACCGTCGTATGCTCGCCTCGGCGTGGGGGAGACCTCGCTGTTGAGCTTCCGGATTCGTCCTCGTCGTAGAAGCTAGCCGCCCTCGGCCCTTCGTCGGTTATAATCATGTTGTGTAATATAATACACGTGAACATGATGTCGGCGATATTATTCACGTACCACAGCCAAGCCGGGGCCTTCACAATGTTGAATCGAGCTTGAAGGACCCCGAAGGCTCTTTCGACGTCCTTCCGCGCTGACTCTTGACGCTGAGCAAAAAGAACCCGTCTCGGGTCGTGCGGGTTGTGGAGCGTCTTCACGAACGTCGACCACCTTGGGTAGATACCATTGGCGAGATAGTAACCCATGCGGTATGTATTTCCGTTGATGGTGAAGTCGATTGCCGGTGCTACACCATTCATCACATCATTGAAGAGTGGTAAAGAATAGAGCACGTTCAAGTCGTTGTTGGATCCGGCAACGCCGAAATATGCATGCCAAATCCATAGGCGATAGTCGGCGACCGCCTCAAGGATAAGTGTTGGGCAGCCGCCTTTGTGACCGCTTAAGTGTTGCCCCCTCCAAGCAGTCGGGCAATTCTTCCACCTCCAATGCATGCAGTCAATGCTGCCAAGCATTCCGGGAAAGCCATGGACTGATTCGTGAAGACGAAGGTGGGTGCCCGAAGGAATTCATCCCCAAAAGCAGAACGAACGCCCTCGCAAAAATTCTTTAAACAAAGGATTCCAGTGGACTCACCGATATGCAAATACTCGTCGAAGATGTCGGCCGTTTGCCCAGTAGCGAGTTGTCGGATGGCACACGTACACTTCTGCAACGCCGTGATACTTTGCCGGCCGGCTGCATCTACACCTGTTTGAAAGTATTCAACACGTGCGGACAATGTGTTGACAATTCGCATGAACAAGCGCTTTGACATGCGAAAACGGCGCCTGAAGTAATCTGCCGGAAACCGCGGATGGTCGGCAAAGTAGTCGGCAACGAGCCTTTCGTGGGCTCCCTCCCGGTCACGATGGATGTAGCGGCGATTTGATCTAGTGCGTTGAGGAGGATGAGCGGGGGTATTCGCCGCGACATATGCTTCGTAAGCGGCACGATGTTGTTCGTAGTATTCTTGTTCTTCGCGCTCCGCTTCCGCCATGAGATGAGTGAAATCCATTTGGTGTTTTGAGTGAATGTTGAATGTGTTAATAGTTTGTATAAGAATTATGAATGAGAGATGAATGAGAGAAGAATTGATGTGATAAATGAGTGATGAATGTGTGTATTTATAGATGATTTTGGGAAAAAAAAAATAAAAAAAAAATCAAAAAATTCAGAAAAAACGGGGAAAAAACGGCCATATTTTTGGGATTTGGAAAATATTTTTTTTTTATTTTTTAGCATTATTTATAATTAAATACCGATTTTTTAAAAAAAAAATAAAAAATGTTTAAACACAACGGCTATGCAGTTGACGAATGGGAGCGCGCCATTTGTGCGTCCGCTGGCACGGACGTGCTCGATACATCGAGCAGGGCCGTGCCAGCGGCGCGAGCGCAGCGGCGGCGGATGGCGTCCGTGCCAGCGGTGCGGACGGCGGTGGCGACGGACGCCACCGCTGCGCATGCTCTAAACCCCATCGATATTAACTTGGGAAGGACTGAAAATAGTTTCTAAAAAATTTGAAAATTTTTATTATAGAAATTTATTATAAAAAAAAGGTTTGGGAGGGGCTTAATCCCCTCACCTCCTCCACCTGTGTCCGCGAGTGAGTGCTGCAGCCATGGCCACCATTGGGATCCATCCCCTTGATTGGTATCTCTTGAAATGCTCTTTACCATCATTTTGTTGATGATAACTCCTCGATATTCCTAATCATACAACAATTTTTGTTGGTGTTTGCCTTGCTTTATTAATGACTAATTCAACAATGCATTTTCACCCTTATAATAGATATTGGTCCACTGGTGGAGAAATGGGACGATCCCAACCCAACCCAACCCAAGATCAAAGTGTAGCACAAGTTGTTCAACAGTTGGACAAAACTTGCAGAGAAGCTGGCTTCTTTTACGTGGTAAGAATAATCTCCTTCTCTTCCTTATTCTATCAATATTTTTGTCATCTGAGGGGGCTTTTGTATCTCAAGATTTCATGCTTATTTGCGTGTGTGATGTTGCAGAATCACCACAAGTTGAAAAGATATATGTGCTTTCGTCTTCTTATTCTGTGGAATTTTATAGATATTTTTGTATCTAAGTCTTAAGACTCAATTCATGCTGATTTGTGTGTGAGAAAAAAATCAGTGTTTCTTCCTTGTTCCTTAGCATTTTGATGAACTTAGTAGTGTTTATGCAGACGGGCCATGGGATTAATCCGGTTTCCCTTGTGACAGAAATTAGAAGTATATCTCGCTAGTTTTTCGATTTGCCATATGAAGAGAAGCTCAAAATAAAATTCTCTCCAACAACTGGATACAGGTCTCTGCAACATGTAATGGCCATATATATTTGTTGTAATTGATGCAGTTTCCTAACTGAGAATGCCTATGAATGCAGAGGATATCAACGTGTCGGAGTGAACATTACCAGAGGTGTACCTGACTTGCAGGAAGCTATTGATGTAGGTTTGCTTTGGATCCATGTTTCATGATTGATTAGTGCTACTTTGTTTTATCTTCAATTGTAAGTGGATCAATTATATTTATGCGTGGCACGAGACGACCTGCTAAATGAACTATTGAATTACTGGAGACATCATTTTCTAGATCTAGCATGCGTTAAGAGGCTTAGTTCTTTCCTGATAAAGTATTGCTGAACATAAGATTCTACTGGCTTAACCTACGATGGATCTTGATGTATGAGTGAGCTAAATTTTCAATCATCATGTCGTGTTGATTACTTCTACTCCATGGTCCTAAAGTCAAATATATGCCCTCCCAAATACTGTCTGATATTTATGTCATATCCAAATGCATCCTTTACTTGTTTTGGTTTGTGCAATTTGTATCGTTGACTTTGCAAAACACAGTGCTACAAAGAGGTGAAACCGGGAATGTATGGAGACCTTGGTTAAGTTATGGAAGGATGTAATCCGTGGTAAGTATTTGCAGTTAGTATCTGTGGTTAAGTTGTTTTGTTCTGGAATTTCAGTCATCTCACATTCTAGATTGCGTGCTTAGTAAAATGAATGGTAGAATTAGTTTATGGTGTTAACCGTTGCAAGAGGGAGCTTATATCATGCATGCTTGCTGAATCTCCTCTACTTAACATTTCCCGTCACCTCTAATGTTTGTTGGTTGTGTTGCACGTCCTTCTGACTCGAACAAATCCAGTGGTGCACACACTGGCTACGGTACTGTTTATGGTCATTGCACGTTCTTCTCTTAATGCGCTTATGAACCCTAATCCAAACTGGTTTTTTTTTTTTTTTTTCTTTTACTTGTAGGTTTGCTTACTCTCATAAATCAAGACAGTCAGGTAAATGCACTACAAGTACGTGTTTTTCTCCCTAGTCCCAGAACCAAACAATTGCAAGTTTTCCTCTCAGCCAAAACATTATAACTTTTTGAGATGTAGGTGAGAAACATCGATGGGGAGTGGATACCGGCCACACCTGTTCCAGACACATTCGTTTGCAATATAGGCGACATGCTGAAGGTACGCACACGGACACAAGTCTAAAGCTCGTATTCACAACCAAATTTGTACTTATTTTGGATGTTGGGAAGTTGCAGATCTTAACGAATGGGATATACGAATCAACTGTGCTTCGGGTGATGAACAACTCTGTGGAATATTGTGTCTATGTTGCATACTTCTATGAGGTCGAATCATGCCCCCAAATAGGCTTCTGCTATACATACTATGATGTACTAATAGTTCAATCCAATTCTAACACTTGAACACAATTCTCAAACACTTTTCTACATTGATCTTTCGATCCATTGACAAAGAGAAAGACACGATCACACGAATAATGTCTCGATAGGACCACCAAGACAGAAGCTGAAGAGGAGCTTATTTAGAAATTAATTGAACGAAAAAGTGGATACAAGTCTTGCCTGTTGGTGTCTGAGTCTTTGGACAAAGTTGAAAATCAGTATCACATGTTAACAAGATATCATCATTGTCTTCATCCTTATATTTCAATTTGAAAGTTCCCAACTTCAAATTAAGCTTTGTGGCCACTTTTTCAATAAGCTTACTTGCTCCAAACCTGGGACATATTTCAAATGTTATGATATCTTCTTCATGTTTCACTTTTACAATCACCTTCTGTCTCCTCAACAATACAAGGATGAGTGCCTTCTTTGTTTAAAATGGGAAGACCTGTTTTCCTCTTTCCTTTCTCCATTGCCTTTGAATCTTGAGCACCAACACTAGGAAATGAGACTTGTTTTCCCTTTCTCTTTTCTGATTGAGTACATTTGATTTCTGTTTTCCTTTTTCCATTCTGATTTTCAACAATACTGCATTCTTTTGGCTGTTGTTCTTCAACATGCTGATGCTTTTGTAGACCATACTGCACACTCTTAAATTTGACTGGGAACATACCTGCAGCAGCCTCATTAGATTCAGTCGGACCAAGTTTGTGTGCTTCAGAAACGATAACTTCAACCACTAATTCTTCTCCAAGTTGTTTCCCACATGCCATCTTAAACGTTTTGAGTTCATGCTTCATTACTGGCAGTAGAAACCCCAAGAAGGACATGATATACTCATATGTTGCAGGGCCGGGGTAGAGAGCGAACTCCATAACATAAACAAGGTCACCAGTGAGTGAACTTTGCAAACAAATTGCAAAACAAGCATCCCAACTCCAGCTCATGGCATAGCGGGGTTGGTGATCAATGCTGCATTCATATAAATTCGGGCAAAAACAAGATTTACTTTCAGATGCCAATACACTCCCAACAATCCCTTTTGTTGTCTTCACGTGAATAGTTTTAACACCATTAGGCACAAAATCTAATAGATACTTAGTAGACAGTGCGAGCTCCATACAAGTAACATCAGTTTCAGTATTACTAACACATTCTTCATTATGGACCCAAACATATGCTTCATCAAGTTGTGGAATGTTCCGATGAATCAATTGAAGCCCTTTGCGAATTTCATTCAAAGCTTTTTTTCTGCAGTTGAGAGTCTATTCAAATAGAACATATTTTGTCGAGCAAAAAGATGCACTCCCTCCGTCCCTCTGTAGCTGAGTCGTATTCCTTTTTATGTTCTCCCACTGTAGCTGAGTCATTTCCTTTTTCTTTACAAAAAGCACTTTACTCTCGCTTACTTTATTCTCTCTTCATCTCTTTACCTTTTTCCTTTCTACTTTATTCTTCTTTTACTTACCTCATTTAAAACAAATTTTCTTAAATCTCGTGCAAAAAAGAAACGCAGAGAACGGAGGGAGTCCACGATTTATAGAACCATTTACTTTATTCCACTTTTAGTATGCAAACCCCACAATCCATCAACTTTTTACACTCACAATCCAATATAAAACTAATACTTTAAATGTGTCTTACATTTCACTCACTTTCTCCTTTTACTTTTCTTCAAGTCAAACAATTTCTTAAAATATGTGTCGAGTAAAAAAAGGGTTATTTAAATGGTGGACGGAGGGAGTAATTCTATAAAATAAAGAGGCTTACATCATTGTCAAGCTGTCGATTTTGGAAGAATCCTGTGAGGAAATCCATGTCAGTCGGCCAGCTGTTGGTTTGGTAAGAATCTTGTGAGGAAATCCATGTCAGTCCGCCATAGATCTGCAGGAATCTTGTGAGGAAATCCATGTCAGTCCGCCATAGATCTGCATCCTGCATGGAAGTGGACATAATTCATATATATATATATATATATATATATTGGAGAACGTTATTCTCGTATTCATCCCTTAGATCCTTTATTCTTCTTAATATGGGCCGTTAGATCTCATTCATCAACGGTCCAAATGATCTGCATTATTACACTATAATGGTGCATTATTATTCGGTGTGCATTATTCAACTGAAAATCTGCATTATTAAATGACACGTGGCACCAATCTAACCGTCGGATGACAATCGTGAGGCTGAGATTAAAAAGAACAAAGAACAAAAGATAAAAAAGGAAATGAATACATCCATATATATATATATATATATATATATATGGTCATATTAGGTTGAGATATTTTAGCTTAATTGAGAATTGAGATGCATTTTAATTCATTCATCCACAACATTTTCAAAATATCAACTGCAAGTATATTATGTCAACTCGGGGGTATTATAATCAATAGTCTGCACATCAAATGTCTATAGCAAATGTCAACTACATTATATGGGTATAGTTACCATTATGCTCTTTCATAATTAATTAATCTAAAAATATTTTCCAGGTGGCAAATTATGGACCACTCATTTAATAAAAATGAGTGGCTGATAATGCATCTCAATTCTCAATTAGGCTAAAAAAATCTCAATTGATCAGAACCCTATATATATATATATATATATATATATATATATATATATAGGATTGTGATCAAGATAGAACCATTCTTAAACGTAGAACCATTCTTAAACGTAGAACAAATGCCAAACGGAGGTCGTTAGATCTTTTAATCCAATGGTGTTGATTTGCACAACAACTTCCCATTACAACCAAAACTATTATTAATGGGTGAATGCAGATAAGTGAAAAAATAAAGCATGCATGGACTCTTCTTCGTTTCATTCATTCTTCCATCAACATGTGAGTTTTTTCACATGTTTAGTCCGGAATGTCGTGAAAACATAGTCTAATATGTATGATTTTTAATCTTGACCGTCATTTTTTCCTCATCCAATGAATAAAATATGTAGAGTTCTAGGTTCTACACTTAAGAATGGTTCTATCTTTAACGCAACCCTATATATATATATATATATATATATATATATATATATATATATATATATATATATATATAGGGGAGTGTTATATTGCTAACTCAATACTTAATTACTAACTACAACTAAATAATAGTTATTAGATATTTAAATTAAGGGCCTAAATCATTAGCCCCCGGAATGTCAATACGATCAACAAAAAATGTCAATAAGGATATTAAGGCCAATTTATAACAAATTAGTTGTAACTAACTTTTGAAAAATATCCCATAAGTTTAAAACAAATATAACTTTCTCGATTTAAATTATTTTTTCGCACAACATATATCAAATTAAAGATAATTTCATAAGGATTCTAACGAGATCTCACTTGCATATATTCCAATGTCAAATTTTGAATTTTTTTTTGAAAATTTTCAATTTTTTCGTACAGCAACAAATGTTAACTTGATATATAAAATATGTCAATATAATACATGTAGAATGTCAATATAAGTAATGTGTTAACATTCTCAAGGCATTGTGTTGATATTCTCAAAGCATTGTGTTGATATTTTTGAAACACTATTGACATTTTCATCCAAAACCCTAATTTGATAGTTTTTTTTTCTTTTTCTATTTAATTAATACAAACAAAAAATTACACGTGGCAAATTGTAGACCACAAGTTTTCTAAAATCATATGGTTTTAAATTAGTTGTAGTTAGCAATTAAATGATGAGTTAGCAATTGATCACTCCCCTATATATATAGGGGTGTGATACGTTGCTAACTTTTCTTAAGTTGCTAACTTGTTAACTCATCAACATAGTTTATTAAAAATGTCAACACGATGATAATGAAATGTTAACATAAACTTAAGTTGTTATTTTAATACATTGTGTTGACATTAATATTTACATGTCACCACAGTTTATTAAAATGTCAACACATAATTTGTGTTGACATTTTAATGTGATCGTATTGACATTTTTAATATACTACGTTGATGAGTTAGCAAGTTAGCAACTTAAGAAAAGTTAGCATTACTTACAAAATACGTAATTCCATATAATAATTTAATTTATTCAATTAGCCCCAATTATTATTTATTCACGCTCATTTTTATTTTATATGCATATTACTTCCCAGTTCCCACAATATGTCTTACGTTCTATTTCCATACCCAAAGTCATGCATTCATATCATTTATACCTTTATTTCAAGGCGCATATAGCGACCACTAACATTCTCACATATCAAAATAGATATTGTCCCATTAAGTGCTTAGTGACAGACTAGGGTTTTCGGACCAGATCAGAAACAGAATCAAATGCAGACGCGGATTTTGTCCTTGAGAGGAGTCCGCAGAGACCACTCATTTAGGGTGCAGAAAAATAATCAGATCACCCATGAGGGTGCATATCAGACGGATCATATAACATATGACAAATGATCCTCGCTTCGGTTATCCAGAAGATGTGTGATCACAGATAATGCAGCGCTGCTGTCTCCTATAGCATGCCAATTGTACCCACAGTACACACTCGAGCACGAGGCGTAAGCACAATTAAGTATACTTTATTACCAACACTTTCCAACATCACACGTCAACACAGACAGATAGACAAACATCATCACAGATGATCACATTTGTGTACATCTCATCAGCATATATTTTATCACGTTCACCTTAACGCCCATTTCCATATTTATCTAATCAACTTTGAAGCCAATATCATATTTTTTTTCATATCGAATTCATATAATCATTTCACATTAACACATATATCATTACCTTTCATAATACTCTCTCTGTCCCCAAAGAGTATGAACATTGGGTTTGACACGAGTTCTAATAAATAAGGAAAAAGTAAGAGAGAGAGAAAGGGTAGTGGAAATAACATTAGTGGAGAGTGGGGTCCACATTATTATAATAGTATAAGTGTTGATGGTAATGGTATAAGTTGTAAATAAAATGATGTGTAGGGATAGTATGTTGTTTGAATTTTTTAAAATTAGAAAGTTCATACTCTTTAGGGACGAACGAAAAAGGAAATAGTTCATACTCTTTGGGGACGAGGACGGAAGGAGTATAATATTTCTAATCTTATCATATATATATATATACATACCATTTCTTCTCAGATTCCATACTAAATTCCATACTAAATTAATGAATATTATAGCAGCTCATGTCTTTCACATCATAAACATAATAATCAAGCATCTCGTTCACCTATATTCATATTTGTTCACAATTTAACACCCATTATCTCAACTAAAAAGATCAAATACCATAAAGAGTATTCGCTACCTCTTAAGCTTAAGAACATAAGCTTATTTCACCTTGATATCTCGCTATCTTCCAAGTCCATTCCTTCGTGTCTGCTTCATAAAATTGGCTCTTTTGCCTTGATGCGAAATATATTCGTTAATTACATTCTAGTGTAACAATTTCTTCTTAACTTTATATTATGCTAATTCTTCAGTCTTCAGCCCTTTTTCATTACTTCTAAAGCTTCCAGAAATTCACATATATTTATATTAACACTCATATTTACCCAATATCATATTTTTATAATTAAATTATCTAAATAAATTCCTTTGCTATCTCATCTTAGTCTCCCTTCATCTTCATCTTCAACTTCCTAAGATCACATTTGTATTGGACTGATTCCTCATTCATATTCTATATTCATTCGGAAGGCTTTAGGAGCTTGGCCTAATATTTTTAAATACCCAAAGAAGTCTAGTTTACAATACAACAAGATTCATTCAGAAATTCATAATGGTTTGGGAGATATCATCATTTTTCCACAAACTATCAAAACTGACAGTTTCTGTCAACATTTTCTAACTAATTATTATAAAGAGTAGATGAACTCCTAAACTCTCCAAAAATATTCAGGGGGATACTGGACTCATCAAAGTAATTTTAAAAATTGGTAAACCAAACTTTGCACAACCCTAATTGTGCTACAAAAATCGGAACAAGTGACTGAAAAACAGGGCAAAATAATCATCTTCAAAACATGCTCTATATTATTATTTACTCAAATAGCAATAGAAAAATCAAGTAACAAAGCATCTTTCAGTCCCAAACTATGAAAGCCAAAAACTTAGGTTTTCTAAATTCATAAATTTATCAATTCATATGCTTCAAAAATATGATAGAAGTGAAGGCCTACCTTGATTTAGTAATATTTCGTCGATTACATGCCTGATTGCTGACGAACCCAATAAAACTAGAAGGAGAAAAATGCTAGGGAAAGATGGGAAAGGAGTTGCCGTTTCTGGGGAGAAATAAGGAGAAAGAAGAAGTGTTGAATTATAAAACGTACGGTAAAGGCCAAAACTAGTCCTGAACATATGTCCATTTTATGATTTTGGTCATAGACATTATCTTTTGAATTTTTAGATCCCAAACATTTCAACTCGATCACAATCGATCCAAAGTTAACTTTTCCATCAAATTTTAAGTGTCGACGTTTTTAATCCATATTTTGATCAAATTAAACTGTTAAATACAATTATTAACTCCCTAATTATATCCTTAATTATTTTAATAAATTATCATTTAAAATATAAAACAAATAATGTTAAAAAAAAGAAATAACAAAGACTCTTTATCTCTTTACCCAGAAAACCATTACATCATCATTCTTGCTAAACAAAGGTATCATTTTCAATCTTTAGACACATCAGAAAACCATTACAAGCTCTATCCCCAGCTTTATTTTATTATATGTCGTATTAGTTAGGACATTTGTCACAATTTTATTTTACACATATTCCTCATTTTTCTAGAATTCTCCTTTAATTTCCACCACAACTGTTAGGAACCATTTCATGTCCATATACATATATAATTTCGTGCATTATGATATTAAGGTAGAAAGAATTAAATCTAATTCATGTGAGATGAAAATACCCTTACACAAATTCTTTATATGAACATCCCTTAAATTTAAATGACTTGCTCAAAATTACTCAAAATTAAACACGTAATAATTCCAACAATAACTTTTAAGAGTGATATATTTTGTGATAAGAATGATGTGTTTTGTGAACAAGAGTGAAGTAAAATCGTAATAAGATTGATGTGTTTTGTGAACAAGAGTGAAGTAAAATCATAATAAGAGTGATGTGTTTTGTGAACAAGAATGAAGTAAAATCATAATAAGAGTGATGTGTTTTTTAAACAAGAGTGAAGTAAAATCATAATAATAGTGATGTGTTTTGTGAACAAGAGTGAAGTAAAATCATAATAAAAGTGATATGCTTTGTAAATAACAGTGAAGTAAAATCGTAATAAGAGTGACGTGTTTTGTAAACAAGAGTGAAGTAAAATCATAATAAGAGTGATGTATTTTGTGAACAAGAGTGAATTAAAATGATAATAACAGTGATGTGTTTTGTAAACAAGAGTGAAGTAAAATCGTAATAAGAGTGATGTGTTTTGTGAACAAGAGTTAAGTAAAATCATACTAAAAGTGATGTATTTTGTGAACAAGTGTGAAGTAAAATCATAATAAGAGTGATGCGTTTTGTAAACAAGGGTGAAGTAAAATCGTAATAAGATTGATGTGTTTTGTAAACAAGAGTGAAGTAAAATCATAATAAGAATGATGTGTTTTGTGAACAAGAGTGAAGTAAAATCATAATAAGAGTGATGTGTTTTGTAAATAACAGTGAAGTAAAATCGTAATAAGAGTGATGTGTTTTGTAAATAACAGTGAAGTAAAATCGTAATAAGAGTGACGTGTTTTGTAAACATGAGTGAAGTAAAATCATGCTAAGAGTGATGTGTTTTGTAAACAAGAGTGAAGCAAAATCATAATAAGAGTGACGTGTTTTGTAAACAAGAGTGAAGTAAAATCATAATAAGAGTGATGTGTTTTGCGAAAAAGAGTGAAGTAAAATCATAATAAGAGTGATCTGTTTTGTGAAGAAGAGTGAAGTAAAATCATAATAAGAGTGATGTGTTTTTTAAACAAGAGTGAAGTAAAGTCATAATAATAGTGATGTGTTTTATGAACAAGAGTGAAGTAAAATCATAATAAGAGTGATCTATTTTGTGAACAAGAGTGAAGTAAAATCATAATAAGAGTGATGTGTTTTGTAAACAAGAGTGAAGTAAAATCGTAAAAAGAGTGATATGTTTTGTGAACAAGAGTGAAGTAAAATCGTAATAAGAGTGACGTGTTTTGTAAACAAGAGTGAAGTAAAATCATAATAAGAGTGATGTGTTTTGTAAACAAGAGTGAAGTAAAATCGTAATAAGAGTGATGTGTTTTGTGAACAAGAGTGAAGTAAAATCATAATAAGAGTGATGTGTTTTGTAAACAAGAGTGAAGCAAAATCATAATAAGAGTGATGTGTTTTGTAAATAACAGTGAAGTAAAATCGTAATAAGAGTGACGTGTTTTGTGAACAAGAGTGAAGTAAAATCATAATAAGAGTGATGTGTTTTGTAAACAAGAGTGAAGTAAAATCATAATAAGAGTGATGTGTTTTGTAAATAACAGTGAAGTAAAATCGTAATAAGAGTGACGTGTTTTGTAAATAAGAGTGAAGTAAAATCATGCTAAGAGTGATGTGTTTTGTAAACAAGAGTGAAACAAAATCATAATAAGAGTGATGTGTTTTGTAAATAACAGTGAAGAGCAATACTATAAACTTTTGCCACTTGACACGAAGCAATATCGAGCAATCAATCCCAAATTAAGCAATCGACCAACCCTCCGTTCTCGGACTTTTTCAGCGGCGGCCACCACACAGCCGTTTCTAGCTCTGCAGGGAACTTCTCCTGCATCGCTCCGATCAGGGGGAGAAGTTACGCTCTGTCGAGAGGTAGAACTCTCTCCATTGCCCTTGCGACGTCGATTTCGGTAATGAGATCGGTTAGGATCAGCACCGTTTGGATCTCTTCGTGCAGTTGCTTGAACAATCTGGTGGCGTTGCGCTGCTCTTCAGCGAGCTGCGAGGGTTGGAGCATGTTCACCCCCGCCGTCATCTCCACGAACAGCCCGGCGGAGGACGCCTTTAGGGGAAGAACGGACGCATGTGCTGCGGCGGCGGAGAGACCGGCCATGCTGAAGCGAGTTCTCCAGCAGAATAGCCTCGTATGAATTTCATAAAATGATTTCCAAAAATACCCTTGGCCTATTTTACATTATAAAAATAAATAATATTTGTTCCATTAAGATGTGTGGCTGAGATTTGTTCTCTAGTTATACACTTAAAATTAGTTATATCTTGATCACTAACATATATAGAGTTGTGATCAATGTCGAACCATTCTTAAAGATCGAACTAAAGACTAAATATTGTCCATCTATTTTCTTAATCTCGTGGTTATGATTAATTTACCATTATTTCATTATTTTATCCCAAAAAATCTTGTTTGGGAAATCAATATATTATGAAACATAAAATACATGTTTCTTCCCATCTCTCAATTCTTCAATCGCCGATCTCTCATTCAATCTTCATCGATCTCATTCTCGCAATCTCCTTCATCTTCATTGATCTACTTCTCGTAATCTCCTTCAATCTTCATTGATCTCTATCATCGGACAATTGTGTTGCCTCAATTGCCTTAATCGGATATTGAATTGCAGCAGAAATCATACTACGTTGGAAGAATATATCAGTAAATTAATACAACTGATGTTAGCCTTTACACGTAAGTATGGATCCAGGAAAAAGATCAAGCAGGAAAAAAAATTAAAAAAATAGCAGCAATAATAATCAAACATCAGATTAAATCCTTCAGTCAGTTATCACTAACCGGAAACTCATCCCTAGAACCACGTGCTTGTGCGTCGACGATTCAATTCGAGAAGGGGAGAAGAAAAAAATCGAAATCAGAAATGGCATCCGCAGCAGAGGAAGAAGCAGAGCCGGAGACCAAACACACGGCCTCGAAGGCGGAGACGAATTTGAAAAGGACGTCATCTATAAACCAGAGGTGTAGATTGAACCTCTTCTTCCACCGCAATGCGGCTGAGCTCCTCAACTTCCACCGCCACGAACTGCCGCCGCTGCCGCTGCCGGAGGAGGTGCTTCTCTCGCTCTCGCTCCGGCTGCTGCTGCTGCTGCTGCTGCTCCCCTTCTTGTTCAGCCTCTTGAAGAACAGCAAGAAACTGGAAGATTTCTCCATGAATCGGTGCCTCCGCTGATCTGATTGAGAACGGGAAACCGCGGTTGGTTACGATGAGTTTTGGGTTTTTTGTTTTTGGGAATTCAGATAAAATTGTACCGTTATTGGCTACAAATTTGGAGTAGAAAAAATATAAAAATTATTGTTATTTAGATATCTATATTTACTTCATTCACTTGCATTATTACTTCATTCACTTAGATTATTACTATTTCATTATTTAACTATCTATATTACTTCATTTGACTAGATCATTACTTCATTTTATTCTATTCTATTACTTCATTCAAATAGTTTTATCACTTAATTAGACTAGGTTATTACTTTAAGGGATTCTTGAGCATATGAGGAAGAGTGACCAATACTTCATTCATATGTGCATTTACTTCATTCAACAAGTATACCATTTCATCACAATAGAATTTTACTTCATTGAACTTCAATTGTGTTATTACTTCAGTCCATTACCTTATTAAATGAAGTTATAACTTCATCAACATTGACATACATCATAATAAAGAATAAATACTTCATTTTGAAAGCACTTCACACAGTCTATTCGCTTTAAATTTTGTAAAAAGGTTAAACAAATTCAAATTCAAAGTGGAATGAAGTAATAATCTACTGGAATGAAGTAATTAACTATTGGAATGAAGTAATAAATCTACTAGATGAAGTAATAAACTATAAATGTAATTTGACAAAAATACCCTCGGTTGATTTAATTTGGCTACCTAATGAATGCGAAAATTTTCACTACATCATCTCATCTCATCCATTAAAAACTAGATCTAAGGGCTCCAGATTTTGTTTCCATATTTCTCGCCTATTTTATTTACATAGGCTCCAGATTTTCTTCCGATTTGGTTCATTATTCCATAATCTCCAGATTTTGTTTACATATTTCTCGCATAATTGTGACCGGGAAGATGTTTTCAATTTTGCATATAAGTTGATAAAATGATACTTTAACCTGATAAAATGACATATTATGCATTGCGGATTATGTGTTAACATGATACTTTTGGCTTATAAATGTTAGGTTTACTGCATAGAATGATAGTTTTGCCGGATAGAATGATACTCTGAGTAGATAAAATGATAGTTTTGCTGGATAGAATGATACTCTGAGTTGATAAAATGATAGTTTTATTGATTTGTAGGTATGTACATTCCTGCATACTATGATAGTTTTACCGGATAGAATGATACTCTAAGTTGATAAAATGATAGTTTTGCAGGATAGAATGATACTCTGAGTTGATAAAATGATACTTTTGCCGGATAGAATGATACACTGAGTTGATAAAATGATAGTTTTACCGGATAGAATGATACTCTGAGTTGATAAAATGATAGCTTTATTGATTTGTAGGTATGCACATTCCTGTTTGTGATGATGCTTTGAAGCCAATAATTAGTATGATATTCAATACATTAGTAGAAGCAGCTGATTTCTATGAACATTATGCTCGTTAAGTTGGTTTTGGCATTCGTAATATGGGCAATAAATCAGTTCATGATATTATGTAATTATATTATGCATTGCCGATTATGTGTTAACATAATACTTTTGGCTTATAAATGTTAGGTTTACTGCATACAATGATAGTTTTGTCGGATAAAATGATACTCTGAGTTGATAAAATGATAGTTTTGCCAGATAGAATGATACTCGGAGTTGATAAAATGATAGTTTTACTGATTTGTAGGTATGTACATTCCTGTTTGTGATGATGCTTTGAAGCCAATGATTGGTATGAAATTCAATACATTAGTAGAAGCAGCTGATTTCTATCCATGGTTTCATTTTATCATTTGAAACTATCATTTTATCCCCTATAACTATCATTTTATAATTTAAAACAATAATTCATCATGAAATAAGGTATGAATTGATGATACAAAACCAAGTATGAAGTAAATTCAAAGTAAATTCATCATGCTGTCATATGTAACTGTAAATCTACACTAAAAAACTATAGAATTTAAAAAAATGAGAATCTCTGGCATAATGATAAAATCGAGCAAAAACAAAAGTGAAATAAGTAATAAACTTCATCCATCCTTCCTTCGATTATGCTTGAGCGTTTTCCTTCGACATATTCCAGAATTTGGATGATTTTTCCTTCGAAACTGAAGAAGCAAGGGTTTGAAATGCGATTCGCAGGGTTTGAGTGTGAGAGAAATTGAATGCAGTGTTTAATTCACGTTTTCTTCTTACCCGCCCAATTTTATAACAAAATGACAATTTTGCCCTTAATATATCCGAAATATGATAGTTTTATTTGATAAAATGATAGTTTTGTTAGATTAAATCCAGACCACATATTTTTAAAATGTGTGGTGGAGATTTAGTTATAGGGTTATCACACAAATTTGAGTTATCATTATAATGCACCACTATATATATATATATATATATATATATAGGGTTATCACACAAATTTGAGTTATCATTATAATGCACCACTATATATATATATATATATATATATATATATAGGGATGTATTCATTTCCTTTTCCTATATTTCCTCCTTTTTCCTTCTTAATCTTAACCGTTGATTTTCGAAATCTTATGGCCTAAATTTAGCTGTATAAACAATATTTTTAATGATTAAAAACCGTGAAAAGGGCTTACTTGGAACTCAATATGTTGGTTGGTTATGGTAAGTCCTTAATTTAGGCTTAATAAGATCTGCACAGTTATGCTTCCCTGCAATACGCCCAGACGCGAAGTTCTCCACACATCCCTCGCTGCAATTGAATTTGTGCGCTCATCACTGATTTGCAATTCTCGGATATCAATGCACGCTTATGGTTTTATTAAAAAGGTTCTCAATTCATTATTCAATTGTTATTTTTGCAATTGGTAGAATATAACAATATTGAATTATGGATAATAGTGTATGGACTATGGGGAATCCTTCCATTTGATTTTTTATTTGCATACAAAACTCACGAATCACAATTCTAATCCAAATAATTAAATAAGATGCCCATTTAGCCATTACTGTTTCCACACACGTGATTCTTCTCCGTTTCCGAAGACTCATTTTCTCCTCCTCAATTTGAATATAGTGGAGTTGTAGTAAACAACATATGTTAAAATTTTAAACTGCATATATTGGTGAACATGATCTGAAGTAATAATGTATAGATTATATATCGATTTGGGATACATTGATGGAATGTTGGTTATGAAAGAGATATATATGCACTATTTCTGAAGGGTAATGTACAACATATGAAAGAGATAATACATGTAATGTATAAATATAAAGATGTAATGCACTATTTCTGAAGGGTAATGTGCACCGTATGTCATATAATGCATATTAAGCTTAACATGTATTGTTTTGTGATTAATAACAATGTTTAAACCGATACGAATAGTGCTCTGAATGTTAACGAATAATGGATATTATTGGCTATAAAATGCACCATATGTGAACTGCAATGTATACGAATAAGATGTGCCGTGTTTCGTTGTTTGGCACACGTTTCTTGTTTCCCCTAAGGGTTTAATAAGTCTAGGGGCTAGGGTATAGTACGTACACATAAATAACAACGTTTAAACTGATACGAATAATGCACCGAATGGTTACTAATAATGGATATTATTGATTATATAATGCACCATATGTGAACTGCAATGTATACGATTAAGATGTGTCGTGTTTCGATGATTGACACACGTTTCTTGTTTCCCCTAAGGGTTTAATAAGCCTAGGGGCTAGGGTATAGTACGTACTCATTAATAACAATGTTTAAACATATACGAATAATGCACCGAATGGTAACGAATAATGGATATTGTGGACTACATAATGCACCATATGTGACCTGCAATGTATACGAATAAGATGTGTCGTGTTTCGATGTTTGACACACGTTTCTTGTTTCCCCTTAGGGTTTAATAAGCATAGGGGCTAGGGTATAGTACGTACTCATTAATGGTCTTTGTTAACGTTGTTATTAATGTGTACATACTAGACCCTATCCCCTGGGCTTAATATTAATGCGTATATGATGTACATAAAATTTAGGCGTACTATATGTATGGCTTAATATTTTAGGTGTACAATATACATATGCATTATTTGGGTTTGCCATTGCATTACGCCCAAGTATTGGTGCATTATTTGGTTAAAATACACAAACAACGTTCAGTAATGCATAATCTAATACGAATACTTACATTATATGCAGATATGATGCACATTAAATTGAGGCCTACTATATATATGGTTTAAATTATTAAGTGTGCAATATACAAATGCATTATTTGGTGTTGCCATTGCATTGCGCATAACGATTAGTGCATTATTTGGGTTAAATACACAAACAACGTTTTGTAATGCATAATCTAATACGACTACTTACATTATATGCATATATGATGCACATAAAATAGAGGCGTACTACATACAGGGCTTAATGTATTAGGTGTTTAATATACAAATGCATTATTTGGTGTTGCCATTGCATTGCGCACAAGGTTTAGTGCATTATTTGGCATATGTTAAGCATTACGAGAGTTAATCGGCCAACTATACAGACAAAAAACATAATACAAACAAGACAAATAACATAATACACCAATTACACACTAAGTATTCTTAGCTGTCTGAATAATCACGATGAACATACGGTTAGGCTGATTGTTCACAAGATCAAAATCAGAAAGACTAATCTCAAAAACATTGTTAAGTGTATTCAAGTTTGTAAAAAGATCTAAAGTGCTAAGTCTTCCAACAAATACCAGAAACCATCAAGCACTACAAGCTGTCTTGGATTTAACTGCTTCAAGCAGTTCAGAAACTCCGACGGTGTGCGCCTGCAGTAAAGACGATCAGTCTTTCTTCCCTTAACTTGTGTCTGTTGAACATCACCTGCTGAGCTACTAGGGGCAGCAGCTGCCAACCGATCCCTCAACTTTTGTGCCAACGCTACCGGAATTAAATCATCAACTGCATCGTCGAGTTCAGATCTTACTCGCTTCTCTGAAATTGCACAAACAAAGTAACAAATCACAACATTTTCAAAAAAGTGGACTACGTTCTGTGTAATTATGTGTTCATGTTAATGTTTACATATTAATGCAAACAACGTAATCAATCACATCACATGAATGATTGAGTAAAACATTCGCATAATGCATTAAACATCACTGATAATGCACTAAATATTAATGCTACTGCTTTAGATACTACTGATAATGCACTAAATATTACTGCTAATGCATTAGATAATACTGTTAATGCACTAGATATTACTGATAATGCATTAGATACTACTGATAATGCACTAAATATTACTGATAATGCATTAGATAATATTGATAATGCACTAAATATTACTTATAATGCACTAAATATTACTGATAATGCATTAGATAATACTGATAATGCACTAAATATTACTGCTAATGCACTAATATACCTCATATAATGCACACAGTAACACTAAAAAATACATGCTTATAGTTCCACAATTCATTGAATATATCTGAAATTATGAACCGTGTCATGTTTTTAGTTAGCACACCACGCAACATGTATAATGCGGATTTAACAGAATTGCTAATACCATCACTCACAATCTAAATATTAATGATACTGCATTAGATACTACTGATAATGCACTAAATATTACTGATAATGCACTAGATAATACTGATAATGCACTAAATATTACTGATAATGCATTATATACTACGGATAATGCACTAATATACCTCATATAATGCACACAGTAACACCAAAAAATGCATGCTTATAGTTCCACAATTCATTGAATATATCTGAAAGTATGAACCGTGTCATGATTTTAGTCAGCACACCAGACAACATGTATAATGCGGATTTAACAGAATTGCTAATACCATCACTCACAATCTGAAAAAACAAATATTGATTTGAAGCAACACGATGTAAATTTTACCTGCAGCCTCTGTTACTTGCGATAGCGGACGACCCCTCTTCGGCATTTTCGATCTGGCAAAAACCACAAAAACATATCATGGTACTGGAATTCATCATTATTTAACCGAACCCAAAATGGGTCTGCAAAATCACGAAACCGCCGCCTTGGTCTGCAAAATCACGAAAAAAGGACGCCTAAATCACTGTTGAAACATACCTATTAGAAAGTAGTCGGTGTTTCCGAGTCGATTTCAGCGTTGAAAGCTAATTCCCTCCGAAAATTTGGTCGACAAAATCCAAAATCTCCAAACGCGCCGCTGGGGAGGTAGATTTCTAGGGTTTGGGTAGTGGAGAGAGTGGAAGTAGTTGTAAGGGTTGTGGGCGTAATGAATGAGGAAAGAAGGAGAATATGAGCGTTTGAAATCCCGTGAAATTAGCATATTCCAAGATATGGCGGTTCAGCTTCTGTCAAATGGCCAAATTACCCCTGTAATGCATTAAGCCAACGTCTATAATGCAACACGGAGGTAAATTTATTAAAACAATCCGATCCGTCGATTCCCTAGATCTAACGGGTATTATTAAGAAGGAAAAAGGATGTAAGATGGGAAAAGGAGAATAAGGTCCCCCTATATATATATAGGGGTAGTGATATAATGTAAACCATATATCAATACAAACTCCAAACTTTAATCCTAGCCACTAATTATTATAGATCAACGCTTATTACGTTTCCAGATTAAAATGTCAATAACTTCTATGAATCTATCAACAAAGGGTATATTAGACAGTTTCATAATATGATGAATCATTTAATTATAGAATAATTGTGTAATCTCGATTTCATCGTTTTCTCTCCTTCCACTATTCACGTTAATGAAACAGTTTCATTCCTCCCCTCATTCCATTTTTTTGGGCAAGTTGGTTGTTTTTCCGGCCAAAACACCTAGCTAATTTCGATCATGTGCTGATTTGTCGAAAAAATTGCACGAATTTTGCATTGAAATTGTGTTGATTCTTTGTTGATTTTGTATTTTGTGTTGAAATCGTGTTGATTTTTCGCCTTTGATTGCGTTGAAAAATTGCATGAATTATGTGTTGAAATCGTCGTTCTCTATGTGTTGATTTTATGAAGATGTTTTGTTGAATTTGTGTCCATTGTCCGAATCGTGTTGAATCCAGCGTGTTGATTTTTTGTTGAATTCTGAAATATGCTGAATTTTTGCGTTGAAATTGTGTTGATTCTTTTGTTCGGCTGATGTTGTATTTTGTGTCAACAAATGTCAACATAGGATCAACCACGCGCCATGACATATCAACAAAAATTACAATAATTTCAACACAGGTTCAACGGAAGATCAAAAAATAAATTCTTGAATACACCAGCAAAGAAATCAATTTAAGTCTTCAAAATAAAGTTTTGACGTCAATTATGGTGTTAAGATCCTTTATAGGATGTGAATATTTTCGGTGTTGGAAGGTGGGAGAGAAATTAGGAAGCATAAACCGTTCAGAAAATTAACTCACAAAAATACCATCTGTTGACAAAATACATGCGCTTGTTGAGATAGAAAATCTACGCAATATTAACCACAAATCTGTAATAATTAGTGGCTAGGATTAAAGTTTTGAGTTTGTATTAGATATATGGTTTGCATTTGATCACATCCCGATAAAAAAATGTCAATAACGGTATTAGGCCATCCACATCCTTGTCTCAATACCGTCTCATCCCTTCACTATTCATGGGCCCCATTACACTTTTTACCTCATCTTTTAACTAAGAGACAACACATGCATCACTCCCATCTCTTAACCATCTCATCCCTTAAACATTCATTCAATTTCATTTTTTATTTTTATTTTCAACAAATTCAATTAATATTTCATTGAAATATTAAATTAATACTAATAATTCAAAAAGTCATTAAAAACCATGAAAATTACAACATCCAAAAAATGGTGGGGGAATTGGGTTATTTATAGATTTAAAAAAAAATTAAAAATAGCCTAAAATCGACGCCCACTAACATAGCCGGCGAGTGGGTGTCACGCCCCAACCGGCTGCTCGCCACGTGGCCGACGAGACGTGACGGAGCACCCACACCGGTGTCTCGATGTGGTCTCGTCTCGCCGGGACGAGATCGAGCCCGCATCGAGACACTGATGCGAGTGCTCTGAAGGTCAATTTACAACAAATTAGTTGTAACTAACTTTTGAAAAATATCACATAACTTTAAAACGTATATAACTTTCCCGATTTAAATTATTTTTTCGCACAACATATATCAAATTAAAGATAATTTCATAAGGATTCTAACGAGATATCACTTGCATATGTTCCAATGTCAAAATTTGAAAAAAAATCGAAAATTTTCAAATTTTTCGTACAATAACAAATGTCAACATAGTATATAAAATATGCCAATATAATACATGTAGAATGTCATTCTTAAAACAATGTGTTGACATTCTCAAAGCATTGTGTTGATATTTTCAAAACACTATATTGACATTTTAATTCAAAACCCTAATTTGGTACTCTCTCCGCCCCACTAAAGATGATCCACTTTCCTCTTTGGTTTGTCACATCCAAGATGACCAATTACTATAAATGGAAACACTTTTATCTCTACTTTATTCCCTCTCTCTTACTTTACTCTCTCCACCTAACACACAAAATAAAATTGCATAAAACTCCGTGCCGCCCAAGGAAGGGGTCATCTTCCTTGGGACGGAGGGAGTAGTTTTTTTTATCTTTTTTGATTTAATTAATAAAAACAAAAATTACACGTGACAAATTTTAGACCACTAGATTTCTAAAATCCTATGGTTTTAAATTAGTTATAGTTAGCAACTACAGAGTGAGTTAGCAATTGATCACTCCCCGTATATGTATGATACGACAACTTGAAGTATACTTGAAGTTAGTTCCACGTTATCTTCCAATCTCTACATATATATGTATGACAATTGACATGCAGTAGCCAATTAAGAGCAAAGATCTAAGAATATAAGTATCATATATAGTACACTACTAGAAAATTGGCTTTTTATGGCACTTTAAAATGCCACAAGAATTATGTTAACATTACACTTTATCTATAATGGCACTTGAAGCAAGTGTCAGCCCCAACACATGTAGTAATAGTTCATGTGTAAGTAAAGATCAATCATTGCTACACTAAAAAAATGTAATGAAGAATCACATCTAATGGCACTAGCAATTGCCACAACATGTTCTATTAGACTACACCAATATACTTGGACGAAAATTTAAGGAATACCCCCCATAAATATATATTATTACAATTTCATCCTGCATTTTATATAATTTACAATCTAGTCTACAAATTTCTATAATTTATATTTACATCCTTCAAATACGTAAAATTTACATTTTACCTTTATAAACATAAATAATATTTCAATTTCATTTCCAACATATAAAAAATTCATATTAAACTATAATTATTCATCCAACAAAATTACATAAACAACTCATTAAAATAAAATGTCATATTTAAGTAACAAAAATTCCAAGTATCTAATGCCAAAATGTAATGTGGTTTTTCACACGCATACTGAACATATTAAGTGTTGTTCATCTACCATGTAGTAAAAACTGTAAAGTCCTATCTATCCAAAAGTGCATAACATATTTGCACGAGACATGCTTGCTTCTTTAGATACGTGAGTCTCTTATTGCTGTCAAATGAGCAAATGTTCTCTGCGACGCAACCTGAAACATTTCAGTTTTAAAACTTGGAGTTACTACATAAACCAATGTACTATGTACAAGAAGAATGAAAAAACTGAAAGAAAGAAACTATATCAAAGAATAAAATATAACTACATGGGATGAAAACACACATGTCAGAAAATGGATGCCCAAAAACTTTGTAAATGAGGATGGTTACCTATAAATCTTTATTTAATAGAGTTGTATACCCTCCAAAAAATCCATCACTCTTTCCTGCTACAGAAATATCCAAAGAGATGATTAATTTATAGGTACATAAGAACACAAGTATTCCATAAAATGAAGCAGATTATTATGTGTATAAAGTGTCCAAATCTAACTGGAGCAACATATGTTCTGCCATGAAAAGAATTTAATAAAGGAAAACCATTATGAAGATCACTCATATTGAACTATTCCATATGTCCCTATAAATTATATAAATACGATGGAGTTAAAAAACATGGGCCCAAAGAAATTCTAAGAAGCTATGCATTATATAGTTGATCAAAGCAATTGGAAGTTGATCTTAGAATGAGAAATATAAAGATAAAAGATGATAAAAGTACCAGATTCTTAAATACTACAAGCATTCTTTGCCACCATATTGGTCCTGTAAGATAAGGTCCAACTACTACTGCTAGAATCATCACTAAGGTCTCACCATCTTAACCCCTGGGAAGTAGCTTTTGTAATGCATCTTTGTTCCCATTTCTGTAAGAGATAGAAAACAATAATTAGCAATTCAAGAAAAACTAGAGTAATCTTTGATGTCTTATTCTTTCGATACACTTTTTACCACCATTTACATGGTGTTGTCGGTCAAAAGTAGCATCAACAATATGTCTCGCAGTAGGAGGCGTATTTGACATAATCACTATTGCTCCCTGGAATACTTAAGCATTGTAATACAGAATAAGATCTTTATCGGTTACTCTATTTTCTAAAAGCTTGGCAGAATCAAGGATCTAATATGCAACTAGCACATGCTTGAAGTGGAAAGAGAATAGCAGTTCAGAGAAAAAGCCAAAAAAATTTACTTTGAAATAGTTGTTTAATAGTGATGGAAGTTAAACATAAAGTTGTTACCACTTAAATACTAAGGACGCATAATTTACATAATACACTTAGATTCAATGCTTCAAAAAATTAAAACTAAATAGTAAAATATAAAGTTAGTTGTTTCAACTTAATCATTAATATTTATAACTTACAAGATCCAAATTGACCAAGTATTTTAACAACATATTCACATTCATCTACTTCTTAACTTTCGATGAACTCAAACCAGAATATGCAGAAGTTCCAGAAAATCAACATTTCCTCAAGTAAATGTCTGTCGTCGTCGTATTACTATCTGATTAATAAGCCAATAAACAAATACTATGAATAACAATCAATACTAAACATATATATTCACATCAACTAATATTGAAACCTAATTAATATAGGATAAATTATTTATAAATGTTTATTCTACTAACATACTGTAAGTATATGGTGGATCCTAACTACAGGAACAAAATCTGAATTATCAAATACTAGATGCATCCATGTGTGTTTAAACTTTTTATAAACGTACTACGACCTTTGAACACTAAAAACCAATAAATGAAAACTACCATGCTAGATAGCACAGTCCAGAGCCCCCATAAACAACTACCTATAAAAAAGTTCAGCTTTTCCCTTCTCAAAAAAGGAATGTGAACTAACAAGCAAACAAAGATAAGAAAATTTAGTACCATAAGCAATATTTGTTGAAGCAACTACCTATAAAAAATTCAGCTTTTCCCCTCCCAAAAAAGGACGTGAAATAACAAGCACACAAACATAAGAAAATTAAGTACCATAAGCACTATTTGTTGAAGCAGCTGCAACAGAAAGTAAGCCATTATTCATGTTCTCATGTTTTTCAAATCCTGCAAACCAAAACACAGCAAATATAGCCTACTTAGTTCCAAATACGTACAGGATTCCACAGAAACGGTGACAAACTACTCCAATTGTAGAAAAAAAATAAAAAAGCAGTAGCACCAATAACTTTTAAAGCACAACTGCACAAGCACAAAACATTTCTTTCACAACTGTTGCTTCAATCATAAGCAAATAAGGAGCATTTTACAAGAAGAAATAAGGAACATATATTAGTACACTGTTTTGTGATGGCACATAAACTTGTGAAGATCCTTATTTTGTCACTAGAATTGAAATAAAGATTTGTATACGAAGTTAGGAGACCTTCTTAGGAGTAATTTCAATTTGTGGTAACATTTGTGGAACCTAAAAGCAACCGTTCCCGGCGGTAGCGACGTGGCTTCTTTACTTTGTCGGTGGTCGAATCCAATTTCCTTGCAGGCTTCACAATTTAAACACAATCAAAAGGTTAAATCTTCACAAATAAATAAAAAATCGAGACTATGAAAATTATTAGGCTTTCCATCTTGCTATTGCTATCTCTGGGAAGCAGATTGCAGAGTAGCAGATTTCTCCGTAGCTGATTGAAATTTCAGGGCAAAATGAGTTGAAAATTGAATAATTAGAAATTAGAGAATCAGGGGAAAATGTTAGGCGAAAGCTGATTGAAATTTCAGGGCAAAATGAGTTGAAAACTGAATAATTAGAAATTTGAGAATTAGGGGGAAACGTTGGGCGAAAATTTGAAGGGAAAACTTCTGAATATTTGGAGCCTTTTTTTCTTTTTTTGAGGTGAAACAAAGTTCTCAAAAATTTACGATACATTGTACGACTCACAAGTGCCACTAAATGATTCTCTTTATGACACTTATTTGGAGACGTAGTATTAGTTTAGGATATAAGTGTGGTGAAATATTGGTGTAATGAGTGACTGTCTGTAATGACAGTTTTTATTAAGTGCCACAAATTTGGTGTAGTATTATGCTATTTTTCTAGTAGTGGTACCCATTCACTCGGCATATATAGGTTTTTATTTCAATAACATTTAAATTCTTAATTAGCTGATATTTGTGGTCCATATGTATTAACTCTAGTACCATTATTTGAAAAAATTTATAATTTCTGAGTTTGTAATAAATGTGAAATAGATCAAATAATGGACCTCTTCGACACTATTGCTTAAAAACTACGACCATTAATGGACATGGTTAGCCAACCCATGTGGTTGGCTTAACCATCCATTTATTTTCCAAGCTCTATATATAAGTAGCCAATCAAGAGCAAAGAGTTAACAATATCATATATACCCAAACACTTGGCATAGGTTTTGATGCGAAACGTATAGAGAAAAAACTGAACGAAGAAGTAATCATGAAATCCTAGTTTCTGTGAAAATAAAATCATAATTATAAAAAATAAACTGCGGTTCAAAACAAAGGCAATGCTATTTATAAGCGTCTAGAAACCCTAGGGACTCAAAAGAAAATAAAACATAAAATAGGAAATTAAAATTTAAACCCTAAAAACAGTAAATTGCCGTTTTCACCCCCTAAACGATGTCAGATGGCCAAAATCCATCGTCATAGTCGCGATGAGTTCGATTCCAAATCGCGATTAGCATGGACCATGCGAATTTCAAGTCATTCTGATACCGCAGGTTTTTGCCCGATTTCTATGTTGGAACTGCATCATACTCCCCATCTTGAAAAAGACTCGACCTCGAGTCTGCTTCATCTGCTGCCGCCACGTCGTCAGCCGCTTCATCCTCACTACCACCTTCATATGGAGATAAATCAACAACATTGAATGTTGCCGACACATTGTACTGACCTAGCAAATCCACCTTATATGCATTATCATTTATCCGTTTGAGAATACGGAAAGGACCATATGCCCTTGGCTGCAACTTTCCCCAACGCCCTCAAGGAAAACGCTCCTTTCTCAAATGAATCCAGACAAAATCTCCCTCTTGAAAAACCACTTTCTTCCTCCGCCTATCTGCTCGCAACTTGTACTTGTTATTCTGCTGAATAATGCGTTGCCTCACTTGTTCATGCAATTCTCGAATCTGCTTAGCTAGTTCCTCCGTAGCGGCGCTAAATTGTTCGGTGATGGGAAGAGGTACCAAGTCCAATGGAGTTATAGGATTGCGCCCATAAACAATCTGGAAAGGATTCTTACCAGTTGTCCGATTTTGCGACTGGTTATACGCGAACTCTGCCTGTGCCAACAACAAGTCCCATTGTCGAGGACTGTCACCAACCAAACTGCGTAGCAAGTTCCCCAAACTTCTATTGACAAGCTCAGTTTGTCCATCCATCTGAGGGTGATATGCGCTACTAAACTGAAGTTTCGACACCATTCGTCTCCACAAAGTTCGCCAAAAGTGACTCACAAACTTTACATCGCGATTAGAAGTAAGAGATTTAGGAATACCGTGGAGTTTGACGGTCTCTCAAAAGTACAGCTGAGCAACCTGACTTGGATCAAACATCTTGTTGCAGGGGACAAAATGTGTCATTTTAGAGAATCGATCCACCACAACCATGATCGAATCTTTCTGCCTCTGTGTGGGGGGCAGTCCTAGCATGAAATCCAAGCTGATATCCTCCAATGGCACCGTAGGAACTGGTAGAGGAGTATATAAACCCGCATTACTGTGATGGGTTTTGGCAACATGACAGGCCCGACACCTCGCCACAAACTTAGCCACATCGTGCTCCAACCGCGGCCAGTAGAAATTAATAGAAAGCAAGCATACAGTCTTATGCTTGGTGTTCTTCGCTTGTTTCCTCCCGAATTGTAGTAGTCGAACCAAGTACTGTTCGGGTTTTCTTCGCTTGGTTCTTCCCGAACTGTAGTAGTAGTAGAACCAAGTAGTGGTATCTTGTAATGCTAGAAATTTATCATAATGGATCAATTTTATTTTCTAGTATCTGTTTATTATTTGTATACTGCAATTGGAATGTTTGTTTTAACAATGTAATAACATGTTCTAGTAATTGGATATGTTGGTATTATTTCTGAATGTATTAACAATGTAATTAACATGTTCTAGTAATTGGATATGTAATATGTTAGTAGTATTATTTCTAAATTTATTTAAAATGATATTCATAATTCTTGGGCCTATGGGAAGCCCACGAAGTGTTATTTCTAATTATATGTCAAAGGGTATTGATAGTAGCCCAATGTGTAGTAACACAGGTTGTTGCGCTAGTGCATAAACTAAAAATAAAATAATGTATATAATTAAATAAAATGAAAAGAGAATAAAAACGAGAAAATAATCTATTCAATCTTTTCCAAAAAAAAAATCATTAAAAATAATTTCATTCACGCAAAAGCTGAAATTTTGAAGCCTGACAATAAAAAATCCCTACTACTTTAAAAAATGGCAGACACATTGGAATCAAGAAAGAAATTAAGCAATGAGATACTAAAACAGCACACATTAATCAAAAAAAAAATTTCAGTACAAAGTGAAAATGAAATGATTGTTGTTGTAATAAAAAAGTTAAGCGAAATTTTGAAATGTACAAAACATACTATCTATGAGTTGAAGGATTTTTTTGTCCAAAAAAATGAATTTTAATATTTTTAATATTAATAAATTTACATATTTTTTGTCCCAAAAAATGTAATTCATCCGTCCCATAGTAGATGTTACACTTTCCTTTTTAGTTTGTCCCACAAAAGATATCATATTTCATTTTTTGGAAAAAATTCGCTCTCACATTAATATAAATATATTATTTTCTCTTTCCATTTAACACACAAAACAATACCTCCTAAAATCCCGTGTCTATCCCCAAGCGTGACATCTACTTTGGGACACAGGGAGTACTTATTATTCATCTAAAAATATAAAATCATTGCAAAAATTACATACATTAAAAATCATTGTAAATATTATATACAAAAGTGAGACAAGTAGAGTAGTAAATATATAAGTAAAGAAAGGAAAAATTATGTTCTTGTCACGCTTGCATTTTTTAAAGATTCAAAACACAGTTGATCGCGACTAGGGGAGGATTAAAGAAGCGGGGAAGGAATGGTAAAACAACACAACTTGACCATAGCTCGAAATAAATGGGAATAGCTCGAATAAAATCGGAGTATCACCTCAACAATAATCTACTCAAAACGAATAGTATCTCATCAATACATGAACTCAAAAAAAACACCATCTAGCGGAAGCATTCGAGAGTAGAATAATATTATGTATGTAGCACCTCGGAAAATTGTGATTTTTTTATTATTATTTTTATTTGATGGCTTATTTTTTTAAATAACATGGATGTTGAATGAGAATTTCTTTTGTGGAAATAGAGTCTCTAGGTGTTTGAGTTAATTATGTGAAATTAGTGTTGTGAGTTATGTGAGTTAATGTGATTAAGCTTCCAATGTGTGAATTAAATTAAGTGGGATCATGCATAATCATTCTAGCCATTTTATTTGAAATTTTCGGCCCTCCTATTTATTGGAAATAATACTTTCTTTCTTGGATTTAAATAATTGCTTTGAGATATTTATCCAAATTAAATCCAAACCAAATTATCCATATGCTATTCTAAATGATTTTTGACCCCTTGGCCATCCCTTGAGATTTTCGAAATCTCCTATTAATTAGGAGAAGGAATTATTTTTGTGGATTTAATTGGTATCTTGTTTGTCTCCTTCCTTGAATTAAAATCCAATTAAATCTAATCATATTTTGTCAAATCTCTCCATATCCTATTTTAATTAGGATTTGACTCTTTCCTTGATACCTCTATTTTATTCTTCCACAATTTTATTTGTTTTATTTAATTGTGGGATTTATCCTAGACTATAAATTAAAAGAACCCTAACCCTAGCCCTCATATTTTTCGCCTCCCTCTCTTCTCTCCTCCCCCACTTTTTTTTCTCCCCCTCTCCTTCTCCACCAATTCATCACCAATCCTTTGTTCTTGCATCAATTTGGAGTTGGAAATTCAAGATTCATCGAAGAATCGCATCAATTATCCTTCCTACCGATTGTTTTTGAACAAGAAAGGTATATTTGAATTCTCTTTCTCATCATTTCCTTTGAATCCATGTTTCTTGATTCCCTCATGCACATAGTGAGTGTAGAAATCATAGATCTAAAAATTAATCGGTTGGGATTGATGTTTTGCATGAGAAAGTATGTGGATATGCGTTTATGTATGTGTATATGTGAGGTTGTGGATGATTCGTTGGTGAATGATATGTGAATATATGTGAACATTGTTGTGAGATGTTTTTGAAGCATGATTATGTGTTGGAAGCATGAATATATGTGTTTGGATGAATGCTAGATAAACCCTAATTCGAATTTGAGAAGCATGAAAACTGTGGTGTTCGGACAGTAGATTCCGACATGTGTTTGACCGACCAAACGATCTTATTTTGGCACAAATTTTTAACTGAGTAAATTTTGAGATGTCTTCTATGTTGTGTATAAATTTCAGCCTCTTTTGACGAAAGATGAATTTTAATTGAATTTTTAAAGTTAACTGCGCAGTTCTGTCAGAATTTGTATTCTCGTCCAGTAAGTTTCATTTTTTATTTGACCTACCTAAAGATGTGATTTTGATGTCAAATTTTAACTGTATGATCCTTGATGTGTCTACTGTGTTGTGATAAAATTTCAGCCCTAACGAAGGTCGGATGAATGTTTAATGATTTCTACAAAACGACTGCGCAGTTCTGCCAGATTTCTGTCATGTTAAAATAATACTTGTTGTCAAGTTTTGAGTGAATAAATGATAAATGATACATGTGTGAATAAGAAACGTATCCTATGATGTGGCTATGTGTTACACGTTGATGTATGCTTGAGTGTTCGTTTCGTTTTCGTTGATGAACGTTTGGGGATTGGCAATCTAAGAAAACGATGAAAAGAACGATAGGACATGCATGAGTAATGTGTTGATAGAAAACTGATTGTGTTGTATTATGTGGTTATGCTGTTGATAAGGGTTGTTGTGCGTACTTGGGTACGAAGAGCAAGGATTTCAATAAAGTTGTGAACCGTGTTTGTAAGCAATCGAGGTGGGCTTTATTTACTAAACTCTTTTAAGTTTCAAAAGTATGATTGTGGAGCTATAAGGGTGGTTTAAAGTGTTGTGTCATGCCGTGATTGGTTTGATGTTGAGATTGTTGTCTGATGCCTAGTTCGTTTGAGTTTGCTCCGTTAGGCTATAGGGCTATGTTGAGATTGTGCTTGATGCCTAGTTTGTGAGTTCGCTCCATTAGGCTATAGGGCTATGATAAACGAATTCGGGTCTGAGTAGGGCCGCAAACCCTATCAGGCTGTGTACACAGAGGGGATCGTGAGCCGTCCTTGCTAGTCGGCCGGTCTCGTGGGCGGATAGTGTGGCCACACTTTCGTCGCACTATGGTAAGAGGATGTGAATGATTGATTGTTGAGAAAGTGGGGAGATTGTTTTGCCTGGCCAGGCTATGAAACTGTTTTTGTGATACTCGATGATATTTCTTTTCTAAAATGTTAAAACTCGAGTTCACTATGGTATGGATGACATAACTTTTATCAAATATTTTGACGTGTGTCCACTGAGAATATCAAGTACTCAGCCCTGCATATGTTTTCTTTATGTGCAGGTTGAGCGGTGATGTTGCGGCGGATGTTGGGCCGAGCCTTAAGAAATTCCGGATGCGTCGTGTCTTCATACATAGGCGTCTCCCTTTGACTCTCTAGACATCTTTATTCCGCTGTCTTGTTTCGAATCGTTCTTGATAAAGTCTTTCGTTTTGCTATACACTACTTTATGACATTAATTACCTTGAGATATTAACCCGCTGCTTAATTGTTTAATCGATTAAAACTTTTCTTTTGAAGCTTTGTTTAAGATGTTGTCTTTCATTGTTTTCCCCTTCTTCTTCCCAGCTCCTTAGTCCATTCCCTAGTCACGATTTCCCCGTCTTTATTATCCTTAGTAAGGGCGGCCGTGACAATGTATGAAGACATAATATATTCAGAACATTTTATTTGCTATCTTCTTTACTTACATGCTCAACACTCATCGCGCTTGTCACAGCTCAACCTGAATATAGGGAAAAACACATGCAGAGCTGAGTACTTGATGCACTCAGTGGACATATGCCCAGGGATGGAACTAGAAATTGAAATGAGCCGGTGCTGAAAATTAATGACAAATACGGCAAAACACGCGATGCTCCTAAAATCTCATATAGCGACTAGCCTTCTCTAAGTATTAGTGGTCCGCAATGATGTATATAGATTTTTGGATTTGAGAATCTGAAGAAAATATTGTTATATACATAAATAGTGATATCTCACTATTAATTTAATACTAATATAAATATGTTACTTCATCCATTTGAGATTACTTATCTCACTTTGGCTATTTTATATAGAGTATTAATTTTTATTGAGATTACTATCTCACTTTGGCTATTTTATATAGAGTATTAATTTTGTAATAAAATATAAATGGAATGTGTGCTTTATTTATGAAAATTAGTAAAAGATAAATGAATACTACTATTTATTAGCAGATATACCGAAAATGAAAATATGAGATGAATAATTATTGAAAAAAAAACTAATAAATAAATTGATTAATATAATATATTATTATACAAATAAAATAATAAAACTTTAAATTTAAATAGTACTGTACTATTTAATTCTCAAAATGTTTTTAAAGATTGAAGAACATATATTACTAATATATTCCTAAACTCTATTAGTGAGTTAAACGCACTCAAGCATGAAAAATTAAGTCAAAGTCCTCTTTATTACTACTCATTTTTCCACCATTAAAATCATACCTTTGGATTGAAAATATATTCGTGTAAATACATTGAATATAATTTAACTAATTGAAAATTTGGTGCTAAAAACTAGGACAAATTATGTCGAATTTAATATTTTCCTAATCCCACAAAACAATAAATGGAGATTAATGTGAATTCTATTCCCAAGGTCATAATCATATTTCTCTCTCCCATCTCCCATCTCCCTAGACTCCCCCTCTCTCCTCTCTTTCTCCATTATCTTCTATTTTCAATTCCTTCCTGTAAAAAAAGCATAACAATACTATAATCGAATCTAGGAGGTTGGCACCAGCCAAGCCCCCCGCTGAAGCAGAGGCTTGGCCTAGGCTATCTCCGTCCCTGCATATGCCAAAACATTTTCATAAAACAGTTATGTCAAGCCATCGTTGAATGAATCTCGGGTTGTATTTTAAAATATCGAGAAACACCAAAACCACTTCATCATTTCAAAAACAACCATTTCTCCATGAGTTTTTTAAGAAATTGTCATATCTGTTCTTTCTGGTATCGTGAAGGAGGCCACCTTCCACGAACACAAAAACCAGTCAAACCCGTCCGATGACTCACGGTCCACATCATGTACACTAGTCCGAGTAGGGACGCACCATTACTAGGAACCGAATTCAATTATTATCATTTGGCATAGTAGGGTCACACCCCTCCCTAGCCCATGATCAACATGAACATTATCATTTTGTGAACCAAGAATGTGGCCACAAACTCGATCACTGGACTGGCCGACCCAAAAGACAGCTCACAATCCCCATCGGTGTACACTAGCTTGAGTAGGGACTCACTCCCTAGTCGGACTCGAATTTGATTGTAGTAGGATTAGTAGGGACGTTCCTAGGGATGTCAATCGGTCAGCCCACCGGGTTTCGGGCCAACTGTCACGACCGCCCTTACTAAGGATAGTGAAGACGGGGAAAACGTGACGAGGGGAGAGACTAAGGAGCGGGGAAGAAATGGGGGACACAATAAAAGTTGACACTTAATGCAAAAATTTCATTAACTTCCAAAAGGGAAAATACTTTATTCTACAAAAACATTTTAGTTTATCAAAAGTAAGCAGTGGAATAAAGTCTCAAAGTATTTGACACAATAAAGCCATACGAAGTAAAGTAAACTCTTGTGACATTAGTTTTCAAAAGCAGCAGCGGAAATAAGTTATCAAAGAGAGTCATAGGATGACGCCTATGTATGAAGACACAACACATCCAAATTTCCTAAGCCGACTCAACATCCATCGCAACACCCCACTCAACCTGCACATAAAGAAAACATATGCAGAGCTGAGTATTTGATATACTCAGTGAACACACGTCAAAATATTTGATAAAAGTTATGTCATCCATACCATAGTGAACTCGAGTTTTAACATTTTAGAAAAGAAGTATCATCGAATATCACAAAAACATTTTCATAGCCTGGCCAGACAAAACAATCTCCCCACTTTCTCAACAATCAATCATTCTCACCCTCATACCATAGTGCGACGAAAGTGTGGCTACACTATTCGCCCACGAGACCGGCCGACTTGCAAGGACGGCTCCCGATCCACCTGTGTACACAACCTGATAAGGTTTGCGGCCCTACTCAGACCCGAATTCGTTTATCATAGCCCTATAGCCTAATGGAGCGAACTCACAAACTAGGCATCAAGCACAATCTCAACATAGCTCTATAGTCTAACGGAGCAAGCTCAGACGAACTAGACATCAAGCACAATCTCAACATAGCCCTATAGCCTAACGGAGCAAGCTCAAACGAACTAGGCATCAGGCAACAATCTCAACATCAAAACAATCATGGCATGACATAACACTTTAAACCACCCTTATAGCTCCAACATCGAAATTTTGAAACGTAAAAGAGTTTAGTAAAAGAAAGCCCACCTCGCTTGCTTAGACAACACAATACGCAACTCAAAAGCAACCCTCGTTCCTTATGCTCACGTACGCACAACAACCCTTGTCAACACCACAACACAATCAGTCTTCCATCAATACAATTATCATGCATGTCCTATCGTTCCTTTCATCGTTTTCTTAGATTGCCCATCCCCAAACGTTCATCAACAAAAACGAAACGAACACTCAAGCATACATCAACGTGTAACATATAGCCACATCATAGGATATGTTTCTTATTCACACATGTATCATTTATTCCCTCAAAACTTGACAACAAGTATTATTTTAACATGACAGAAATCTGGCAGAACTGCGCAGTCGTTTTGTAGAAATCATTAAAAATCCATCCGACCTCCGTTAGGGCTGAAATTTTATCACAACACAGTAGACACATCAAAGATCATCCAGTTAAAATTTCACATCAAAATCACATCTTTAGGTCGGTCAAATAAAAAACGAAACTTACTGGACGAGAATACAAGTTTCTGGCAGAATTGCGCAGTCGACTTCAAAAATTTATTAAAAATTCATCTTTCGTCAAGAGGGGCTGAAATTTACACACAACACAGAAAAAACACCTTGAAGTTTACTCAGATAAAAACTCGCACCAAAATACGATCGTTTGGTCAATCAAACACACGTCGGAATCCACTATCCGAACACCACAATTTTCAGGTTTCACAATTTCGAAATTAGGGTTTTTTCCTCATTTATCCAAACACATATATTCATGCTTTCAACACATAATCATGCTTCAAAAAGATCTCACAAATATGTTCTCATATATTCATCTAGTATTCACCAACGAATCATCTACAAACTCATTCATACACATCAATAAACGCATATAAAAATATTTTCTCATGCAACCATCAATCCCAACCGATTAATTTTTAGATCTACGATTTCTACACTCACTATATGCATGAGAGGTTCAAAAACTATGGATTCAAAGGTAATAATGAGAAGGATGAATCAAAGTATACCTTTCTCTTGAAAAACAATCTGTAGAAACAACGAATGGCTCGATTCTTCAATGATGCTTGAGTTTCCAACTCCAAAACGAAGCAAGATTGGAGAATTTGTGAAGGATTGGTGGAGAATGAGAGGGAGAAAGGGAAAAACGTTTGGGAGAGGTGAGGGAGGAGGGAGGTGTGTAGAATATGGGGGCTAGGGTTAGGTTTTCTCCCTTTGTTATAGGCTAAGATTAAACCCACACTTAAAAAAAATAATAAATAAATGTGAAAGAATTATAGAGGAAAAAGGAAATAGGCGTGTAGTTGAGGGAATATGGTCGTGGGATTTTTATACTAACTAATTAAATAGAGATATGGTGCAATTCAAATTTACTTGGGAAGAAAGAATCCCATAAAATAGGAAAAAAAATATTTATTCCTTTAGAAAAAGGGAGTGGATAAAAAATTTGGGGATTATTTCCACAAGGAAATAATTTAAATCCTAATTTAAATAGGTCATGAAAAGATTTGGCAAGATATGGTAAGATTTAATTGAATTTAATTTGGATAAATATCCCAAAACAATTAATTAAATCCAAGAAAAAAAGTATTATTTCCAATGAATAGGAGGGCCGAAAAATTTCAAATAAAATGGCTAGAATAATTATGCATGATCCCATTTAATTTAATTCACACATTGAAAATTTAATCACATTATTTCACACAACTCACAACAACTAATTTCACATAATTAACTCAATCACATAGAAATTAAATTTCATCAAAGCATTTCCCATTCAACATCCACATCAATAAAATAAAATAAGTCACAAATTTTCGGGGTGTTACACCAACCCTACTCGGGTTGCGGGTCAATCAAGTGCGGGCTAATCGGGTTGAGATTTTTTCGGGTTATAAAAGTTCAACCTTAACCATAAACGCTCGGGTTTCGGGCTGGCCCAACGGGTTAATCGGGTTGCTACCGATAAAATTAACATGGGATCAATTCAATAAATAATGACGAAAATTAGTTATATTTATAAAATATAAATATTTAATTATGATAAATTTGAGATATATACTTAAACTCAAATACAAACATGATCAAATACTAATATTTGAGATTGGTGTAAAATAAAATATAAATTTAAATATTTTAAAGCGTGTTTTAAAACATGTTTTACAAATTTAAATATTTTTAATGAATTAGAAGTTTCTAATTTATTTATTTATTATTATATTAATAAAAATTTAATATATCATTTATATATTTAATATAAAATTGAATGTTATTTTTTTAGTATCTATATTATAAAAATAATTAATGAAATTGTCCAATTAGGAGTCAAACAAATAGAATAATAGAAATTTTATCAGGTTTTCGGGCCAACCCATCGGGTTTTCGGGTCTGACCCTAACGGGTTGCGGGTTAATCGGGTGCGAGCTAATCGGGTTGTAGTTTTATCGGGCTAGAAATTTTCAACCCTAACCCTATAAATTTGGCGGGTTATTCGGGTCAGCCCACGGGTTGCGGGCTGCATTGACATCCCTAGATGTTCCCGTTACTAAACAAACAGATAGACATTTTCTCAAAACAAAAATATGACATTACATAACCTTTGAAACCATACTTTTCTCATAAAATATATTTGAAAATAAATCATATTTCTTTCAAGGTCGAGCAATTTATAATATCTCTCAATAACTCAACACATAGCATCACATCACATTTACTTTAAACAGATATATCACATCATTATTAGAATAAAAATAATTATATGCAATCATACTTAGAAGACATTTCATCACATAAAATGATGCTCAAATCGATATAATAAATTAAAAGCTCTAGAAAATAATTTAGTTCGAAAAGCCCACATCGTTCATTTAATTTTCTGAACTTGAAATCCCTACTTCGACTGCAATTTTATTTGTGGAAAAATCTCTTTCTTCTTCAGTCCATGCTTCCCTTCCATTTATTTAGAAGCCGTCCATTCGCACCTTCATTCCTATCCTCTCGGCCCCCCCTTTTTTTTCTCTTCCTTTCCCATTTAATTCCCTCGCCACAATTAAATCGCAGCCCAACAACAATTAAAGGAACAATTAGCCCACACTATTAAATCCATGGCCCAAAGTCTTGCATGCGAGACCAAGCTTCTCCTCAACAACACCACTTTCTCTCACCTCACGCACTTGTACACCACAATAGTGGTATTCCTTTCTCACCTAATTTCCTAAAATACCCATTAGCCAAGACATTAACTAGAAATAATGTTTAAATACACTAAAGAGATCCAATTTTAATTAAAAGAAAAAGAAAGAAAATAACTTAAATCTCGAACTCAAATTGCATCCTGATAGGGTTTACCTATCAAAGTAGTTATTTGAATGAAAGAGACGTGAATTTTGATAGAGATTAGAGAGAAATCGGTTTTTCCAAGAGGGAGAACCGTAGGGAGAGAATGATAAATATTAATTTAATTCATTTGATTAATAATATTGAAAGACTCCACACATATTTATAATATGTGTGGTACAAAAATATCTCTTATAAACTAGGAAAGTAAATCAAAGCAAATCAAATCCTAACTATTAGGGAAAGTAAATAAAATCATAATAACTAAATAATACTAAAACATAAATAAACTAAATAAATATACAGAGAGAATATCAGCTCCCTTCCGGAATAAAATAGAATATCAGGTCCCTATCAACTCCCCCGCCGTTGAAAACCACCTTGCCCTCAAGGTGGAAGTCAGAAAAATAATCTTTCATCTCCTTGTTGCTATCTTGATCTTCGTCTGCAAACAAAATTGTATCGTTTGAGACCACAACGAGTGATGCAGAAACCGTCTTTCAACATGAGATCTCTTCCACGACTTCAGTGACATAACCAATGATGACAACAGTGATTTTTGGGCTATGGGATTTGGTTTCCACCAAAACCATTGGCTCATCCAGCTTTTGGGACGATTCGTCATCAATTTTTACTATCTCTTCGATAATGGGGTTAGACTTGCCATTTGTTGTCTGCCCATCATCGTTTTTTGCAACAGGCTCGATGATAGAATCAGATGTGGCCTCCTTTTTAGCCATGACCTCTTTTTTTACTAAATATTCAATTGCCTCCATAATTTTGTTGAAGAGTTTATTCGTCTCTGCGAAGTAAATGTCATCCTCATTAAAGTTATGATAAACAGCATCCAGAAATTCTTGCCATGAGCAATTAGGATTCGAGCGTCGATACTCGTGGAGCCATGCAGATGCTGGATGGGGTTTACCTATCAAAGTAGTTATTTGAATGAAAGAGACATGAATTTTGAGAGAGATTAGAGAGAAATTCTCCATCTCCGTCGTGCTCATCCTCTCACAACACATTATCTCTCTCCCAAATTCCTTCTCTATCCCGACGCCTTTCATCTCCCTCTTACTACCAGTGATTGGCACCGTCATCTATCCGTCGAGATGTTCACCTCAAAGCTCGTCGCCTTCGTCGTTGAACTGTCATGCAATCTCATATATTGTACAAACTCCAAACTTTTCAACACAACATCAATACAATGTCAACACAGTGTAAAATTTCAAGATTTTGGTGTCAACACAATGTCAATACAATGCCAACACAATATCAACACGGTGTCAACCGTTGACACTGTATTGATATTTTCTATTGCTATTATTTTATAATCGGTTGACATCATAGTTTGAAGTTTGTATAATATTTAGAGTTTACATTTGATTACTTTCCTATATATATCGATATATATAGGGGTGCATTAGGGTCCTAATGCCCCTTTAGAGTAAAACTTAAAACTAATCATAGTCCTAGGATGCATATTATAGACTGATTAGTTTAAAAGTTGAGACTGTTATCCACAATACATTATTAGGGTCGTTTGGTACATCATAAGGGTATAATTAGAAAACAACACTACTATCTACATTACAAAATGGAAGTTCCATAAAATTAGTGTGATTTTTGGACGACGATTACGATTTCATTTTCAATCAATGATTCAAATCTCTTTCTCCATCACTTCTCCCATTTTCGTCGATCACTCCTCCACTCCCTTCCTCCAAACTGAAACCCTAGCCATCTGAGATTTGAAGAAAAATCACACATCAACATTGACTGAGGCAGCGAAAACGAAACCCCCATCTTGAATCGATTGTTGCTGAACTCGATCGACGGTTTTAGCTTCAAAACACAGGTCATTTTTCCGATGCGATTCACTATGTTGTGTGTTGAAAATGATGAAACTGATTTTCATTCAGTGATTACATTATAAAAAATGAAGTTTCTTTTTTTTCATTTTAATTGTAAATTTGATTTCTACGAGATTGAGTCGTCGATTAGTTGTAGATTTTTCCCAGAAAATGTAGGTTCTTCATAGTTGGGCGTCGATTGCGTTTTCATACTATAAATTATTTTATCCGCCGTCGTCTTTATTGCATTGGATATACTTGTTTGGAATGGCTGTAGGTTCTGTGAATGCATGTACAAGTTTTTTGTGTATTATATGGATAGACTTTCTTGATTATTACTTATATTTTTCTAACCTGAGAAGGTGTGTTGATTATATTATACTCCATCCGCCCGTCATTAAATGTCTCATTTTTCTTTTTTCATCCGTCCGCTAATAAATGTCACAATTCACCTTTACTGTATTTGGTAAGTGGACCCTATATTCCACTAACTCATTACACTTACATTTTATTTATAAAATCAATATATAAAAGTAAGTTTCACATTTCACTATCTTTTTCTATCCATTTTATTTTATAAAGTTAAATAATTTCGTAAAATTCATGTCGATCATGAGACATTTGAGAGAGTAAATCTTACTAATAATAACTCTATAACAATGATTGTTTTTTTTGGTGCAAGGCTATACCGCTAATAGGTCTATATGATTGATACGTTGATCAATACTCCAGAGAGTAAATCTTACTAATAATAACTCTATAACAATGATTGTTTTTTTTGGTGCAAGGCTATATCGCTAATAGGCCTATATGATTGATACGTTGATCAGTACTCCAGAGAGTAAATCTTACTAATAATGACTCTATAACAATGATTGTTTTTTTTTTGGTGCAAGGCTATACCGCTAATAGGCCTATATGATTGATACGTAGATCAATACTCCAGAGAGTAAATCTTACTAATAATAACTCTATAACAATGATTGTTTTTTTTTGGTGCAAGGCTATACCGCTAATAGGCCTATATGATTGATACGTTGATCAATACTCCAGAGAGTAAATCTTACTAATAATAACTCTATAACAATGATTTTTTTTTTGGTGCAAGGCTATACCGCTAATAGGCCTATATGATTGATACGTTGATCAATACTCCAGAGAGTAAATCTTACTAATAATAACTCTATAACAATGAATTTTTTTTTTGGTGCAAGGCTATACCGCTAATAGGCCTATATGATTGAGCAAAACCATTTATAGTTCCGCATTTATTTGAGCAAAACCATTTATAGTTGGGCTGGGCTGGGCTGGGCTGGGATAGGCTTGGCTAACAAGATCTTAAGTTCTAATTCAGCCCACGATATAAAGGCCTAGGCTTGTATAAATTAATGCTGATTTTGACTACGATATATAGATCATACATAGTGACTTATATCCCAATCAATTAATGAAATGAGGGAGCTTGAATTTGAAGTCAATTCACAGCACACATAAATGCAATAATATTGAACTATTTGATAAATCAATTTTCATGTTTTAACATAAAAACAATTGTCGAAAGATTTGAGTTGACGACGACCCAGCCTCATTTGTCCTTTTGATACATAATGTTATATATAGACAGTGTGGAAATTGTTTTTTTCCAAATTTCATTAGTACATTTAAATTTCATCTAGCTATCCAAAATCATGATATAGATATAGTGACACTAGCACAGAAGTATTGTTCGTATAATTCTAATACTCCTAGAAAATATTGTAAAGGGTAGTAAAATTTTAGATGAATTTTATAGCTATAAGCAACCAGTGATTATAAGACGTTAATATATATAGGGGAGCGTTATTCTCCTATTCATCCCCTAGATCCTTTATTCTTCTTAATATGGGCCGTTAGATCTCATTCATTAACGGTTCAGATGATCTGCATTATTACACTATAATGGTGCATTATTAGTCGGTATGCATTATTCAACTGAAAATCTGCATTATAATGGTGCATTATTAGTCGGTGTGCATTATTCAACTGAAAATATGCATTATTAAATGACACGTGGCACCAATCTAACCGTCGGATGACAAAATCGTGGGGCTGAGATTAAAAAGAACAAAGAACAAAAGATACAAAAATTAAATGAATATATCCCAATTTGACATGAATTGTATATGTAGTTGACATTATATGTATGTAGTTGACATAAATTGTATATGTAGTTGACAAAAAAATAAATAAATAAATAAAAAAGAATTAAAAAATTTTAAAAATTAAAAAAAGTATTTATTGATTAAAATGTACCATGAAATTACCATTCTGCCCTTTCATAATGAATTAATCTAAAAATATTTTTCATGTGGCAAATTCTGGACCACCCATTTAATAAAAATAAGTGGATGATAATACATCTCAATTCTCAATTAGACTAAAAAATCTCAATTGATCACAACCCACCTATATATATATATATATATATATATATATATATATATATATATATATATATATATATATATATATATATAGGGGAGCGTTATTCTCCTTTTCACATCTTAGATCCTTTTTCCTTCTTAATATTACGCATTAGATCTAAGGCATCAACGGATCAGATTGATTCTATAAAACTGGTTCCGTGTTGCATTATAGAAGGTGATTGTATGCATTACAGGGTTATTATTGACATTTGAAAGAAAAGTAACTGCCACATTTTGGTATATGCGAATAATGCACCACATGGTCACGAGTAATGCATATAATTGACTATATAATGCACAATATGTGAACTGCAATGCATACGAATAAGATGTACCATGTTATGATGTTTGGACACACGTTTCTTGTTTCCCCTAAGGGTTTAATAAGCTTAGGGGCTAGGGTATAGTACGTAGACACGTATGTAATCTTCACATGGTAACGAGTAATGGATATAATTGACTATATAATGCACAATTTGTGAACTGCAATTCATACGAACAAGATGTGATGTGTTATGATGTTTGACACACGTTTCTTATTTCCCCTAAGGGTTTAATAAGCTTAGGGGCTAGGGTATAGTACGTACGCATTAATAACAAATTATAAAACGATACAAATAATTCACCAAATTGACACGAGTAATGGATGTTATTAACTATATAATGCACAGTATGTGAACTGCAATGCATACGAATAAGATGTACCATGTTATGATGTTTGACACACGTTTCTTGTTTCCCCTAAGGGTTTAATAAGCTTAGGGGCTAGGGTATAGTACGTAGACATTACTAACAAATTGTTGTTATTGGAATATACGTATGTGCATTATTTGGTTTAGGTAGTGCATTATGTAGCTGTTAATTGTCATTGTCTCAGTATATTATGTATTATTAGAGGTATTGTGTATATGGGTTAATCAACGGATTGAAGATTACATACGTGCATTTAGTAATGTCTACGTACTATACCCTAGCCCCTAAGCTTATTAAACCCTTAGGGGAAACAAGAAACGTGTGTCAAACATCATAACATGGTACATCTTATTCGTATGCATTGCAGTTCACATATTGTGCATTATATAGTTAATAACATCCATTACTCGTGACAATTTGGTGAATTATTCGTATCGTTTTATAATTTGTTATTAATGCGTACGTACTATACCCTAGCCCCTAAGCTTATTAAACCCTTAGGAGAAACAAGAAACGTGTGTCAAACATCATAACACAGCACATCTTGTTCGTATGCATTGCAGTTCATAAATTGTGCATTATATAGTCAAATATATCCATTACTCGTTACCATGTGAAGATTACATACATGTCTACGTACTATACCCTAGCCCCTAAGCTTATTAAACCCTTAGGGGAAACAAGAAACGTGTGTCAAACATCATAACACAACACATCTTGTTCGTATGCATTGCAGTTCACATATTGTGCATTATATAGGCAATTATATGCATTACTCGTGACCATGTGGTGCATTATTCGTAGCGGTTTCCAGCCATTATTAGATTACTATTGTACCCTCATAATGCACAAAATAGGACAAATAATGCAACACGGGATTAATTACCCAATGTTGATCTTGACCGTCCATTTCTCTAATCTAATGGCTGATATGAAGAAGGAAAAAGGAGGAAATATAGGAAAAAGAAATGAATACATCCCTATATATATATATATATATATATATATATATATATATATATATCAAAATGTTCATATGGATCTTTGAGTCAGTCAACACCCTAAAGTGGCATGTGCACTCATCATAAATCTTCATCATCCAAAATTATCTTCCATCTAATGACCGGTCGAGTTGACGACGATGACTCACATTGCTTAGTCAATCTTTTTATCTTCATATTTTTGAATTTAATTGAAACCGCATGTAATATCTTCATGTATATTCCATTTGTTTGCATTAGGTTATAGACTCAATTTCCACATCGATCGATTGTGAGGATAAATGGTGTGAGGTATATAGACTAAATGAGTTCTCTCCTGCTCGATTAGTCTTTTGGACTGGGTTCTCCTATTTAGTCAGTATTACATTATTTCAAACAAAAAATAAAAGTGTGCCAAGTTGAGTTGACACGACGACCATCGTTTGCCCCATTGATCACACAACACATATATAGACATCTTGATAGTCTTAAAATTGTTTTCATTTGTTTCTTAACCTATTCTTAATTTTGTTAGTACACATAAATTTCCACATTACAATATGACTTTGTAGCTGCAGAAAGTGACACACAACTCTCCTTCTCATCGTCGTAAATACGTTTACCAGAATCCCATTAAATTCTACATTCATATTTTGGCGTATATTTCATTGACGAAGACTCAAATAAATTGAATCCTAACAAATCAAATGGAATCAAATAAATATCAACAAAAAAACAAAAAAATCATACTCCGTTTTATATCAAATGATAACTATAAAGAGCCTATTATAGAGAACGTCGTCTGTCAAATGAAACCAATCAGAAAATTAATGGGGAATTTTACTCTTATCTTTGCTGTTTCAATCTTGTCATTACATAGCTTTGCCCTCTGCTCCTTGAATTCCTTCACAGATGAAAATGCTCTCATTTCCTTCAAAAACGCCATCACTTCCGACCCTTATGCTATCTTGAGCACCAATTGGTCTCAAAATACATCAGTCTGTAATTGGATTGGTGTGTCGTGCGGCCTCAAACACGGCCGTGTCACTGCCCTCAATCTCCCTGGCTACGACCTTGCTGGAACTATTCCTCCACATCTCGGAAACCTTTCGTTTTTAAGATATTTGGACATCAGCTCCAACAATTTCAGTGGCTTCTTACCACATGGTATTTTCAATGTGTCTTCCCTTATAGAAATTAGAATTAGAAATAATAGCTTATCTGGTTGGCTACCAAGTGATATGTGCGATAATCTCCCAAATATTGAAGCACTTGATATTTCGGCCAACCAACTTTCCGGAGAAATTCCACCAAACATATGGAAATGCAGACATCTTCAAGAGCTGGAATTATCTTACAATCATTTCAATGGAAAAATTCCAAGTGAAATTGGAAGTTTGAGTATTCTTAAAGAGCTATACTTGGGCTTTAACGATTTCAGAGGTAAACGCATCTCTCTTTAACGACCTCTACATTTGATTTCTATATTACAATTCCATAATTTGAAATGGATAAATGATTTGAAAGTTATTATTATCTATTCATTATACAACTCTCATCCTCTAAAAATAATCATATTTTCCATTTTAGTACATCAATCACAATCAGTTCATATGGTAAGTTTATCTCTCTAATAAATTTACTTTATTTTTATTAATAATATTTTAATTATTTTTTAAAATTATCTTATTTTATCAATTTTACATTAAAATCAAAACCGTTCAGTTACCAAGACAAATTTTCAAGGGGTGAGATTTAGATGCTTTCCAACATACAAAGCGAAAACGTCTATAGAAAATGAAATTAGGCCAAAAGACGGTTTAAATTGTCAATTTATTGTTTGTGCAAATTTTATTTTACTTTTGTAATTTTATTTTGTTTCTTTTTAAATTCCTAGGTTATTTAGATTACTTAGAGAATGTGGCTTTTATTGATATTATTAATAAATTTTATTTTTAAGAAACTAGGATTTCTTTAATTTTTCTATAAATTATTTTCCTATAAATTCGGAGGTCGAAACTATGCTGAGTTGAGAAAGTCTTTTTATGACTACATAGTTGTGTTTAAAAATATTTTTCTAGCCAGCTACTATGATTGAATAGATGCTTTAAAAGAAATCAATGGGTATCTAATTAAATGTCTGTTGAAACTAAACTTACTCATAAGCATAATGGGAAGATTGAGCAAAGATTTTCCTATTATCTTTCTGCGTCTAAAAATGCAGGAATCATCCCTGAAGAAATAGGGAATCTTTCACAGTTAGAGGTGTTGAGCATCCCATCCTCCTCTCTGACAGAAAATATTCCATCTTCATTGTTCAACATATCTTCATTGAAATACATGTATCTCTATAACAACAGTTTGTCTAGAAATATTCCAAGTAATATGTGCGACAGTCTTCCAAATATTGAAGTACTTAATCTTTGGCGCAACCAACTTTCTGGAGAAATTCCACCAAACATATGGAAATGCACACAGCTTCAGGACTTGGGATTATCTGTTAATCATTTCAATGGAAAAATTCCAAGTGAAATTGGAAGTTTGAGTATGCTTAGAAAGTTGTACCTGGGCGTGAATGATTTCAGAGGTATTATGCATATGCCTCTCTTTTTAATTAGCTACATATGTCTGATTTCTATATTATAGTATATCGTTGCTATAGAAATCATTCAACTTACACATGAGAAATGCAACTCTTTCTACTCTGTTACCACGGAGAGACACTTAATGGAGGAATGGTCGTTATCAAATACTATAAACTCCCTTCGTCCCATAATAAGAGTCATTTTGGTCCGTCTCATATTAAGAGACAATAATGAAAATAGGTCTCACGTTCCATTAACTTATTACACTCAAATTTTGTTATAAAACTAGTACTCCATATAAAAGTCAAGCTCATATTTCACTAACTATTTCCATCTTTTACTTTATATTTCTTAAAACTCGTGTCACGTCAACTATCGACTATTTTTCCTAGAGGAATGGAGTAATTCTTTTTCACAAACGTGTTGAGAAGGTCATTCTGTTACCAGCTAGTATGATTTACATGATGGTTTTGAAAAAAATAAATGATTATCTAATGAAACCAGCCCAGGTTGCTGTATCAAACAAAGCTCATATCCAAACTGTTGTGTTAAAAGACATCCTCTTATGATATCTTTCTACTTCAAAAAATGCAGGAATGATCCCTAAAGAAATAGGAAATCTTTCTCAGTTAAAGAAGTTAAGCATCCCAAGTTCCTTTCTGACCGGAAATATTCCATCTTCGGTGTTCAACATATCTTCATTGAAATTCATGGATCTCTCTAACAACAGTTTGTCTGGAAATATCCCAACTTTTCATGGTCTATCTAAGTTAGAGGAATTATATTTGTTTCGTAACAACTTTGAAGGTACTTTTATAAAACTATTTATCACTCTGTTTCTTTAACTTGGTCAAATTTGTGGTGTAGTACTTATATTAGGATTAACAAACTATTAGGTTGGTTCCCAAGTGATGTGTGCAGCAGCAATATCTCAAACATCAGAACACTTGAACTCTTTGGGAATCAACTTGAAGGGCAAATTCCACCAAATATATGGAAATGCACACATCTTGAGATATTGTCATTATCCGACAACCATCTCAGTGGTAACATCCCATTCGAAATTGGGAACATGAGCATGTTTAGGGAGTTGTATTTGGATGTGAACAACTTTCAAGGTATGTTGATTTATTTTCATTTCATTATAATGATTTGTGGAAGTATTTATATGGTATATTCAAATATATTTCATTTTACAGCAATTATATCAGAAATTGCATATAATTCTTGCTATGATCAATGGTAGAATTTCTTTAATAACATAATTCACGAGGAATTTCAGCCGAGTAGTTATAAAATATGATCACTCCAACAGATGCAACTACCATGGATCATTGTGAATGTGATCCATGGGCTGAAAATGCTTCACGTTCTCAGTACACAAAAAGTACTATATGAACATCTCCACATATATACATACTCCCTCCCTCCCAAGATAGTTGGGGTATTTCTTTTGAACAAGTGATTTAAGAAATTGATTTGTTAAAAGTTAAAGTGGAGGGAATAAAGTAAGAGAGGGAATAAAGTAAGAGAGATGAAGAGAGAGTAAAGTAAAAGATAGAATAAAATTTCCGTATTTAAAAGAAATGACTCAATTACCTTGAAACAAAAAAAAGAATACGACTCAACAACCTTGGAAGGGAGGAAGTATATATTACTATTCCCCTTTATTATCGTTAGCATGTTAGTCCATCGCACCACACATGAAAAATTACTGAATTCGTTATATATTTTAACACTAAAAAAATTAAAATATTTCCACCTCCGAGTTGCGTAATTTTTTTGTGAATACAATAATTACATGAGCGAATAACAGACTAATAATAGGAAGTGACTAAGTTGAACCCTCAATAATTTGCAGGTCATATTTCCGAAATGCAAACATCTTAAGATCTTGTACTTAAACAACAACAATCTCAGTGGAACCATCTCTCGTGCAATTAGGAATTTTCCTCGTCTCTTGAAAATATTTATGCATTCGCATGCAACATCATGGGTGTCATTCCACTTGAAGTTGGAAACTTACGCAGTTTGCTAAATCTATATTTGAATTGAATAAACTGAGTGGTGTCATTCCACAAACAATAGTAAAAATGAAGCAACTCCAAAAACTATATCTTAGTTACAATCAATTGGTGGGTTCTATCCCCAACGATCTTTGTCGACTGTATAATTTGGGGAGTTCAACTTTGATGGGAACATGCTTGTGGGTCCAATACCTGAATGTTTGGGTGATGTTAAATCCTTGAGAGAGATCTACTTAGTTCCAACCGATTTAATTCTTCTGTTCCTCCTAGTTTCAGGGGTGTTCGGTTTGCAAAATTATATCACAAGATTAAATATGTTGTGTATTTGGTTCATGAGATAACTTTATCCTTGATGGATAATCATAGGATAATTAGTCATAGCTAACTCTCTATAACTAAAATAATCTCACAAGCTCAATCCTAGATTATATCTTGGTATTATTTATCTAGGAAACCGAACACAACCTTAGTTTATCAAACTTGAATTATTACAGTCCGCTCTTCCATATTCAACTTATCAAATTTATAGATGCTCTATCTTGATGCCACTCAGTTTTCTGTTAGTCAATCTCCTATTGCTCGATTTATATTATAACATACTCACACTCGCAGGTGAAATTCCAACCTCTATCACCAATGCTTCTCAGCTTACTCACATGTACTTGAGCAGTAACTCATTCACTGGTCCCGTTCCCGACTTTGGTAATCTAAGACAGCTGCAAGTCCTTGGTCTCAGCGAAAATAATCTCACTGGATTAGAATCGACGAATCAAGAATTGGGATTTCTCTCTTGTTTAACAAACTGCCAAAATTTAGTTAACTTGGATATTAGTAACAATCCGATGATGAATGGTATCCTTCCAGCTTCCATTCGAAACTTGTCTATTTCTCTTTCCAGCTTTAGAGCATCTAATTGCAGCATCAGAGGTATAATTCCTCCTGAAATTGGAAATTTGAGGCATTTGGAAGTTTTGGATTTATCCAAGAATCAACTCACAGGATTCATCCCAACTACATTCCCAATGGGTTGTAGTCTTCAGTCACTCGACTTAAATGCTAATAAGTTGGCAGGATCATTGCCTCAATCCCTTTCCAATTGTCAGACTCTTCAAGTTCTTGATATTGGAAACAACAGAATACAAGACATTTTTCCAATTTGGACCGGAAATCTCACTGATCTTCGCGTCCTCATATTGAGATCCAACAACTTTAGTGGTACCATTTCTTCTCACACTTCCAAGGCTAGTCTTCCATTCCCCAAGTTGCAAGTTTTTGATATATCCTATAATGCATTCATTGGGAATCTGCCCCATGAATATTTGAGTAATTTTAAAGCAATGATGGATGCACGGGAGAATCACCGAGGAGAACGAGATCTGTCTCGATTATATATAGATTCATTGACAATAACAATGACATTGACAGTGAAGGGTATTGATAGAGAATATAAGAGAATTCTGAAAACCTTGACAACAATTGACATGTCATCCAACAGATTCTCAGGCAGTATACCAAATTCCATAGGAGATTTAAATTCCTTGATATATTTGAATCTCTCTCACAATTGCCTCGCAGGAGGTATACCTGCATCTCTTGGAAACGTGACAGAACTCGAGTCGTTGGACCTGTCTTCAAACCGGTTGGAGGGGAAGATTCCAACAGAGCTAACAAAGCTCAGATTTCTTTCGGGGATAAACCTGTCGATGAATAATCTTTCAGGGATGATACCACAATCGGGTGGCCAGTTTCCCACATTTGACTATGCATCATATGTTGGGAATCCTGGACTATGTGGATTTCCGTTAACACTTGAATGTGAAGAGCCTTCGCCTCCTCCGATGGTGCAAGAAGATGGTGGTGATGATTATGGTATTCTAGAGGGATTCTGTTGGCAAGCTGTTGTTTCGGGGTATGGATGTGGATTCGTAATAGGTGGGATTGTGGGTGGTCTGATTCTTGGGTATGGAAGGCCTAAATGGTTGGTGGAATGGATCTACAGATTTTACAGGATAAAGATGAGAAGCCGTAGAGGAAATGTAGCAACGCAAAGAAGAAGAATAAGATAAGAATTTTGAGTCTTTGATGTTGAATGTTGAAGGTAGAATAATGGGCATTGTTGTTTTCTCACGTTTATTTGCATCTTATGTTGAACTTTCTAAGTAATGTTCTAGTATCCAGCACATGTAATTGCACTGACGCCCCTTTGTAGCGGAGTCTATTTCTAGTACATATACTCCATCGTTTTTTTGTAGCATAGTCGTATTTATTTTTTGGTTATTCCATTATATTTGAGTCATTTTTTAGCAAAAAAATGATATATTTCGTTTCCGTTACTTTATTATCTTTTCATCTCTCTATGCCTTTTTCGTTTCTTACTTTATTCTCTCTTCAACTCACTTAATACAATTTTTCTTAATTTCCGTATTTAAAAGAAATGTCTCTATTTTAGGAGACGAAGGGAGGGAACATTTTTTTATCGGCAAACTTGTTAAGGTATTAATTTTAGTCTATAACATTTGAAAATATATACGGAGCTCCACTAATGTCGAATATTACTAACCAAAATTAATATGTTGACAAAGTTCACTAATAAAAAAAGAGTAGTGATTTGTCTCTATGACATAATGCCCCTATGTCACTTTGCCATAACTATATTTTATATTGTGACTAATCTACCTTAATATCATATTAAATGGATATATATCTAGTTAAGGAAAATTATATAAAATTAAATACATTTATCTAAATGCATGCTCATTTATTAGAGATAAACGTGAATCATGAATTAAAGTTATAAATGGATTTCAAAAAAATCATATGTGTATATATACTTATGTCATGTTAATTTAATACTTATTTAAAAAATATTAATTCAGATTATAAATTTATCATTATAGTAGTTAATTAATTAACACACTATATAACTAAAATGTTATATTTAATTATAAAATAATTTAATAACTTAATATAGTACTACTATTCTTTTATATCTTGTTTTTTTTTAAAATATTCTAAATACACAACAATGAAATCATTTATTTTAATAAATGAAAAAAATAAAAATTAAAACATTTTTCTTCTTCAAATTTGAATTTTATAATAAAATAATATAGTTATTATGATGAAGAGTTTTTGCGCTATCTTGTTTTTTGTGTTATTTTCTATAGCTTTTGTTACAGGAGAGACTTTCTTAAGTTGCAAACTCTGATAACTTATCAATGCAGTGAATTAAAAATGTCAATACAGTGACATTAAAATGACAACTAATAATTTTGTTGACATTTCAGTATACTGTGTTGATATTTTAATGTCATTGTGTTGATATTTTCAAGAAAAGTTATTGTTTTTGAATAAAATTTATTATTTTAAAAGGATCAATAATAGGTTTCTATTTAACATGTGATGACTCAAATCCTTTGGTCTATTGGATAGATAGAGAGCTTGTTATTTACTATACTTCATCATAGAATAAAGAGTATTGTTATTGAATAAAATTTACATTTACTATGAAAAATTAGTGTTTAATATATAAATTTACTAATATAGTTTGTTGCAAATAAAAGTTATTTATTGCATAAAAAAGTTATTTATTTTTACTATTTGACAAGAGATTATAATTGTTAAAAATATAATCATTTTAATTAATAAAATATTATTAATATAATCAATAAAAGCATTATTGTAACAAATACTACCTCCGTCCCACAAGAATATACACTATTTTCTTTTTACTCCGTCCCACAACGATATGCACTTTCTAATTTTGGAAAGTCATTTCTCTCTAATGAGGTGGAACTCATTCTTCACTAACAATACTTTAATTACTTTTTCTCTCTACATCGCTCTTACTTTATCAATTTTACATTAAAACTCGTGTCGACCCCAAAGTGCATATTCTTTGGGTACGGATGAAGTAATAGTTATAGTTCTAGTTAAATGAAATTATTATTCCAATAAATAAAATTTATTATTCTTATGAATAACATTTATTATCCTTGTAAATAAAAGTTAATGTTTTGGGCATAAAAGTTACTGTTATTGCAAATAAAAGTTACTATTTTGGAAATAAAGTTACTATTCTCATAAATAAATAATTTTGTTCTAATGAATAAAAAGTTAGTAGTATTAATTTTGTGAAGAGACAAAGCAATGTGAATTAATCAAATGCGTATTTTAATCTGTATGTGATAAAATGATATAAATAATTTTTTTATTGTTATAGAAAATAAGAAATGAGCAAATTGGAAAAGAGATAAGTTGTTGATGTAAAACTATACTTGGAGAAAAAGAAAATGAGAATTTATTGATGGAGAATTATAATGTGAGAAAAAAGAGAGAATTTATTGATAGACTTATAATTAGAGAAGAGGAGAGAGAACTTAATAAAAAAAATGAATTAAAAATCTTTGAAATTTAATTAATTGCTAGGCACAAATCTCATTAAGACACCCACCTTCCTTAATTGAAGTCATACATACCTTTTATACCATTAAGGGTAAAATAGTATACATGTAAAGCATTAATTTAATAATAAACACAATATAATACAAAATTACTACTTTAACCTCATTATGTCTTAGACATTATGTCTCCAAAACATTTTTCTAAAAAAAATCCCTAGACTTTCTACTCCACATGACTTTGTCACCTAGCTACCGACGCACATGTATCCATTCCCTTGTTACCAATAACTCAAATTATTTGATTAGGATTTATTTAATTTTCTGAATTTGTTAAGCAAAAATACTTACAATCTTATACTCCCCCCCTTCCTCGTTCGTTAGTCGACACTAATTTTACTTTTCATCCGTGATCAATTAATTAACAGCCTTACTTTTTACTTCCTCTGTCTCATAAAATAGGTCACACTTGTGGGATGACACGAGATTTTAGGAGTATTATTTATATTAATGTAAGAAAACTTTTTCTAAAAATAGAAATGTTACATCTTTAACGAGATAAACTAAAAAGGAAAGTGAGATATCTTTCATGGGACGGAGGGAGTACTACTTTTCGTAATGGATCTTACATTCTACTAACTCATTTCACTCACATTTTACTACTCCCTCCGTCCCTAATAATTCATCACCATTTGACCTGACACGGATTTTAAGAAAATGTAATAGACAGTGGGTTGAAAAAGTTAGTGACATTTAGGTCCTACTTTTATATATTAGTCTGATAATAAACGTGAGTAAAAATGAATTAGTGGAATGTGGGGTCCACTACCAAAAACGGTTAAAATAAAAGGTGATAAATTTTTTGGGACGAACGGAAATAGAAATAAGTGACGGACGAAGTATAAATTTGATTATATAAAAGTAGAACTCACATTCCACTAACTTTTTTCATCCACTTTTCACTATATTTCTTAAAGCCCGTGCCAAGTCCACCGATGCCAATTAATAGGAAACGGAGGGAGTATATAGTTATAAAATTTAAACGCTAGTTTAAAAGTTAAGATAATAATCAAATTTACGTGCTTTGTGATAAATACGTCTCCGTTTCTAAAAAATATGAACTTTCAAAATGTCATAGATTTTAATGTAAAATTAGGAATAAAAAAATAAGAGAAAAGATGATAAAAATAAGATAGAAGAAATAAAAAAATTTAAAATTAATATTAGTGAATTATGGGGTCCATTTCTTAAAATAAAAAGATTATATTTTTAAGAAATGAACCAAAAACAAAAGAGTATAATTTAAGAAATTAAGGGAATATATATAGTTATTCACTATTAAAATTACTTAGTATTTGGGAATAAAAAGTAGTAGTACTTCATTCATACCACTTGAAATAAGTCATTTTTCTTTATTGGTATCTTATTTAAGCTGATATATTTTAGAAATGAAAATATCAATTGTTCTATTTTATTTGTATTTCACTTATTATTTATATATAACTGAAATAGAAGAAAGATTGATATTTCATTTAAATAACAAATCAATATTACTATATAAAGGTGGCAGAGGTAGCGTATATTTATAATAAGTAGGAGTAGTATTAGCATCTACGATAGGGCGGACGTCCCAATAGCCCAACACTATGACATCCCAAAAACACCTCCTGCTACGTCACTAGAACATCCCACTGCACTGCAACATCATTAGAACATCTCACTGTACAATAATATTAGGATGTATTGATATTCATATGGTATATATTGGTTAAAATCAAATCTAGAGCCCCACGATTTTGTCATCTAATGGTTAGATTAATGTCACATGTCATCTAATAAAGTTGATTTTTATTCTAATAATGTAGCTCGGCTAATAATATAGTTTCTTAGTCTACTAATGTAGAATTTCAGTCAAATAATGTGCATCGGCTAATAATGTAGATTTTTAGTTTAATAATGTAACTTGACTATTATGATCACAACCACTCAATCCAAGGATCCAAGGGCTAGAGGTGCCCACGGTCACGGAACTAGTGGTTACTGTTCGGAACCGCATGTTTCGATTTTGGAAATTGCCGAACCGGAACTGGAACCGAACCGCGAGGATGTTTCGCGAGTACGGTTCCGATTCCAAAACTGTCGGTTTCGGTTCCGAACCAGCGGTTTTCCGGGTGTTTTTTTACTATTTTTCACGGTTTCGAACCACCGGTTTTCAGCTGTTTTTTGCGGTTCTGGCATGGTTTCGTAGTTTTCCAGCGATTTTTCGCAGTTCCGGTTTGGAACCGACTGGAACCGGCAGTTCGGCACGGTTTCGGTTCAGAAATTTTCGAACCTGAACCAAACCATGGTTCTGAAATTAACGGTTCCGGTTCAGAACTGTAACCACCTGTTACGGTTTCTCGGTTAACCGTCGAAACCGTAAACCATGGGCACTTCTACCAAGGGCTGTAATTTGTGTTGTGTTTGGCACTGAGAATCTGTAAGGACCCTAATACGCCCCAATATATAAATTATATTATACCGCTATGCAAATCCTTATTTCATTGTCATTTTTATCATTATTATATGTCACACCTCAACCCCTCTGACGTATGCACTTACTAAAAACAAATCTTCTTATCATAAAAGCAATTAATACACGGGTCTAATTCATAGAACCCACGTATTATATAAGTTCAAACCAACACTTATCCGATACATATTTCAAAATATCCTATAATGTAGTGGAACCCTCTCACCACTCTATGTACTATACATTTATCTACATGCAAAAAGATGAGGAGGAGAAGGTTGCCAATATGCATCAGCCGCCGAACCTGATAACGATTGGGGTTCCTTTGTCCCACGTCAGTCAAAACTTTACAGCTATCTTACTCCTGAAAAAAATTAGTGGTTTATATGAGCCACAACTCAGTATATATAAATTTTCCACTTTAATCTCACATGATACAAACATCAAGCATATTATTTTATCAATACACATAATTCAAGACAAACCATTCCATATTCATATGCATATGTCACTCTATTCAGTTTATTATCTGTAACAGTCAAGCCTGGTATCTGCCCGGGATTTCCAATATGATTGACCCGTAGGTCCCATTATGATTTGACCCGAAGGTCCCACTATAATTTGACCCGTAGGTCCCAATATGTTTGACCCGTTGGTCCCAATATGATTGACCCGAAGGTCCCACTGTGATTTCAGATCCAAGGCAAAACCGTCACAGATCCTCTTTAATTCAATAATTCACATAATCGGTATAATAAATATATCATTTGCACCAATAACATATCCACATCATATTCCATCAAATTATCCAACATATCTAAACAAACATATCCATTTCGGCAATCAAATATTCATATCATATTCGACCATCAAAATCAAATAATTCATAATCATATCAATTTCATACCTTATAATCCAATAAATCACTCCAATTAAACATATAACAATCAACCACATAACACATGTAAAACTAAAAGTGTGATTTATACACACCTGTTTAAGATAGACAATCTGGCCGAGCACTTGTTCCTGTTTCTTGATCTATAGCCCTTGATCCTATGTATATAACAAAATATACATTATTTCAATATCCCTTTCAACTTAAATCCTACTTTACTAAGAACCTACTTATTTATCAGCTAGATAATATGTACAACATTATGCGTATAGTAATAATTAAGCTTTTAACTTATGTCATTTAATATACTTTATGTATATACGCCCATAATTATTCATCATATATATACATAACCAGGTATGGAGGTCATATATATATATATGGTCATGATCTATGGCAAACACCTCTTAACCATATAACTAGAGAACAAATAATAGCCACAAGATAAAAAAAAATAAGGGCTAATATTAATTTTCAAATTTAATGAGATATTAGCTCCCTCAATCACAAATTTACTCAATAATAACAAGTCAGGGGTATTATTGTTATTGCAGATCGAATTAAATCCAAAATCATGTTAGGTGCAAAATTGAATTCATTGAGAAATTCATTGAGAAACGACGATGAGAGGGAAGGCGAGTAGGAGGATGAGGCTGCGGAGGAGGCTGCTGACCTCGATCGCCACGAGCATGAAGTAAGGGAAGGAGGAGCGGGAGATCAGGAGCGTTCCGTCGAGATCCGCCGCGATTGAGTGGCAGTTCGAGTTGTAGGTGGTGGAGCCGTAGACGATGGAGGTGCAGTCGGCGTAGACGGTGGCGGCTCGTTCGATGAAGCTGATCAGCTGATCCATTTGATTTTGGTTTCTGCGAAAGCTGTGTACAAATTAGTTTTTAATTAATATCGTAACAGTATTGTTGATACGCTTAACCATATTGTAATTGAAGTCACTTTAGCTATTCATAAAAAAACATGAAAAACATAAAAAAACACCAGGTGCGAAGAAGCGAAAATCTGCCAAGAAGAAGAAGGAATATCAAATTCATTCCAACAATCACTTTTGTAAACAAGAGTGAAGTAAAATCACAATAAGAGTGATGTGTTTTATAAACAAGAGTGAAGTAAAATCACAATAAGAGTGATGTGTTTTGTAAACAAAAGTGAAGTAAAATCAGAATAAGAGTGATGTGTATTGTTAACAAGAGTGAAGTAAAATCAGAATAAGAGTGATGTGTTTTGTTAACAAGAGTGAAGTAAAATCACAATAAGAGTGATGTGTTTTGTAAACAAGAGTGAAGTAAAATCATTCGAATAGTGATGTGTTTTGTAAACAAAAGTGAAGTAAAATCATGCTGAGTGATGTGTTTTGTAAACAAGAGTGAAGTAAAATCAGAATAAGAGTGATGTGTTTTGTTAACAAGAGTGAAGTAAAATCAGAATAAGAGTGATGTGTTTTGTAAACAAGAGTGAAGTAAAATAAGAACAAGAGTGATGTGTTTTGTTAACAAGAGTGAAGTAAATCAGAATAAGAGTGATGTGTTTTGTTAACAAGAGTGAAGTAAATCACAATAAGAGTGATGTGTTTTGTAAACAAGAGTGAAGTAAAATCATTCGAATAGTGATGTGTTTTGTAAACAAAAGTGAAGTAAAATCATGCTAATAGTGATGTGTTTTGTAAACAAGAGTGAAGTAAAATCAGAATAAGAGTGATGTGTTTTGTTAACAAGAGTGAAGTAAAATCAGAATAAGAGTGATGTGTTTTGTAAACAAGAGTGAAGTAAAATCACAATAAGAGTGATGTGTTTTGTTAACAAGAGTGAAGTAAAATCAGAATAAGAGTGATGTGTTTTGTTAACAAAATCACAATAAGAGTGATGTGTTTTGTAAACAAGAGTGAAGTAAAATCACAATAAGAGTGATGTGTTTTGTAAACAAGAGTGAAGTAAAATCAGAATAAGAGTGATGTGTTTTGTAAACAAGAGTGAAGTAAAATAAGAACAAGAGTGATGTGTTTTGTTAACAAGAGTGAAGTAAATCAGAATAAGAGTGATGTGTTTTGTTAACAAGAGTGAAGTAAATCACAATAAGAGTGATGTGTTTTGTTAACAAGAGTGAAGTAAAATCATTCGAATAGTGATGTGTTTTGTAAACAAAAGTGAAGTAAAATCATGCTAAGAGTGATGTGTTTTGTAAACAAGAGTGAAGTAAAATCAGAATAAGAGTGATGTGTTTTGTTAACAAGAGTGAAGTAAAATCAGAATAAGAGTGATGTGTTTTGTAAACAAGAGTGAAGTAAAATCACAATAAGAGTGATGTGTTTTGTTAACAAGAGTGAAGTAAAATCAGAATAAGAGTGATGTGTTTTGTTAACAAAATCACAATAAGAGTGATGTGTTTTGTAAACAAGAGTGAAGTAAAATCACAATAAGAGTGATGTGTTTTGTAAACAAGAGTGAAGTAAAAAATTTTATACTCATTCATGTGGCAGAGCAAAAATCCATAATTGGATTTATATTTCTGATCCTAGAAAACAAAATAATCCAAAAACACATTGGAAAGATTTATACTTATCAATTACTATCATCAAAATGTTGTGTTTAACCTAATATGTCAATAAACCCAAGTACCCAACTACTGATATATTCTCAACAACCAATCTTTCAATGTTTCTCGATTTTACATGTTACATTGAATTGAACAGCAATAATTCAATTCATTTAAGGTCCATCCTCCAGTGTTGATTGAACGAAGATCACATTACAATATAACACAATTAGGCTTGCGATTGATCTGTTCTTGAAGCTCCCAGCTGCGATGAGAAGCTTGGCTCAGTCGCTCCCTCAATTCGTTCAACTCATGCTCTGCCTTTGCCATATCTGCCAGCGACTTCAGTTGCGCCTCCATGCTAACAGCCCTCTCCTCAGCCAACGCCTTCTCCAGATTTGAAATACTCTCCTTCAGTCACGACTCATGGCGATGGTTTACTGCAAGTCCGACGGCGCCGCCCTGTGCCTCAATTGCGACTGCTACGTCCACTCCGCTAACGCCGTCTCGCTCCACCACCTCCGCTCTCTAATCTGTGACCGCTGGGGCAGAGCTGACTGCCGGAATCCCCACTCCTCTCCGTTGGGATCAAATCACGTAATTTGATCGCTGATTTAAATTTGATAATGTACCTTCCAAAAATACCCTTGGCCTATTTTGTATTATTAAAATAAATAATATTTGTTCCATTAAGATGTGTGGCTGAGATTTGTTCTCTAGTTATACACTTAAGATTAGTTATATTTTGATCACTATCATATATATATATATATATATATATATATATATAGGGGAGCATTATTCTCCTTTTCAACTATAACATCCTTTCTTCTTCTCATTCTTAGGCGTTAGATCAACTACATCAACGGTCCAGATTGACAATTCAAATGTGAATCCGTGTTGCATTATGGAACCTGTGTGTGTGCATTATAAGGCTAAAAAAGTAATTCTACGAGATTAGAACTGCCAGAATTTGGAAAGAGCGAAATTATAGAGATTTGAAACTTCCAACTCTTCATTCTCGGTCATTAAACGTTGTACACCAAATCTTCCAACTCTCCACTCTCTCCACTATCGCCTTTCCCCAAACCCTAGATCTGTGAACAACGAGCAACTCTTTTAAGTAATCGACCGCAAGTGTCCGAAATTTCATCACACATCCTCCGCCGTTCGTAACAACGAAACCCTACCGGCGTCAGGGTACGTGTCTGTGCTTTAAATATTGTTTTGGTGCGATAACTATAACTTGTAACAGCGACAACTGTGGCGGAACAATAAATTCACACCGGAATTTATTGATTTGGGTTTAAAAGCATGCATTTTGATGGCCGACTGGGTTGTATTGTGTGTTCTGACATTTCTCTGAATCCTACTGGGTTTTATTTATTCTGGGTCTGAGAGCATTGTTTGATTTGGAATTTGATTTGGTTATTGCCAGACAGATAGAATATGCGAGGACGTCCACGCTCACAACCATCTCAAGTTGCAGGTAAATTTGCGGCGCTGCTGGTGGAATTCAATATCTTATATGTCGATTTTGTGGAAGGATTATTCCATGTTTGCTTAATGCAGTATGTATATATGTAAGTGTCATTATGTGCAGTATATGATGCATTATATATGTAAGAATTATTCAGGCAATATTATATTTATGCATTATTTATGTTGTACTATGCATTATGTAACATAATATTTGCATTATGCTGTCTATATTATGTATTAATACGGGTACTGACTCTGTGGGTTAAGCAACTCTGTCAAAGTTTACATATTGTTATTGTTTGGTGTGGGAGGTGCATTATGAATCCGTAATTATGCATTTGGTGGAGTGTATGGCTCAGCATGAGTTGTAGTCTTGATATGGTATACTAGTCTTTGTGTGTATTACATGTGCATTTTTGGGTGTAGACAATGCATTATGTATACATGTAAGTGCCATTATGTTCCTTAACTGATGCATTATTTATTTTGGACTGTGCATTATATATCATATATTGTGCATTATGATGTCTATAGCAGGCATTAATACGTTTATTGTCTTTGATGTTTAAGAAACTCAGACAAGATTCAATATGGTTACTCCTGCGTTTGGGTATTGCATTATGAATCTGTGATGTATTGTTGATATTGGTTACTAGTTTTTTGGTGTAATACGTATGCATTTTTCGCTTTAGACAATGCATTATGTCGTATGAGAGTTTCATTATGTCGAATACATTTTGCATTATAAAAGAGTATTATGAGGAGTATAGTAAGCACAACAGAGGTGTTGATTGTATTTGTTAATTGACTCAGATTACAAACTAAGCTTCAGGTTGTTGATTAAATTGATAAATATGTTATGTTATGGTAATAAGTGCATTATTTGCTTTTTCAAACGCATTATGGGTGGTACTTTTTGCATTATATGTTCTGACTGAAGCAATAGCTTTTTTGATTTACGTGTCAAACCTTACACAGGTCATATGATGCTGACTTTTGAATTGGTGATAATTTTCTAATGTGTTGTTTTGTTTGGTAATATCAGACAAGGAGCTTAGGGACGAGATAGACGACGTAGTGGACGACATTATACCAGTGGCTGAGTGCAAAAGGAACAAAAGGCTTAGAGATGTGTAGAATCAAGATTGCACGGACGCTCCTTACCTGTGAGCACAACACCCGAGGTTCTGCAAACCAAACTAAAGCGACAAAGTATTGGAGGGAGAGACCTGCAAAGTTCAATTTCGAGCAGTGGGTTGATAATTATGGTCTGTAGCGAGTGATGGTTTTGCATATAGGTTGATGGAGGTTAACGAAATCCTTGATTTGGTGGTTCACATTTGAATTTGATACTGAAGTTTTTTGCACCATTAAGATGCGTGTTGGTAGTTGACAATGTTTTTGGGAATATGTAGTATGAATGGATTACAAGTAATTATTCAAACTTACAATATGTGCATTACGTTTATTACTTTGTGCATTATTGTTAAAGATGTTTGCATTATTCAGTAATAATGCATATTACATCCCACATAATGTAAACGACACGATACATAATGCAACTTGTAAAACAAACAATGCACTAATACATTATACAGTACAATAAGCTAGAGGGATGTAAAATATGTTATTTGATTTACGACTTTCTTTAAGCGCCGAAAGATTATCGATATTCAGATAAGTATTAGGTGCAGTACTATTATTTATGATGTGCATTACGTCTGCATCCAATGGCATTATTTGCAATATAGTATGCATTATGACAATTTTTTTGTGTATAGGGGTGAATATGGTTTTGTAGGCCTTAACATCCGTGCAATTTGTAAGTTGCTAACGGCACACCCTAGGGTTAAACAAGAAACGTGTGCTAAACATTGAAACACGACATATCTAAACCCTAAATGAATGATGCATACTCTCGGTCCTTCATTAATTCCTCCAACGTATTATGCATTACACAGAAAATAGATATCATTATGCACATTTATTTGGTGCATTATATGTATCCTTGCACCTTTTCCATAACTTTATTCGGTAAAATATGTAAATTTCAAAAATACGTGATGTTTATATACGTCAGTTACACGCTCTTTTACAACTTCCATATAATGTGTAAGTACTATACCCTAGCCCATAGGCTTATTAAACCCTTGGGTTAAACAAGAAACGTGTGCCAAACATCAAAACATGGCACATTAAGAGCCTTAATGAACAATTTTAACTTACTTAGCAAAATACTAGTAATTGGAACAAGAAATTTCATAATTTCAATTCAGAAAGAAAGGACAATATACAGAAACAAATAAAATTAGAAATAAAATAATTTTAAAATAAATATGTAGACATGAAATTAGTAACAGAAAGCCTATGCAGCAAAGCAAACTGTGTCGCAAGGCCTGTTCTAGTTAATTTATGCGCACAAAAACGAAATATCAAGAAATTGAATAAACTCCTTAACATTAGATACCATGGGCATAGATAAATCAAATACTAATTCTTGATAAAAGTGTTTGAATCAACAGCAATCTCAGTCGAAAGATGGTGATTTTGTATTTGATAATCACTGGATATCAGTCAATTGACAACAAATTGCATCACAGATTGCCATTTTTTACATCAAGTTTAAAAAATGGCATTTCAATCAGAAATTGGAAAAATAAATGAATTTTTGAGATACTGATGAGAGATCAGATGGTAGTGCATGAAAGTATTCATCATTCAAACGCAGAAATATATCTATATGGGTAGATTATCATCATACCTCTTATTCAGATCTCGTGAATTCAAAGACACATGAACAAAACGAAATAATTAGAAGAAGAATCAGAATTTCAAGAGTCAATCTAATTTGTAGAATTAGATCGAAATAAATCATCACATAGATCTAAATCTGCAGATTCAATCACGAATTGAAAAATATTTGAAAAATTGGGAGTGGATTTGGAATCAGAATTTGAATTGTCAATCACCACGCCGGTAACAGACGACACTAAACAATTTAGCAATGATCGGATATCCGATAATTGCAAGGAATGGCTGAGCGAAATAATCAATTAGAGAGAAGAGAATTTTCTATAATTCACGTCTGGAGCGAAAAAAAATTGCAGAGAGGAGAATAACCGTGAAGATCTTCAGAGGAGTAAATTAAGGAAGTTACCATAACTACCAAAAACACTTATTACGAATTTAGCCTTTTCCGATTTGTTTAGTGATTATTTTAATTGATTCAACCCACTCATTTAGGCCCTAGGATTTAGTAAATCAACGGCTATGATGAAGAAGGAAATAGGAGGAAATATAGAAAAAGGAAATGAATACATCCCTATATATATATATATATATATATATATATATATATATATATATATATTAAACTTTCAGGAAAATCATTAGCTACTTAGATTTGATGACTAAATTCAAATTTTAGTTATTCTTCATTATTGGATAACCCATGTATATAGCATAAGCCATGACATATGGTATTAAATAATTGTTGATAACAATTGCTAACTGGACTTGCTTAAATTAAGAATATACCTTCATATAGCTGATTCATTGAATGTCAATATATACATATATATATATATATATATATATATATATATATATATATATATAATATGCTAGAAAAGCTTTCAAATAAATACATAATATGCTAGAAAAGTACATACCTTAGTTAATCCTCTGCCTTTACCTTTAAAACTCGAAAATTCTAAAGTGTAGGAGCTCTCTCTTTCTCTATGATGGAGTACGTACTAAACAAGCCAGCACAAAGCCCAAGAAAGAGTATCAGTTCGGCATGACCAAAGAGTTCGGCTAAGAGTTCAGTTCGGCACAACCAAAGAGTTCGGCCTCAGCCTACAGCTCGGTAAAAGCCAACCAATCAAGCTCTGCCCTCAGGTCGGCATCAAGCTCTACTCTCAGATCGGCAAAAGCTGCTCGGCAATAATTCAGCAGTTCGGTCTCAGTATTCGACCGAACTAGGAGATAGTGGACTCATGCAAGATTTCCACCTCCGCTACACCGACGATCTATTTAGTGGTGTCAAGCAGTCATTAACTCATGCAGGATAGTGGACCCATGCAAGGTCGCCACGACCTCCACGACATCCACTACCTAATAAATGCTGCATGCCACGATCTTGGTTCAATGTATAAATAGAACCTAGGTCAGATAGATTTTCTTCTTCTGTTAACTTCTGTTAAGCTCTCTAGAGAGAAAATAGCAAATAGCAAGTCTGTATTGTTAGCTGTAGAAAACAGATCAAGCAATACAACTCTGCCCTCTTTTCTTCCCGTGGACGTAGATTTACCTCAGTAAATCGAACCACGTAAAATCTCTGCGTTTTTCCTGTATTCACTAACATCAAAAATTCGCGGCTTCATCACTCTACTTGGTTTAACCTCTTCTGAATCCTTTTTTTTCATTTTTTAAATATATTTTTACTTTAAAATAAAATAACCGCCTTACTATGAAGCTTAGGTTACACTTGATATAAAAGTGACACGTATCTATTACCAAACCTATCTCATAAACTGGACTAGTATAAAGAATTATTTTCTTTTCTTTCCCTACTCTCCCTACGTATTACTTTAAATCCCATGCACACACATAAAACTATATTGTACTAAAATATAACTAAATAGTGTATATATATGCACACATAACTGACTATTTGTACATATGTAATACGTATATATAATATGCAAGTGACTTTAATTAAGTTATTCATCTAACTTTATAATTATGTTTAGAATAAATAATTTTATTTATTACTACTGAAGTGGAAAAAAAAAAGATTCTTATGATACCCACATAATATGTATATTATGTCTTGTCAAAAAAAAAATATGCAATAATGCAAAATGATGCATGTTCAGGTCAAGGATATCACAATTCTTCCCCCCTTAAGAATTTTGTCCGCAAAATTCATTTCTTTCTAATTTGCCGTGCGTAATAAAATTGCTAGCCCGTAAACAGATGTGGATAGTTCTTTCTCACCTTTTCCTCTGTTTCCCAAGTAGCCTCTTCGACCCTGTGATTCTGCCAACTAACTTTAACCATCGGGATCTCTTTTCTTCGCAATTGTTTAACCTGTCGGTCTACAATATTAACTGGTTCCTCAATATAACTAAGATTCTTAGAAATCTGTATATCAGGATCTCTCAGAACATGTGACGGATCAGATCGATAACGTCGAAGCATGCTGACGTGAAAAACATTATGAATCTGCTCTAACTCCGGAGGTAATGCTAATCTATACGCTAACGGTCCAACTCTTTCGACAATATCATACGGCCCAATATAACGAGGACTCGGCTTACCTTTATGTCCAAATCGCATTACTCCTTTCCAAGGTGAGACTCTCAAGAAAACTTTATCTCCAACCTCATATTCCATCTCTTTCCGATGCAGATCATAATAACTCTTCTGTCTGTCTTGTGTCGCCTTCATTCTGCTTTTAATGATATCAATCTTGGAAACAGTTTCTTGAACAATCTCTGGCCCTTCTAGAATCTCCAAGCCTTCTTTATCCCACTACCGGACTTCTACATTTTCTGCCATATAATGCTTCATATGGTGCCATTCCAATGCTACTGTGAAAACAGGACATGATACCGAGGAGTGATAAAGCGAATTTTTGACCCTTTTTCCACCCCAAAAAAATGCATACCAGATCACATACCACCCGTAATACCGTTCGTGATCACCGTGAGGAAGCTAGTCCAGCTCGCAGGTCTGAAAAACGGCCTCGGGAGACATCTACCTCCGGTTCTCACGAAGGAGGAACAAGCCACTCCAGGAGCCATCGCACCGAGTCTTCCCAGCAGCCCGATTTAAATGAAGCTGTCAAGCTGTTCTTGGCCGAGAAGCAGGAGGAGTTCTTAACCTTCCTGCAGAAGAGCCAACAGCCGGAGAAGACAACGGCGGATTCTCCCTCCTCATCCAGACATGAAAGTCACTACCGCAGTAGTGACGTGTCTTCCAGGAGAAAGAATCCTCAACCCCGACATGTTCCAGTTCCTCCTCGGTACCGGAACCACAGGAGAACTCCATCTCCTCCGTACCGAAGAGATGTCGGGTTCGCTATGTACGGAGCATTAAAGACTCCGTTCTCGGATGACATCACCCGAACTCCTTTGCCGCGGAACTACCGGACACCGTCAATGACTTATGACGGGCTAGAGGATCCTCATGACTTCTTGGGACGCTATCAATATAATATGGCGAACCAGGGTCTCAATGAGGTCCATATGTGCAAGCTGTTCCCCGAGCTGCTCATTGGGAACGCCAGAAGGTGGTTCGACAGCCTTCCTCAAGGCAGCATTAGATCCTACCGAGATCTAATGGATGCTTTCCACAGGAGGTTCTTTCAGAAAGCGGAAGCCCGGATCACTTCGGCTCAGCTGCTTTCTATACGTCAAGGTCGCGACGAAAAGATCAGCGATTTCTTGACGAGATTCCATAAGGAATGCCTACAAGTAGATAATCTCAATGATCTACTTGTCATTTCGGCATTCCAAAATGGAATCCTGCCCGGAGCTCTCTACAGAAAGCTCGTGGAGTGCGGTCCGCAAACAGCTCAAGAAATGTGGGACATTGCGGACCAGTTTTCCCGTGCGGATGAGGCAGACCGTCGAAAACGGTCTTTAGACAGCTCATCCCGAGGAGACGAAAAGAAGCCCGATCATAGCGATCAGAGGCTTCCTCGCCGAACTCCTTTTGAAAGAATTCAAAGGGCACCGGTACAAGGCAGATTGGGACCACGTCTCAATCCTGAGAAGCCGCCCGCTCAGTTCGTACCCTTAAACAAGTCAAGAGCGGAAATTTTCGAACTACATTCCGATATGTTCGAAAAACCAAGGCGGATGACGAAATCGGCCACGCGGCGACCTCAGGATCAATATTGCTCCTTCCATCAAGCCCACGGACATGATACCGAGGAGTGCCGAGATTTGGCTGCAGGTATTGATGTTCTTGTGAAAACAGGAACGTTAAAAAAATATCAGAGCAAGCAGCCGAAAAAGAACAAAAGGCAGAGAGGTGCGAACTGCAATCCTCAGGATCCGAAAAGGCATGAGGATCCTGAAGACGACGACGAGCCGCAATACGATGGAGTAATCCTGACTATTGATGCTCTCCCTGCCGGGAAGACTAAGTCGTCCCTAAAAGCAGAACGCAGAGGTTCCAATCAAGAGGAGCCAACACATAAAAGGCTGAAGAAAGACGAAGTGATTACATTTTCTGATGCCGATCCCGTCCCAGCCATCTCTCCTCACCAAGACGCTATTGTCATTCAAGCCGGAGTGGCAAACAAACTGATCCACAGAGTATTTGTGGATACAGGAGCGTCAGTCAGCATTCTTTTTAAAGAATGTTTCGATAAAATGGAAGTGGATCCAGCTCGGCTCAGTCCGGCTCCAATTCCTCTGAAAAGTTTCGCCCAGGAGGACACCCGCCCTGAAGGTATTATCAGCCTTCCGATCACAGTGGGAAAAGCGCCTACAAGCTCCAATACGATGATCGAGTTCTTTGTGGTGAAAGCTCGGTCTCCGTACAACATCATCCTGGGGAGAGACTGGCTCAACACAGTTCGGGCCGTTTGCTCTACTTATCACCTCACCATCAAGATCCCCACTAAAGGTGGGATAGCGGTCATCCGAGGTGATCAAAAGAGAGCAAAAGAATGTCTGCAGATTGCGCTTAAAAGTGCCGAGCAATCAGTTCGGCACCATCAAGCATAGCAATCACAGCAACCGGAGTCAGAGGCAAGCGAGATGACCGAAGTCACTTCAGAGCCGAACTCAATGACCGTTCAGTTATACGAAGATGATCCATCCAGAAAGGTCAAGGTCGGCTTCGCAGGAGCGCCTCTACTCCGGGAAAAGACCATTCAGCTCCTCAAGGAGTACAAAGATGTCTTTGCATGGTCTCCGTTGGACATGACCGGAGTGCCCCCCGAGGTAATCACTCATCGGTTAAATATTGATCCTTCAATCCGGCCAGTAAAACAGAAGCAAAGACTCTTCGCGGCAGAAAGAAGCCAAGTCATCCATGACGAAGTCCGCCAATTACTAAAAGCGGATGTACTATTCGAGGTGAAATATCCTTCTTGGGTGGCCAATCCTGTGATGATCAAGAAAAAAGAAGGAGGATGGCGGATGTGCATAGATTTTACCGATCTAAACAAGCACTGTCCAAAAGATTGCTATCCCCTTCCGAATATAGATAAAAAAGTAGAAGCTTTGATCGGCTTCGAAATTTTCTGTTTTCTTGATTTATACAAAGGATATCACCAAGTGTTGATGGATGAGAGTGACGCTCCGAAAACAGCTTTCATTACCGATTTCGGCATTTTCGCTTATAAAAAGATGCCATTCGGTTTAAAGAATGCCGGGGCCACTTATCAAAGGATGGTAGACAAGCTTTTTCGGCACCTAATCGGAAAACAGGTTGAAGTGTATGTAGACGACATAGTCGTCAAAAGCAAAAGCACTTCGGAGTACGAAGACAACCTCAAGTCCACTCTCAACGTGCTCCGAAAAGCCAACCTCAAACTCAACCCCCAAAAATGTACCTTTTTGGTAGATTCGGGAAAATTTCTGGGTTGTTGGGTTTCAAAGGACGGACTCAAGGCAAATCCCTCAAAAGTTCAAGTCGTTCAGCACATGGCAATGCCGAAGTCCATACATGACGTGCAAAGGCTAACCGGATGTCTAGCCGCACTGAATCGATTCCTTTCCCAAGCAGCCGAAAAGCAACTGCCGTTCTTCAAGGTGTTGAAAAAGGCACCAAAGTTCGAGTGGGGAGCCGAGCAGAAAAAGGCCTTTGACGAGCTCAAAAGTTATCTAGCCGAGCTTCCTATTCTCTCTGCTCCAACCGAAGCCGAAGTAATATTCTTATACTTAGCGGCATCAGATCAAACCATCAGCGCGGTGCTTGTACGAGAAGAAGGCCTAAAGCAGTTTCCCATCTACTTTACAAGCCGAGCATTAAGAGGTCCAGAAACAAGGTATCAACCTCTGGAAAAAATTGCTCTGGCGTTAGTAAATGCAGCAAGGAGACTGCGGCCATACTTCTATGCTCACAAGGTATGCGTCTTAACCGATCTGCCTCTTCGGCAAGTTTTGACCAAGCCAGAAGCATCAGGCAGAATCGCCAAATGGGCCATAGAGCTGGGAGAACACTCAATCGAGTACCTACCTCGGAAAGCCATCAAGGGACAAGCCTTGGCAGATTTTCTTACAGAGGCCAAGTTCGATCAAGCAATCCCTGTCATTGCCGAACAGAAAAAGTCTGCCAATGCCGAACTAGCACAGCCCTTGGAATCCGAAGTAGAGCCGCCAGACTGCTGGAGCGGATTCGTAGATGGAGCTTCAAACAAGATGGGAAGTGGAGCTGGTATTTTACTCGTCGCTCCCGACGGACACGAGGTAACCTACTCACTTCGGTTCCTATTCCCCACTACTAATAATGAAGCCGAGTACGAAGCCCTTCTTGCCGGACTCCAGTTAGCGCAAAGTCTGCTCGCCAAATCTCTCAAAGTCCATTGTGATTCACAAGTCATAGTAAATCACATGTTGGGTACAAGTGAAGCTCGTGACGAGAGAATGAAGAAGTATTTGGACAAAGCGCAAAGCATCAGCCGAAGTTTCTCCTATTTTCGGATAATCCGCGTTCCCAGAGCGGAAAATAGCCGAGCAGATACCTTAAGTAAGTTGGCCTCAGATCCGAGCTCAAAGGCGGAAGAATTAATGCATCGAAGCATTGATGAAGCCGAGGTACATTCAGTATCCAGCTTGCCGAACTGGATAACGCCGATCTTGCAGTATCTGGATCAAGGACAATTGCCCGAGGATAGGAGAGAAGCTCGGAAGATCACGTGCCGAGCACTTCGGTACGAACTTCATGAAGGAGTCCTCTTTAGAAAGTCTTACCTCCAGCCATTATTGCGGTGCGTAGGACCAGAAGAGACGGACTACATCCTCAGAGAAGTTCATGAAGGATCGTGCGGTAGCCACATCGGAGCCAGAGCTTTAGCTAAAAAAGTTCTGAGATGGGGATATTATTGGCCAACCTTGGTACAAGAAGCAGTGCAGCTCGTCAAGACCTGCCCGAAGTGCCAAATCCATGCAAATATCCCAAAGATGCCGCAGACCGATCTATCCACTATGCAGAGCCCTTGGCCTTTCATGCAATGGGGCATAGACATAGTGGGACCACTTCCTCAAGCTCCTCGGCAAATGAAATTCCTAATCGTTGCCGTGGACTACTTTACGAAGTGGGTGGAAGCTGAACCATTAGCTACGATAACGAGCTCGAAGGCATTGGATTTCGTCTGGAAGAACATAGTGTGCCGATTCGGCATACCCCACATCCTCATCTCGGATAACGGGACTCAGTTCACCGACAAGACGTTCAAGAATTGGTGCCAAGAGCTGAATATTCAACAGCGGTTCACTTCGGTCTCTCATCCACAAGCAAACGGACAAACGGAGGTAACAAATCGTATCCTGGTGAAAGGGTTAAAAGCTCGGTTAGAACAAGCCAAAGGACAATGGGTAGAAAATCTCCCTCAAGTCCTATGGTCCTACCGAACTACACCCACAACCTCCAGCGGTGAAACTCCGTACAGTCTGGTGTACGGCACTGAAGCCGTGATTCCGGTTGAGATCGGCGTACCCAGTCCACGAACTCTACATTTCTCCTCAGAAATGAATGATGACGGACTGCGAGCCGAATTAGATCTAGCCGAAGAAAGAAGAGAATTGGCGTGCATAAAAGCAGCCAAGTACAAGGAGCAAGTAGCCCGGTATTACAACCAAAGGGTGAAGAAGCTGCAATTTCAAGTGGGAGATCTCGTCTTGAGAAACAACGAAGTAAACCGAGCAGAAAAGCTGGGCAAGCTCGAACCCACATGGGAAGGTCCGTATCGGGTGTCAGAAGTCCTCGGCAAAGGGTCTTACAAATTAGCTCACATGTCAGGAGAACAGGTACCCCGAACATGGCACATTTCCAACCTCAAGAAGTTCCATTTGTAAGAGACAGTCCAGTCAGTCAGTCTTATGTGCTTTCCTTGTTTTTTATTTGCTCTCTTTGCCTATGTGCGTTTTTGTTTGTCTTACGTGCGTTGTGTCTGTCTATGTGAGTGTCGTCTCTTACAAATGTAACTGAGGTATCTTGTTCTTCGAAGGCTGATCCCCTTCTTAGAACATATACAAGCCAACGATTGTGAGTCAAAGCTTCTACAGAGGATACAAGACCACAATTCAGCTTAAACAAGCAGTTCGTCTAAAACGAGCTGCAATAAGCCAACGATTGTGAAGTCCAAGCTTCTAAAGAGGATACAAGACCGCAATTCAGCTTAAGAATCAAGCACTTCGTCTGAAACGAACTGCAACAAAAGTCTGATTCTCGCGATAAAACTTGCCTGAATTAGGACTAGGGAAAGTCCGATCCACGCGATAAAACTCGCCGAATTAGGACAAGGGAAAGTCCGATCCCCAAATTAGGACAACGGAAAGTTCGATCCGAGCGATAAAACTCGCCAAATTAGGACACAAACCAAGTCCGGTCAAAGAAGAGTTCACTTCATCAGACCGAGGACAAACATCAATTTACCCCGTACCTTTATCCAGAATGCCGAAGTGATTCACTTCGCTTTTCGGGGGGGGTAGTGATGGAGTACGTACTAAACAAGCCAGCACAAAGCCCAAGAAAGAGTATCAGTTCGGCATGACCAAAGAGTTCGGCTAAGAGTTCAGTTCGGCACAACCAAAGAGTTCGGCCTCAGCCTACAGCTCGGTAAAAGCCAACCAATCAAGCTCTGCCCTCAGGTCGGCATCAAGCTCTACTCTCAGATCGGCAAAAGCTGCTCGGCAATAATTCAGCAGTTCGGTCTCAGTATTCGACCGAACTAGGAGATAGTGGACTCATGCAAGATTTCCACCTCCGCTACACCGACGATCTATTTAGTGGTGTCAAGCAGTCATTAACTCATGCAGGATAGTGGACCCATGCAAGGTCGCCACGACCTCCACGACATCCACTACCTAATAAATGCTGCATGCCACGATCTTGGTTCAATGTATAAATAGAACCTAGGTCAGATAGATTTTCTTCTTCTGTTAACTTCTGTTAAGCTCTCTAGAGAGAAAATAGCAAATAGCAAGTCTGTATTGTTAGCTGTAGAAAACAGATCAAGCAATACAACTCTGCCCTCTTTTCTTCCCGTGGACGTAGATTTACCTCAGTAAATCGAACCACGTAAAATCTCTGCGTTTTTCCTGCATTCACTAACATCAAAAATTCGCGGCTTCATCACTCTACTTGGTTTAACCTCTTCTGAATCCTTTTTTTTCATTTTTTAAATATATTTTTACTTTAAAATAAAATAACCGCCTTACTATGAAGCTTAGGTTACACTTGATATAAAAGTGACACGTATCTATTACCAAACCTATCTCATAAACTGGACTAGTATAAAGAATTATTTTCTTTTCTTTCCCTACTCTCCCTACGTATTACTTTAAATCCCATGCACACACATAAAACTATATTGTACTAAAATATAACTAAATAGTGTATATATATGCACACATAACTGACTATTTGTACATATGTAATTCGTATATATAATATGCAAGTGACTTTAATTAAGTTATTCATCTAACTTTATAATTATGTTTAGAATAAATAATTTTATTTATTACTACTGAAGTGGAAAAAAAAAAGATTCTTATGATACCCACATAATATGTATATTATGTCTTGTCAAAAAAAAAATATGCAATAATGCAAAATGATGCATGTTCAGGTCAAGGATATCACAATTCTTCCCCCCTTAAGAATTTTGTCCGCAAAATTCATTTCTTTCTAATTTGCCGTGCGTAATAAAATTGCTAGCCCGTAAACAGATGTGGATAGTTCTTTCTCACCTTTTCCTCTGTTTCCCAAGTAGCCTCTTCGACCCTGTGATTCTGCCAACTAACTTTAACCATCGGGATCTCTTTTCTTCGCAATTGTTTAACCTGTCGGTCTACAATATTAACTGGTTCCTCAATGTAACTAAGATTCTTAGAAATCTGTATATCAGGATCTCTCAGAACATGTGACGGATCAGATCGATAACGTCGAAGCATGCTGACGTGAAAAACATTATGAATCTGCTCTAACTCCGGAGGTAATGCTAATCTATACGCTAACGGTCCAACTCTTTCGACAATATCATACGGCCCAATATAACGAGGACTCGGCTTACCTTTATGTCCAAATCGCATTACTCCTTTCCAAGGTGAGACTCTCAAGAAAACTTTATCTCCAACCTCATATTCCATCTCTTTCCGATGCAGATCATAATAACTCTTCTGTCTGTCTTGTGTCGCCTTCATTCTGCTTTTAATGATATCAATCTTGGAAACAGTTTCTTGAACAATCTCTGGCCCTTCTAGAATCTCCAAGCCTTCTTTATCCCACTACCGGACTTCTACATTTTCTGCCATATAATGCTTCATATGGTGCCATTCCAATGCTACTGTGATATTGATTATTGTACGCGAACTCCATCAGCGGAATATACTTGTCCCATGAACCCTGGAAATCAATCACACAAGCACAAAGCATTTCTTCTAACGTCTCTGACTGACCATCTGTCTGGGGATGAAAAGTAGTACTAAAATGTAGTCGGGTTCCCATGGCTGTCTGAAAACTTTCCCAAAATCGGGATGTGAATCGCGGATCTCTGTCTGATACAATGGATATCGGAATACCACGCAAGCGTACTACTTCCCTCACGTATATTTCAGCCAACTGGTCTAACGAACAACCCCATCGTATAGGCAAGAAATGTGCTGATTTAGTTAATCTGTCTACAATAATCCAACTAGCATCATTCCATTTATGTGTCCTCGGTAAACCCGTTACAAAATCCATCGTGATACGCTCCCATTTCCAAACTGGAATAGATAAAGGTTTCAATAAAACGACAGGTGCTTGATGTTCTGCTTTTACCTGTTGACACGTCAAACACTTTGAAACAAATTCTGCCACTTCTTTCTTCATCTTTGGTCACCAATAATGTTGCCTCATAGTATGATACATCTTTGTTGTTCCTGGGTGCATTGCATAAAGAGCATTATGTGCCTCATCTAGAATCTCTCGCCGAAGATTATCAACATCTGGTACACACAGTCTAGTGCCAAACATCAATGTATCATCTTGTAGAATGAACGGTGTGTCTTTACCTTTTCGTATCTCATTAATAAACTCTACAAACTTTTCATCTTTCATTTGAGCATCTTGAATTCGTTGTCTCAACACTGGTCGGATTTCAAGAGTCGCTATTAACCCTTCACTCGTATCTAGCTGTAATCTTACATTCAAACTTCGAAGAGCAATCAACTCTGATAATGGGGTCATCTGCATGTGTGCTACCATACTGCTTGACTTCCGACTTAACGCGTCTGCAACAACATTTGCCTTCCCCGGATGGTATTCAATGGTACAATCATAATCTTTAAGCAACTCCATCCACCGTCTTTGTCTCATATTCAACTCCTTTTGACTCATTAAATATTTTAAACTCTTGTGATCTGTCAAGATTCGAAAAGTTTCTCCATATAAATGATGACGCCAAATCTTCAAAGCAAAAACAACAGCTGCCAATTCCAGATCATGAACAGGATATGAAACTTCATGCACTCTTAGCTGTCGTGACGCATAAGCAACAACCTTTCCATTTTGCATCAAAACACAACCAAGTCCCTGCCGAGAAGCATCACTGTACACAACGAATCCTCCTATACCTGTTGGAATAGTCAATATGGGTGTTGTAGTCAATCGATGCTTCAACTCATTAAAACTCTTCTGACATTCTTCACTCCATATGAAAGGGACATTCTTCCGTAATAATTTTGTCATTGATCCCGCAATAATTGAGAATCCTTCCACAAAACGTCTATAGTATCCAGCCATACTCAGGAAGCTTCGAACCTCTGTGACTGTAGTTGGCACTTTCCAGTTGACAATTGCTTCAATTTTCTGTGGATCCACTTCTATTCCTCGACCTGACACCACGTGTCCCAAAAATGCCACATGATCTAACCAAAACTCATATTTACTCAACTTTGCATAAAGCCGTTTATCTCGTAGAACTTGTAATACTGACTGCAAGTGATTAACATGATCCTCTACACTTCGCCAGTAGACCAATATGTCGTCGATAAAAACAATCACAAACTGATCCAGAAATGGTTGAAATACTTTATTCATCAGTGCCATAAAAGTTGCAGGTGCATTCGTCAGTCCGAAAGACATAACCAAAAACTCATAAGGCCGTATCGAGTTCGAAAGGCTGTTTTCGGAATATCATCTTTAGCAATCTTAGACTGATGGTACCCTGATCGGAGATCTATTTTTGAAAACACTTGTGCACCGTGAAGTTGGTCAAACAAATCTTCTATTCTCGGCAATGGATATTTATTCTTCACCGTCGCTTGATTCAGTTTCCGATAGTCTATACAAAGTCGCAATGTACCGTCTTTCTTTTTCACAAACAACACTGGCGCTCCCCAAGGTGAAACACTGGGCCGTATAAATCCCTTATCCAACAACTCTTGTAACTGTTTCTTCAACTCCTGTAACTCCATCGGCGATATTCGATAAGGAGGAATTGAAATAGGTGCAGTACCTGGTAACAACTCAATAGTGAACTCTGTTTCTCGATCAGGTGGCAATCCAGGTAAATCTTCAGGAAAAACGTTAGGAAATTCTTTAACAACGGAAATTTCTTTAACTTGGTCATTAACCGTAGCACAATCTACAACATGGGCAAGATATGCTTCACATCCACTTTGAATCAGTTGAAAAGCCGTTGTAGCAGATATAAGACAGGAGGGAACAATCTGTCGATTGCCGTAGAATATCACTCGATCTCGTCCTCGTAACTCTATTACCACTTCTTTAGCATAACAATCTATCTTAGCCCGGTGACGTGACAACCAATCCATACCCAAGATAATATCAAACTCATGTATGAACAAGGGAATCAAATCTGCCAATAGTTCTACTGAATGGATTCTCACTGCACAATCTCGATATACTGTATATACTGAAATAACTTCACCCAAAGGTGTGTGTACACCTAGTCTGTGATCTAGAGGTTCAGGTTCTTTATGCATATGTGATGTGATGACAGGTGATATAAATGAATGAGTAGATTCTGGATCTATCAATGTATATATCATAGCATCAACTAAAGAAAGTGTACCAGTAATGACCTCTGGTGCTCTAGATGCCTCATCCTGTGTCATAGTAAACACACGAGCATGTCCCCGGGGTGTAGATCCATGTGCCTATGACTGACCTCGCCCTCGACCCATAGGTGCACTCATAGTCTGTCCTCTTCCACGACCTCGATTAATACTTGCACTCGATGCTGCGGGTCGCACATTCTGTACTGTTGGTTCCGTCGCTGCTCTTCCACTTGATATTATGTCAGACCGAAGTGGGCATTCCCTATAATAGTGTCCTTGTTGTCCGCAGTGAAAACAACCTCCTTTAATTATTCGACATTCCCCAGTATGTGGTCGTCCACAGTGCACGCATAAAGGTTGTGCACGTGTTGTCATACCAGATCCTCGTCCCCACTCATAACTGAAAGGTGGTGCACGTCCGCCTCTTTGACCCAATGGACCTCCTCTACTAAAACTCGATGCCGACGAAAAAGAACTAGGCCTTTTTGAAATGCTCGAGCTTGATTCACCCCTATACTCCAGTGGTCCCCTCTTTTGTTTTTATATATACACATGTCTTTCTTTCACTAATCTCTCTGCTCGTATAGCCGCTGCACATAGATCATTATAAGTACGAAGGTCTGAAGGTGTGATTTTGCTTCTTATCTCATATATCAATCCTTCTTCAAAACGTCTGCACTTATCTTGCTCTGTAGGTAACAATGCCAATGCATAACGAGACAGTTGAGTAAACTTTACTTCATAATCTGCAACTGACATAGATCCTTGTTTAAGGGACAAAAACTCTCTTTGCTTCTTATCACGATACACTGGTGGCATATACTTATCACTGAACTCTCTCAAGAAGTCATCCCAACTGAGTACTGGAGGATGTATCATAGCTCGTGGGACAGTCTCCCACCAATAGTAAGCATCGCCATGAAGAAGAGACACTGCATAATCAAAACGTTCTTCTGCAATACAACCCATCTGATTAAACACACGCTCTGTCCTATTCAACCATATCTAAGCCTCGGCAAGATCAGTAGTCCCAACAAAGTCAACGGCTCCCATCTTTCGTAGTTCTTTAAAATTTCTACCCATTGGTCTCATTTCTAGCCCCTGTACTTCTTGTTCAACCCTCCTATATATTGGCTGACTACCCTCAGATAATGCAACCGGTGTATGAGATGCTTCTGCAGTTAATGGATTATGAGGGGCGGCTGACCCTTCTCTCCTCGATGACATATGTTCAGGAATATCCATGTTCCTGATAATTCAAATGCAAATGCAACTTATAACCAATACGTATCATATGCAATGCATGGATGCAATGTCCCAGCGGGATCCTTATCCCTGCTCTGATACCACCTAAACTATCACACCTCAACCCCTCTGACGTATGCACTTACTAAAAACAAATCTTCTTATCATAGAAGCAATTAATACATGGGTCTAATTCATAGAACCCCCATATTATATAAGTTCAAATAGATGAGGAGGAGAAGGTTGCCAATATGTGTCAGCCACCGAACCTGATAACGCGTGGGGTTCCTTTAACCCACGGTCAAAACTTTACTGCTATCTTACTCCTGAAAAAAATTAGTGGTTTATATGAGCCACAACTCAGTATATATAAATTTCTCACTTTACTCTCACATGATACAAACATCAAGCATATTATTTTATCAATACACATAATTTAAGACAAACCATTCCATATTCATATGCATATGCCACTCTATTCAGTTTATTATTCTGTAACAGTCAAACCTGGTATCTGCCCGAGATTTCCAATATGATTGACCCGTAGGTTCCATTATGATTAGACCCGAAGGTCCCACTGTAATTTGACCCGTAGGTCCCAATATGTTTGACCCGAAGGTCCCAATATGATTGACCCGAAGGTCCCACTGTGATTTCAGATCCAGGGCAAAACCGTCACAAATCCTCTTTAATTCAATGATTCACATAATCGGTATAATAAACATATCATTTGCACCAATAACATATCCACATCATATTCCATCAAAATATCCAACATATCTAAACAAACATGTCTATTTCAGCAATCAAATATTCATATCATATTCGACCATCAAAATCAAATAATTCATAATCATATCAATTTCATACCATATAATCCAATAAATCACTCCAATTAAACATATAACAATCAACCACATAACACATGTAAAACTAAAAGTGTGATTTATACACACCTGTTTAAGATAGATAATCTGGCCGAGCACTTGTTCCTGTTTCTTGATCTATAGCCATTATCCTATGTATATAACAAAATATACATTATTTTAATATCCCTTTCAACTTAAATCCTACTTTACTAAGAACCTACTTATTTATCAGCTAGATAATATGTACAACATTATGCGTATAGTAATAATTAAGCTTTTAACTTATGTCATTTAATATACTTTATGTATATACGCCCATAATTATTCATCATATATATACATAACCAGGTATGGAGGTTATATATATATATATATATATAGGGTCATGATAAACTACAAACTACAAACTACAAACTCTAATCCTATAGGCCCAATATAATTCATCAACGGTTTATAATAGGTGATTAAATAATGTCAACATTCCCTATAAAATGTGTCACCAAGGGGTAGAATCGGGTCTCACAATTGGACGCTGATTTTGTTGAGATTATCAAATCCCGTATATTGCGTCGTTCGGCTTCACTACATTATTCACGTTACCAAATCCCCTTAATTGCGTCCCTCCTACTTCCCACCACATTCTACCTTTTCCTCTTCCCTCCGAAATCGTCCGTGGTTGCATTCGGCGGAAACATCAAATTGGATTTAGTGTTGAAGTCTACCTTTCTCGCCGGCCTCATGAGCTCTGTAAGACGACGTGGCCAAGCTTCCGCTGATTCGATCGATGGTGAGATTTTCTAGCAAAAAACCTAGTTGTCAAACGTGGTAACATTTAATTTTGGTAATTGTTCGTATTATTAGCCGAAAAACTAATGCTCGATTCAAAATCACACGCCCACCACTGATTTTGCACACTCTGTTGTACCCAGTTTTTTATCTGTTTTTCCAGCAAGACCCTAGTTTAATCTGTTTTTCAGCTATTTGGGTAATTTGGAGTTGTTGTATACATTGTTGCAATATGTTGACATTTTGTGGTGACATTAGTGGAAATTGTATGATTTCAGGATTGGTGATGGTGGTTTATAGCTTTTGTTGACATTGTTGTTGACATTGGGAATTATTGTCTAAGAGTGGGTTGAATACCTCGTTGTTGAGTTTGGTGGAAAATGTATGATTCTGGGAAAGGTGTTGACATTTTTTTATAAATGTCATCATTGTCAACATGTATTCTATGGTGAAAACTAGTGAATGAAAATTAAGATCCTTACTTTTTGAGCAACTAACAAGATGTCTCTAACTTGGAATCTCAAATAAAACTGGACCCCGGGGTTGTTAAATATAGGCCTCTTTTCACAATCACGTGAGGAATTCCTTCTATCTTCGTTTGGAAAGATCTATTAGTTGAAGGGGTTAATGAAATTTGTATAGTGTAATACTTGTAATTTTAAAGGATTTGAAGATACTGTTTAGCTTTCCCATACCTTATTTTCTGTCCTTCCTTTCTTTAACTCTTATCATATCATCTTTGTATCCTGAAGTAGTTGGTGTTGACATTTTTTTATAAATGTCATCAATGTCAACAATTTTGTTGAAATTCCAGCTTGCCTGGAATTAAATCTGGAAAGTACAACAACATCTTGGCTGTGACGTTGATAATGTGTGTTGAAAGTTTCTGTTGACATTGTTCTAAACCTCTGATTTGTTGCAATTTTGTTTACATTGACATTCCGGCTTGCCATTAGATTTTTTTCTTTTCATCAAACATAGGGATGAAAAGGGACTCCACGAGCTGATTTGTTTACATTGACATTCCGGCTTGCCATTGTTCTAAGGCTGGAATAGTAGAGCTTGCATTACCCCTGAACCTTTTTTGCAGAGAGATTTTCTTGATTTTTATATCAATTAAAAGGGACTCCACGAGCTGTCTAGAGTCAATCATCAGGGAGAATAGAACGCGCCTTATGTTGACTTTCAGTTATTGTTGATATTGTTGCGTCTGCTCTCATTGATCTTTTGAAACTTTCAGTTGTTGTTGACATTGTTCTTGACATTGGTAATTATTATGTAAGAGTTTGTTGAAGACGTCGTTGTTGATATTGGTTGAAAATTTATGATTTTGGCAATGGTGTGCTGACATTTCAGGTCGAAACATGTTGTATACATTCTCTAATAATATCTTGTCGTTGAAATATGTTGTCACCACAGAATGGAATACTGTTGCGTCTGCTCTCATTGATCTTTTGAAACTTGCAGTGGTTCAATAAACATGCTACATTGATATTTTTTTTACATATGACAAGTTGATATTTTTTAATAAATGTGAACAATGACTAGTTGAAAGGCACACTGACATTTCTTGTTGGTGGAATGTGTTGTTGACATTTTTTTTTTGTTTGTTTCTTTTGGACATTGGCTTAACTTATTGATGTTTGCTACTTGATCAGCGAGACGTCTAGCAAAAGGAAAATCTTTAGACGATGGTGAGTCAAGTGGGAAGCGGAAATCTCAGGGGGGCGTCCCTGCACAAGCCAAGAGACCTCAGTTAAGGATCAAGAGAACAACTCGTTTTTTCATCCGCATCCTGAAGTCGCTGAACGAAAGGCAGAAAACTGCTGTAAGACAGCTCGGATTCGGTGGACTTCTTGATTTTGACGTGACCTCCGTTCCAGGAACCTTAGCGTATTGGCTATTGGAACATTTTGACCACCCACGGTGCAGTCTTATGCTGCCAAATGATGTTGAGTTAGTGGTTGACGCGAAAGACGTGGAACTTATTTTTGGTTTTCCAAATGGGGGGATTAAAATTGATCGATGTGACCTGAACACTGGCTTCAAATACCTGGAAACTATTCCACTTGACGAGGAGGTTGATGTGCATGCGATGCAGACGAAGGTGCTAGAAACCAAGGTGCTACAAGAAACTGGGGGAGGCGCAATGTTTAAGAAGATATTCTTACTGCTGATGGAAACTGCTCTCATAGAGACATCACCTTGTGGATATGTCAGACCCCGGATTGTTGACATTCCTGGTGATATGCCGAAGATAAAGAAGCACGATTGGTGTAGGTACTTGCTGGAAAATCTGGTGAGGTCACATGAGCTGTGGAAGAACAACAAGTCGAAAGTTTTTAGCGGGGCAGTAGTCTTCTTAGTGGTATGTCCTTCACCTATCGCAGCAATGCTGTCTACTTTTTGATGTTTGATTGACATGGCCGTTTTTGAATTGGATATGTTGTTGACATTCTCTATACATTTGTTTTATTTACTGTAGGCCTTCTACGTCGATCGAGTAGTGCACCGCAGTAGATGTGTGCAACGCGCCATTCCTAGGATAAAGGGTTGGACGACCGAACTGTTAAAAGAGAGAGAGCACGAGGAAATGAAAGAAGATGATTTCGGACTCGGACGAGTGGTTGCACAGTTTGATGTGAATGAACTTGGTAGTGCGAAGATGTCAACAGGAGTGGAGCATCCAGCATCTACTGAAGATGTTGTTGAAAACAGAGATGGTTCGGAAGAATTGGTGTATATGAAGGGTGTTTGGGGTGCAGTCGAACACATTGGTTATGGTTTCAAGCTGCTGGCAAAGGAATTGAACCAAGCTCCTCCAGAAATAAGGAAAATGGACAGCTTTAGAATAACATGTGACACCCTTAGGAGGGCATTTAGGCTGGACGACAACGACGTTGACCCTGTTGAGTCAATGACGCAGACGCAGTCTGCCCAATGCGATGCAGCGGAAGACTGGTCAGCCTTGCAATCTTTGTTGGACGCGGCTGATGAAATGGATATGCTCGAAAACAAGGACGAATACCCAAGCTTCAGCCTCGGCTTCGATGCCAGCCAGGTTAATTATATATTATACGTTCCAAGGTTAAAAATCCGTTGACATACTTAATGAAAGTGTGAATTTTGTTGTATTGTAGGACGGTGACGCTTGTCACCGTGATGCAGAGCGTCGACAGAATACAGACATGGCAGACAATCCAACCAATGCTGGAGAGGCATGTATATATTATTGGAAACTATGTTTAAAATCCGTTGACATACTTAATGAAAGTGCGAGTTTTGCTATATTGTAGGACGGTGACGCTTGTCACCGTGATTCAGAGCGTCGAGAGGAAACAGACATGCTAGTCTATCCAACCAATGCTGAAGAGGTATGTATATATTATACGTTCCTAGGTTAAAATGCCGTTGACATACTTAATGAAAATGTGACTTTTGTTATATTGTAGGACGGTGACGCTTGTCACCGTGACTCAGAGCGTCGAGAGGAAACTGACATACCAGACAATCCAACCAATTCTGAAGAGGTATATAGGCCACAGTTGTTTTTGGTTTAAAGTGATTATTCACTCAATCGTCATAGCTTACTTTGCGTGAAGGCTGACGTGTCGGAGAACGAGCTAAGGGAGCCAGCTGACCTATGTTTAAGTGGGGATGGAGGTGTTTCCCAGGAAGGGGAAACAGAGACCGCTGCCGAATTAGGAGGAGATTGTTTGGATTTTATGACTGGTAGTGAGATTCGGAAAGAGCATGTGTGTGTGGCGAAAGCAGGAACGGTAGTGAATGAGGAGAATGCACTCGACGTGGCGAGGGCTATAGCGCATGATGTTGAGGCGGAGGTATGTAAAAGAACTGAACTTAGTACTGTTGTCTTTAAGTAGGGGTGTTGACATTTACTGCTGGATGTTGTATTTGGTTTGGTTGTAGACGTTTGGCTTAAGTTGTTGACATTGTGAACTTTTACTGTTTTTCTGATGCAGCACGACGCAGTAGATATTGCCATATGTTCTGCTGTGGAAGCAGTGTATGAGCTAGGTGATGCAGCCTTTGAGACCCAAATAGTTACGAGGGGCGTTGACAAGGGTAAATTACCTGTCCGTGAAGATGCTGAGAGTTATCGTGAAGAGAGCACGTTTGCTGACATACAACCTGCTCCAGTGAAGAAAATGAGATTGCCTACGGGGAGAAGACAGGGATCGATGTCAACGCGCATCAGCCCTTTGTGGACTAGAGAAGAGAGGGATTGTTATCAATTCCTGCTTGCAACTCCCTACATGTGGATGTAAGCAAAAAATTGTATGATTATTGGGTTATTTTAACAACAGTTGGTGACTTGAATAACTTATTGTTGAAACCTAGGGATCATGTTGTCTACGATGATGATATGGTGGAACTTAGTAAACAAAAATTCAGCACGTTGAAGCCCCATGAAGCTGTTGATGTTGGAGTTGTGGATGCTTGGGCTTGGTATCTGAATCGCATGGAAGAGAAAAAATCAACACAGAATCCCAAGAGATTGTTTGCCACAACATCTCCTACAGTAAGTGTACTGTTGATATGATGTAATTTGTATTATTTGATTTCTAATGACATTGTGTTACGATTGCAGACATTCAATGTGGTTGAAAGGAGAACTAGTTGGGTTGAATCTGAAGCTGTACAATTATTCTGTGAGGAGATGGATGGTCAATTCAACATGGATGGAAACTTTGATTTCACAAAATATGATTTGGTAATTCTTCTAGTTTAACTAAAAACGACGTCCTCGAAAATGAATATTGAAGCAAGTGTCAATAAAAAAATCCGGCCTCCATGTTGTAAGGGTCTGATTTCACAAAATATGATTTGGGTTGTCTTCGAAATTGAATATTGAAGCAAGTGACATTTGATACTGTTTTTGCTATAATTGGTCTGCACATTGACATTCTGTGTTGTGGGTCTGATTATAATAAAAAAAATCCTTTGTTAACCTTGTTGACATTTGATGTTGTTGTTGACATTGCTTGACTTCTTTCACATATTGACATTCTGTACAGATATTTTTCCCAATCTTTTCAAATAGGCAGTACTATTTGGTATGCTTTTCCTTTAAGACTGGGGTTGCGGACATACTAGACATTGTCGTGCCAGAGAACGGTATTCCAGATGCGACCAAATATGGGCGAGACCTTGGTCTACTTGTAAGTGCACTGTTGATGATTGGATGCATTGAAATAATGAATTGGATGCACTGAAAGAGCTTACATTAACACTTGCATTTTTTTGCAGAGGAATTTCCTCGGTTTTTATCTCGAGTCGAAGGGTCTCAACACAATTTGTAACGTAATAATGACTGAGCAAATAACCCGACTGCTGGACTTGCCCTGGAAGACAACCCAGACCACTAATGACTCGGCAATATTCCTGATGAGGCACATGGAGGCCTACAACGGTAACCCTAACAATTTAAAGGCTATTGGTCTTCAAGGAGCTAGTGTGAGAATTCTGCAGATTTTGAGGGGGAGGTATTGCAGAAACATGCTCCTTGCACCGTTTAACACTGCCAAAGAAAGGTTCTTGTCCTACATGAGTAATTACATCAACGTGACGCCTACTTTCAGAACAGATTATGCGCGACAAGTGAATAGCATGGTGAACAATGCTCCCAGCAGCGAGCAATGCAATCAGCCTGCAAGGAAGAGAAGTAAGATGAAATGAGTTGATCTGGGGATGATGACACTTTTTTTCTAATGTTAATGGTAGTTTTTGGATATTGATATTGAGAACTTTTGACTTGATAACCTGTCGTTTTGTTAAATTAGCATTATGACTTTGATTCAATTTAGTCAACTTGGTATTGCTATTCTCTCTGATTTGATTCTGGCAATGTACTTCTTTTTTAACAAGTTTCATTATGACATGGTGTTGATATTGCTATAAACATTAGGTAACCTTGTTGACATTTGATACTGTTATTGCTATAATTGGTCTGCACATTGACATTCTGTGTTGGGGGTCTGATTATAATAAAAAATCATTTGTTAACCTTGTTGACATTTGATGTTGTTGTTGACATTTGATGTTGTTGTTGACATTGCTTGACTTCTTTCACATATTGACATTTTGTGTAGAGGGGCTGATGGTAGGAAAAAATCATTGTCGACTTACATTCCAGAGATGTAAACAGAATTGGATAAGATATTGACATTGGTTGTTTACAAACATTTTGAAAAAAAGACATTGCATAAGTTGTTGACATTGTAGACTTCTACATTCTATCACAACATGCTTTGTATTCTTATAATCATATGAGCAGTAAGCATAAATCTGGTAAATGACTGACAAGTACAACATTTAAGTAAAATATATTGTAATTGGGAAAAATGTTTAAACTAATGCAAAATTAGCATGACAACAATAACTCTTTAACACTATGTTCTTTAAAACAGTATGGAAATTGAAATCACAAATCCTACATTTTGGATTTTCCTTTCTCCCTACCACAATTCCTTGCATCGTGATGGCCCAATTCTCGACACTTTGCACATCGCCTCTTAGGTTTGTTCTGCAGTATAATAGCCTTTTCAATTGCTGATGCAATTCTCTTTCCAGATCTGCTGCCAGATCCCTTTGTACTCACTACATTGGGAGGGTGCACGTTAACAACACTCGGTCGAGATGCCCTATACAGATTCTCAATCCTCTGTGCTTTATCAGTGGAAGACACTGACGGTACTGTATCCCCAAAGAGTTTTTGACTTAGTTCTTCCATTCCATCGAATAATGCAACAATGTCATCGTGATTGCTCTGTGCTCGTTGAAATAAGAGAAAGTATAATGAATGGAGTTTGGCGGTTACAACTCGTTTACGATCAACCTGTGAAACTGCAACAAAAATATTTCAGTACAGTGTCAACAGAGTTACATAATATATGAACGCATAATGGCAAAAAAAAAAATAATCATTTTAAATACAAACCTTCGGATGAGGATGCTTCCTCACTAGAATCACAGTGGACTGATTTCAAGAATGGCGTCTTTAGCCACCTTGAAACTATATATATATCTGGTATTTCCTTCACGTCATGGTTTTTGAACAACCAAAAAATGTGGCAGCATAAAATTCCACGCCGCAAAAATAACTTACAATCACAGTTGTACGATTCTGTGCCAACTTCGTGGCGGACAACAACTTTGTTTCGATGGCTGTCCGTTATTGTGTAAATCTCGGTATTGTCTTCCATCTCAAAGTGAGTCATTCTGCAGCGTCGATGAGCCTCGACAATCTCATCTTGAACTTGCTGAAAGATGCGATCTGTGTACATATCCGCTGCGTGTTTCTCAAATAAAAACTCCGTTGACAGGATGGGTACTTTTGTAGCATCAGAGAAATCGAGCCTTTCTGATATGTTACGTTGAGCATCCAACGCGCTGTTGTAGTGCATCACAAAGTCAGCAAGGTTGAAGTGTGGTTTTGTGTACCTTTTGAAAAAGCTGTTCTCGGACTCAGAGAATGATGTTGTCTTCAACAACGACCCCATTGGGAAATCCCTAAAATATGCTGGAATCCAATACTCTCGTTGTGTGAACATAGTTGTGAACCAAGATTCGTTTTGTAAACCATATTGGTCCATAATGGTCAACCAAGTTTCTTCAAATTCCTCTGGCTCCAACAATTCAGACCATATACAAGAGTCCAAATCCTTCTTCAACTGTTCGTTGGCAAGTATTCTTTTGGGTACCTTTTCAGGAAGCTTCATCATAATGTGCCACATGCACCAACGATGCCTAGTACTTGGCAGTACATGTTCAATGGCAAGTTTCATCCCCCAATCCTGGTCAGTTATTATCAACTTAGGCGCAAAACCCATACATTCTACAAACTCACTGAGCAACCAAGAGAATGAGTCGGCGCCCTCATTTGAAACGAATCCAGCACCAAACGTAACAGGGCATCCGTGGTTGTCTTTTCCAGTGAATGGACCAAACACCATGCAATACCTATTCAACGAGTATAGTAAGCAATGAGAGTGAGTAAAATGTCAACAAGAGCTCAACACATCACCGGAAATGAGAGCATAATAAACAAATAATGAAACTGTCAGACACAATCTACACGTGTGATTACCTGTTTGTTGAGTACGTAGTATCAAAGGATACAATGACACCGAACATCTTGTAGTTCTTTCGCGACACAGCGTCACACCAAAAAAGACTAAGTAACTTTCCATCACTACCTTGCTGGAATTTGTAATGGAAACCGTCAATGGTGTTCTTCTTCTCCTCCATTTGATTTAAAATCATCTGGACATCAGCGCCTTTCATTTCTTGCAATATGTCGCGCTTGCCGTTCCGTAAATCAGTAACTGTGCAACCCACAGCATCATAGCCACCCAGGAACTCCTTCAATAAATTGAAAGTCTGTGTAGGTCCAATGTTGGCCTTTGTGCAGTCCTGTAGGAATTTATAATGGATATCCCCAAGGTTACGGTTGGATTTCATGTATCGGACGTGCTTTGTATCGACCATATCATGATTGTGTTGGTCTACAAAGTTGCTGACAGCATATCGAGGACTTTCGGAATCGGTTATATACTTCAATGTAATTCTCGCATTGCATTGACACCTGCTAGAACGGCGTCTACGTTTGTTAGAACTACCCTCTTCGTCGACATCCCCCTTTTCACCTTGCCTACTGCACACAATGGTCTGCCATATTTTGACACCATTTGCGTACTTGTGTCCATATCTTCGAGTATCAAACCTACAGTCGTTGGCATATGCTTCATAAAAGGAAATTCCTTCGTCTCATGTTTCAAACACCTGACCAACGAACGGTTTAAGCTCGGGTCTGCAATCTGGAATACCTGCAGCTGTACACATGATAGAGAATCTTCATTAAGAATGTCATCACTGCATGTCAACGGCCAAAATGGCAGAATGTCATCACTGCATGTCAACGGCCAAATCGCACACTATATCAAATATAAAACATTGCTGACAGATTCTGTGTAGAGTATCAGAACAAGCATAAAAAAAAATCTTCGAGTATCAAACCTACAACATTTCGCAATATAACATAATACTTATGCATAATCTACTCAACGTACTATGTCTTCTTCAGTCAAGCACAACAATTTCTACAGTATACATTAAAAAAAATGTACCAAAACAATGACAGACAAATCAGCACAGGGACATCAACCATTTCGAAATCTAACTGCAGTTGGACATACGAAACAGAATCATCATCCAAGGATGTCACCACGGAATGTCAGCGGCCAAAAATAGCATGAATATCATCGCAAACTATATCAGAACCATTGGCAGAATATTTTTTCATGTATTGAAGATTTAAACGACCATTTATTCACAAAAAAACGTCACCAAAATTATGCTACCAACAACGACCAATTCGATACATAGCCTACTACTCAACCTCATTCATCAACTAACGCAGAAACATCAAATATAAACGTCATTGTTTTCAACAATTTGCAACACCTATAGTTCAAATTGTCATGAAAAATACCTTGAGCTTCGTCAAACATCTCCATTTCAACACAAACGTCGACGTGGAGCTTACGCCGACCCAATATACTTCGTAAACTAACGCCTAAGAAGATTTATGCGATGCACTTCAACACAAACGTTGCCAATATGGTGCCTTGAATGTCGATGATTAGTGTCAGGATTGGCCAAGATGGTACCTTGAATGTAGATTTATGAGATTAACTATGCACATGGGATAACTTTATGGTTGAATGAGAAAGAGATGGTGGCCGATGTTAATTCTCATTCCAAATATGAAACTCATTGTAGTTTGGTATAATAGAGATAAATTAGGAAGACATTGTCGTCGGTTACAATTTGAGGAATCACGTCAAATATTGTTAAGTTGGAGTAAATTGAGGGGGAGTAATAACCGCTTCATACTACAAATCCCACATAAGTCCCTGGTGACACAAATTGTATTGCACGTTGACATTAACATTTGATAGATCATGTCAGCAGTTGATTGTGATTAAAGATTGTTTAGGATTAAAGTTTGTAGTTTGTACCAAAGATAGGAGTTTGCATTTGATCACACCTCTATATATATATATATATATATATATATAGGGAGATGATCAAAATAAAAATGCATTTAAATCCAGAAATGAAGCTCAAATCATGGCCCTAGGATTAGATGATCTAATGGTCAATAGTTAACTAAAAACACGGAAGGTCATAATTAAGCAATTTTAGGTCATATTATAATATTTGGGTTTAATGTCATGCTAATATCATGTTTTGCTAACATGACCTAAAAATTAACTAACTATGACCTAAAAGTGCCCTACGTATGATATTTGGGCAAGAAACACATGATTAGAAGCTTATGAAGACCTTTGTGGTCTTAGGCAAGCATCTAAATCAGAGATAAGTGTTTTGTCGAGATTGTCAAATGTTTAGAATTTGACATGTGCTCTTTAAGTGTGTAGTAAGCACAAGGAAGTTGAAAGTGCATTAAATATGGTATTATTGGTACTCTACGATGATGAAATCTACAAAAGTTGCAAACAACTAAGATTGACATCTAGCGTAGGAAACTGGTTGTCTACCCAGTTTAAGATAAAGGATTTAAGAGAAACTAATTACATTCTAAGCATCTAATTCTTTAAGATTGCTAGAAAGAATGTTGAGATTCTCTTAGGAATCCTATATCTATACATAGCTTGGAACATTTTAGCATTGGAAATTCATGTAATGTCCTTAGGGTTACACTGACTAAGACTTATGACTAATCAGTGATCGAGTAAGTCATCCTCAGTTTATGTGTTTACATTAGGAGTATACTCCTAGTAGCTTTGATCATAAGATTGAGTATGCCTATGAGTATTTTTACGCTAGCAAAGGCTAACTCAAGAGGAACACGAGATCATAAGCTAAGCAATCACATAGAGGCAACATGTTTCAAACAGACATAGTGACGCAAAAGATATTATCAGAGAACAACCAAGCAGATTTTTCACAGAAAAATGCCTTTGTGGCAACATGTTTCAAACATGATGTGAAATGAGTGGTAGTTCGATATATCTAGCTCCAATACATGCTTTGTGTATAAGTGGGAGAGTTTTTGGCAGTGGGTATACTCGAAAGCATGTTTTGAGTATAAGTTTAGGGTTTAGTATACTGAAAGGCATGTTTCGAGCAAATTCGCACGAATAGGAATCTTGCTTGTATACGGAAAAACTCTACAATCCACTTTTGACCCGATTCAGTATTATTCGAGCATTTCGCATGAATAGAATCAGTATATTATTACATTGTGTTTGCTTGTGCGTTTATGAGATGTTTTATAAACATTTAAATGCATAAGAAGTAAACAAAGCCTAAGTCTTTTGCTTAGTAGACTGGTTGTGGGCGTCGTCCACTTTAAGGTAACTACAGTCGGTTCTATGCAATGCTTTGCAAAAGAAAAAAGAAGAATTTCACAACCTAGATAGGCTTTGGCTACCTATCGTGAAAGGTTGCAATGTCAGTCCGATTATTTCTAAGCCTTATTGAAATAAGATGACGTTGGTGTGGTATAGCACTGAATGGATCTAACAGCAAGACGTGTCTTTATGCTATCTACTGAAAGACGAGGTCTTGATAAATATCTATTTCTTAATCAATGTACGTTAGCATTGAGCATACGATATTGAGTATCTACTACTTTGACTTACCAAAGGTGCGGGTTTTTCGTCACCCAACGATCCAGGTATATTGGGTAGTGGTGATCATTATCTAGCGGTGCTAGGATTGCTATTATGTTGAATCGCGCACGAGGTGAGTCTCGTTTGATAATGTCCTCAAGAGGAGCTTGAACAAGGTTTTATTATTCGGAAACTGGCCAGTTGGAGTTTTATTACTCTATGAATAATAAATAAGTGTTTCTTGCTAAGTCCACTCTTGGAATTAATAAGATGTTAATTAATTAAGTCCATATCAGACTTTAATTAATTAATGGGCATTTATATCTTAAGCGCGGGAAATAAATAACAAATAAAATGGAAACCCGGAATACTTATAATTTCGGATTTGGATGGGGAGTTCAATATTACTTCTGTAGTGGCTGCTCATAATATTCCAATATAAGCTTGTATTAAATTGTGGGTTCAATTTAATTAGTAAAAAGCTAATTGGGGGAGCCCATATCCAAAACCTTCCATAGATCCCTGACTGGGCCCAATATGAACTATTATAAATAGGAGAATAAAAGAGACAGAAATAACAATTTTTTGAGTAAAATTTTCGTCCACTCTAAATTGAGAGAGGGGGACGATTTTTCTTAAGAAATTTCTCCTCCGTGAGATTTTCAGCTCCTCCTCCGTGAGAAAGTTCTGTCTTCTTTATTCGAGTCCTAGTGTTTCGATAAGATCAGCCCACCCTGATGTCGGAATACAGTTCGGGACACCAGTCAGAAGATCTGTGGTCTAGTATTGAAGATCATCGTGGAGAATGCGCGAGCAATCGACGATTCTTTGGAGAATCAACGAGGTAAATTGGCTAACTCCGTAGCAAGCATGTTTTAGAGATTTTATGCTAAAGCATGTATGTAATTCAAGTTATGAGCATGATACATGTGATAATTGTGCGAATAGATTTTGTCTAAATAATCTGCTAAATAGATACGTATTATGTGATCCGTTAGAACGCACGCTTCCGCTGCCAACCCCTTCAATTGGTATCAGAGCCAGTTTTTGGCTCTGATTATTTGGATTTAAATTTTGCGAAATTCATGTATGCATGCGTTAATTGATTGCGAAGCATGTTCTTGGTGTTTTGTTTAATATTTATGCATGATGAACTCAAGAACTATCGAATCAAGGAACTTGAATTTTTCGATCGTACGAGAAGTGCGATCCGTCGGCGTTCGCGCCGAGGCGGATCGCACCACGCGCGATCGAAGTAGGGATGTCGAGACAGTGGGAGCAGGGGAGATATGATCACGGGGCGACGCACAGACGAGCGAGGGCTCGTGCGCGCCGCCGGCCGAGACCGCACGCCCCAGACGAACCCGCGTCGAGATCGACACGGAGGCTGGCACGGTGCGGCAGTTTGACCAAGAACTGGCCGAGACACCGAGGCGCCGAGAGCCCAAACCCTAGGCGGAAGGACCGAGACGAAGCTCCGAGCCACTGGTCGAGACGTGCGCGCCGACTGGCGCGACGTGTGCCGCGTGAGTGGGAGCATCGAGGCTCGGGAGGGCCGAGACGGCGACAAGCTGCTGGCCGAGAGGAGCTGTGCCACCGCGCAAGCTCCTGGCCGAGAGCACGCGTCGCCCGACGAGCCAGATAGGCCGAGACGGGTAGCGAGGTGCTGGCCGAGAGCCAGCGCCATCCGTCGAGACGCCTGGCTAGATACGTCGGCACCCGATGGTCGAGACGGTCGAATGCAGGCGCGCCCCTAAGCGCAGCAGACTGCGACGCCGTGTGCGCGACGCTGGCCGCAGACGGAGGCGACGGGCTGGCCGAGGTACCGAGCCACCCGACGCGTAACCTGGCCGAGATGCTGGCACACCCCTTGCGCGTTGGTGCCGAGACGCTGGGTGCGTCGTGATCCGACGACGAACTCGTCGGACTTTTGTCGTTCATCGTTCGTGCGAACCTCGTACGATGAGATAACGATGAAGGATTATTTTAATGATTATTTAATTATTTTTTTAAAAGATATCATTAAAATATTATTATTTTGTCCGCAAAATTCATTTCTTTCTAATTTGCCGTGCGTAATAAAATTGTTAACCCTCTAAACAGATGTGGATAGTTCTTTCTCACCTTTTCCTCTGTTTCCCAAGTAGCCTCTTCGACCCTGTGATTCCGCCAACTAACTTTAACCATCGGGATCTCTTTTCTTTGCAATTGTTTAACCTGTCGGTCTACAATATTAACTGGTTCCTCAATGTAACTAAGATTCTTAGAAATATGTATATCAGGATCTCTCAGAACATGTGACGGATCAAATCGATAACGTCGAAGCATGCTGACGTGAAAAACATTATGAATCTGCTCTAACTCCAGAGGTAATGCTAATCTATACGCTAACGGTCCAACTCTTTCGACAATATCATACGGCCCAATATAACGAGGACTCAGCTTACTTTTATGTCCAAATCGCATTACTCCTTTCCAAGGTGAGACTCTCAAGAAAACTTTATCTCCAACCTCATATTCCATCTCTTTCCGATGCTGATCATAATAACTCTTCTGTCTGTCTTGTGTCGCCTTCATTCTGCTTTTAATGATATCAATCTTGGAAACAGTTTCTTGAACAATCTCTGGCCCTTCTAGAATCTCCAAGCCTTCTTTATCCCAATAGACCGGACTTCTACATTTTCTGCCATATAATGCTTCATATGGTGCCATTCCAATGCTACTGTGATATTGATTATTGTACACGAACTCCATCAGCGGAATATATTTGTCCCATGAACCCTGGAAATCAATCACACAAGCACAAAGCATTTCTCCTAACGTCTGAATAGTTCTTTCTGACTGACCATCTGTCTGGGGATGAAAAGCAGTACTAAAATGTAGTCGGGTTCCCATGGCTGTCTGAAAACTTTCCCAAAATCGGGATGTGAATCGCGGATCTCTGTCTGATACAATGGATATCGGAATACCACGCAAGCGTACTACTTCCCTCACGTACATTTCAGCCAACTGGTCTAACGAACAACCCCATCGTATAGACAAGAAATGTGCTGATTTAGTTAATCTGTCTACAATAATCCAACTAGCATCATTCCCTTTATGTTTCCTCGGTAAACCCGTTACAAAATCCATCGTGATACGCTCCCATTTCCAAACTGGAATAGATAAAGGTTTCAATAAAACGACAGGTGCTTGATGTTCTGCTTTTACCTGTTGACACGTCAAACACTTTGAAACAAATTCTGCCACTTCTTTCTTCATCTTTGGCCACCAATAATGTTGCCTCATAGTATGATACATCTTTGTTGTTCCTGGGTGCATTGCATAAGGAGCATTATGTGCCTCATCTAGAATCTCTCGCCGAAGATTATCAACATCTGGTACACACAGTCTAGTGCCAAACATCAATGTATCATCTTGTAGAATGAACGGTGTGCCTTTACCTTTTCGTATCTCATTAATAAACTCTACAAACTTTTCATCTTTCATTTGAGCATCTTGAATTCGTTGTCTCAACACTGGTCGGATTTCAAGAGTCGCTATTAACCCTTCACTCGTATCTAGCTGTAATCTTACATTCAAACTTCGAAGAGCAATCAACTCTGATAATGGGGTCATCTGCATGTGTGCTACCATACTGCTTGACTTCCGACTTAACGCGTCTGCAACAACATTTGCCTTCCCCGGATGGTATTCAATGGTACAATCATAATCTTTAAGCAACTCCATCCACAGTCTTTGTCTCATATTCAACTCCTTCTGACTCATTAAATATTTTAAACTCTTGTGATCTGTCAAGATTCGAAAAGTTTCTCCATATAAATGATGACACCAAATCTTCAAAGCAAAAACAACAGCTGCCAATTCCAGATCATGAACAGGATATGAAACTTCATGCACTCTTAGCTGTCGTGACGCATAAGCAACAACCTTTCCATTTTGCATCAAAACACAACCAAGTCTCTGCCGAGAAGCATCACTGTACACAACGAATCCTCCTATACCTGTCGGAATAGTCAATATGGGTGTTGTAGTCAATCGATGCTTCAACTCATTAAAACTCTTCTGACATTCTTCACTCCATATGAAAGGGACATTCTTCCGTAATAATTTTGTCATTGATCCCGCAATAATTGAGAATCCTTCCACAAAACGTCTATAGTATCCAGCCATACTCAGGAAGCTTCGAACCTCTGTGACTGTAGTTGGCACTTTTCAGTTGACAATTGCTTCAATTTTCTGTGGATCCACTTCTATTCCTCGACCTGACACCACGTGTCCCAAAAATGCCACATGATCTAACCAAAACTCACATTTAATCAACTTTGCATAAAGCCGTTTATCTCGTAGAACTTGTAATACTGACTGCAAGTGATTAACATGATCCTCTCCACTTCGCCAGTAGACCAATATGTCGTCGATAAAAACAATCACAAAATGATCCAGAAATGGTTGAAATACTTTATTCATCAGTGCCATAAAAGTTGCAGGTGCATTCGTCAGTCCGAAAGGCATAACCAAAAACTCATAATGGCCGTATCGAGTTCGAAAGGCTGTTTTCGGAATATTATCTTTAGCAATCTTCAACTGATGGTACCCTGATCGGAGATCTATTTTTGAAAACACTTGTGCATCCTGAAGTTGGTCAAACAAATCTTCTATTCTCGGCAATGGATATTTATTCTTCACCGTCGCTTGATTCAGTTTCCGATAGTCTATACAAAGTCGCAATGTACCGTCTTTCTTTTTCACAAACAACGCTGGCGCTCCCCAAGGTGAAACACTGGGCCGTATAAATCCCTTATCCAACAACTCTTGTAACTGTTTCTTCAACTCCTGTAACTCCATCGGCGATATTTGATAAGGAGGAATTGAAATAGGTGCAGTACCTGGTAACAACTCAATAGTGAACTCTGTTTCTCGATCAGGTGGCAATCCAGGTAAATCTTCAGGAAAAACGTCAGGAAATTCTTTAACAACGGAAATTTCTTTAACTTGGTCATTAACTGTAGCACAATCTTCAACATGGGCAAGATATGCTTCACATCCACTTTGAATCAGTTGAAAAGTCGTTGTAGCAGATATAAGACAGGTGGGAACAATCTGTCGATCGTCGTAGAATATCACTCGATCTCGTCCTGGTGACTCTATTACCACTTCTTTAGCATAACAATCTATCTTAGCCCGGTGACGTGACAACCAATCCATACCCAAGATAATATCAAACTCATGTATGAACAAGGGAATCAAATCTGCCAATAGTTCTACTGAATGGATTCTCACCGCACAATCTCGATATATTGTATATACTGAAATAACTTCACCCAAGGGTGTGTGTACACCTAGTCTGTGATCTAGAGGTTCAGGTTCTTTATGCATATGTGATGTGATGACAGGTGATATAAATGAATTAGTAGATCCTGGATCTATCAATGTATATATCATAGCATCAACTAAAGAAAGTGTACCAGTAATGACCTCTGGTGCTCTAGATGCCTCATCCTGTGTCATAGCAAACACACGAGCATGTCCCCGGGGTGTAGATCCATGTGCCTATGACTGACCTCGCCCTCGACCCATAGGTGCACTCATAGTCTGTCCTCTTCCACGACCTCGATTAATACTTGCACTCGATGCTGCGGGTTGTACATTCTGTACTGTTGGTTCCGTCGCTGCTCTTCCACTTGATATTATGTCAGACCGAAGTGGGAATTCCCTATAATAGTGTCCTTGTTGTCCGCAGTGAAAACAACCTCCTGTAATTATTCGACATTCCCCTGTATGTGGTCGTCCACAGTGCACGCATAAAGGTCGTGCACGTATTGTCATACCAGATCCTCGTCCCTACACATAACTGAAAGGTGGTGCACGTCCGCCTCTTTGACCCAATGGACCTTCTCTACTAAAACTCGATGCCGACGAAAAAGAACTAGGCCTTTTTGAAATGCTCGAGCTTGATTCACCCCTATACTCCAGTGGTCCCCTCTTTTGTTTTTATATATACACATGTCTTTCTTTCACTAATCTCTCTGCTCGTATAGCCGCTGCACGTAGTTCATTATAAGTACGAAGGTCTGAAGGTGTGATTTTGCTTCTTATCTCATATATCAATCCTTCTTCAAAACGTCTGCACTTATCTTGCTATGTAGGTAACAATGCCGATGCATAACGAGATAGCTGAGTAAACTTTACTTCATAATCTGACATAGATCCTTGTTTAAGGGACAAAAACTCTCTTTGCTTCTCATCACGATACACTGGTGGCATATACTTATCACTGAACTCTCTCAAGAAGTCATCCCAACTGAGTACTGGAGGATGTATCATAGCTCGTGGGACAGTCTCCCACCAATAGTAAGCATCGCCATGAAGAAGAGACAATGCATAATCAAAACGTTCTTATGAAATACAACCCATCTGATTAAACACACGCTCTGTCCTCTTCAACCATATCTCAGCCTCGGCAGGATCAGTAGTCCCAACAAAGTCAACGGCTCCCATCTTTCGTAGTTCTTTAAAATTTCTACCCCTTGGTCTCATTTCTAGCCCCTGTACTTCTTGTTCAACCCTCATATGTATTGGCTGACTACCCTCAGATGATGCAACCGGTGTATGAGATGCTTCTGCAGTTAATGGATTATGAGGGGCGGCTGACCCTTCTCTCCTCGATGACATATGTTCAGGAATATCCATGTTCCTGATAATTCAAATGCAAATGCAACTTATAACCAATACGTATCATATGCAATGCATGGATGCAATGTCCCAGCGGGATCCTTATCCCTGCTCTGATACCACCTAAACTATCACACCTCAACCCCTCTGACGTATGTAAAAAAAAACCTCTGACGTATGCACTTACTAAAAACAAATCTTCTTATCATAAAAGCAATTAATGCACGGGTTTAATTCATAGAACCCCCATATTATATAAGTTCAAACCAACACTTATCCGATACATATTTCAAAATATCCTATAACGTAGTGGAACCCTCTCACCACTCTATGTACTATACATTTATCTAAATGCAAAAAGATGATGAGGAGAAGGTTGCCAATATGTGTCAGCCGCCGAACCTGATAACGCGTGGGGTTCCTTTGACCCACGGTCAAAACTTTACTGCAATCTTACTCCTGAAAAAAATTAGTGGTTTATATGAGCCACAACTCAGTATATATAAATTTCTCACTTTAATCTCACATGATACAAACATCAAGCATATTATTTTATCAATACACATAATTTAAGACAAACCATTCCATATTCATATGCATATGCCACTCTATTCAGTTTATTATTCTGTAACAGTCAAGCCTGGTATCTGCCCGGGATTTCCAATATAATTGACCCGTAGGTTCCATTATGATTTGACCCGAAGGTCCCACTGTAATTTGACCCGTAGGTCCCAATATGTTTGACCTGAAGGTCCCAATATGAATGACCCGAAGGTCCCACTGTGATTTCAGATCCAGGGTAAAACCGTCACAGATCCTCTTTAATTCAATGATTCACATAATCGGTATAATAAACATATCATTTGCACCAATAACATATCCACATCATATTCCATCAAATTATCCAACATATCTAAACAAACATGTCCATTTCAGCAATCAAATATTCATATCATATTCGACCATCAAAATCAAATAATTCATGATCATATCAATTTCATACCATATAATCCAATAAATCACTCCAATTAAACATATAACAATCAACCACATAACACATGTAAAACTAAAAGTGTGATTTATACACACCTGTTTAAGATAGACAATCTGGCCGAGCACTTGTTCCTGTTTCTTGATCTATAGCCCTTATCCTATGTATATAACAAAATATACATTATTTTAATATCCTTTTCAACTTAAATCCTACTTTACTAAGAACCTACTTATTTATCAGCTAGATAATATGTACAACATTATGCGTATAGTAATAATTAAGCTTTTAACTTATGTCATTTAATATACTTTATGTATATACGCCCATAATTATTCATCATATATATACATAACCAGGTATGGAGGTTATATATATATATATATATATAGGGATGTATTCATTTCCTTTTTGCATATTTTCTCATTTTTCCTTCTTGATCTCAGCCCCACGATTTTGTCATCCGACGGTTAGATTAGTGCCACGTGTCATTTAATAATGCAGATTTTCCATTGAATAATGCACACCGACTAATAATGCACCATTATAGTGTAATAATGCAGATTTTCAGTTGAATAATGCACACCGACTAATAATGCACTATCAGTCAAGAGTATCATTTTATCAACTCAGAGTATCATTCTATCTGGCAAAACTATCATTCTATGCAATAAATCTATCATTTTATCATTTTACGTGATATTTGGCGAAATTCAGAGTATCATTCTATACTTTTGGATGACTGAAGTTATCATTCTATACTTTTACGTGATATCATTCTATACTTTTGGCTTATAATGATAGTTTCATCATTTTTTAGGTGGAAGTATCATTTTATCGGCTGCGAAATTAAACTATCATTCTATCCGGCAATAACTATCATTCTATCAGGCAAAACTATCATTCTATCCGCCAAAGTTATCATTCTATCTGCTGTGAGTATCATTTTATCATTTTATCAGTCAAGAGTATCATTTTATCAACTCAGAGTATCATTCTATCCGGCAAAACTATCATTCTATGCAATAAATCTATCATTTTATCATTTTACGTGATATTAGGCGAAATTCAGAGTATCATTCTATACTTTTGGATGACTGAAGTTATCATTCTATACTTTTACGTGATATCATTCTATACTTTTGGCTTATAATGATAGTTTCGTCATTTTTTAGGTCGAAGTATCATTTTATCGGCTGCGAAATTAAACTATCATTCTATCCGGCAATAACTATCATTCTATCCGGCTGCGAAATGATAAAATCATATTTCTAACCTATAAAATGATAAAATGATAAAATGATACTTGCAGCCGATTAATTGATATTTCTGACTGATAGAATGATACTTTAAGTTGATAAAATGATACTTTTAAAGGATTGAACTTTTGACAAATCCAAATTTTTAAGGGATTGAACTATCATTTTATACCTAACATAATATGATAGTTTTGACTGATAGAATGATACTCTGAGCCGATAAAATGATATTTCTGTTTATAAAATATATAATGGCAAAATTGTCATTTCTTTTTCAAATTGGCGCGTCAATAGAAAACGTGAACTAGATGCTAAATTTGATTTCTCTGACACTCAAACCCTTCGAATTACTTCCAAACCCTCCGAATCGCTTCCAAACTCTCCGATCGCATTCAAACCATAGTTTCTTCCATTTCGAAGACAAATCCATCCAAATTCTGTAATATGACGTCGGAAAACGCTCAAGTATCATTGAAGAAAGGTTCGATGTAGTTTTTTACTTATTTCACTTTTCTTTTTGGTGGATTTTGTCATTTTGCCTGCGATTCTCCTTTTTTTTAGATTCTAATATGACAAAATGATGAAATTACTTCGAATTTACTTCATACTTGGTTTTGAATAATCAATACATACTTGTTCTATATCCTAACTCAGCTGTTTTTAGATTCTAAACAACGGTTTATTGGAAGAAGTTTATCAGTGTCTATAGCAAATGTGTGACTATAGCGGCAAAACTCATATTGATAAAGCGAATAGTTGAGATCTGTTAGTTTATCAGTATCTGCAGCCATATCCTAACCTCATGACCTTATTTTAAACCGAATAGTTTAGATCTGTTGGTTTTAAAAAAATGTATGCAGCAGTAATGCAGATTCGAACAAAGTTTATATGAGTACTGATTTTGTGAGAAGTGTTTTGTTCTAACCTCCTGACCTTAAGTGACAAGTTTTTGCTCTCTCTCCTGTTTTGAAGTCATTGAAATTTACGATATGATAGTTTCAGAATGTAAAATGATACTTTGACCTTATATAATGACATAAATCATTTAACACGCTGAAATCCTTTGTGTATTAGGAAACAACATTCCTGATGCTGTTGGTGATGATGATGCTAGACTCTTATTGATGATTTCAGAAGGTAAAATGATAAATCTTTTGTGTATTAATGATAAATCTCTAAATTGAAAATGATAGTTTCAGGGGATAAAATTATAGTTGCACTTGATAAAATGATGGTTTCAGGGGATAAAATGATAGTTTCAGGGGATAAAATGATAGGTTCAGTGATAAAATGATACTTTTACATCATAAAATGATAGTTTTCAAATGATAAAATGATACTTTTCATATAATAATGATAGTTTCTGGAAATAAAATGACAGTTTCAGTTGGGAAAATAAAAAACTTACTAGTTGCACTTGATAAAATTTATAGTTGAACTTCATAATTTGATGGTTTCAGGGGATAAAATGATAGTTTCACTAGATAAAATGATACTTTTACTTTATATAATGACATAAATCGTTTCACACACTGAATCTTTTGTGTATTAGGAAAAAACATTCATGATGCTGGTGCTGATCATGATGATAGACAAGTAGTGGTGGCTTCAGAAGGTAAAACGATAAATCTTTTGTTTATTAATGATAAATCTCTACATTGAAAATGATAGTTTCAGAAGTTAAAATGATAGTTGCACTTTATAAAATTATAGTTTCAGGGGATAAAATGATTGTTTCAGGGGATAAAATGATAAATTTACTAGTTGCACTTGATAAAATGATACTTTCAGGGGGTAAAAATATAGTTTCTGTCGATAAAATGATACTTTGACTTAATATAATGACATATACTGTTTAACAAACTGAAATCTGTTGTGTATTAGGTGATGTTGCTGCTGCTGATGAGGATAGAATATTGGCTGATGAAATAGAAACTATAAAAAATAGCAAGAAAAGAAAAAATGATGATGCAAGTAAGAAGATGGTAGCTGCAAAGAAGGGGAGGAAAATAGTTCTTCAAGAAGGGAAAGAAGGGGAAGCCATTGACTCACAGTCCTTGCCAGGAAGAAGGAATACCGATTTCTTCGTTAACATGCTCGAAACTCTAAATAAGAATCAAAAAAGAGCTATTAGAGAGATTGGGTTTGGGGCACTCCTACACTTCAAAATAAGAAGTTTCCCAAGACCATTGGCTTATTATCTTCTTTACAACTTCGACCATAATAGTTGTTCAATTAAATTGAACAGCGGGGAATCATTATTTTTAGATGATGAAGATGTGCATATTACTCTTTGGTTCCCTACTGGACATTTACCTATGAATAGGAACAAATTTCAGAAAAATATCCACCTTAAAAGTGAAATTGCTAGATTCTGTAAAGGTGGAGAAAAAAAATGGTTCCAGAGTATGTTGTAGGACAGATGATGAAAGACGAAGAAGGTGGTGTGTGGTTCAAAAGGAATTTTATGATTCTGGTGGAGTATGCCTTGATCAACACCCCTGCTGATGGAAATCTGAGCCCACAAGTTTTTGATTACATAGCTGATGTGGAGATGATCAAAAAATACAATTGGTGTGGCTATGTCATATCCAAATTGCTAGAAACACAAAAGAGATGGAGAATGATGGGGTGCGTACTAAACAAGCCCAACAGCAATGACGGCCCATCAGCCCAAAGCCCAAGGAAGAGTATGAGTTCGGCATTACCAAAGAGTTCGGCCTCAGCCTACAGCTCGGTAAAAGCCAACCTATCAAGCTCTGCTCTCAGGTCGGCATCAAGCTCTACTCTCAGATCGGCAACCAAAGCAGTTCGGTCTCAGTATTCGACCGAACAAGGAGTTAGTGGACCCATACAGGATGTCCAACACACCCACTACCACGTGGTGTCAACTCAGGCCACGATCGTAGGCCATGACCTACGCTACATCCACGATCTTAGGCCATGACCTACACGACATCCACGACTTAGGGTGGTGATGCAAGCCACGATCTTAGTTCAAGATATAAATAGAACTTAGATCAGATAGAAGAAGGTTAAGCTCTCTAGAGATAAAATAGCAAATAGCAAGTTTGTATTTGTAAGCTGTAGAAAACAGATCAAGCAATACAATCTTGCCCTCCCTTCTTCCCGTGGACGTAGATTTACTTCAGTAAATCGAACCACGTAAATTCTGTGTGTTGTAGTTTTCATTCTCTACCAGCATTTACTAACATCAGAAATTCGCGGAACCATCACTGGCGCCGTCTGTGGGAACCAGAGAACAAAATTTGTGATAAAGCGAATTTTTGATCCATTTTTTCCACCCAAAAAATGCATACCAGATCGCAGAGTACCCGTATTCCTGCCCGTGAGAACCAGGAGGAAGCCAATCCATCCCATAGGTCTGGAAAACAGCCTAGGGATAAATCCACCACCAGTTCTCATGGCGAAGGAACAGGCCGCTCCAAAAATCGTCCCACTGAGTCTTCCCAGCAGCCTGATTTGAATGAGGCTGTCAAGCTGTTCTTGGCTGAGAAGCAGGATGAGTTCTTAGCCTTCCTGCAAAAGAGCCAAGAGCCGAAGACGAAAACGGAGGATTCTCCTTCCTCATCCAGACATGAAAGTCACTACCGCAGTAGTGCCGTGTCTTCCAGGAAGAAGAATCCTCAACCCCGACATATTCCTGTTCCTCCTCGGTACCGGAATCACAGGAGAACTCAATCTCCTCCATACCGACGAGATATCGGATTCGCCGTGTACGGAGCACTGAAGACTCCGTTCTCGGACGACATCACCCGAACTCCCCTACCACAGAACTACCGAACTCCGTCGATGACTTACGACGGGCTCGTGGACCCTCACGATTTCTTGGGGCGCTATCAATATAACATGGCGAACCAGGGTCTCAACGAGGTCCACATGTGCAAGCTGTTTCCCGAGCTGCTCATCGGGAACGCGAGAAGGTGGTTCGATAGCCTCCCCCAGGGCAGCATCAGATCTTACCGAGATCTAATGGATGCCTTCCACAGGAGGTTCTTTCAGAAAGCGGAAGCCCGAATCACTTCGGCTCAGCTGCTTTCCATTCGTCAAGGTCGCGACGAAAAAATCAGCGACTTTATGACAAGATTCCACAAGGAATGCCTGCAAGTAGACGATCTCAACGATCTGCTTGTCATCTCGGCATTCCAGAATGGAATCCTGCCCGGAGCTCTCTACAGGAAGCTCGTTGAGTGCGGTCCGCAGACAGCTCAGGAAATGTGGGACATTGCGGACCAGTACTCCCGGGCCGATGAGGCAGACCGTCGCAAACGGTCGTTAGACAGCTCATCGTCCCGAGGAGACAGGAGGAAGCCCGATCATAGCGACCAGGGACATCCTCGCCGAACTCCTTTTGGCGATCAGGGACATCCTCGCCGAACTCCTTTTGAAAGGATTCAAAGGACTCCGGTGCAAGACAGATTGGGACCCCGTCTCAATCCCGAGAAGCCGCTCGCTCAGTTCGTACCGCTGAACAAGCCGAGAGCGGAAATTTTCGAACTACACTCTGACCTGTTCGAAAAGCCAAAGCGGATGACGAAATCTGCCGCGCGCCGACCCCAGGATAACTACTGCTCCTACCATCAAGACCACGGTCACGATACCGAGGAGTGCAGAAACTTGGCTGCAGGTATCGATGTTCTTGTGAGGGCAGGGACATTGAAAAAATACCAAAGCAAGCAGTCAAAGAAGAATAAGAAGCAGAGAGGTGCGAACTGCGCTCCTCAGGATCCGAAAAGGCAGCCGGATCCCGAAGACGATGACGAGCCGCAATATGATGGAGTAATCCTGACTATTGACGCTCTCCCTGCCGGGAAGACCAAGTCGTCCCTGAAGTCAGAGCGCAGAGGCTCCAATCGAGAAGAGCCAACGCATAAAAGGCTGAAGCAGGACGAAGTGATTACGTTCTCGGATGCTGATCCCGTCCCAGCCATCTCTCCTCACCAAGACGCCATTGTCATCCAAGCCGGAGTGGCAAACAAACTGATCCACAGGGTGTTTGTGGATACAGGAGCGTCAGTCAGCATTCTTTTTAAAGAGTGCTTCGACAAACTAGAAGTGGACCCAGCTCGGCTCAGCCCGGCTCCGCTTCCCCTGAAGAGCTTCGCCCAGGAGGACACCCGCCCTGAAGGTATTATCAGCCTTCCGATCACGGTGGGGAAAGCGCCTACTAGCTCCAGTACGATGATTGAGTTTTTCGTGGTGAAAGCTCGGTCCCCGTACAACGTCATCCTGGGAAGAGACTGGCTCAACACAGTTCGGGCCATTTGCTCCACTTATCACCTCACCATCAAGATCCCTACTAAAGGAGGGATAGCGGTCATCCGAGGTGACCAAAAGAGAGCAAAGGAGTGTCTGCAAATTGCGCTTAGAAGTGCCGAGCAGTCAGATCGGCACCACCAAGCATAGCAATCACAGCAGCCGGAGTCAGAGGCAATGACCGAAGTCATACCGGAGCCGAATTCGATGACAGTTCAGCTGTACGAAGACGATCCATCCAGAACGGTTAAGATCGGCTTCGCGGGAACGCCTCTACTTCGGGAAAAAACCATCCAGCTCCTCAAGGAGTACAAAGACGTCTTTGCATGGTCTCCGTTGGACATGACCGGAGTGCCCCCCGAGGTAATCACTCATCGTTTAAATATTGATCCTTCGGTCCGGCCGATAAAACAGAAGCAAAGGCTCTTTGCGGCAGAACGAAGTCAAGTCATCCATGACGAAGTCCGTCAATTATTGAAGGCGGATGTGTTATTCGAAGTGAAGTATCCTTCGTGGGTGGCCAATCCTGTCATGATCAAGAAAAAGGAAGGAGGATGGCGGATGTGCATAGATTTCACCGATCTAAATAAGCACTGTCCCAAAGATTGCTATCCCCTTCCGAACATAGATAAAAAAGTAGAAGCTCTGATAGGCTTTGAAATTTTTTGTTTTCTTGATCTATACAAAGGATACCATCAGGTTTTAATGGATGAGATTGACGCTTCAAAAACGGCCTTCATTACTGATTTCGGCATTTTCGCTTATAAAAAGATGCCATTCGGTTTAAAGAATGCCGGAGCCACTTATCAAAGGATGGTAGACAAGCTTTTTCGGCACCTGATTGGAAAGGAGGTCGAAGTATATGTTGACGATATAGTCGTCAAAAGCAAAAGCACTTCGGAGTACGAGCACAACCTCAAGTCCACTCTCAACGTGCTCAAGAAAGCCAACCTCAAACTTAATCCCCAAAAGTGTACCTTTTTGGTAGATTCGGGAAAGTTTCTGGGTTGTTGGGTTTCAAAGGACGGACTCAAGGCAAACCCCTCAAAAGTTCAAGTCGTTCAGAACATGGCAATGCCGAAGTCCATACATGACGTGCAAAGGCTAACCGGATGTCTAGCCGCACTGAATCGATTCTTTTCCCAAGCAGCCGAAAAGCAACTGCCGTTCTTCAAGGTGTTGAAAAAGGCACCAAAGTTCGAGTGGGGAGCCGAGCAGAAAAGGGCCTTTGACGAGCTCAAAAGTTATCTAGCCGAGCTTCCTATTCTCTCTGCTCCAACCGAAGCCGAAGTAATATTCTTATACTTAGCGGCATCGGATCAAACCATCAGCGCGGTGCTTGTACGAGAAGAAGGCCTAAAGCAGCTTCCCATCTATTTTACAAGCCGAGCATTAAGAGGTCCAGAAACCAGGTATCAACCTCTGGAAAAGATTGCTCTAGCATTAGTAAATGCAGCAAGGAGACTGCGGCCATACTTCTATGCTCACAAGGTATGCGTCTTAACTGATCTGCCACTTCGGCAAGTGTTGACCAAACCAGAAGCATCAGGCAGAATCGCCAAGTGGGCTATAGAGTTGGGAGAGCACACAATTGAATATCTACCTCGGAAAGCCATCAAGGGACAAGCCTTGGCGGATTTTCTTGCAGAAGCGAAGTTCGATCAAGCAATTCCCGTTATTGCCGAACAGAAGAATTCTGCCAATGCCGAACTAGCACAGCCCTTGGAATCCGAAGTAGAGCCGCCGGACTGCTGGAGCGGATTCGTAGATGGAGCTTCAAACAAGATGGGAAGTGGAGCTGGTATTTTACTTGTCGCTCCCGACGGGCACGAGGTAACCTACTCACTTCGTTTCCTATTCCCCACTACTAATAATGAAGCCGAGTACGAAGCCCTCCTGGCCGGACTCCAGTTAGCGCAAAATCTGCTCGTCAAATCTCTCAAAGTCCATTGTGATTCACAAGTCATAGTAAATCACATGTTGGGTACAAGTGAAGCTCGTGACGAGAGAATGAAGAAGTATTTGGACAAAGCGCAAAGCATCAGCCGAAGTTTCTCCTATTTTCGGATAATCCGCATTCCCAGAGCGGAAAATAGCCGAGCAGATACCTTAAGTAAGTTGGCCTCAGATCCGAGCTCAAAGGCGGAAGAATTAATGCATCGAAGCATTGATGAAGCCGAGGTACATTCAGTATCCAGCTCGCCGAACTGGATGACGCCGATCTTGCAGTATCTGGATCAAGAACAATTGCCCAAGGATAAGAGAGAAGCTCGGAAGATCACGTGCCGAGCTCTTCGGTACGAACTTCATGAAGGAGTCCTCTTTAGAAAGTCTTACCTCCAGCCGTTATTACGGTGCGTAGGACCAGAAGAGACGGACTACATCCTCAGAGAAGTTCATGAAGGATCGTGCGGTAGCCACATCGGAGCCAGAGCTTTAGCTAAAAAAGTTCTGAGATGGGGATATTATTGGCCAACCATGGTACAAGAGGCAGTGCAGCTCGTCAAGAAGTGTACGAAGTGCCAAATTCATGCAAATGTCCCAAGGATGCCGCAGACCGATCTATACACTATGCAAAGCCCTTGGCCTTTCATGCAATGGGGCATAGACATAGTGGGACCACTTCCTCAAGCTCCTCGGCAAATGAAATTCCTTATCGTTGCCGTGGACTACTTCACGAAGTGGGTGGAGGCTGAACCATTAGCTACGATAACGAGCTCAAAGGCATTGGACTTCGTCTGGAAGAACATAGTGTGCCGATTTGGCATACCCCACATCCTCATCTCGGATAATGGGACTCAGTTCACCGACAAGACGTTCAAGAATTGGTGCCAAGAACTGAACATTCAACAACGGTTCACTTCGGTCTCCCATCCCCAAGCAAACGGACAAACGGAAGTAACGAACCGGATTCTGGTGAAAGGGTGAAAAGCTCGGTTAGAACAAGCCAAATGACAATGGGTAGAAAATCTCCCTCAAGTCCTATGGTCCTACCGAACTACACCCAAAACCTCCAACGGTGAAACTCCGTATAGTCTGGTGTACGGCACTGAAGCCGTAATTCCGGTGGAGATCGGCGTACCCAGTCCCCGAACTCTAAATTTCTCCTCAGAAATGAATGACGACGGACTGAGAGCAGAACTAGATCTCGCCGAAGAAAGAAGAGAATTGGCGTGCATAAAAGCAGCCAAGTATAAGGAGCAAGTAGCCCGGTATTATAACCAAAGGGTGAAAAAGCTTCAATTTCAAGTGGGAGATCTCGTCTTGAGAAACAACCAAGTAAGCCGAGCAGAAAAGCTGGGCAAACTCGAACCCACATGGGAGGGTCCATATCGGGTGTCAGAAGTCCTCGGCAAAGGGTCTTATAAATTGACTCACATGTCAGGAGAACAAGTACCCCGAACATGGCACGTCTCCAACCTCAAGAAGTTCCACTTGTAAGAGACAAAAGTCCGGTCAGTCCGTCTTGTGTCTAGTTCGGTCATAGGGGTATATGTTTTTATTTGTTTCTTACTTGTGCCTTTTACTTGTCGTTTTTTAAAAAAAAGGGTTTAAAGTTTTTTTCCTTCGTCCTTTTCATTTTTTCTCTCTGTGTTTTGTCTCTATGTGCTTGTCGTCTCTTACAAATGGTACCAAGGTATATCGTTCTTTAAAGACTGATCTCCTTTTTAGATCGATTATTAAAGACTATTGTGAGTCCAAGCTTCTACGGAGGATATAGGACCACAATTCAGCTTAACAAGCAGTCCGTCTGAAACGAACTGCAATAAGCCAACGATTGTGAGTCCAAGCTTCCAAGGAGGATACAAGACCGCGATTCAGCTTAACAAGCACTTCGTCTGAAACGAACTGCAATAAGGGAAAGTCCGATCCACGCGATAAACCTCGCCGAATTAGGACGACCAAGTTCGGTCAAAGAAGTTTACCTCATAAGACCGGGGACGACCATGTCTAGTCAAAGAGGTTTACTGCATAAGACCACTTCGGTTAACAGGGAAAGTCCGATCCACGCGATAAAACTCGCCGAATTAGGACAAGGGAAAGTTCGATCCCGGCGACAAAAATCGCCAAATTAGAACACAAACCAAGTCCGGTCAAAGATGTTTATTTCATCAGACCAAAGACGAGTCCGGTCAAAGATGTTTATTTCATCAGATCAAAGACGAGTCCGGTCAAAGATGTTTATTTCATCAGACCAAAGACGAGTCCGGTCAAAGATGTTTATTTCATCAGACCAAAGACGAGTCCGGTCAAAGATGTTTATTTCATCAGACCAAAGACGAGTCCGGTCAAAGATGTTTATTTCATCAGACCAAGGACCAAGTCCGGTCAAAGAAGTTTACTTCATAAGACCAAGGCCCAAGTCCGGTCAAAGAAGTTTACTTCATAAGACCGAGGACGAGTACGATGAAATTTTTTCGCTAAGCTGTAAATACAGTGTTAGAAGCGAAAACAAAATTTCATTTTTCAAATCTTGTTCGGCATACAACTTAGCTACCCTACAAAATGGCGTTACGCTATTACAAAGGACTATTCTACTGTCCAGGGTTGCTGAAGTTAAGCCACCTATCTGCAAAATCCTCTGGAAGCCGAGTTCGGTTGTTCCGAGCAGATGAAGAATAAGCAGGTCGACGAGATGCTATCCTCGACCCAACGCCTCTTCCCCGAGCCCGAGAAGTCCTAACACCTCGGCGATGAAGAGTCTCTGCAATAAGCATCTGCTGATCTTGCTCGCTCATAGTCACAACTCCTCGGCGAATTTCAGTCCGTCCCTGTCTTGACGATTCCGGTTGCTCCTGAGCCCGTTCTCGTCTTGACGTTTCCGGCTGTTCCGGAGTTCGTTGTTGGCTGGGAGTAGGATTTTGAACAAGGGAACCAGAGGTTTGATCTGGAGTGCGAGCATCTGTTGGCGCGATATGCCGAAGGAATCTTTCTATGGAGGGGCGCCGAGAAAGAACAATGTTGTACCGAGAAGCCCAACGCCGCAGTGATGTCACAACTTGTTGGCAAGCCGGGCTCTCCAGCACATTGTTCATACGGAGTACATGATATTCCTCCCACAGTTCGTCAACTCGACTCTGAACATCTGATATGGTCATTCCCCCGCGCACACGGATGTAATCCTCATACGCAGTCCTCTCAGCAATGGCCGTATTCAGCTCGGCCTCCAGATCTTTCTTATCGGACTCTAAGTCCTTGATATCGGCCTCCAGCTTCACTAAACGAGCCAGAAGCTCGTCATTCTTCGTCTGATCGGCTATAGCTCTTCTCTCAGCTTCGTCCAAAGCCGAAGAGTACAGCCGTTTCCAGTGAAGTATCTCCATCTCCTTGGGTACAAAGCAGCTATATTAGTTCGGCAGCTGTACCGAGCAGATAGTAAAATACAACAGGAATAAAGGCAAGTACGAAAAGCTATACGAAGACAAGTGTAGAGAATTTTTCATTCACAAGGAAAATTTTTTACACTAGGGCTTCAAGGCCATTTTACAAGGAAGAAACTAGACTAAGAGAAGGGAGACGAAATCATACTCCGCCAGCTTCGTCTCCGGCTCCTCGGTCTGGTACAGCTTCTTTCTCCTGGGCTACCTCAGCCTCAGCCTCGCCTCCTGCCGGCCTCGCCTCCGCCTCCTGATCGGCTTCCTTCTCCGGATGCCCGGCCTGATCGACTTCGGCCTCCCGCTCCAGCGGCTCGGCCTCACCCTCTCCGTTGTAAGTCGAAGCGGGTGAAACGGGTCCCACGGAGGCGAAGATAGCCTCCAGGTTCTCGTCCCGATCAGCTCGACAACTCCGGACTCGGTCTGCAGAAAGCAGAACCGAAGATGAAGCGAGCTCCTCAAGGAGCGGCAGATTCTGAAGCCGAGCCGCTATCTCTCGGCTGTACAGAGGCAGCACGACATCGGCCCCCTGCTCGCCCTTATCGGCAATTAGCCTTACCAGACTACCGACAAAGGCCGAGAACTGGCTGCTCAAAAAGAGTTTCTCCGTGTAAACACGGAGAGCCTCCCCTTGGGCAACCACGGCAGCAGCATCCCTCCGTTTCGTCTGCTCCCGCTGGATGACGAGCTGGTTTTTGGCAAACTGAGCTTCATCCTGGGCCGAAATCCTAGCAGCTCTGGCCTTCTCAAAGTTAGCCTCAGCCTGTTCGGCCCGATGACAAGCAGCCGCCAACTTCCTCTGCATCTCAGCATAGTCATTGGACGCTTTGGAGAGTTCGACGGCGACGAGCTTGGAGAGCATATCGTTCCTCTGAAAATGAATAAAGAAAAAAGTCAACAAAGGGACCACAAAAAATACAGGAAAAAAGCAAGGCCAGAAAATCAAGAAGAGAATTCACCTCGGCGAAGTCCGTGGGCCATAAAAACGGCTCACAGATATGTTCCGAAGGAGGCGCCAAGACCACGTCTTTCTCTGGCGCTCTCGGGGGCTTCTGGGCCTTCCCCCTCCCCTTTGCCGAAGTTGACTCCGGCTTCTTCGGATCCGAAGAGGTTTTTTGCCTTTTCGGAGTCCTCTCGGCATCAGACGCCGAGCTGGTGGTTTTCGGCCTCTCCGGCTCCTTGGACTCCGAAGATTTTCGGGTAGCCTTGTTCAGCATGTACACTGCCAAAAAGCAAGAAAGCAAGGTTAGTTTTCTTCGTTAAAGCAGTAGAACATAAAGGTAAAGAGAAATCCTCACCCTCGGCCTCTTCGTCCGAAGACGAGATGTCGAACACGACGTCGCCCTTGACGAGCTCAGACTCCGTGTATTGTTTCCTAACTATGGGAATCTTGTTGAGCTCGCCATCGAGCTCGGCCAATGGTTCTAACCGAGGATGAGGAATCACGGACTTCGGCCCTCTCCAGGGGAAGCCCAGAGCCGCTGTCCTATTATAAAAAAAGAAGCGGTTTTGCCATTTCGGCCACTTGGTTTTGCAGAATGCCCTAAAAGGCTGTAAGGGGATCAAGTAAAACCAAGATCCCTTCCTTTTAAATTGGAAAAAATTAAGGATTGCCCGCAGAGACAGATCCTTATCTAACCTACGGAGTTCGGCAGCAAAAGCCGACAAGTGCCTCCAAGAATTCGGAGTCACCTGACCTAAAGGGAGTTGAAAAAAATCAAGAAGCTCTACAAAAGGTGGGGGAAGAGGGAAACGAAGCCCGCATTCTAAGCAGGCTTCGTAAACGGTGGCATAACCCTCCGGCGGGTCGTTAGCCCTATGATCATCGTCGGGAACCACCGCCTTCCCCCCAGGAAAAGAGTATTTTTCGTAAAGGGATATCACAGTATCCTTACTCAAGATACTGTGAAAATACTCTACGGTCTTCTCCCCGGATTCTTTCCGGCTAGAAGACCCCTTACCCCCTTTTCTACCGCTACCAGACTCAGACGAAGAAGAAGCAGACATGGTTCTTACTCTTTGAAAGTTTGAAGAAATCCTGAGGAAATTTTTGAAAGCGGAAGGAAATTTTTCACGCAAAAGATAGAGAGTGCAGAAGAAGCCAATAGCAAAGGTGTTCAAATGATGAAGAAAGGCGGTATTTATCAGATTTGGAAAAGATTTCAAATCATCGCACCGTTTCATATTCCACCTTTTCAGGATTCGACGGCCGGATTTTACTGTCGCATTTAATGCCGCATTTAATGCAGTCACGCGCAGGGCACGTCCCCTGACTTCAGCCTCCCCCGTACCCTTTTCCAGAATGCCGAAGTGACTCGCTTCGCCGAAGTGATTCACTTCGCTTTTCGGGGGGGGTAGTGATGGGGTGCGTACTAAACAAGCCCAACAGCAATGACGGCCCATCAGCCCAAAGCCCAAGGAAGAGTATGAGTTCGGCATTACCAAAGAGTTCGGCCTCAGCCTACAGCTCGGTAAAAGCCAACCTATCAAGCTCTGCTCTCAGGTCGGCATCAAGCTCTACTCTCAGATCGGCAACCAAAGCAGGAGTATGAGTTCGGCATTACCAAAGAGTTCGGCCTCAGCCTACAGCTCGGTAAAAGCCATCCAATCAAGCTCTGCTCTCAGGTCGGCATCAAGCTCTACTCTCAGATCGGCAACCAAAGCAGTTCGGTCTCAGTATTCGACCGAACAAGGAGTTAGTGGACCCATACAGGATGTCCAACACACCCACTACCACGTGGTGTCAACTCAGGCCACGATCGTAGGCCATGACCTACGCTACATCCACGATCTTAGGCCATGACCTACACGACATCCACGACTTAGGGTGGTGATGCAAGCCACGATCTTAGTTCAAGATATAAATAGAACTTAGATCAGATAGAAGAAGGTTAAGCTCTCTAGAGATAAAATAGCAAATAGCAAGTTTGTATTTGTAAGCTGTAGAAAACAGATCAAGCAATACAATCTTGCCCTCCCTTCTTCCCGTGGACGTAGATTTACTTCAGTAAATCGAACCACGTAAATTCTGTGTGTTGTAGTTTTCATTCTCTACCAGCATTTACTAACATCAGAAATTCGCGGAACCATCAGAGAAATAACCCAAGAAAGATATTTACAGGACCGGCTATCTTTGTGGTGGTAAGAATATATTTTTTTTCCATTGTCTATGAATCTATTTACAGAAAAACTAATATTTATTTTTTGTTAATGTAGGCCGGTTACGTGGACAGAATTGTGTTTCAAAGAAAAATGGTGCCAAGATGCTATCCAACAGTTAAGGGTTGGACTGCCGAACTGCTCAAAGAAAGGCAAAGAGCAGAGATGAGTGCTTCACAGTTTGGTCTCGGTCATAAGTATGACCGATATAAAAAGCAACCAAATGAAGAGAATGATGAGGTTCAATCTGAATGTGAAGATGATGTACCTGAAGTTGTAAGATCATTGGAGATGGATGATCAGGACAAAGAGGGGAAAACCAGTGGAAGTCAGGAAAAGACTTTCATAGATCAATGGAAGGAGGCTGCCAGTGAGTGGAGAGCCTCAATGTCGAAAATGGTTGATGTCCTTCAAGGAGCCCCATATGAAATCAGGAATCTAAATAGCTTTAAGATTATTTGCGACACAACAAGAACTGCAATGGGCATAAGAGATGAAGGTATGCAGAGTGTTGCAGAAAGTCAGAACTCTCGGTCAAATGATATGAACAATGATGATATTGATTATCCTGAATGGATTGATATCATGATTGAGCTTACTAAAGCTGCTGAGAGGACTTATATACTGAAAAATAGGGATGAGTTCCCTACATTCACTCTGATACCCGAAGATAACCAGACTCCTGATGAGAATCTAAATTTTAATCGAGAGAAGGATATGGAGAAGGAAAAACTTCCAGAGGCTCAACAAGAGAAGGAAAAAGTTCCAGAGAAAGAAGTTGAATTGTCTCTCGATGATGAATTTGAGGTATCTTTTAAAAATGATAGTTTAAGTACATAAAATGATTGTTTATATGGTTAAGATGATATAGGTTTGATGATGTTTTTTTGGTTGCTCTGTTTTATTTGAAAAATAATACTTTTGCATCATAAAATGATAGTTTCAAATGATAAAATGATACTTTTGCATAAAATGATAAAATGATATTTTCTGTGGAATAAAATGACAGTTTCAGTGATAAAATGAAATTTTTGTTTCATAATGATAGCTTTAGATTTTTGGCTGATAAATGATACTTTTGCTGATAATTTGAGTTCCGTTGGGTAAAATAATATCCCTTATGTCAATAACAATTTATATTTTTGAATGAAAGGACCAAATAGCATGTGCCATAATATCCACTGTCTTGGAGGATATACATGGTCAAACCGGAGACGATGAAGCTTTTAAGAGACAGAGAAGATGTTTTGGAAAAGACCAAAGGGAAGAAGAAGGTTTCCAAAGAACCTGAAGGTGAAAAGGAGAAAGTGCCCAGAACAACAAAGAAAATTGTTGAAGCACTGTGCTCTCCCTTCAATGTCAGGGCAGTAAGTTTAAAAGGAAAACTTAATAAAGACGAGAAGGAAATTATGTACTGGTTGATGACATATGAAGAAGACGAACTGTAAGTTTTGAATTACATAATTATATTCTTATTAAATTCTTTTAACTAACATTAAATATGATTTTGAAATCAGCTATGATATGGTTTATGAGAACAACATGATCAGCATGTTTAAGATTGACTTCCACACTCTTGCTCCACGTACCTACATCGGTATCAACATTATAGATGCATGGGTCGTGTACCTCAACATGAATGAAAAATTCAAATCAAATGCATCTCCGAGTCGTCTTTTCATCAGCACCGAACCTACGGTACAGTAAACGTGTAAATAAGTAATAGCGTTACATTAAAAGTTAAATTTATTTACAAAAATGTAAACATGACAGCGATTCAATGTTGCCGCGAAGAAAGCTGATTGGACTGAAGCCAATGCTTTTGAAAAATTATCCACATCTTTAACTGAATTTGTGTCAAAGATTGAAGATTTCAAATGGGAAAAATATGACCTGGTAAGTCATAATGAGATATACATTACAGAACAACTTACCTATATTATTGAAAATGACATTTTATATAATGTTTTGAAAATCAGATATTCTTTCCGATATGGGTGCACGATCATTTTTATGTCATGTGCTTCAATCTCAAAATGCAATTGCTGGAAGTGATTGACAATTCTCTGGTTACTGAAGAGGTGGCAAAGCAGAAATATGGAGCTGCACCAACTACACTGGTATGTTTAGTTAAATGCATTCAATATCATTTACTACCAAACATAATATCATTTTTAATCAACATCATGTATGTTTTGTCTTATTTGAATAGAAAATATTCTTCCGAATTTATCTCGGAAATGGTGTTAATCCAACAATGGAGAGTATTGTCAACAAGACAAAAACAAGACACATGATTCTACCATGGCAGAACAATACAAATAAAGTCGACTGTGGAGTTTATGTTATGCGCCACATGGAGACTTACATGGGTGGTAGTAACTGGATTTCAGGTTTAACGAAGAATGGCACAGAGGCTTTCATAAAACTTCGTGCCAAATATTCTAAAGCATTGCTTGTAGGAGAAACTAACAAGAGGGCTTTAGAGACATGTACAAAGATACAGGAGAAGTTTAAGAATGATAGGAAAAAGGGGGAAATCAATGTTGAAAAGATGATAAGAGAGTTTGAACCTCGTAAAGATGATAGTAATTTGTAAGACATTTTGTCATGTTAAACTATCATTTTATCAACTTATATGCCATTTCTTCAGCTTATATATCTTTTTATAAGGTTACTGTCATTTTATCCGCTTAGGAAATCATTTTATCAGTTTAAAGTGTCAGCTTATGTAGTTTCAGTGGGTAAAATAATAAAATGATGGTTTCAGGGTATAAAATGATAGTTTTAGGGGATAAAATGATAGTTTCACAAGGTAAAATGATAGTTGCACTTGATAAAATGATACTTTTGGCTTATAATGATACTTTTGGTCGAAGTATCATTTTATCGGCTGCGAAATTAAACTATCATTCTATCCGGCAAAACTATCATTCTATCCTCCAAATGTATCATTTTATCAACTAAAGTATCATTCTATCTGCTGTGAGTATCATTTTATCATTTTATCAGTCAAGAGTTTCATTTTATCAACTCATAGTATCATTCTATCCGGCAAAACTATCATTCTATCCAATAAACCTATCATTTATCATTTTACGTGATATTTGTCGAAATTCAGAGTATCATTTGATCAACTCAGAGTATCATTCTATCCGGCAAAACTATCATTCTATGCAATAAACCTAATATAATCGGCACAATACATAATATACAAACTTACAAAGCAGTAAACGTATCATTTTATCAACTTAGAGTATCATTTTTATAAGGTTATTGTCATTTTATCCGCTTAGATTATCATTTTATCATGTAAAAGTATCATTTTATTAAACAAAAATGTCATTTTATACACAAAAAATACCTATCATTCTATCGGCTGAAAGTATCATTCTATCCAGCAAAACTATCATTCTATCGGCTAAAAGTATCATTCTATCCGGCAAAACTATCATTCTATCGGCTGAAAGTATCATTCCATCCGGCAAACCTATCATTCTATGCAATAAACCTAACATATATCATTTTATCATTTTATCACTTAGTCAAAAGTATCATTTTATCAACTCAGAGTATCATTCTATCCGGCAAAACTATCATTCTATGCAATAAACCTATCATTTTATCATTTTACGTGATATTTGGCGAAATTCAGAGTATCGTTTAATCATTCAGAGTATCATTTTATCAACTCAGAGTATCATTCTATCCGGCAAAACTATCATTCTATGCAATAAACCTAATATAATCGGCACAATACATAATATACAAACTTACAAAGCAGTAAACGTATCATTTTATCAACTTAGAGTATCATTTTTATAAGGTTACTGTCATTTTATCCGCTTAGATTATCATTTTATCATGTAAAAGTATCATTTTATTAAACAAAAATTTCATTTTATACACAAAAAATACCTATCATTCTATAGGCTGAAAGTATCATTCTATCCAGCAAAACTATCATTCTATCGGCTGAAAGTATCATTCTATCCGGCAAAACTATCATTCTATCGGCTGAAAGTATCATTCCATCCGGCAAACCAATCATTCTATGCAATAAACCTAACATATATCATTTTATCATATTATCACTTAGTCAAAAGTATCATTTTATCAACTCAGAGTATCATTCTATCCGGCAAAACTATCATTCTATGCAATAAACCTATCATTTTATCATTTTACGTGATATTTGGCGAAATTCAGAGTATCATTTTATCAACTCAGAGTATCATTCTATCTGGCAAAACTATCATTCTATGCAATAAACCTATCATTTTATCATTTTATCATTTTACGTGATATTTGGCGAAATTCAGAGTATCATTTTATCATTCAGATTATCATTTTATCAACTCAGAGTATCATTCTATCCGGCAAAACTATCATTCTATGCAATAGACCTATCATTTTATCATTTTATCAGTCAGTCAAAAGTATCATTTTATCAACTCAGAGTATCATTCTATACGGCAAAACTATCATTCTATGCAATAAACCTAACATGTATCATTTTATCATTTTACGTGATATTTGGTGAAATTCAGAAATTAAATGAGCTAAATGACATATTTACCCCTCCGCCTTTTTTTTATGAAGTTGAGTATCATTCTATCCGGCAAGACTATCATTCTATGCAATAAACCTAACATATATCATTTTACGTGATATTTGGCGAAATTCAGAAATTAAATGAGGTAGTTTCAAGGTATTACGTACGGAATGAAGTAATAAACCTATACAATGAAGTAAAATGGGATTATAATGAAGACCGAAAAATTTACACAGCAGCACATCTCATCAAAAAAACTAGATCTAATGGCCCAAATTTGGTCTCTAGTTCAGTCTTTCAAATAAATACATAATATGCTAGAAAAGTACATAATTTAGTTAATCCTCTGCCTTTACCTTTAAAACTCGAAAATTCTAAAGTGTAGGAGCTTTCTCTTTTTCTACTTGGTTTAACCTCTTCTGAATCCTTTTTTTTCATTTTTTTTAATATATTTTTACTTTGAAATAATATAACCGCCTTACTATGAAGCTTAGTTACACTTGATATAAAAGTGACACGTATCTATTACCAAACCTATCTCATAAACTAGACTAGTATAAAGAATTATTTTCTTTTCTTTCCCTACTCTCCCTAAGTATTACTTTAAATCCCATGCACACACATAAAACTATATTGTACTAAAATATAACTAAATAGTGTATATATATGCACACATAACTGACTATTTGTATATATGCAATACGTATATATAATATGCAAGTGACTTTAATTAAGTTATTCATCTAACTTTATAATTATGTTTAGCCCATATAATAAATAATTTTATTTATTACTACTGAAGTGGAAAAAAAAGATTCTTATGATACCCACATAATATGTATATTATGTCTTGCCAAAAAAAATATGCAATAATGCAAAATGATGCATGTTTCAGGTCAAGGATATCACATTATATAAATTATATTAATTGTTATTTTATTGGACATTATAAACAATACATTGAGAAAAATGAACATAGCTACATTCAAATCCTATTATTTGGACACCTCCACATTTAATTAATATAAAAATTTAATCAAACTATTCTAATAGAACTATAAATTATTCTAGTTAATGTTATTTTTTTCTATAAATTTTTCTTAGAAAATAAATTATGAAAAAAAATAAAGTTAAGAATAATGAATAATAAAATGAAAAATAAAGAAAAGTAGCAACAAAAATATCATTTTTAAGGAAGACAGTTTCAACAAATATCAACAACACCATATCATTTTATAAACGTATAATATCGTTTTTTTCAGCTTTTGATATAATACTATGCAATTAGGATTTCGTTGGAATCATCATAAAATTATCTTTAATTTGATATAATTTTTTGTAAAAAAATTATGTAAATTAAAAAAGTTTATGAGAAATTTAAAATTTTGAATTATATTTTTGGATAGAAATTGATCTTCAAATAGATGGAGATGAACAATTGTGAGATGAGTTGTTATATTCAAATGCCAAAATTGTCATTCTCATTTAAAAATTAAATAAAAAATGAGGGATCAATTTTCACCCACATGATTAAAAGATGTGTGGTCCAGATTTAGTTATTGAGTTATTATATAAAATAAGAGTTATCACGGTTGTGGGCTCAGGCCCACTTTTATCCATTTTTTATTCTCTGCTCTTAACTAAGCACAATACCTTCAATGATGCTCTTAGATAATGCACACTTTTATTTATTTTTTATTCTATAATTCAATTTAAATACTTCCATTACTCAAAACACTTCCATAAATAATAAAATACATTAATCAACTCGAAAATACAATTACAAATTCCTAAAAATAAAAAAAGTGCATAACTAAAAATCCTCCAAAATAAAAATTACATCCTATAAAGTGGGAATTGCATAATTTAAATTCACAAAAGTTAAAAAAATCCTACAAATTTCGTGTAGGGACCTGAAAGTGGGAATTTAAATTTAAAATTACATCCTAAAAGTGGGGAATTGCATGTCCACTGGGTAAGGACGGACTGTAGCCACCCGAAATTTCTGAGCCTTGGGTAGGAGGAGGGGCCAAAAAACCATATCCAGCGACGCGGATGACGGACTCCTGAACCAATTGTGGTTCCAACCGCCGGACATGTTTGCAAGAGAGAGTGTTTAGAGAATTTGAGAGAGAGATTATTTTTGGTAAATGGGGGTATTTATAGATGAAAATTGTTAATTTTAGGGTAAAAAAATGAAAAAATAAATTAAAAGTGGGAAGAAAATGGATATATTTTTTGGGAAGTGGAAAAATATTTTTCTTTTTTTTTTAATTTTCCCTGAATTAAGTTTTTTTCCCAACGGCTATAATGAGGCCTAGTCCGGGTGGGTTGGCGATCAAATTCATACTCTATGGTTTATGAATAAAAATAATCTCTCCCCCTTAGCGGGTCACTGCGTACCCTGATTTAATACCCCTCACAATACTGTCGGACCGGGATGTGGGGGGCCATTAGGGTTGGTGTTTCAACCTTTTTTGTATGAAAAAATAAAAACAATCATATATTTAATTAATTGGACTATCAAATCTAATGGATTTAATTAAGAAAAAATGGAAATTAAAAAAAATAAGAAAAATAGAAAATGGTAGTTGGGGAATATACATAGAGGTGGAGAATTATACCGAAATACCGGAATACCGGACTTATCGTACTGAAAAATACCGATTTTTCGGTAAGGTAAAGGTATTAGATTTCCTATACCGCGGTATACCGTGGTATACCGAAGATTCGGCATACCGGTATATACCGGCATACCGAATCGTAGATATATACTGACACTTCGGTATACCGTGGTATACCGGTATACCGATTGATTATTACATATATAAACATATATTTATAGGGGTGATGTATTCATTTTCAACAGGTGAAACACTTGTTATCTATTGGATCTTGTGATCTAACGGTTAGATTAATGTCATGTGTCATCTAATAAAGTAGATTATTAGTCTAATAATGTAACTTATCTAATAATGTACTATATTAGTAAAATAATGTAGCATTTTAGTGTAATAATGTAACTTGACTAATAATGTAGCATTTTAGTCTAATATGTAGCTTATCACAATCATCCAATCCAATTATCCAAGGGTTTTGATCTGTTTGCTAAGGAGGTAGTAGAACCTTACCGTTCCCCATATATATTTGATTGTGGTGAAGTTTAATTGTTTTGGACTTTTTGAAGTAGTTGAACACTAGAATTGTTTTTTTGAATATTTTGGGTATAATAGATTTTTTTTCCGGTATAACAGGTATAACGGTATGTCGTACCGCATTTCGATATACCGCAAAAGTACGGTATACCGAAAACACGGTATGGTAACGGTATAAAAAACTACCTTACCGAATTTTCGGTATACCGAAAAATTCGGTACGGTATCGGTATGGTGTTTTGTCATACCGGAACTTTCGGTATGGTATACGGTATGACACTCAGAGTATTGTATATCGTACCGAACCACCCCTAAATATACATATTGATTTTATTTATTTACTTAATTAATAGTAGTATATAATTTACAGGTTTGATACAAGATTTTGCATGCATTTTATCACCTTAAATACGTTAGCAGTACTAGATCTCAAATCTTGATTTCATTATATGATATCTCAGTTACATATTAATTGAATTTCATTTAATATTTAAACATTTATTGTGTGAATCCATTACATTACATGTACTTTGTCCAAAATACTGAATGATAATGTCCATCATATTTTAATTTTAAGGCATGATATTTTTTTTTAATTATCATGTTCGTCGTCCAATTGGATTACTGTGATTATATACTATTGTTCTTGTATATTAACCATACGTCCATTGATAGTACGTTTTAATCACATATAAAGATATATTTTACTTTCATTATGCAATGGAATATTTTTACTATATCCCAAAACTATATATTTTCATAAATTTATAATGTGATTTTTTTCAAGTTTAATGACCTAAAAGAGGCAAACATAGACCAAATTTAAAGTAACATTAGCATTCCTTATGCCCAATAGTTATGAATACCTATTTACATACATATAGGACTCGTTTGATAAAAAAGATGGGATATGAGAAGATATGTGAATCAAGATAAGAAATACGGGCTTCATGTCAAGATATGCAAAGATATGATTTTTTTTTCGTTGTTGTTTGATAGAAAAGAAATTATCTAAATTTGTATAGTACTCCCTCCGTCCCGTGCTACTCGCACGTTTGCTTTTCGGCTCGTCACAAAGTCCTTACACTATTTATAATTTAAGTTAAAATTAATGCATTTAATTAATATGTTAGTTTAAGTTAAGAGCTCTTTTATTAAGTGATGTCTCATTACACCTAAAATTCTTTTTTAATTACACAAAAAAATCAATCCCAAATTTACGGCCTAAAATGAAAAGTGCGAGTAGCATGGGACGGAGGGAGTATATTAAATAACATGGCTTAACTTGACAAATTGGTGGGTTACATAAACATGGTTAAAGTTATAATTTTGGTAAGATTGGAGAGTGCCCTTGTCTTATATTAGGCTTTGAGTTAAGCGTAACTATGATATCAAACAATTAGTAATGTCCATATATAATTTTCAATCTTTGTATTACTAAGTTATCAAACACGCTCATAGTGTTGAAAGGCTTAATTCTCATTCAACTTAAATTATTCCATGATATACATCCCCTTTATATAGGGAGATACAAAATAAGGTAAAGATTTACCCTAATGCCAATTACACGGTAATTACTAATCACAATATAAATTCTATATCTTCTTGATTTATTTCCTTGTGATTTGATCTCCCCTGATTTCTTTCCAACATTTAGATATAATACTTACATGCATATCCAATTTTATAACATGTTAAATTCAATATCAGTATACTCCCGCCGTGAACCCTCCTAAGAAAACACAATTGTTTGACCATTTTTTGTAATTCCCTAAAATTGAACTAAGTCTAAATATAAAAAGTTTTGAATCAATTATACATCACAATAATAAAGATCTCATAATCCATCAACACTATTTTTATTACTTTTTCTCACAATTCTCTTACTTTACCAATTGTATATTAAACCGGTTTCAAAAGAGACGAGCATCCATTTCAAAGATCAGAATTCACTGTCCAAGACATACACTCTTCATTCCATCATTCATCATCCATCATATAACTTAGGATTTGGAGCAAGGAATAGAGTAGACGAAGACTTCAAGATTCATTCCTTCAGTTTTTATCTATTGACGTTGTGTTGACGCTGTATTGGAAATATGTTGCATGTGTGTTGATGTTAAGGGATAAGTACCCTTAACAAGATTCCGACGACGGCGAGAGGTCGACGACGGAGGGATAAAAGTGGACGTCTCGGGCTTTCCCCGGGATCAGCTCCAAACTAGGGTTGCGAGAAAATAAAGAAGACGATAAAAGATAAAGTGACGATAAAAGATAAATTGATATTTCTTGAATGGAATAGAAGAATACAATATCTCCTATTTATAAGACTACTCTGACTTAGGGAATAAGAAATAAAGATACTACGAATATATGAAAGGGTATGCTAAATCAATGCTAAACTAAATAAGAGAGATTTGGGGATATTTGTAGAGATATTCTCGTATCAACTCCCCCGCGGTTAAAATCCACCTTGTCCTCAAGGTGGGAACCACGGCACTGCGAGAATAACCCCCCACTGAACAGCTTTGGCGAGATAACTCCCCCCGGATCAAATGCCCACCGAATAATTGAACGACTTCCTTCAATATTCCCATAAACATTCACCGAGTGAGGCTCGATGCCTGCTATGGATGACATATCGATGAATGGCTCAAAAACCTTCTTCCCTTCGAGGAATGGCACAAAAAGCGAAGCCGGAAACCGCGATAAAGTTGCAGTCAATACCTTGAGCTGCATCGCAATAGGAGCAGGCGATTTCTTTGTTGCGTCACCAATTATGGTGGGGCTTCCAATCACCGGCTCTGCCTCATCCCGAGCCTCAACGACATTCTTCGACACATGAACATCTTCATCTTGAATTACTGGCAAGCCACTGGTCGGGATAGTTACATCTTCTGTATCTGAAGTAGCCACATCACGAACTAAGACCTCCTTTGCTTTTGTCTCAAATATAGAGTCCGTGGAATGTACTCTTTCCCATTCATCACAACGATCTTCTTCCGCCACTCGGCATTCCGAAAAAACAAAATCTCTCGCGTTATCATATGAATACTCCATCTGCGTCACCCAACTCATTGAATAAGAGTCTTCCCATTTTTGTTTATTCACTTCACGCGCATTCCTGCACACATCACTATTCAGATTGCACTCCAATTTAGGAAAATGGATGTGAGCGGAGCCATGGCCATAGCATCCGTACTCATTAGCCTCGCCTACCACCACCGGCACGCGCGATATCCAATTGACTGCATCAGACCCGTCGAAGCACGGCGGCTTCATCTCCTCATATCGTGGTTTCTCTGAGCGATGATCATAACGTGAGGGTTCGGAATAACCGGCCCTGTCGTGTCTGCCCCACGGGCCATCCCACGCGGGCAGATGTCCCCCATCGTGAATCTCATGCCGAAAGGCTGGGTTATCCCATGAAGTCGCCGTTCTAGGTCGATTCCCGTAGCAGCTGGACCCTTGACGCTCCCAAGGGTTGGTCTCCGATAGGGTTGTGCGGTGTGGGCCACGAGAGGGCTGCCCACCGAACCCTAATTGCGGCTGTGCCGCGACTGTTGCGGCTGGCCGATCCCACGATGCGTGGTGACCTCGCGACGTGGGTGGAAGGTCCCACGATGACTGCTCGTTTGGACCCCATTGATCGGGGACACGGTTACCCCATGGATCCCATGGCGTAGGGTTATGCGAGGCGGAAGGAGCCCCCCATTGCGCCCCGTGTTGTGTGCGCGTCGCGACCGGCAGGTCCCAAGATGAGGGTAGGGTTCGCGACGAAGGCGGCAAATCCCAGGTCGAAGGCTGCTGTGTGAACCCCCTCCGTGGCGCGCCTGTCGGGAGATTAGGGTTTATGCGAAACCCTTCAGAACGGCTGAACGCAGTTGCGGTCATCGGCATGTGTGTCGTAGCGACCGATACCGCCGTGAAAGGTGGAATGAACGGCAGAGGAGTCTCCAATGATCGCGGCGGCGCGCGACTCTCCGGCAGTTCCGGATCGGGCCGTAGCGTGTGGCTCCCGCGATCGTAATCATCCATCCGATTCTCCAATCTAGCCAAACCCGCCAGCAATTGCTCGAACATCACCTTAATCGGGTCAAGGGAGGGCGACTCCACCGCCTGCGATATCACCGGGTCTGTAACCACAGGCACGAAGCACATCGGTTCCATGAGACCGACGATTGAGTGAGTATCCGACATGAGTTCAACAATGAAAATTGAGCTCTCAACGAGAGCACCAATTGTTAAGGGATAAGTTCCCTTAACAAGATTCCGACGACGGCGAGAGGTCGACGACGGAGGGATAAAAGTGGACGTCTCGGGCTTTCCCCGGGATCAGCTCCAAACTAGGGTTGCGAGAAAATAAAGAAGACGATAAAAGATAAAGTGACGATAAAAGATAAATTGATATTTCTTGAATGGAATAGAAGAATACAATATCTCCTATTTATAAGACTACTCTGACTTAGGGAATAAGAAATAAAGATACTACGAATATATGAAAGGGTATGCTAAATCAATGCTAAACTAAATAAGAGAGATTTGGGGATATTTGTAGAGATATTCTCGTATCAGTTGACATCAAAATTTTGATATTTTGCAATGTGTTGACACTGTGTGGAGAAGTTTAGAGTTTGCAATTTTATTATTAAACGTTAAACGTCAAACACATCATTATAAAACAACGCATAGTTCGTTACAACTTTATTTGTAGTTCATTATAGGAAATTTAGATGTTTAAAAGTACTATCATTTTATTGACCAAAAGTATCATTTTTCAAGAAGACAATAACAACAAATATCAACATTACAATATCATTTTATACTCTAAAAGTATAATTTTACGCAGAAAAAATATCATTTTATGCACCAAAGTTTCAATTTTTTTAGGAAGAGAGATTCAACAAACATCAACAACACCATATTATTTTATGAACGTATAATATCATTTTTTCAGCATTTGATATATACTATGCAATTAGGATATTGTTGGAATCGTCGTAAAATTATCTTTAATTAGATATACTTTATGTAAATTTAAATTAAAAAGAGAAATTTTGAATTTTGAATTATTTTAGGAGAGAAAAATTGATCTACATATAGGATAGAGATGAATAACCGTGAGGTGCGTTGTTATATTTAAATGTCAAAATTTCCCTTCTCATTTAAAAATTCAGTAAAAAAGGAAGGATCGATTCCGGCCACATGATTAAAAACATGGGTAGTCCAGATTTTGCTATTAAGTTACTCCCTCTATCCCCGTTAGAACTCTCATTTCTTGAAGTCATGAATTTTAAGAAATATTGAAAAAAAGTGGGTGAAAAAAAGTTAGTGAGATAAAGGTCTCACTTGAAGGCACGGAGTATTAGTTTTAAATGAAATGTAAGTGGAATAAGTTAGTAGAATGTGAGACTTTATTATCATTTATGGTAAAAGTGAAACGAGATTCTTATTCGCGGACGTACTAAAATAAAAAATTGAAACTCCTATTCGCTGACGGAGGGATTATTATGTAAAATAAGGGTTATCATGTGATCACTTCTATATATATATATATATATATAGGTATATATATATATATAGTAGTAGTAGTAATTTAGGACAAATGATCATTAACTACATAACTAGAGAACAATTTACAGCCACAAGATCAAGAAAATCAATGGCTAGACATGTAATTTTCGAATTTAAGGAGAAATTAGTTCCCTCAATCACAAATTTATTCCACAATAACAATACGGCGGTATAATTGTCATTGCAGCCAAAATTACGTCATTGGCAAATTCACAAATTCAATTCGTTTGAGAACGAATTCTTCGTTGAGCTCCGAGAATCTGAGCAAGCGGAAGCAGGCGGCGGAGAAGAAGCCCTGCCGCGGGATTCGGATGCGCAAGTGGGGGAAATGGGTGGTGGAGATCAGGGAACCCAACAAGCGCTCCAGAATCAGGCTTGGCTCCTACTCCTCCCCAGTCGCCGCCGCCCGCACATACGACACCGCCGTCTTCCTCCTCCGCGGCCCCACAGCCTCAACTTCCCCGACTTCGTCCCCCGAGTACGGCCACCAAGACCTCTCCACCTCCGTTTGGTTTGGTTTGAATAATTTGAGCTTCTATTGATTGTATTTTTGCGGATGATATACGCGAATCACACATTCCGAGGCGGATGATATACGCGAATCACACATTCCGAGGCTAATTGAACAGTTTCCAACATTTGAAATGAGTGGATTTGTCTCTCTCTGTCTCTTAGATTTGAGATGGTGAAGATATGTGAACAGACGCACAGTCGGTATTCAATGTTCAAAGATTGGCGTTATTAATTAATATTCCTATTAATTCTTATCTTCATTTTAAATGAAATTTAATTAATTTTATATGGAGTAGTAGTTTATTTAATGCTTACTAGCATTTAATTCAAAAAATAATAATTTTCGTATTTGAGTAATAAATACGATTATTTGTTAACAAGAGTGAAGTAAAATCATGCTAATAGTGATGTGTTTTGTTATCAAGAGTGAAGTAGAATCATGCTAACAGTGATGTGTTTTGTTAACAACAGTGAAGTAGAATCATGCTAACAGTGATGTGTTTTGTTAACAACAGTGAAGTAAAATCATGCTAATAGTGATGTGTTTTGTTAACAAAAGTGAAGTAAAATCATGCTAATAGTGATGTGTTTTGTTAACAACAGTGAAGTAAAATCATGCTAATAGTGATGTGTTTTGTTAACAACAGTGAAGTAAAATCATGCTAACAGTGATGTGTTTTTTTAACAAGGGTGAAGTAAAATCATGCTAATAGTGATGTGTTTTTTTAACAAGGGTGAAGTAAAATCATGCTAATAGTGATGTGTTTTGTTAACAACAGTGAAGTAAAATCATGCTAACAGTGATGTGTTTTGTTAACAACAGTGAAGTAAAATCATGCTAATAGTGATGTGTTTTTTTAACAAGGGTGAAGTAAAATCATGCTAATAGTGATGTGTTTTGTTAACAACAGTGAAGTAAAATCATGCTAACAGTGATGTGTTTTGTTAACAACAGTGAAGTAAAATCATACTAATAGTGATGTGTTTTGTTCCATCGTGATTAAATTCCAATCCATATTTCTGTTTTGTTAGATGATGGCAGCCTATGCAGCATTAGTTTCTCTAATGCATCTCATAGATGACATCGAGCACCATCATTCCCCACCCATTTCTTTCCACAAACACCAAATTCAATCTCTCACTGATAATGTTCTCTTCCTGCAAGAATTTCTCAAGGTTTACAAGTCCCCTGTTTCTGAAAGCGACGAAGCAGATCCACTGGAGATGCGTATTGCTGATGCAGATGCGTATTGCTGATGCAGCTTATGCCGCTGAAGATGCAATTGAATCTCATATTGTCAACAAGCTTCAGCCCAGTACATCCGTAGCAACCAATATCAGGTGTTTCTTCGATTCATTTCGAGGCAGTGGCGGATCCAGGATTTGTCATCTTGGGGAACGAGTCGTATGATAAATAATTACATAACACTTAAAAAATAGAAAATAACGGTAAAATAATATTTGAAATATTATTCAATTTTGCACTCGTGTATTTTAAAACAAAATAAACCAGAAACTAAACATAACATCTAATTTATTTTTCTACGAGTCTTCATTTCCTCAAAGCGATGGGCTATATCATCATCAGAGACTTGTGGAAACATTTATTTCTCAATGAAAGTCACCAAACAATCTTTCAAAGGTTCATCACCAATTCTGTTTCGCAACTTATTCTTCACAAACGTCATTCCAGAAAATACACTCTCTACACTTGCAGTAGCAACCGGAAGAATCAAAATCAACTTGATAAGCAAAAAGACAAAGGGGTAAGCCACATCCCTCTTTGTTTCAACAAGCTTCATTGAAAGAGAACTAAGATCTTGCAAATTCTGAAAGTCATTATCTCTTCTCATATCCTCCATGAATATATCAAGTTGACAATCAAGAGACCTCAAATCAATGCTTGAAAAATCAGAAGGATAAAATGTTGCAAGTTTGAGTACACTTTCTTTGTCAAAAGAAGAGAAGCCATCTCTAGGACTGAAGCAAGCCATGCATCTGATCAACTCCATATTGACTTCATCAAATCGATTGTCAAATTCTTGAAGTAATAAATCAATTACCTCTATAAACACATCAATGCGAAAATGATGACGATAGGAAACTTGTTGAACAAAACGCTTTGATCTTCCATGAGGCACATAACAAGCTTCCAAATCTGGAACAACAATGCCATGATTATTGCAAAATGAGATTACCTTGTTTAAGTGAATCTCCCATCCATCCTCCCTCGTTTTTTGTAGTTGATTTTTGGTTAAAGAGACAAGCCTCATAGCATTAATTATATCTTGATCCCTTCTTTGCAAAGCAAGACACAAATTGTTAGTGTACCCAAATATAGTAGTCATTAGTTGTGCCATAAAAACAAACTCAAATGACTCCATTGAGTACAGAATGCCTTGAGCTTTGCACTTATCATCCGATTTAGAGCCATTCTTTCCAATAATGATAAGAACCTTAACAATTGTAGAAAATAGGTCCATGACATTTAAAAGAGTCTTGTAGTGTGAACTCCAACGAGTGTCCCCGGGCCTCTTCAAACCAAGTATTCTGATTTATTTCCTTATATTTAGAAGAATCTTCCTTCAATATTCATAGCTATCTTTTGGAAATTTGTGTAAAATACATTACTAATAAATTATATATATAATACTAGTAGTAAAAAAAAATTAGGGGTACCATTGTCCCCCTTGTCCTGAGTTCCATCCGCCAGTGTTTCGAGGCCTAAAGTTGTATCAAGATCTACAAAATGTGATAAAAGAAATGGATCGAATCAAGACAGCGGCGATGGAGATCAATGCGGAGAAGGTGGTGCTGCTCAGTGATCAACCGCGTAGATTCGTCTCTTATTCCACCGGGAAGAAGAGTAGTGGCATGGTGGTACTACGATTGAATAATTTCCAAAAATACCCTTGGCCTATTTTATATTATTAAAATAAATAATATTTGTTTCATTTATTTGTGTGGTTGAGATTTGTTCTCTAGTTATACACTTAAAATTAGTTATATCTTGATCACTAACCTTTATATATATAATACAGGATTGTATTCAATATCGAACCAATTTTAAATGTCGAACTAGAGAACAAATCCTGTACACCCATTTTTATAATCTGATCTTTACTGATATAATCTTGTGGTCAAATATAATTTACCATAATTTCATTATTTTATTCACAAAATAATTGCTTAAGGGTATTAATGGAAATCAACATACAAGATTGGTTATTTCTATACGTGATTCACCCCAAAAATTGTTTTACCTCCCTCCTCCATCTCCTACCTCTCGCTCACTGCCTCTCTCTCGTGCCTCTGCCTTCGCCGGCGAGTGGCGGCAGGCCACCGGTCATTTGCCCTCTCACTCACGTCTGGCCTCTCTCTCTCTCTTTCTATCTCTCACTCACTCACTATCTGCTCTCGCTCAAAATGAACTAATGTAGTGTGAACCAATGTAGTGTGCCACCGCTGCCGTTGCTACACTGTCGTCGTTCAATCACCTCATCTTATAATAACTGTACTTCATCTTATAATGAAATAACTTCACCCGAGAAATGGAAACATTTCTGTTAAAACCTCCCTCCTCCATCTTCTACATCTCTCTCCAGTGCCTCTGCCTTCGACGACGAGTGGCGGCACGCCACCCGTCATTTCCCCTCTCACTCACGTCTGGCCTCTCTCTCTCTCTCTCTCACTATCTGCTCTTGCTCAAACTCGTTCACTCTCATCCCCATCTCCAATTTCGAACCCTAGCCATCCGAAAAATCCTCTTCATCAATCTCCCCTCTCAGCAACTTATAGCCACCCTTGATTCGTGACATCCAGTGTCGGTAACCGCCATAACTCGGCTCCTAACGCCGCACCTCGGTTCTCCCTACTCGCGGTACAGCGTTGTTGTTCAGGCACTGACTCGAGGTCAGTCTCGGGTTGAATTTCACCTGCAACTCGGCCCCGATGTAGTGTGCCACCACCGCCGCTGCTACACTACCTTCGTTCAATCACTTCATCTTATAATCATTGTACTTCATCTTATAATGAAATAACTTCACACGAGAAATGGAAACATTTCGGTTAAAACGAGCCAAAATTTGAACAGTCCAAAATAAATAACTTCATCTTATGACATAATTTCTCCATCTTATAATTACATTGCTTCATCTTATAATCAAATAACTTCACCCGAGAAAGGAAAATAACCTATAATAATGTATTATGACTAAATAGTCCCTGGTATGAAGTAAATTGCTCTAAGGATGAATGACGGATATTATTTGTACAATATCTCATCTCATCCATAAAAAATTAGATCGAATGGCTAATATTTGGTCTCTAGTTCTACACTAAGGAGGTGTTGTGCATATAAGGGGACCCATATAATACATCCATATATATATATATATATATATATATATAGGGATGTATTCATTTCCTTTTTGTATCTTTTGTTCTTTGTTCTTTTTAATTTCAGCCCCACGATTTTGTCATCCGACGGTTAGATTGGTGCCACGTGTCATTTAATAATGCAGATTTTCAGTTGAAGCCGTGCTTTCAGTGATGCAGTTGCGGAGGTCGAGTCAGTACCAGGCGCCTGCACACACGATAGAGGAATTCCGGAGGCTGAGAGACAGGTTCGAAGCGTGGAAGAAGGACTACAAGGCGCGGTTGAAGGAAGCAAAGGCGAAAGTGTACAAGCAGGGGAGAATCGAAGCGGAGAAGCACATAATGAAATGGTGGGGCAGGAGAAGTAAGAGATGAAGCATCCATGAATCTGTATATATCCAATTTTGTTGTTGCACTGTAAGTCTAAATCTCTCTCTTCCATTCATGTATAATATTAACAATTTAATTGATGTTTACTTTCTCCTTTTTCCTATGATCAACATATGTTGAAATAATGGAATAGAAATAAACATTGATGCACTAAAATACATATTAACTCAAAGTATCATTCTATCCAGCAAAACTATCATTTTATCAACTCAGAGTATCATTCTATCCGGCAAAACTATCATTTTATCAACTCAGAGTATCATTCTATCCGGCAAAACTATCATTTTATCATTATATTATGACAGCAATTGAACAAGTAATCAATGACATATTTACCATCTGCGCCTTTTTTATGAAGTAAATCTAAGTTTGAATCTCAGCCACGAGATTAGAAAATATGTGTGGTCCAGATTTGGTAATAGGGTTATCACATAAATTGGGGGTTATCATATGATCACAACTCTATATATATAGAGAGAGTTGTATTCAAATCCTTTCCTCATAATTCCTCCTTTCTCCTTCTTAATCTTATACGTTGATTTATGGTGATCTAATGGCGTAGATTCATGCTCCTATTATTAATAAAATCATTATTTTAATAAGAAAAAGGGTAGTTTTGGGAGTAATAGTTTTAGGCGGTTAATTACATTCCTTGATTCACTCATTTTTAACTTTGGTAAATAAATAATCTAATTTATTCTGCTTATTGATTCACGCTTCAATCTTTCTTCTCTCTTTCTTCTCTATCGAATTTTCAGCGTTCTTCTCTCCTTCTTCTCTATCGAAATTTTCAGTGTGACTTCTCCATTGAAGAATTTGTCATTCCTAAATTGTTGTTTGGTTTTCTAAATTGAAGAATCCACGGTTTAAAGTTGTTCATGAAAAATAACGATTGATTTCATTTTTCTTTAAACGATGGAATAAGGGGGCAATAGGAGCCTAATGCTCCGGCTTCCGCCGTCTCTCTCCACTCGATTCACCCAGGAGACTCTCGCGCCGAGGAAATCATCGTGGATCGTCTGATTGTCGTCGAGCGATAAAACGATGTCGTTTGATTTTTTTCCGGCGGAGAGGTTGGTGAAATCGGAGTCCTCGAGCGACGGGAGGGAGGTGAGGTAGAGTGAAACGCGGCGGTAGAAGAGGTTGCACTGGTGAGTTGAATGGTTCAACTCGGGGACTTTGAAGTGCTGGTGAACGTGAACTCGGTCGTCGATCCACATAATGTACACATAATGTACATATTGTATAGTATAATGCGTAGTTTAGTATCTGTAATGCATTATTTGTGATATGTAATGAACATTTATACTGACGCGTTTAATTTAAGTTGTGTCGTGTTTCGATATTTGGCACACGTTTCTTGTTTACCCTAAGGGTTTAACAAGCCTATGGGCTAGGGTGTAGTATGTTCTAAGTCTAAAAAATGTTGTCCAAATACACGAGCTGCAGTAATTCGTTTGGGGTTGCACATAATGTATATTTTGTATAGTATAATGCGTAGTTTAGATTCTATAATGCATTATTTGTGATATGTAATGAACATTTATCCTGACCCGTTTAATTTAAGTTGTGCCGTGTGTCGTTGTTTGGCGAACGTTTCTTGTTTTCCCTAAGGGTTTGACAAGCCTAGGGGCTAGGGTGTAGTATGTTCTAAGTCTAAAAAACGTTATCCAAATACACGAGCTGGAGTAATTCGTCTGGGGTTACACATGCATAACACGTAGGTATATTTTAAAACAGATATATATAATGTACATATTATGTAGTGTAATGCGTAGTTTTAGTTTCTGTAATGCATTATTTGTGATATGTAATGAACATTTATCCTGCCCCGTTTCATTTAAGTTGTGCCGTGTTTCGATGTTTGGCGCACGTTTCTTGTTTTCCTTAAGGGTTTAACAAGCCTAGGGGCTAGGGTGTAGTGTGTTTTAAGTCTAAAAAATGTTGTCCAAATACACGAGCTGCAGTAATTCATCTCGGGTTGCACATGCATAGCGTGTAGGTATTTTTTAAAACAGACATACATAATGTACATTTTAGTGTAGTATAATGCGTTGTTTAGTTTCTGCAATGCATTATTTGTAATATGGAATGAATATTTATCCTGACCCGTTTAATTGAAGTTGTGTCGTGTTTCGATGTTTGGCGTACGTTTCTTATTTTCCCTAAGGGTTTAACAAGCCTAGGGGCTATGGTCTAGTATGTACGACAGCAACCACGTGATGCATAAAACAGGATAAATAATGCATTCAAATAGTCAAATAATGTACAGAATCACTCAAGTAATGAACATACAAATATTGCATTCATTCTTAGACTCATGTACAACAGCAGTCTAATGATACATAAATCAGGATAAATAGTGCACAAAGAAATAGTTAAATAATGTACAAAGGTCAGAAATTCCAATCCCTAGAGATGGACGACGTTACAACCTCGTATTATGTTGTATGCAATAGGGAAGGCAAGAAGAAATCGAACGAGGATGACCAATTGAATGCACGAGTTTCACTTATTCATCTAGGGTTCGGATATTATCTCGGCTAGGGAGTAGTTTTTACCTATACACATAATATACATATATATTACTCTGTAATGGCTTTTTTATTTTCAGTAATGGACGATTTATGATCTGTAATATAAATGTTTGCTGAGCACGTTTCATGTATTCCCCAAGGGTTTAGCAATCCTTGGGGCTAGGGTGTAGTATGCATTAAGTTACAAAACCGCCGCAAAAGTCCACGTGTTTCAGTCATTCATCTAGGGTTTATATATCATCTCGGGTAGGGAAGTAGTTTTTACTGATACATATAATGTACATATATCACTCTATAATGGTTATTTTAGTTTCTGTAATAGACCATTTATGATATATAATGTAAATGTTGGCTGGGACGTTTTTTTGGTGATTTTAAATAGTGGTGGTTGTACTCATGTACACAAACAGTCAATTAATGCATAATACTTGGTAAATAATGCGTAATACTTGATAAATAGTGTACAGAAACAATGAAATAATGCACAAAGAAATATGACTTTCACTCATTCACCTATGTACACAACGGTCAAATAATGCATAATATTTGATACATAATGTATACTACTAGTTTAATAATGTACATATTCGTCTACATCCATCTGCTTTCACAGTATTTATCTGGGACTTTTTTCTCTTCATTGTTCCTGAATCTCAGCTGATTCGCTGCTGTCCAACATACAACATCAGAACATTATTTAAATGGGAAGCTATCAATATTGTGTCGCATTGTCATTATATAGTGCACCATTCACACATGTACACAAGCAGTTAATTAATGCATAATACTTGATAAATAGTGTACAGAAGCAATCAAATAATGCACAAAGGAATATGACTTTCACCCATTCACATATGTACACAAGCAGTTAAATAATGCATAATATTTGATACATAATGTATACTATTAGTTAAATAATGTACAAATTCAATCAGATATGCACAAAGGAATATTATACAAGGAGCTTTGAGAATTCTGGTTTTCACTCATGCACCTATGTACATAAGCAGTCACATAATGCCTATTACTTGATAAATAATGTAAACTACTAGCTATATAATGTATAGTTTCAATCAAATAATGCACATAGGAATATTGCATTCACTCATTCACCCACGTCCCTCAGCAAGCAGTCAAATAATGCCTAATAATTGATAAATAATGTATACTACTACATAAACAATGGACATATTCAATCCAATAATGCGCACAGGAATATTGCACTCATCCAATCACCCATGTGCACAAGCAGTCAAATAATGCCTAATACATGATGAATAATGTATACTACTAGATAAATAATGCACATATTCAATCAAATAATGCGCACATGAATATTGCATTCAAACAATCACACATGTACACAAGCAGTCAAATAATGGATAATACATGATAAATAATGTGTAATCATTAATTAATAATGTACCCAAACAATCAAATAATGCACACAAGAATTTTACATTCACCCTTCCACCCATTTACAAAATTTGTCGACGAATGCGCAAACGATCCTAGCCAATGCCATAAGCGAAGGCTCAATGATACCTCCCCTAAGCCTCAATACCAAATGCAGAGTCGGCTCTACAGAATTATTCATCACTCCGCTAATCAGAATACAGAGCGTAACAGCATAACTAAATCTAGAAATGGAGAGAGAGAATTATCTTTCTGTATGTTGTAATCAGCAATTGTTAGGCCATCTTCAAGCTGCTTTCCGGCGAAAATCAATTGCTTCTGATCCTGTGGGATTCCTATACATAATTTCAAAAGGAAATCACATCAATTTACCATCAACAATTCATCACACCCCATTTTCTTCAAATTAACATCGAACACCATAGAAACCTTTTGCAACCCTACCTTGTCGACGCCTTCAACAATTTGTTCGCGAGCTACCGGAGTGAGAGTTGGAGAGTGAAACCGACGAAAATGATCACTTTCTGGAGATACCCAATGGAAAACAGTGGCGGCTAGGGTTTGAAGAGTGGTGGAAAAGGGGAAGACGAATTGCAGAGACGTGGAGAGAGGGATAGACGTTTGGAGTGAGAGAGAGAGTGAGTAGATGGAAGGTTGTATCAAAATCCCGCTGAAAATTCGCTCCTTCGGTTTTGGGTAGTTTTCAATTTAGTTGTTTTACTAGTTTACCCTTATAATGCACAAAATCCACCATATAATGCAACACGGGATTAAAAAATGGGATTTCATCCGGTCCCTCCATCCACCAAATCCAACGACCCAAATTAAGAAGGAACTTAAATCTAAGGGATGAAAAGGAGATTAACACTACCCTATATATATATATATATATACATATATATATAGGGTAGTGTTAAACTTTTTTTCTCCCCTTAGATTTAAGTTTCTTCGCAATCTCGGTCATTGGATCAGGAAGATGGACGTTCTAGATTAAAAGCATATTTATCATCCCGTGCTTCATTATTTGAACCATTTGGTGCATCATGAGGGTGATTTAGTCATTTTGTGTAATCAAAACCGCTGAAAACGTATTGGGCGAAATTTAAGCGGGCTCTTCCACTACTTTCTATCGACTAAATACAACATCTATCATCACACGCATTTACTCACAATCTCGCTCCAGATTCTCTCTCACGAAGCGTCTTCACAATTTCCAAATCTTGGAAAAACCCTAGCCGCAGCCCATTCAAACCGCGCCGTTTTCTCGGAGATTCAACGCTGGTTTCCTTGCTTTCCAATATCCCTTCCCGGTTTGAACAAGATTTCACTGCACTACAACAGCAGGTAGGTTTGGTCGTTTATTTTACGATTTTCAACAATCGTTTCCCCAATGCCCGAACGTAATAAATCACCCACACCAAGATTCAACCGATTACCATCAAAACCGCGAGTATTTGTTGTTAAAATTTTATGGGTTTTTGATTGTTTGCTGTTACGCGCAGATTTTATAATGACTAAAAGAGGAAGACCTTCCAATTCACAACAAACCCAGAAAGATGGTGAGTTTCTGTTCGACCGGTGCTCTGTTTCTCTGCTTGTCATATTTTAAATTTGATCCTACATGATTTATTCGATTTTGTACATTATTTTCATGATTGTGTGCATTAATATAACTGATGTTTCCATTGTTTGTATGTCAGTGGACATTAGTGTCACAAAATATGCTATATTAGTGTTTCATTACTTTTATGGATCTGCACATCATTTGATTGTTTTATGCATCAAAATATCCTGTATTCTTCATCATTTAACTGGTGTTTGTAATTGTTAATAAGTACCGGTAATATATGTGGGTGTGCATTATTTGTTAAAACATATGCATTATATGACTGTATAAATTCATTATATGCAACGTAGAACAATTCAAAAACTGCTGGTGGTCATTGTGGATAGTGGATCCAGAGGTGTATTTGTCATTAATAAAATTAGTTTGTTGGTTAAGTTATATATCTTGTATGATGCATCATGTTTGTGTTATGATTGCATTATTTGACTATGTGATTGCATTATTTGGATGGTTAAGTTGTTTTCTATATATATATATATCTTGTATGATGCATCATGTTTGTGTTATGATTGCATTATTTGACTATGTGATTTACATTATTGTTGTATTGGGATGCATTATTTGTTAAATATTTTGCATTATGTACCCGGTTACTTTCGTTGTTGGAAAATTGGTTAATGGAAGTTACAGATGTGCATTACTTGGTTTAGGTCGTGCATTATGTAGATGTTAATTGTCATTATGTGCAGTATATTATGCATTATTAGATATATTGTGTATATGGGTTAATCAACTCAGTGAAGATTACATATGTGCATTATATGGTTTAGGCAGTGCGTTGTGTAGAAGGTAATTGTCATTATTTGGAGAATATTATGCATTATGAGAGATATTTTGTATATGGGTTAATCAATTCAGTGAAGATTACATATGTGCATTATTTGGTTTAGGCAGTGCATTATGTAGCGGGTAATTGTCATTATTTGGAGTTTATTAGGCATTATGAGAGGTATTGTTTATATGGGTTAATCAATCAGTGAAGATTACATATGTGCATTATTTGGTTTAGGCAGTGCATTATGTAGTATGTTGTCACGACCACAACTTCCTAGTCAAAGAAAGCGCAGCTATTTCGCGACTAAAATTCTAAACTGCCTCAACACATCATCATAATTACTGAAATTAAGGAAATACTGTCTAAAAGTCATCAAGATAGCAAGTTATTACATCAGAGTGAAATGTGGGACATTGTCTTTACTGAGACAAAGCTAGGTCTATGCAGCGGAAGAGTTCCAAGACAAGTATAACATGTATGGAGACATACTACACTAGCTACCCTTCTTTTATTTCATCTACAGTCCCAACACCTCCTCTGCCTCGATCGATCAACCTGCACATTAAGGAAAACAATATGCAGGGCTGAGTACTTGATATACTCAGTGGCTTATGCCGAAAACTGTTTTTCTTTTAATTGTCTGCCAAGCTGAGTGAACGCGGGGTTTTTCTGAAAACAAGTCCCGGTCACTAAAATCTGTTATTTCTTTCTGAAATAGACTGCAGTCTTTTAACTTTCTGATGATATACCATGTCAAGCTGTGTGAATCGGGAATGTGGCCACATTCCACGATCACTGGGTCGGCCAACCTGGCGCTAGCTCACGACCCACGAACCGGCCAACCTTGCGCTAGCTCACGGTCCCTATGTGTACACTAGTCCGAGTAGGATTTACTGACCTACTGGGACCCGAATTCGTTTTAACCATGAATGGCAATCACAAAATAAAACATGGCATGACAATTCATTCAAAAGTTCACACTTATTCTCATAGAGTTCTGTAAATAAAAAGGAAAGAAGCCCACACCTCAATTGCTTAACTCTTGCAAAATAGGTGCTTCCCTGTTCTGAGATTATGCGTCGAGCGACGACGTTCCTTTACAAAAATTCGTATATTTGAATTAGGCTTAAAAAAATTACTGATTTTGCATGAATGCATGCCTAAGCGTGCTCCTTTATTATTTTACTTCTTTCTTTCTATATTTAGAAATCTTAAATCCTTAATTATATCAGCGATTTAATTTAATCGGGAGTCTTGCCGAACTGCTCGGGTATACTAAATTTCCGGATTATCTTAAGTATTTTAAAATACCTTCTGCGACAAAAGGAGTTCTCATCTATTTGTATACTGGGCACTGCTTCCACACGGCTTGCTAATTTCTTTTGTTCCTTGGCTAATTCCATTATACTTTTGAATTCATCCAAGATAATGGCTTCAACCAAATAAATGGTCCAAGTTAATAAATTCCCAGGCCCAGTTAGGAATTAATTATTCCGACCCAGAATATTTATTCTTAAGCATTTTCTGCCCAGCCTTCCTTCTCTTTTTTTTTTATTTACTGATGAGGCCCAACTTAAAAAAATAACTATGGCCCAAAATTAAGTGAAGGGTTCAAATTCCATGATTAAATTTTCTGGCCCAATTGGTAAGGCCCAAATATACTCCCTTCACCGTCACTTTCCTTTCTCCCATCTTGATTTCCCCCAAACATGCATCTCAAATCCCTAATTGAAACGGCGCCTTCTTTCCATCTCTCACCTTCTCCGGCGACTTCATGCCTGGAGTGACTCCGACCTCTCTTCGTTCCCGGCGAGGACGCCGTTTCGAATGGGTCGCCGAATCTCATGTTTCACAATGACGGCGCACTTGGTGTCTCCGTCTGCCCTTTCACGATGGCTTCGGTGTTGCCGTCGGAGCCTCGCTGGTGTGCTCTTCGCGAGGGAGTCACTCCGACGCCGATGACCCGCTTCAGCTCCCTCCGTCCGTGTTCGCAAATGCCGTTGCTGTTCCATTCGTCTATCTCTCTCTCTCGACGAAGGCGTCGGTCTGAAATCGCCCGTCGACGTCCGCTGTTGCTCTGCAGTGTTCGTGGGGCTGCCCTCGATGCCCCGTCGTCGTTCGGTCAGAGCCGATCAACGCTTCTCCAAGCTAAGTTCTATCATTTTCTTTATTTCGTTGATTTGTGTCTGAAAACTTAATCGTTCATCTACTGAAAAGGGCTTGATAGTTGGCCAAAAATGTTGTTCTTTTAATTACAGAGGCTTGCTGTTGTTGTGGGGCTTTTATCATCATGCCTCTAAGTTCCGACCTAGTTAGGCTGCCTAAAGCTTACTAGTGCTCTATCGGTGTTATGCTCATGCTTAGCTATGAGGTGATGGTGTTATGAGCATGCTAGTTTCACCTATGAATTTGTGAACTATATGCTGTAAAACTGAGCTATTGGAGGATTACCTGTGTGAGTTGTTATGGCTGCTGTCTCTAGCTCGGCTCCTCCCTTCTCCTTAGCTTGTAGTGTGCTATTGATTGTGGTAATGAAGGAGGAAGGACTGAGGGGCTATTTATAATGGTTTGCCTAACTGAAAGCCTGAGGAAGGCTGGTGTACTTGGCTGAAAAGGGAAATCTCAGGCTGAGCAGCTGGCTACTCTGTCTGCAGCTCTGCAGAGTTCGTCCCTTCTCCCTTGGCCTCTTTCTAACTGATTTTGGTGGCATATGGGGGGTCTACTCGTGAGTTTATGGTGGTTGCCACAGAGCTCCAGTCTCTGGCGGTTCTCTATGTTGCGATCCAACTGATTTCTCTGATGTGGTCTTGCAGGTACGAACTGGGCAAGGTTGTTTGGCTGGGTGGAGTGCACCTGCCGTTGCGCAGTGAACTGGCTGGACAACCTGCTGGAAGGGCAGGCCATTTCTGGTGGTGGCAGCCTTCATCCTTGCCTATTTTGGTGAGTTTTTGGTCCCCACATCAAATAGTATTGTCTCTCATTCTCATTTTGTTTGGCTTATCTAATTGCCTTGTTTTGCTAATGCATTTTCTTGGTGGTTCGATTGGTGCTCGGCAGAGAAAAAGGGCTGCTAAGCATGGCTCTCGCCCTGGGTGTACCAATTCGTCGGGCCGTTTGAGCTGGGCCGAGACCAGGCCTGAGATACATCCTGTGACTCGTAATTGTAAAAGCCTAGTTCAACTTAAATTTTAGTTCTTCATGTAGACGAGTCTCTGTAATCGTTAATGTGTATTCGGTTTCCTTTGTTTTCACTGTCAACATTTGTAATACACGATTTAAATTGGAAGTTCTAAATATCATGTTTTGTTTACTCAAGAATATAAATAAATACTCTTTCGTTCTTTATTTAAATTCTGGTCTAAATTCTGAGAATTCGTACCGCGGCTATTACATATGTAATTGTCATTATTTGGAGTATAGTATGCATTACGAGAGGTATTTTGTATTTTGGTTAATCAACTCAGTGAAGATTACATATGCACATTATTTGGTTTACGCAGTGCATTATGTAGCAGGTAATTGTCATTACTTGGAGTATATTCATGTTGTATTCTGTGTTAATGATAATTTTCTGATGTTTTATGTTGTTTGTTCCATATCAGAGAAGCGGCTAAGACTCGACATCGACGAAGCGATCAACGATGTAATTCCGGTAGCACTTGCGAAAAGATTCAGGGATAGATTGGCCGAGGTGGCCCAAGTACGGCTGGAGATCAGGGTGAGTAGAAGAACCCTAGAGGAAGAAAGGGCGCTCGTCTCTTACATAATATGTACATTATGTAAATCTGTCAAAATTAGTCCATAGCCGCGATTATAACAAAACACTAGTTTTATAACTAAAACTAATGGTCTTTGTTAATGTTGTTATTAATGTGTACATACTAGACCCTAGCCCCTGGGCTTGTTAAACCCTTAGGGAAAATAAGAAACGTGCGCCAAACATCGAAACACGGCCCAACTTAAATTAAACGGGGCAGGATAAATGTTCATTACATATCACAAAACATGCATTACCGAAACTAAACTACGCATTATACTCTACGAAAATGTACATTACGTATATCTGTTTTAAAAAATGTCTAGGCTCTATGCATGTGCAACCCCAGACGAATTACTAGAAACACGGCCAACTTAAATTAAATGGGGCAGGATAAATGTTCATTACATATCACAAAACATGCATTACAGAAACTAAACTATGCATTATACTCTACAAAAATGTACATTACGTATATCTGTTTTAAAAAATGTCTACGCGCTATGCATGTGCAACCCCAGACGAATTACTACAGCTCGTGTATTTAGACAATGTTTGTCAGACTTAGAACATACTACACCCTAGCCCCTAGGCTTGTTAAACCCTTATGGAAAACAAGAAACGTGAACCAAACATCGAAACACGGCATAACTTAAATTAAACGGATTAGGTTAAATGTTCATTACATATCACAAATAATGCATTACAGAAAATAAACTGCGCATTATACTCTACAAAAATGTACATTACGTATATCTATTTTACAAAAATGTCTACGCGCTATGCATGTGAAACCCCAGACGAATTACTGCAGCTCGTGTACATTACGTATATCTGTTCTCCATCCTGTACATTGCCGATCACGTATTATGCATTATATAGTCAATACAATTCATTATCCGTCATCTTAAACGTTTTTTTTTATGTGTACGTACTATACCCTACCCCCTAGGCTTATTAAACCATAGGTGAAACAAGAAACGTGTGCAAAACATCAAAACTACTAACCGAGATTTAAGACCTAAAGGAATAAGGCATACTAGCGGTCCTTCAAATATTCGTACAACCTATACATTGCAAATAATAGATTATGCATTATACATACAATATAATGCATTAGGCATATTCATTTGGTGCATTATTTAAACCAACTTTATTGAGTACAATATGTACATTTGAAACTTTCGTGATTTATTTTTAGGTCAAACACAAGCTATTCTTATACGTTTTTATTAATGGGTACGTACTATACCCTAACCCCTAGGATTATTAAACAATGCATTACAGAAACTAAACTACGCATTATACTATGCAATATGTACATTATGTATAGATGTTCATTCCATGGTTCAGCACAACAACCACCAAACTATAAAAAAGACAACCACCAAATTCGAGTTCCTCAACATCAATTCTATTAAACCCTTTATCCAAGACTTCCAACAACTGTGCCAATCCAATTTGGGGGCTAATATTACTAAATGTTGTTGCAGATCTCTTCAACTGAAGCACTCTAATAGATGAATCCCACGCTGTTGAAGAACTTCTCCATCAACTCGTATCTGATAAAAAGGAAAAATTATCACCAATGTATATCAAAAAATTATTGTAGAAAACACCAGGAAATAAAAATCGATTTCATTGAATAGATTAGCAGCGTGAAGAACTGGCATAAAATTCATAAATCACAAATCATCATAATAAAATGCAGATTTCATCTTCAACGAGCAAAAAAATGAAAATCACTCACTTTTCGGGAATAAATAGACGATTTTCTTCGATATTGCAAAAAAAAAGAATTTAGGACCTTAATGTGTTCAATGGAGAATAGACGCTGAAATTTTAGGGAGAGAAGACAGATTGCAGCTTGTAATCTTTGAGAATAACCGCTGAGATATGTGGAAGAGAAAATCAAGGAAGTTACCATAAAAAACACATTTGTGTATCCCTAGTTTACCCTTTTCGAATTTTTTAATACTTTAATTTAATATAATCTGGGATTAATTTGGGCGGTTAGATCCTTATAATGAATGGCCGAGATTAAGAAGGAGATTGGATTAATTATAGGAAAAGGATTTGAATACAATCCTATATATATATATATATATATATATATATATATATATATATATATATATATATATATATATATATATATATATAGGATTGTATTCAAATCCTTTTTTCATATTTTCTCCTATTTCCTTCTTGATCTCAGCCCCACGATTTTGTCATCCGACGGTTAGATTGATGCCACGTGTCATTTAATAATGCAGATTTTCAGTTAAATAATGCACACCGACTAATAATGCACCGTTATAGTGTAATAATGCAGATTTTCAGTTGAATAATGCACACCGACTAATAATGCACCATTATAGTGTAATAATGCAGATCATCTGGACCGTTGATGAATGAGATCTAACGGTCCAGATTAAGAAGGAACTTAAATCTAAGGAGATAAAAGGAGTTTAACACTACCCTATATATATATATATATATATATAGAGAGAGAGAGAGAGAGAGAGTTGTGATCATATGATAACCCCTAAATCTCGTAATAACCCTATAACCAAATCTGGACCGCACATATTTCTAATCTTGTGGCTAAGATTCAAAGTTAGATTTACTTCATAAAAAAAGGCGGAGAGGTAAATATGTCAATTTCCTCATTTAATTTCTGAATTTAGCCAAATATCACGTAAAATGATAAAATGATATATGTTAGGTGTATTGCATAGAATGATAGTTTTGCCGGATAGAATGATACTCTACTTCATAAAAAAAGGCGGAGGGGTAAATATGTCATTTCGCTCATTTAATTTCTGAATTTCACCAAATATCACGTAAAATGATAAAATGATAGGTTTATTGCATAGAATGATAGTTTTGCCGGATAGAATGATACACTGAGTTGATAAAATGATACTTTTGACTGACTGATAAAATGATAAAATGATAGGTCTATTGCATAGAATGATAGTTTTGCCGGATAGAATGATACTCTGAGTTGATAAAATGATAATCTGAATAATAAAATGATACTCTGAATTTCGCCAAATATCACGTAAAATGATAAAATGATAGGTTTATTGCATAGAATGATAGTTTTGCCGGATAGAATGATACTCTGAGTTGATAAAATGATACTCTGAATGATAAAATGATACTCTAAATTTCGCCAAATATCACGTAAAATGATAAAATGATAGGTTTATTGCATAGAATGATAGTTTTGCCGGATAGAATGATACTCTGAGTTGATAAAATGATACTCTGAATGATAAAATGATACTCTGAATTTCGCCAAATATCACGTAAAATGATAAAATGATAGGTTTATTGCATAGAATGATAGTTTTGCCGGATAGAATGATACTCTGAGTTGATAAAATGATACTTTTGACTGAGTGATAAAATGATAAAATGATATATGTTAGGTTTATTGCATAGAATGATAGGTTTGCCGGATAGAATGATACTTTCAGCCGATAGAATGATAGTTTTGCCGGATAGAATGATACTCTCAGCCGATAGAATGATAGTTTTGCCGGATAGAATGATACTTTCAGCCGATAGAATGATAGGTATTTTTTGTGTATAAAATGACATTTTTGTTTAATAAAATGATACTTTTACATGATAAAATGATAATCTAAAAGGATAAAATGACAGTAACCTTATAAAAATGATACTCTAAGTTGATAAAATGATACGTTTACTGCTTTGTAAGTTTGTATATTATGTATTGTGCCGATTATATTAGGTTTATTGCATAGAATGATAGTTTTACCGGATAGAATGATAATCTGAGTTGATAAAATGATACTCTGAATGATAAAATGATACTCTGAATTTCGCCAAATATCACGTAAAATGATAAAATGATAGGTTTATTGCATAGAATGATAGTTTTGCCGGATAGAATGATACTCTGAGTTGATAAAATGATACTTTTGACTGACTGATAAAATGATAAAATGATAGGTCTATTGCATAGAATGATAGTTTTGCCGGATAGAATGATACTCTGAGTTGATAAAATGATAATCTGAATGATAAAATGATACTCTGAATTTCGTCAAATATCACGTAAAATAATAAAATGATAAAATGATAGGTTTATTGCATAGAATGATAGTTTTGCCGGATAGAATGATACTCTGAGTTGATAAAATGATACTCTGAATGATAAAATGATACTCTGAATTTCGCCAAATATCACGTAAAATGATAAAATGATAGGTTTATTGCATAGAATGATAGTTTTGCCGGATAGAATGATACTCTGAGTTGATAAAATGATACTCTGAATGATAAAATTATACTCTGAATTTCGCCAAATATCACGTAAAATGATAAAATGATAGGTTTATTGCATAGAATGATAGTTTTGCCGGATAGAATGATACTCTGAGTTGATAAAATGATACTTTTGACTGAGTGATAAAATGATAAAATGATATATGTTAGGTTTATTGCATAGAATGATAGGTTTGCCGGATAGAATGATAGTTTTGCCGGATAGAATGATACTTTCAGCCGATAGAATGATAATTTTGCCGGATAGAATGATACTTTCAGCCGATAGAATGATAGGTATTTTTTGTGTATAAAATGACATTTTTGTTTAATAAAATGATACTTTTACATGATAAAATGATAATCTAAGCGGATAAAATGACAGTAACCTTATAAAAATGATACTCTAAGTTGATAAAATGATACGTTTACTGCTTTGTAAGTTTGTATATTATGTATTGTGCCGATTATATTAGGTTTATTGCATAGAATGATAGTTTTGCCGGATAGAATGATACTCTGAGTTGATAAAATGATACTTTTGACTGACTGATAAAATGATAAAATGATATATGTTAGGTTTATTGCATAGAATGATAGGTTTGCCTAATAGAATGATACTCTGAGTTGATAAAATGATAATCTGAATGATAAAATGATACTCTGAATTTCGCCAAATATCACGTAAAATAATAAAATGATAAAATGATAGGTTTATTGCATAGAATGATAGTTTTACCGGATAGAATGATACTCTGAGTTGAAAAAATGATTCTCTGAATGATAAAATGATACTCTGAATTTCGCCAAATATCACGTAAAATGATAAAATGATAAAATGATAGGTTTATTGCATAGAATGATAGTTTTGCCAAATAGAATGATACTCTGAGTTGATAAAATGATACTTTTGACTGACTGATAAAATGATAAAATGATAGGTCTATTGCATAGAATGATAGTTTTGCCGGATAGAATGATACTCTGAGTTGATAAAATGATAATCTGAATGATAAAATGATACTCTGAATTTCGCCAAATATCACGTAAAATAATAAAATGATAAAATGATAGGTTTATTGCATAGAATGATAGTTTTGCCGGATAGAATGATACTCTGAGTTGATAAAATGATACTCTGAATGATAAAATGATACTCTGAATTTCGCCAAATATCACGTAAAATGATAAAATGATAGGTTTATTGCATAGAATGATAGTTTTGCCGGATAGAATGATACTCTGAGTTGATAAAATGATACTCTGAATGATAAAATTATACTCTGAATTTCGCCAAATATCACGTAAAATGATAAAATGATAGGTTTATTGCATAGAATGATAGTTTTGCCGGATAGAATGATACTCTGAGTTTATAAAATGATACTTTTGACTGAGTGATAAAATGATAAAATGATATATGTTAGGTTTATTGCATAGAATGATAGGTTTGCCGGATAGAATGATACTCTGAGTTGATAAAATGATACTTTTGACTGAGTGATAAAATGATAAAATGATATATGTTAGGTTTATTGCATAGAATGATAGGTTTGCCGGATAGAATGATAGTTTTGCCGGATAGAATGATACTTTCAGCCGATAGAATGATAATTTTGCCGGATAGAATGATACTTTCAGCCGATAGAATGATAGGTGTTTTTTGTGTATAAAATGACATTTTTGTTTAATAAAATGATACTTTTACATGATAAAATGATAATCTAAGCGGATAAAATGACAGTAACCTTATAAAAATGATACCCTAAGTTGATAAAATGATACGTTTACTGCTTTGTAAGTTTGTATATTATGTATTGTGCCGATTATATTAGGTTTATTGCATAGAATGATAGTTTTGCCGGATAGAATGATACTCCGAGTTGATAAAATGATACTTTTGACTGACTGATAAAATGATAAAATGATATATGTTAGGTTTATTGCATAGAATGATAGGTTTGCCTGATAGAATTATACTCTGAGTTGATAAAATTATACTTTTGGCTTATAATGACAGTTTCGTCATTTTTTAGGTCGAAGTATCATTTTATCGGCTGCGAAATTAAATGCGCGAAATGACAGTTTTACCCCTCCGCCTTTTTTTATGAAGTAAATCTAAGTTTGAATCTCAACCGCGTGATTTTAAAAATGTGCGGTCCAGATTTAGTTATAGGGTTATTACGATATTTAGGGGTTATCAATATAACGCACCCCTATATATATATATATATATATATATATAAATGAGGGTACTCTTATATTGCTTATAGTATCATAATCCAAAACTAAGAACGAATCTACACCATTAGATGTTTTAGATGAGTGAATGAGGTTAAACCTCACGAATTTTAATAAATAATCCCTTAATATATGTTTAAATTTTTAATTGTATAAATATTAGTGAGGATCACAATTTTAGGAGAATTTCTATATTTACTTGAATTTCCATATGCAAGTGATCCTTTGTGGATCCATTTGTCAAAATATTAGTGGTTGAGCATGCCAACTCATCTTGACATGTGGTATGTCCGGTCTAGGGATTATTTTCTCGTAGTACTTGATATCTCAAATCTTGATTTCGTTATATGATATCTCAGTTACATATTAACTGAATTTCATTTAATATTTAACTTTTATTGTGTGGATCCATTACAGTAATTTGTCCAATATACTGAATGATAATGTCCATCATATTTTAATTTTTAGACATGATATTTTTATGAAAATTACAATGTTCATCTTCCAATTGGAGGATTACTTTGATTCTATACTATTTTTCTCGTATATTAACCATACGTCCACTATTAATCACATATATAGATACAGTATATTTCAATTTCATTATGCAATAGAATATTTTTATTATATTCTGAAGTTATATTTTAATGCTTAATTGGTAGTGTTAGTATATTGTAGAATCCACATTATTAATTATTATTTAATTATTTTAAACTTTTCATATTTGAAAATTGTCTAATTTTGATGGAAGGTCCAAAATGATAAAACTAGTTTATTTTTTTGTTGACAGAGGGAGTATATTTTTCAAAGATTTATAATGTGAGTTTTTCAAGTAGGGGTGTGCATTCGGGTTTCGGTTCGGTTTTTTGCCAAAACCGAACCCAAACCGAAAAACAGAGTTTAGTTCAAAATCTAAACCGAACCGAACCTGAAAAATCGAAACCGAAAAACCGAAAACCGAACTTAAAAAACCGAAAAACCCGAACAAAACCGAAAAACCCGAAAAAAAAACCGAAAAACCTGAAAAAAAATAAATATAATATAAATATATATTTATATATGTGTATTTTATTTTATTTTATATATACTAATAGAATATTTATATATAATATAAAATTAATAATACATATAATATATATTATATAGTAGAATATATTAAAAGAATATATATATATATAATATAATATATAAATTAATAGAATATATATATAGATAATTCGGTTTTTCGGTTTTTTTCTTCGCCCAAACCGAACCGAACCGAAAAGCCGAAATTTTTTTATTTTTAAAACCGAACTGAACCGAAAAACCGAAAAAACCAAACCGAATTTCAAAATTTCGGTTTGATTCGGTTCGGATATTCGGTTTCCGGTTATTTTGCTCATCCCTATTTTCAAGTTTAATGACCTAAAAGATGCAAACAGAGAGTACTTCCTTTATCCTAGAATCAGAGCTCCATTTCTTAATGGTGGATGGACTAAGTCAACCTAGCCTCATATTGGTGGACAGAGGGAGTAAATCTTATTAATAAAAGTTAATGTGAGTGAATCATACAATAAATTGAATTGTACTAAATCATTGTGTATGAAAATAGTAAATATGAGATTGTTTCACGCCAACCAAACGGTAGAAGCAATAATGATTTGGTTTGGTCAATCTTATTAGTAAAAGTTAGAAGCAATAATGATTTGGTTATGGTCTATCATTGATTCAAGCAAAAATAGTGAACAAGAGATAATGGCATATTTTAGCAATAAATGTATGATACATCACTATAAAACAGTAAATGATGAAGGAGAGTTATTAACTATAAATTTATTTTTCTGTGAATAATTTTTTTTGCCATTAAGCTCCTACCATAATTTGTTTATGCATCCGCCATGTGTGAATGTGTTAGTTTTAATCTAAATTTACTTCTGGTTCAGTTATACACATTGCATGTATGCAATTATGTACCAGTACAATTCAACTTAGTCTTAATAGCTTTAATAAAGTTTTATATAGATATAATATCTGTATATCATTTATATTAATGTAATATAAATAACTGGTATCCAAAAATCGAAAGACAACAAAATCTCAATTACAATTCAACTACTTTCTATTGAGCTTGCAGTTTTACTTGTTACTCCTACTTATTTCATACCATTAATTTTCTAATATTCATTAAGTATTAATTAGACTTTCTTATAATTTGACTATATTTACAGAACAACAAAAACTCGATTTTTGTTACGGCGTCATATGGCAATACGATAAGGATATATTTTAATCAAGACCATTTCAAAAAATATTTAATATTTATAACTCGATCCATAATCATTTTTAACTTTTTTTTTAAATCAAAATCGCCCACATTAGGCAGACCTCCAACCCGTAAATAATATCAAAATAAAATGTTCTAACTACATGATCTTCGCCCAAAAGTGACTAGGATCTAAACAAGAACATGAAGAAGCCAAATAGAGGTCCCACAAGTCGGGATCCTCTGTGCAATCAAGTGGAAAAAAGCTGACTAAATACCTACGAGTGAGAAACGAAAAATTATCAAAACCAACCACCAAAGAAGCTGGGTCAACCCATATCTCTACGTCGGAAACGGAAGTTAGGATATCCCAGCTGGTCCATCCTAACCAGCGCCTGCAGATACCGAGGCGCAAAGATTGGATCATAATAAATAAGGTCAGGGGGGTTCACCCTACCTGCAAGAAAGTCACCAGCTCGGTTCCCTTCTCTGTAGATGTGTGAGAACCGAACATGCCGCTGAGCAGTCATACTCCGGATCAAAGCCATGTGATGTCTGAAATCCGCAGCGCCAAGCTGTCCAGATGACAACAAGGTAACCAGAGCCGCTGAGTCAAGCTCAATCCAGATGTGTGTGGAAAGCTCCATAGCCATCTCGAACCCCCGAATCAGAGCCAACAGCTCAGCATTAAAGCTCGATGATGCGGCTATTGCAGCACAGAAGGCATATTGACAAATATTCTTAGCAACATCAAAGTAGTTTATATCAATCAATAACTTCAACATCATCATAGTCCATATGTGCTACCACATTTACCTCCCTATCAATAATACACATGCTAAATTTATTTCTAGATTATTCTACACACTATATATTTGTTTAAGATAAAATATCTCTATCCTAACTCTTCATAATTCTCGGCACTTCTAGATTTTAGGGAACTCAAAAAAAATCTGTGTCTCTCCCTCTTTCTTTCCTTTTTTATATTCTTTTTTTTCCTTGGAATAAATGTCATTATATCATAGTTGCATTAATTTCTATGTTTATTAACATAAAGGAGTTTGACCAATTAAATGCTTGGTCCAATTCTCTTATTTTTCCATATACACGACAATTTCATTTATCTTGGAATACATGTATTATATTAAATTCTTGTCAAATTTATCAAAATTGTTCTATAATTATTCTTTTATTATAATAATAATTTATTCCTTCTAATACTATTCTGAGGGCGTTACAATTATGATTTGGATGTTCTGTAAAATTTGCACACTGCCCTTTTTCTATGATAGATTCATTTTTAAAAAGGTATATTGAAGATAAGAAGTTAAAAAAACTTAATATCTGCGCGAGGAAGAAGAACCAATGTGAATATGGAGAAGAACAAAAATGAGGCATAAAACATTTAGTTTAGGATTACTTAATTATAGTTTTTAGTTGCTAACTAGTAATTAATAATCTCGTAAACATTTTTGTGCATACAACATTATGCCTAAACATTGGACCTGTCAATTTCATAAGTAAACGAAAGGTTAGTAATTTCATAAATTACTTTGGGCCTATATTTTTAAAGCCCAAGATAATAAATTAAAGTACAATACGTAAATAAATAATAGAGGGAACATCCTTTTTTATCCATGAAATTTGTCAAACTATTATTTTAAATTTGTGAACTTTGAAAATATCATTTGAGGTCAGTCAAGTATGAGTTAATATCAATCGAAGTTTTTTTTTACTATTTTCAGATTTTTCTGACGAAAATACCCCCAATACCTTGAAGGGTACTTTATATTAATAAACTTATCACATACTCATATTTTTATATATATCTTTACTATAAAGATATTTATTAATATTCAAGTATCGTCTATTGACTGTGACATTAATTTTTACAAGTATCCATACCTCAAAAATATTTTCAAATTCTTTAATTATAAAAAATTGAAGAATGAACTTTTCTTGCACATCACAAAATTAAGTGATAATATTGAAGGTCAAATTACATTTAGAAAATTCGCCAAAAATATATAGTAACGATATTTATAAAAAAAATATGCGTATGTAATAAGTTTATTAAAAATATGTATCCTTGGCTCATGCTATTTTTGCAATCAAAATGTCACCCACAAGTGTATGGGGTATGTAGCACGAGGCAAGTTAAAATTATCTATCCACAAAGACTAAAAGCCGGTTTGAGTACTACGATGCAACTTTGAACACTATCTAGACTAATAAAAGGGGGTTTTTAGTTTTCTTAAACTAAGAACAAAGAGTAAACAATCTAGTAAAGATAATTAACTAAGTAAAGCAAGTAAAAGATGATTTTTCACACAAATTGGGAAAGGATAGGGAAATGGATCCGTTAGAACGGATCAAGGATGTCATCTAAGGGTCATGCTCATCTATTGGGCCTCAATTGTGGTTAGGAAAGTTGGGAAGGTTGGTTAGACCCCCTCTCGGGTGCATCTAACACGTGGATCAATCTATAGAGTAGGAGTCTCATCCATACAATTCGAGATTGACTCCCTAAAGCAACGGACCCAAGCACTCTCTTTAGCTCATGCATCTCTCGATCACATATAATGCACGGAGTTGTTGATTACACATCTATGCTAATCATGCATTTCTCAATGACAACAATTAGGCAAAAAGGATGTATCAATTGGTAGCTAAGCAACTAGATAGTAAAAAACTCAAGAATCAACAAAATCAACAAAATGAGATAGATAAGCATTAAACCATAGATTCAATCCATACAATCCATTCAAACTTCACCAAATCCCTAAAGGAAATCTAGCTATTCATAGTCAAACACAAAACAAAAGCAAATACAAGTGAAACAAAGGAAAACATGATGAAATGGAAACTAGAACTCCCTATAGGTGAAATCTAGCTATCCAAGCCCCCTAGCTCAACTGGTTGAGGAGGGTGGCAAGGATACCGCACCATCCAGGAGGTCTTGAGTTCGAATCCTGGATGGTGCAACTTGGGATTAATTTCCCCTGTGGGCCTTTACAAGGCTTGTTGCCTTGGGGCTTGGCAAGCTTTCGAGCCTGGACGCGCTTGAGGGTGGCGAGAGTTTACGGTCCCGGACCCGGCTGACCCGGACCCGTCGAACGGGGGGCTAGAGAACGAGCCTGAACAAGGCTTGGACACAGGCTGGTGCTCGGCTCGGGGGGGCTTGTCTTCAAGCCATGAGGAGCTGTGTGGGCCTTTACAAGGCTTGTTGCCTTGGGGCTTGGCAAGCTTTCGAGCCTGGACGCGCTTGAGGGTAGCGAGAGTTTACGGTCCCGGACCCGGCTGACCCGGACCGGTCGAACGGGGGGCTAGAGATCGAGCCTGAACAAGGCTTGGACACTGGCTGGTGCTCAGCTCGGGGGGGGAGGGGCTTGTCTTCAAGCCATGAGGAGCTGTGAATGGGTTTGGTCGCTTGCCGAATGTATCTCGAACTCCGACGTGTGTGTAAAAAAAAAAATTTTGATGTTGGGGAGAGTCTTCTTCTTCAATCTCTTGAAGATGGAAGCCTCATTGCCTTCAATCCTCTTGAATCTCTCGATTTCTCTCTTGATTTTGCAGTGTGGGAGGTTAGGGTTCGAAAATGAGTGAGAACCCTTTTATATCCGGAGTGAGAAATGGGCAAAAGTGGGCATCAGTAGGTATCGCCTGGCCGGGCGATTTGTAAGTGGGAAAATGCCCGGCCGGGCGTTCTGAGACAATCGCGATGTAGTCTTCAAACGCCCAACCAGGTGTTTCGTCGGATGGAAAACGCCCGGCCGGGCGAACTCTTTGGAATCAGCTCGCTAGCTCCGTTTTGCCCGTTTTAAACCTGTTTTTGCATCAAAACTCCGACAAACTCGTTAACTCTAAAAATATAAAATAAGTGGATGAAACCTAGACTTTATACCTCAAAAGATTCAACATGTGTTAATCACCCATCTAAACATCCTAAACTATGAGTATATCAATCCTTCAAGGTACTGAGGGTATTTTCGTCCGATAAACTTGAAAATAGTAAAAAAAAAAGTACTTCGATTAATATTAACTCATAATTGACGGACCTTAAATAATATTTTCAAAGTTCACGAACCTAAAATATAATTTACCAAAATTTGTGGAAAAAAAATGTTCCCTCTGAATAATATTCTTGGGCATCAGGTATACAAAAGTAATAGATCATAATCAATGTATATTCTCTTGGGCTATAATAAAAGATATTAAAGCAAGCACAATCAGGAATTTACGTTAAAGAAATTAAAATACATTTGAGGCCATCCTTCATAAATAAATTAAAAGATTTAATGGAAAATATAATAAAGTCTAAATAAATGAATTATAATCCTTGTTTACAACAACCAAAATGATTTAAATTGAATTTACAATCATTTAAGCCTAATACAAATAAAACAAATTACAAAAATATTAGGCCTAAGAAACTACTCCCTCCGTCCACAATTAATTGAACTCTTTTGACTTAGCACGAGTTTAAAGAAATATAGTGAAAAGTGAGTTGAAAAAGTCTGTGGAACGTGTACCTTACTTTAAATATTAGTTTTGTAATAAAATATGAGTATGATAAGTTAGTGTAACGTGGGTTCATTATCAAAAGTAGTAAAAAAATAAGAGTGGCAGGTAATGTGGATGGATGAAAAAAGGAAATTGATGTCAATTAATCATCTAAGATGGATGGAGTAAAAGTTAATTTTAATCTTTCTTGAGCCCAATTTCCACTCCCTGCAGCTACAGCCGTTATTAAATCAAATTAATTGCAATTAAATGATACCCCTACTTAAAATTCCACTTGTTTTTTCTAAATTTTTGTGACAAAAATATCCTTGAACTTAAAATGGTGTGTTGTTGATAAGGCTCAATCATAATACCTTCTTTTATCCAATATAAAACATGAAAACGTGCAGGCAATTAAGATTCAATTATAGTTACCAGTAATTATCACAAAACCATGTGAAGTGAAGAGATTACTACTGTCTACTACATCTCTCTTTCAATGGAAATTTTTGGCATTACACCTCATTTCACAAGCATTCTTCACTTATGCCAAAGACACATGAATATGCAATATCAAAGTTCCCAAACTTAGCTATTTTCTCTGAGAATATACACAAAATGATTACAATGTGAAGCACAAATCCATTACACAAAATCAAAAACACAAGATGGCTCCAAACTACTATTACATAATCACATTTTCTCTAATACATACAAAGGAGATTGCCCTGCCCTCTCCGATCACTCGTGGGCGTTAGCTCGAGCGATGGAGTCGAGCCCCTCGGTCCTGCTCCTCACAATCCTTCGAAACGCCTCCCTCACGAGGCGCTCCAACGGGTCCAAACCTTCCTTGATCGCCCCGTATATTTTCCCGATCTCGTCCACCCTCTGCTTCACCTGATTCTCCCTCTCCTCATTCAACGGGAATCCAACGCTGTCCGTTAGCTCATTCATAAGCCTCACGCATTTCTCGATCTCGCGAATCTCCTTCATCAGCCCACACGTGTTCCTCCGGTCCCTCCTCTTCGACTCCTCCGTGATCCGCTCGTAGAGGGAGGCGATGGGGGCCGCCCACGCGAACTGCCTGGTCAAGAATTGCGCGGGCAGGCCCCGGTCCTGGCAGGGTATGGCCGCCACGAGCGCCCACATCGTGAAGAGGAGGACGTAGCTCATGGTGTAGACGGCGATATTGAGGCCGTTGGTGGCGGAGGTCTCGTTAGCTCGGGGCGGGGCGAGGTTGCTGCTGATCGCCTGCAGCTGCCTGGCCGCCGACCAGGTCCGGGAGACGCTCCAGGAGAGGGACCGGAAGCTAGCCATGGAGCGGGGCTGGTTGCTCTGGCGGCCGAAGGAGCGATTGCGGTGGGAGGAAACGGCGGTGGTGGAGTCTCTGTTGTCGTCGAGCATTGCGATGGTGAGATCGATTAAGGCCTTCTTAGCGCGGCGGAATTGGCCCTCGCCGATGCTGCGCTGGTTGTCGAGGGCGGAGAGGACGATCTCGAGCTGCTTCTGCCAGTGGCGGATCTGATCGATGCCGTCGCGGATGGCGTTGCAGACGTCGAGGGCTTTGACGCTGCGCTCGAAGAAATCGGCAATTTGCTTGTCGATTGGGGGTTTGGAGAGGCTGCTGCGGTGGTTGAACACGATGACTCTGAATTCTTCCTGGACGGAGAGGAATGCGTCGAGGAGCTTGCGGATCCATGGAATTGAGAGGAGCTCGTCGGAAGGCGCCGCAGCCACGTCGTGGAAGAGATCCGCCACGGTGCGCTGGAAGGCTTCCAGGTCGGAGTCGTGGCCGCCGTTGGATTCCTCCATCGAGTGGACCTGATCGCGGCGGCGGCTCAGGATGGAGAAACTGAAGGGGGATTGGGATGGGGATGACGATGATTCCTGGTAATCTGTTGATGGCATTTCTCGATTTCAAACAGATGTTAGGTTATTGAATTTCAAAATTGGGGGAAAATAAATATCTATCGAAATTCGAAATTGGGGGAAAATGAATAACTGCAAACAGTGACGAGCTATAGCATCAGGAACACGATTCTACCGCATAGAAAACAGAAAATTGCAGAAATTTATGAATCCAAATCCAAATTAGCCAGAAAAAAAAGGCAATATCAACAACGCAAATACGAAAATCGTCAAAAAAAAAGGAAGAAAGAACAGCTCGGATTAGACGAAAAAACTGCTTTTTCAAATAAGAAAACTCAGATTTAAATTTTTAATCCATAATAGCAGAGAAGCAGAGTAGAATTGAACTGATATCATTCCTGAGAGGGAGATTGGGGCGATTTGGATGGGGGAGAATATTCAGACATTCAAAAGTCTGTTTAAATAGTGGGTGAAGAAGTGATTATAAGAACATACTGTTGAGTGATTAGTGTTAATTAAATAGTGGGTGAAGAAGTGATTATTATAAATTCAAATAATATTGTAAACTGAAGTGGGCTGTGATTGGGCGGAACGAATGTTTTTTCCACGCTACAAAATGACGCGCCTTATCTTTGTTTGCTTTCTTTGCATATTCGTCCTTGGATTATTGATATTTCCACAACTGATTCATTCGGAAATGAAAATAATTTATTGCCGACAAATAATTGCTAATAATAAAATAAATGTAAATAAATACCTCCCGTATCCACAATTTAAACACTCTCTCCATTTCAAATAGATGTCATACTTAATAATGACACGGAATTTTATGAGTCATTGTTTTGTATGTTAAGTGAAAAAAAATAATACTCATATTTATAATAGTGTAAGGAATAATTTTTTAAAAAGAGAAAATGTGTCAGTTTTTGTGAGATAAACTATAAAGGAAAGTGAACATTTATTATGAGATTGAGAGAGTACTACTACTTTGACAACTTTTGTGCGTGTTTTGACTAATAGAAAGAAAGTGAGTGGAAAAGTCCGTGAAATGTGATCTTAGTAATATTTTTGTTTTATAATGTGTGCGACTGAAAAATACTCCCCTTGTCCGCGAATAGGAGTCTTGTTTTTTCATTTTGGGCCGTCCGCAAATAGGAATCCTGATTCATAATTACTATAAATGATAAAAAGACTCTACATCCCACCAACTCATTCCACTCACATATCATTTAAAACTAATATATACAAGTGAAGCTCATATTTCACTAACTTTCCTCCGCCCATTTTTCTTAATATTTGTTAAAACTCGTGCAAAAAATGAATGAAACTCTTATTCGCTGACTGAGGGAATAATGGTTTAAAATGACAATAATTGAAACCCCAAATGGATGTGATTGGGCGGAACCAATATTTTCTTCCACGGCAAAAATGACACGGCTTATTTTTATTTGCCTTTTTCACACTTTGGTCCTTGGATTATAGATATTTCCACAAATAGTGCTTAGAAGATCAACCCATATGATTATTTGAGTAATAGAATTATATTCATTTACTAAAAGTTACTAATTTTTTTAAAATATGCATGCAGCTGCAAAAGGCAATGGATTGACAATATGAGAAAAGCATGAGCGGTGGGCCCGCGGAATCCTAGAGCTTCGAGTAATTAATTTTATAAGATTAATAATAGTAAGTGTTACTTAAGACTTAAGACTTAAGAGTGATGAATTTGAGTTCCTAACTGAAATTTAAATTTATATTGTGGATAGAGGTGTAGCCAAATATTCAATTTTAAAGAAGAAAAAATATCCTATTTTCGTCTCTTGAAAGTAAAAACAATTTCTATTTTAAGCTATCTCTTAAAAATAAAAATTTCTAAATCATTTATTTTAGAAAGTGAATCCTACGATCCACTAACTCTATTTCCACTATTTTTTTCTCTTCATCTTTCTTGCTTTACTCATTTGTCTCTCCCCCTCTTTTACTTTACCAATACTTCTATCTTATTTTATCACTTGTGTATTAAAATCCGTACCGTTTCAAAAATTTCTATTTTTTAAAGACGGATATAGTATACTATAGTAAAAATGAACTTTGTACGTTTAAGACGGTCATATAGAAAGAAATTAAAAAATTTTAAAAAATAAAGAACGAAATAATAAATGAACATTTGCCCTTTAGCTCTTCAAGAGGGTCCGCTCTTGATTGCGGACAACCTATTGGACTAACGATTGCAACATCTAAGAAAAGTCGTCTAATTTTTCGGATTGGCAAATGACACGTGAACCGAAAAGATTCACGCTATGATTTATGTTGGGTAAGATTACCAACAAAGGTTCAATGATTATTATTCTCAATAAAGTACTCTTAAATATTATTACGCCTGAACACGGATTTTAAGAAATATAATAAAAATTAAGTTGAAAAAGTTAGTGGATAGTAGATCCTATTTTTATATATTAGTTTTATGATAAAATATGAGTTAGAATGAGTTAGTGAAATATAAGATCTACTACAAAAAATAAAAAGTGAATGTGACAAATTTTGTGGGACGGACGGAAATGAAAAAATATGACAAAATATAAGGGACGGATGGAGTATATTTTACTAGATGTTCGACATTAGTTATGCACTATTTTAAATTGTCAATAGATGAAGTTTTTTTTTGCAAACCAAGTATCATTTGGTTAGTAGTGGATATTCCCCACGTCGTCCACCTACTTAGCAAAATTTATTTATATTGTATTCATAGTTGGTCCTAATAATAATCTTAGTAGACAAAGATAGAGACAAATATATTTTGTATTTGACTATAAGAATATGATCAGTAGTTAATGCTAATAATATCTGAAATGTTTCACATATAATAACAATGACTAAAGTCTCAAAATGGTCCCTAACATTTGGTGTTTTTTTATTTTGGTCCAAAACATTATCTTTTGAATTATTCGGTCTCTCACATTTGAAATCAGACCACATTTAGTCCTAAATTGACGGAATGGTTAAAATTTGACGGAATGTGACAGTCAACGCTATTTTAATCAATTTTGACCAGATTAATATTTGTAAAAATTCGATTTTTTTTTTCATTTTGAAATAAATGCAAATTTTATATTGGCAATCCAGGTTAGGTCCGGTTGTGACATTGAAGATGGCAGCATATCGTTGGAAGTATCCAATCCGGTCCAAGACGGAGGCACTGGTCGGGACCCCACACTCGATCCATCCGTTGATGATGTTGGTCACTAGCCCAAAACCGGCTGTGCGGTTGGCCGCCAGATCCAGCTCAGAGGGGACGTAGCGTCCGACCATGACGTTGTGGCACGAGGGCTTCGGCTTCTGCTCCGTCATCCAAAACCAGAGGGCAGTTTTCCAGGAGATCACTGAGTTGTTGGAGACTATCTCTGGGAATCCCAAGGCTCTTCCGGCAGGTCCATAGTTGTAGTTCCACGATAGCTGGATCGGGCCTCGTCCTTGGTAAGACTTGCCGGGAGCGCAAGGCCACTGGGTGTTGGCCGGGTCGCAGTAAATGAACTGTGAAGACACCTCCTCTGATAAGTCGTATTCTAGGCCTAGGTTACAGGTCAGTATGATGTGCATAATTGAATTATATCTGCAAAATTAGTTGCTTAAGCGTGCAGGGTAAGCGTTCTAGCCAGTAGGCAGAGTTTCAGATACTTCAAGTAAAAAGGGCGTCAGGACGATCACGTACTGACCAGTATACATGCAAAAATGGCTCGAGATGGAGATGGAGGATAGCTGGGACTGATCAATCACAATTAAGGGCAAAGAAGTCATCTCACCGCAAGGTCTTACCCTAAAAATCAAGGGTAAGCCTCCCTATAAAAGGAAGCCACTTGGAGAGAGAAGAGATTCATCATCATCACTCTTAGGTAGAATTCTCTCGGAGTTCAGTCCTTCAGCCCAGTCCTGAATCTCGTTCCTCGCCACTGCCATGGTCACTTGAAGAATCTAGATGTTCCTGGAGTTCCAAATCGTCCGTTCTAGCCAGCAAGACCGTAGTTAGAGATTCCATTGCCCGGAGTGGCAAAACACTTTTATTCGCTTTCGTAGTTTAATTTACTTGCTTTCTTTACGTTGGATCTTTGTTGCTTTTAGATATTTCCTGCTTTTGAAGTACTTGTTGAAGATTCGAACGTGTTTATGCTATGAAGTTGATTTCCGTTCGTTATTTGTGTTGATTTCTTTTCCTTCCTATTCCGCCTAGTTAGCTTAGATCTAGTGTTTCTGGTTGTTTTCAGCGTGAAATTATTGGTCCTTGTTTCCGTCACAATTCCTTTAGTTAAACGTGGAACTGTTTGATCGTGAGTGAATCGCTGCATGTGAAGTCTAGTTTGAGTTCGTTTCGTTTTCCTGTTGACCAGTATGCGGAGTTGCAGTTTCTGTGTTTTGATTTCAGATTTGGTGTTCTTATTTGTGGATCTGTGTTCGCGAGTTAATAATCTGTGTTTCCGTGTTGAATCTGGAATTATTATCTGAATGTTGGATATGTTTGTTAAAGAAGATGATGTCCATGTCAATAGTTGGGGACCACTTTTGCTTTTTAGATGTTTTTGCCTTTTGTCCTTCACCTTTAGTTTGTACCCTACAGATCTGTCAGCCTAGTCACCATAACCACCACTACCCTCTGAATATTCTGTCTAGTCCAAAATAGAAACCCGTACCTTCTAAATATTTTCTGTTACAAAAATGTCTCCCCCTTTCCACGTACACAGCTGCACCTCTACACTTCTTTCCCCATTCTAGTCGGTAGGAGATTACCTTTAAGTTCTTGCCTAGGTAGAGACTCAACCCGAGCGAGGTAGCTAACCAAACCATCCAGAATATCACCACAATAGTTTTAACGCACCATCTCTGTGGGATTCGACCCTTACCACCACTATACTGATCAGTAGGAGTGGGTTGAGGAATCTTTGAAACCAGGGTCTAGGCTTAGTTAGACTATGTTTATCGGGTGGGGTTGGTCGACCTCCACCTCACCCCACATTAAAAAAAAAAATTAAATTGAAATCAATCTCCCTCCCAGATGCCAACCGCGGTCGCCCAACACCCAAACACCAACCGCCTGGTCTCAATTCCATCATCCAATGAGATTGTGCCAAATGGCACAATCTCATTGGTTGATATATATATTTTTTTAAATTAATATATCTTTAATATAAAATATTATAAAATTATAAAAAATATATCAAAATTCATAATTTTTCTTCCTCTATAAATAGAGACCACATTTGGTATAGTTTTGCATAAAAAAAATATCATCTTTTCTCCTCCTATAATCCTTCTTGTTTGATAAAATTTCATATTTTTTAGTTTACTTTGTTGCTAACTATGGAGGATGATGAGAATAATATATTCTCCAATTCCCCAAATTTCTATCCGTCCCAAAACTACAACCCTTCCCAAAATTTTAATCATTCTCAAGATTATATTCCTAGTTTTGATGATTTTCCAAATTCTGATCAATTCCAAAGTTCATTTCAAAACCAACATTCAAGCCAAAACATATCACCAACCAACTTGAGTGCTTCAAACACTCCACATGATTGGAGTGAGCAAGAAGATATGGCATTAATGTCTGCTTGGTGTTTCGTGAGTAGGGATGCAGTTGTTGGCACCAACCAAACTAATGCCCATCTATGGCAAAATGTTCTTGATCAATATGAGGAAACAAGAAAAGAAAATCCGGGAATGGGCCAACAAAGAAGTTCGGAGTCATTGAGACAACGCTACAAACGACTCAACACAAATGTCACAAAGTGGGTTGGTGCATACAAAAAAGCACATGATCGAGCTACGAGTGGCCAGTCTAATGATGACATTGAGAAAACCGCTCAACAAACTGTATTGTTTTTATAATTTTTAGTTTGTCATTTATTACGTTTTTCTATAAATTTACAATAATAAGTATTTCATATATTAATAATATTATTAAAAAATAATATAAAAATAAATATATATAGTGTGGTTGGGTGGTCATTGATAAACCATGAAAATGTGGGTGGTTGGGTTGGATGGATATTGATGATGTGGAAGATGATGTGGAAGAGATAGAAATGAATTAAATATTGAAAAGGTGGCTGGTTGGGTTGAGTTAGTTGGTTGCTGATAAACTTAGTCTTAGGATCTCTATCCTGACCAGTAGGATAAATCCTTGCTTGAACGACACCTACGCATCCTGAGACCTTTCATCCTCCTTGAAGCAGAGCCCCCAAGAGTAGGGGCCTTCGGGGGCAGTGGCTCACCCGCCGGTGGTCTCGTGGGAGATCTGAGCTAGAAATACGGCCACCTCGCGCCTCCGCATGGAGAGGCTGCCTGTGCGGCCGAATCTTGGGAAGCATCTAGTGGCTTGAATGAGTCGTAGGTGTAGAAATCTTTGGCCGGGCAGGCACCGTCGTCTTTGTGCAGGAATATGGAATTGAAGAGCTGTCGGCTCACCACCGGCGACCCCAAGGCGAAGCTGAATACCAACCACCCCAAATTTGCATTTATTAGAAAAAGAAAAAAAATCGAATTTTTATAAATATTAATCTGGTCAAAATTGATTAAAATAGCGTTGACTGTTATATTCCGTCAAATTTTAACCATTCCGTCAATTTAGGACTAAATGTGGTCCGATTTCAAATGTGAGGGACCGAATAATTCAAAAGATAATGTTTTGAACCAAAATAAAAAAAACACCAAATGTTAGGGACCATTTTGGGACTTTAGTCTAATACAATATATTTTAATACGAAAAAGCTTTCTCATTAAATTAAAGAAAAAAACAAATCCAACGTCATTACACATATCACTATCCTAATCCTAATACTCCATAAACAATGGCTAAACAGTTGGAACATATATAAGACAATAATAAAAATATTCTGCATTGTCACTACACTACACATAAGCACGATTAATGTTTATCATATTAATATTTTGCATTTCATATCATCATGACTCGACAACATAGTTGACAAAACGAAAAGATCCCAACGAATCATTTAATTAGAGTCATTAGACCGCATGATCTACAAAAAAATACGACTATATTATAGAATGTATAAAATTATTTGATTTGGGAGAACAACTATTATCTAAAAAGATTTAACTAGATGTGGTGATTAAAAAAATTAAATGTTCATTTGAAAACAAAAACAATATTCGAAATGCATTTATCGGTGTCAGATACTCCATCCGTTCCACAAGAATATGCATTCTTTCCCCTTTAGTACGTCCCACAAAAATATGCATTTTCTAATTTTGAAAATTTTTCTCTCTCTAATGAGTGAGACTCATTCTCCCCTAACAATGCTTAAATTACTTTTTCTCTTTATCTCTATCTTATTTTACTAATTTTGCATTAACACTTATGCCGAACTCAAAGTGCATATTTCTTTCCGGACGCGAGGGAGATATCTGATTTGTTTGAAAAATCGACAACTTTATTAGATTTGTTAATTGGAATTAGGTTTTCCTGATTTTTCATTTTTTTAAAAACTCTTTGTACAACTAATATAATAGGCCATTATTGTTAATGTGTTATATACTATGTATATTCACTGAAATTCGATGTTTTCGTTCTGTTCAGTTGAGAAAACACTAAATTATTTAAAGGTCGAATTTTTATTTTATTTTTGTCAAAACATTAATTGAAAAACGTTCTAATTGGAATTATTGAGAGAGGTGCATACGTGGAGCAAGGATGAGGTGGATTTTAGTTGGAGCATAACGTGTGGGCTTATTCCCACTGGCACTGACGAAGTCCTACTAAAAAACAAACACTCTAATTAATTACTAATTCTATTCTTGAAAATCACTAATTATTTCACGTTACAACCCCTTTTAAAAATAAAAAATATTTTTACTGTCCTTTTAGAGACACGAACTTGGTGATTTTGTTTATTTAAATATATAAATACATTAATTCTTGGTGGCGTGGAACTCTCCACAATAAAATAATGTTCATTTATCGCGTTAATATGGTCAAAGGAGTTTATATTAGGTTGGCCCAAATGATTTAATAATCGAAGGTGTAGCTACCGTTAATTAATTACTCCATCCGTCCACAAAAATATACATTATTTCTTTTTTAGCCCGTCTCACAAGAATATGCACTTTTCAATTTGAAAATTCACTTCTCTCTATTGAGGTGAGACTCATTCTCCACTGACAATATTTTAATTATTTTTTCTTTCTATCTCTTCTACCTTTTCAATTGTGCATTAAAACTCGTATATAATCCAAAATGTATATTTTTATGGGACGGATGGATTATTATTATTATTATTATATCGAGAGGTAAAGATGCCATCAATTAATAGTACGTTGATACACATAACTAAGCGTCATTATTGTCGTATGCAAAGACATGGAATGATATCATCTTTTCTCCGCACGCGTTGAATTTCGCTTACCCTTTCTAATTGGAAATATACTTAAATTATTGACAAATTTGACAATAGTTTTTTTGACATGTTTCGTCCTACATTACTTGAGGCGTTTCTTTTCGACACGAGATTTAAGAAAATTGTGTTTAATGAGTTAAATAAAGTAAAATAAAGTTAAAAAAAGAATAAAGTAAGAGAGATGAGAGAGGATAAAGTAAAAAAAATAAAAATAAAGTAAGTATGATTAGATATTTTGTTTTTTAGCCAAAAAAGATAAATGACTCAAGTAACTTGGGACAACCCAAAATAGAATACGACTCAAGTAACTTGGGACAGACGGAGTATGATTAATTATACTCCCTCCGTCCACGAAAAATAGACCACATTCTAAATGACACGGATTTTAACGTGGAATTGATAAAGTAAGAGAGAAGGAAAAAAAGTAAGAGAAAAGTAATACTAGTGAAATATGAGGTTCATATTATTTGTAGTGTTTAATTGTGTTAGGTAGCAAATGTGAGGTCATTTTTTCAAATTTGGTCTATTTTTTGTGGATAAATAAATATGACAAATGTGGTCTATTTTTCATGGACGGATGAAGTATTCCTTCTTTATTACTATCCCCGTCCTACAATAGAAGTCACATTTAGTGTGGGCACGGATTTTAAGAAATATGAAAAATAGTGGATTGGAAAGTTAGTGGAATATGATACCCACTTTTTTATATTAGTTTTATAATAAAATGTAAGTGAAGTGGTTTGTAGAATATGGGTCCTACTTGATAAAAGTGAAATATGACTCTTATTGTTGGATGAACCAAAATGATAAAATGTGACTCTTATTGTGGGACGGAAATAGTACTCAGAATCTAGTTATTTCTTGAACGGAGAAAGAAACTTTTTACCATCTAAATTGTGCTTCTTATCATAGTAACACAATCCATGACTTCTTGGATGAAAGAAAACAGAAAGTGATTATTACCTCCTAAACTGGGATTCATCGTTAACAAATTTGAGACTTGACATTGATTTATTTTTTATTCTATTTACAAATTTAAGGCGCATTTGGATGCACTCTAATAAAGCTACATGCAAGTCACACTGAGGCCAATCAGACCAGACCAGATTCGAACTTGATAACGATTTGATCCAATTTGATTTGATTTGATTTTGTAAACAATAACTTTTTTACTAATCAATGACTTTTTTATGCAAACTCATGACTCGTGTAGTAAAGTAAACTCATAACTTTTTGGTGTATTAGTTTAATATTGTAATTGCACCAAAGTAAGCATTATATTTCCCAAATTCTAATAGTAAGACTTTTACATAAGGAGTAATTCTTTAATCTCGCGCGAAGTCATGTAACAGTATATTTCTGATTCACGATTCTTTCATTCTTTGTTATCCCTTCGTTCTAATGAAGATGATATTTTCCTTGAGTGGCATGGATCTAAAGTGGAGAGAGTAAAACAAAATAAGAGTAGGGAATAAAATAGAGATAAATATATTTTTATTTTTAATAATGACTCATCCTGATTATGACAAATCAAAAAGAAAAGTTGGTCATTTTCAGTACGACAGAGAGTACATCGTATTAACTTTGCAAATTTGGATTAATTGTATATCGAAGGGTATTTAATTAAAATTAACTAATTATTTATAGTATAATTAAAATTATGGCTTATTTTTATTTCTATTATAGAAAATGGCTGGTTTTAAAATTGCCTCTAGGATAAACTAGATTTAATCCATTTAAAATAATAAAAAATAATAAAAAATTGAAATATTTGTGGCGGTCGCACTATCATGCTATGAACTGGTAGGCCTTTCATTTCCTCAATCTATACAAATGAAGAATATAAATTATGTAATTTTCCCAATGATACCTTTTCTTTAAATGCTGTTGTAGTAGTAGTTTTTTCTTTATCTTAATGGGCCCTCAAAATTTTATATTTATAACAATGGTGAGGCTGAAGGGGTGTGGGGTAGGGCTGAAGGGGTGTGGGGTAGGTTAGATGTTAATATGGAAACATCATATAATAAACAAACATTATCCACAAATTCTTGGCAACTAACTATGTGGCCTAGAAATAATATTTAATTGGCATTTGTTAAATAAAATTTCCTGGACCACAATTAATATTTGATCATGAAACGTGACCAACCAAAAGCCTAAGAACTGGGTCTCACCCATAAACAATTACGTTTACTTGGTCCAATCTTTTAATCCACAAGAATTATTTATTTTGAACGAAAAATTATCTAGAGGTGAGATATTGAAATCGACACTTTTTTAGAGTATATTATAAAGTTTTGCTACTTGAGTGTCTTGAAAGGAGAAGTAAAACAAGATCACTTTTTTCTAAGAAGAGAAAACTTTCATTAATGATTCAACAAGAAAATCATTAAAATCACAAGCAAATTTATCTTGGCTACAAATGCATTTCTCATAATTGATGAACAAAATGGATAAAATTGGTCAGATAACCTGTTTGCTTTAATCAACTTTTGTCAATATTATCATTAATAACCTATACTAAATGTTATACTCCTACTAGTAATTTTTTTATTAGATAAAAGGCTCTGAAAATATTGAAAAATAGTGAGCAATAAAGTACAAAGTTCAATTCAACTAAAACGAATTTTAAAAGAATATTAAAAACCAAGAAAGAAGGGAAACAATGACGAAACCAAAAGACGAGAGCAATCCCAACACCACATAAAAAAGGACAATAAAATCAAGCTACGCATCTTAAGTGAGTATCATTTATGAGCTTTGCTCACGTTTAGTCTATGTTAGCATTATTTATTTTATGTTATATAAATATTTTTATTCTATTACCTCAAATATAACTATATTATTGATATTCATTTTATGTGAATTAACAATAAAATTTTAAAATAACTAATCAACTTTTGATTTTTTAATTTGTAAAATTAATTAAGTGTATAATTATTTTTATAGTATTTAAATCAAACTAAAATAAATTAAAACAAGTGATGACAAATAATATAGATTAAATGAGAGTAGTGCTTACAAATAAATCGCTTCAGAATTCTCATAAACGTGTGTGTTTAGCACTTTCCCACACATATGGGGGAGATTAGCATTGTAATTTCCCATTGGGTGTAAGAATTTTCTTGTTTTTGGTGTGAACACAAAATATATATACCTTGAAACTACAGAATAAATAACAAAAAGCAGAAGTGTTGCATTATTTATTCCCTTTTATAAAGAATAGATAACAAAAAGCAGAAGTGTTGCATTATTTATTCCCCTTTATATACTCCTATTAGCATGTAGAAATAGATTGTACTTGGTGTGCGTGAGTTGGTCGCGGTAGAGAAGTTAATGTCTGAGGCCAAAGGTCTCAGGTTCGAGTCCTCCGTGGACTTCACATATTCACGTTAAAATAGAACACTGCAACTCGTTTAATTAATTTGTTTTAGTCAATTCATATATATCACTTGCATTGCCAATTCAAAAAGAGTATTAGTTAAAATGTAATACTAGTATATAATTATATTTAAATATTAAAATATGTAAAAATAGATAAGCACTTTCGATAGAGAATGCACTTCCTGTATCTAGTGTGAACACATTCTTTCTCATTTAGTATTTTTTTTTGTTAAAATAAAACATTGCAACTCGTTTGATTAATTTGTTTTAGTCAATTCATATACATCACTAGTATTGCCAATTCAAAAATATAATTTATAAGCACTATTGAACTTGTTTCTCGTGTTCATAATATAGTCAATTCATATACTATATCACTTGTTTTAGTATTTGAATATTAAAATATGTAAAAATAGATAAGCACTATTGAACTTGTTGTGTAACATTCAATGCTGCCTTTGCAATGGAATGAACTTCCATTGCATAAGGAGAGCATGCACATCGGTGCTCTAGCAAGAGCAGGTCAACGGCAAGAGCACGAGTTGCGACGTGGCATGCTCTAATTGGCCGTTGGTTTATCATTTATTTATTTATTTATTTTTAATTTGGTAAAATATGAAAAATTCAGATTTAATAAAAAAAAATATTTTCACACTTCCCAATAAAATATATCATTTTTTCCATATTTTTAATTTATTTTTTCATTATTTTTATCCCAAAATTCACACTTTCATCTATAAATACCTCCATTTCAACACAAAAAATCACATTACACAAAACAACTCTCTCAACTTCAATTTTTAGGATTTTAATTATGTAATTTTTAATTTTTAGGATTTTAATTATATAACTTTTAATTTTTAAAATTTTAATTATGTAATTTTTAAATTTTTAGTAATTTGTAATAGTATTTCGGGTATTTTTAATGCATTTTAATATTGTGAAAATGTTTTTAGTAATTGAAGTATTTAAATTAAATAATAGAATGGTGAGACCTTTGAGTATGCTCTTGCGGAAGAGCATGGATGTGGGTGTTGTGCTCTTGCGGAAGAATAGAGAGTAAAAGTAGGTCCGAGCCCACTTCCATACTCTTTCCAAAGAACATGGATGTGGATGTTCTTAACCGCTATCATAATTTGAGGCTATGATATATGTTACGATGAGTTAATTATCAAATAAGTTTCGAATATTTTTAATTAACTATACAAAAAGGAAATATGTCATTTTCAAAATTATTCATTGTCAAAAGAAAACAATGACGTTTTACACTCTACAAATTTGTTAATTTACTTTTTGGAAATGTTTATTTCATTATTTTATGAACTCATCCGAACTGGTCAATCTAGCAAAACAACTAACGAATTCTTTGATTCGGTCATGGATTGAAACATCTAAAACTCCACTTCATAAATTGACTAAAGTAATTATCAAATAATACTACTATGTTTTTATTCTCTTTTCTTAATGTGATGTTCTTCGTTTTCCTTTTCTTTTGTAGGATTCGAATCTTCAACTTATTAACTAAATGGAAAATATCTTACTACTAACTAAATGGAGTAGCATTTTATTATCAAAATTAAAATTTAAACTATATTTTTTAAAAATCTAAGTATAAGAATTGTGGATGACAATATTCACATGGTCAATTTAGAATAGAATAAAGGTCAAAATTGGTCCTAAACATATTACCAAAATATGAAATTGGTCCAAAATATTTAATTTTTGAAAATCAGATCCATAACAAACAAAATCGTTGTCGATCCGGTCCTTATTTTATGGTTCCGTCAATTTCTGACGGTCAACCGTGAATTAGCGATTTTTTCTAATTATTTTACTAAATAAATTGTTTTTCTGATTTTAAATTGTAATAAAATATCTTTCTTCCTATTCCTATTCCAAAACCAGAAACCAATCGTCCCCAACATTTTACAATTCTTGAACTTTTATACTTACCAATTTTTGGATTTTTATTTTGCATTTTTGTTATTTCAGAAATAAAAAAAATTATAAATTAGCTACGGTAATTAAAATCGGCTAATCTAGTAAAAAAATCACTAATTCATGGTTGATCATGAAATTGACGGAACCGTAAAAAAAGGACCGAATCGAAAATGATTTTGTTTGTTATGGACCCGATTTTCAAAAAAGTGAATGTTTTGGACCAACTTCGTATTTTAACTATATGTTTAGGACCAATTTTGACATTTATTCTTTATAATATTCGAAATATGACAATGTTCCAGATTATTTTTTATTTTCTCATCACTTAATCTCCGAAGTACCATTTATTTAAACCTTACAACAAAAAAACATTTCGATTAACTTGCGAAGGAGGGAGTGTTTCACACGACAAATATCGTTTTATGGGAAGCGGGAATCTTGATTAGGGAATCCAAATACTACTAACTAGACATTCAGAAATACAAAAATGTCTTTAAATTCAGACATTTGGGTGATCTTGACTCATCAGAATCCTTAAACGTTTGTGTTAGGTAAAAGTCACAAAACTATGACAAACTTCCCCCACTCTTCCATGGCCGACACTACTCTTAACTCAGACGACGATACATGATTCGCGATTCAGGCTGATAATTTTCCAGCTGCGCTCAGACATGCATTTCAACGTTCTTCTCAGACGCATCAGCAACAAATATGCTCCCCGAGTCGCACCATCCAGCCAAAATATCCCTATCGGAACACTGCACGGGGTGACAATGAAATATGTATTACAAATTTACAAGAAGTGCAAATAACCATACTTGCCATTTGATATTACTCAACAAAATTGTATGCCTTATTTGATGAAGATAGAAATGAACCTTGCTAAATCCAAGCCAGTTTGAGTCCCCTCTAAATGAAAATGCCTTCTCACTTTCTCTCCATTGTCCACACATAATCTGCAAATATTAAGACTTAAGTTATTGAAAAATAATTGGAGTGGCAAGAAATTTTAATGTAATTTAATAACTGAAAACAAACAAGAGCACACACATTGCTAAAAAAATTTGGCGAAGGCATTTACCTCATAATCAACTCCTTGTACATATAGATAATTCGGATCAACAGAAGAAAAACAAAGTCCGGTTATCTGCAGACAACAAGTAATGTTAAAGAAGAATCCAAGCTGAGTATTTGAGCAAAGTAAGTGCTACACATTCAATCACATGATACAAATCTTTCTGCTCCACACCATGCCACCGAAGAAGCACATGATAATTGTTTTTACAAAAGATGGATTCGAGAGATTAAAAAATCTGGCGATCTTGGCCAGGTTACCGATACTCTGGGTACATAACTACTCTGCCGATTTGACTATGAATAATTGCATCACAACTTACCTCATATTTTGAACAGTTCAGCCATCTAGATGTTGCACACCATCTGCAATAATACAGAGTTTGGCAAAATTAGTTCTATCATAATCCATAATGTCTCTCAAAAGCTTGTAGTATTAAAATTCATTCCTCATCAGAAATGATGAGGAATAAGTTTTCTATCTTAGGGTAACTACATAAGCCTTCCAAATGCACTTTATGGTACAAGTGTGCGTAAAAATAGAAGCCTTCAAAGTTCTAACCTGCGTGGATCATAGACAGTCACAGTGCGGTCTTCACCACCAACAGCGATATTACCAGATGAAGATATACTGACTGTATATAACATGTTTCCAACAGATCCCATGATTCTTTGCACACAGCCCCCATTTTCTTTCACTCGTAAATCCCATACACTTAGCTGCAGCAGTTCAAATAAGATTGAAACAATATGTCATCATAGGATAACAGGAACTTCATTCATTTCATAGCTAGTTAAACCCGTTCTACATGGAAAACCTTAAAATAAGTACCTGGGAACCTTCTGTGGTGGCTAACATTGAACCTCCACTCTCCTTAAAACTGTCCATGAAAATTAGTGAGGTTGGGAACCCCAATCTGCAACATGACTATTATATAAGTGACAAATAAAACAAATATTTAATTTCATACCTGAAATGTTAACAGAAAATTCAGCGGCAAAAGCAGATGAATGTAGCAAAATCTAGAAAAACAATGGACCTAAAGTGTAATGATGTTGCTCTAATATGTTTAAATCCTTTCTAATCTTTGATAATCATAGCTAAAGAATGACCACAGTTGATCCAAATTCTGGAAAAAATCTGGATCTTGAAACACATTTGCTATTTTAAGAATAGTTCCACCTCGAAAGTCAAAAAATGACACCTCCATGAAGTTTTCTTTCGATTTCCTCGACATTGGTACAAACTTTGTAGAAGGTAACAACTATGCAGTTTTTTTCTGCTGCACGATTACAGTTTGAAATTTTAGATAGGATTCTTTACAGTAAATTGCAATATAGCATAACATCCAGAATATTGTTTATTTCTTGATTACCTATCAATATTTATAGGGACACCATTTCACTAAAATACTATAAATTCTGAAAAGATAAGGGGAGCAACAAAATAAATGAAAAATAAAAATGGAAATGAGTTACTCACGTACGTAAAGTGCGAAGGTGAATATCGTGATCATAAACATCAATGCTCTTGCAAAAGCTGCGGGCAGTAGCTGCCTGAAACAATATAGGTAAAGTTAATTAGACAGTCCAAAGAAGATTATACAACAATATTCCTAGTAAGTTCAAAGACAAGCACTCTGAAAATATCATAAAAAGCACTGAACCCCAACAGTGACTGTCCAAAAGAAAGGGGAGGGGGAGAAAAAAGAATAAGCAGACCAATTTATGCTGTTTTATTTGCAGCAAGATGCATAATGTTATAGAATTTAAGTATCCCACATCGGTTATGAGACCTAGTCTGGCTTCATCACTTGTACTATAAATATGTGCTTTATGAAAGTAATGAAAAATACTTATATCTACCTACTATTTCTCTCTACTATGTGTATATACTTCTCCGAATCTCCGCAAATGTCTATGTTTTATTGTTCTACATATAACAAGCCTAACAAAGACCTGGAAATATAAATGTGCCACCCAACTCTGAAAATCTATATGCTCAAAAGGAATCATTTAGGTTTATCAGCACCAGCACGATACTTGTTTATCAATTTTGAACCTGCCAGTATGGGGTGCACCCAAATGGCCTTAGATTCTCATGTCTACAGCATGTATTTTTACCTTTAGTGGTAAATTAGTACTTACAGGACAAGTGTACTTTAAGGTTACAGGTGTCAAGAAATCAATACTCTACTAACAAGCAATATCTCATTTTAACCAAGACATCAGTTGAGAAAAGAATTTGAATGGTTGAGACACACAAAAGTACACCTTTCTGAAGGAAGAAAAGCTTCAATATCAGCAAGAGGCCAAGTGCAGATATAACTATACTGAGAACTTGATAGCGATACGATTGAAGAAATTATTACCATAGACAATTGACTTGGATTAAAGCAAAGGCCTGCCCAACTTCCTTCTCCAACACCACAATCTCGGGGAGATACTGAATATGTAGACCCGTCTATATCTGGACCAATATGTCTATATTAGTAAGTCCCAGCTGAAAATTTCCTGGATGCAATATTATGCCCCTAACTTTACCTGGCAGTGGAAAAATATCGATTTCAGTTAAGTGGAATTTTAGCATATCTTAGTTAAAACATGAAGTAACTAATAGGCTTAGCAGCCCTCCGTTGAGAAAAGTTCAAGGGAATTTAAATTATTACAACTCTGTGCTTCAAAAGGAATTATACAGTATGATCAGGAAATGATGAGCTCTTGAAACTACTATTGACTATCAACTTTATTGCTGTTGATGCGTTGAGCTTGGGCATGAAACTACTCGATTTGTTAGCATATGAAAAATCTCGATATGTAAACTAACTTGAAAATATAAAATTATTAAACTGGTAAAGCTTATTCTTTTTCCCTATAATTAGTAATAATTGTAATAAATGCCTAATTAACTTTATTTTTAACATAAAGTGACTTATGTCAGTAGAATATTGCTCCCTCCGTCACATGATGAAAGCATAAACATACAAATGGGGTACAGTTTTTAAGGAATCTAGAGTTGTTTGTATTGTGAATAGTGAATAGAGAAAGGGTATCATATGTATTGTGATTAATAGTGAAGAAAGGGGTTCCACTTTAAGGGTATTTTTATGTAAAGTAACTGTACACAAATCGTGATAGTAATGGCATTATTATAGCAATTTGTGGTAGGTAGTGTACGAAAAAGAATTGAAATTGTTCATGTTTTATTGGATGGACGATAAAGGAAATCGTTTGTGTTTTGATGGGATTGAGGGAGAATAATTTCTTAGAATTTGTAATTTATATATTTTAAATGATTCATGTTTAAGTTTAGAGAGCCCATTTAAGCTCATTAAGGCTCATTCATGGCTGTTAATTGTTAATAAATAAAGCTCAAGCTCGTGCTTATCACTACTTGGCCGGGCTCGACTCGGTTATACCTCAGCTTTACCATAATTTCATATTGACCAGGTTTCTCTACTATAATCAACAAGAGTACATAAGAGAAGGAAAACAGTGCATTATACCGTGTTCACATAAAAAATTATATACAGAACCAGTAAACAATGGTGGAAAAAAAGTTACTTTAGAAAAAGTATTATGGATTGTGACCTGTATTGCAAGCATCCAGTTGAGAAACAATAAGGTCACCATGAGAGTCTACACTTCCCAAGAGTGAGCAGCCCTTATCTGAAAGCATGGAAACATTACACTAAGTCACTAACAAAACCTACAGATGCAGCATTGCCTCCAAAAACTATTTCCAGGAATTGCACCTTGTATACATCAATTAAGTATGACTTATGAGCAAAGAAACGTACGCCAAACTATAGTCCGCTCAAATTATCGGTAGAAATCAAGTTGGAGGTAGTACATACTATGAATTGTAGGTTTCATGTTTTTCAGACAGTATTCAATATTTTAAAAGAGTTTATGTTATGCATAAATCATAGAGTAATTGGCAATTAGGCATTCCAAACATGCATGTAAAGTTTCTTTTGAATGTAAAGAGAAATTGTTATGTTTAGCACAAGTTTTAAAACAGTAACTAGAACTGAAAAGGGAGAAAAGTGTTACAAGAACCAAATAAAAAACAACACAAGTAAGCATAGAGGAAAAAAAGTCCTCACTTTCCGTTTCAGCAAGCGCAATACTCTGGATTTCTGACCTATGAGGACATCGATCCACCACGAATGACTCCAATACCTTGAGCAACATCACTTTTAATCAGCTCAATCAAAATTTTTTATTACTATAACACATTTTCTCATTGATCCCTCACAAGAAGTACCTCAGTTCGTTCCGGGATTAGGAGATTCTGCTTTCCTTGACCAACAACTGAATCCTCCAATGCAATCTACCATACATGAAAGATATGCAAACACCACAAACTCATTCCAATTATATTACCATATGCAAGCCTTCATAACATATTCACATAAACATATCCATTTTTTATTTAATTAATGAAAAAAAAGGAAGTCAGTGGTGTAGATAATATTTAGGGCACGAGAAAATAAGCGTTTGGTCTCTAATTTTTGGGGGAAACACAAAATTAGATAGAGAGTTGATGAATTAACCCGGAGTTTGTAAATGTGGGAGCCGGAAGCGATATAAACAGAGCAAGATGAGGCGTCGCCATTGGCCTGCAACAACAACAACAACAAATGTAAATGTATGAGGAGAATGATTGCAGTGAGAGAAGGAGATACATGGAGGGCAAGACGGGTGGGCTGGAGGCTAGCTGGAGAAGGGTGAGGGATAAGGGATTCAGAAACCACTGCTTTATTCAGCCTCTTTGGTTCCAACATACTCATTTGTCTACTCAATTTCACCGCGCGCTGCGTCGGCGAAGGTAGCGGCGCCACCACTGAATTCCGATTTACTATTTTCTCTTTTTCTTATTTATTCATAAAATCGACCTGACCTTGATGGAATTACATTTTTTTCATTGACACCTGCTAATATTAGTTAATTACAGAGTTAATCCCAAAATTTGTATTTTTTTATAAATGAATCCAAATTTGCAAATAGTATTAAAGTCTTTAGGTTATTCAAAAATTTCACATCCACTCCGACAATCCAGAATAGCAACTAAGACGATAGATTTTTTTCAATTAATTTATGTTCCGAGCAGTGTGTAGATATCAAAACTCAACCTCATTTTGCTACACAATCACAACATGTGCGATGGTGTGGTTTGCACGTGTTGTGAGATTGTCTTAATGCTAGGAGAACATGAGAAGGAATGTTGCATTATGGAGGGGATGATGATTTCTTTGATAGTTTATTGATTTGACTGATTAGGTCACTCTGAATATTAGAGCATCTTCAGTGGGCGGACATCCCACTAGGACATCCACTAGGACATCCCAAAAACACCTCCTGCCACGTCACTAGGACTTCCCATCCAACTACCACGTCACTAGGACATCCCCTCCTATGTCCGCCCTTCCCACTAGGACATCCCGCAATAAAAAAAATCACAATAATTTAATTACGTAAAAACGGAAATATAATTTTGACACGGAATACGGGAAAGCAAAATACGGGCAAAAATACATATTCATAAAACATAAAAAAAACATAGTTAGAAAAAAAGCAAAATACATAGTCATTCAAAAAAAGAAAAATACATAATCCAATGGGCCCGGCTCACTCCGCGCTGTCCTCGTCGCCCGTGCCGCCCCCGTCACCCGTGCCGCCCCCGTCGTCCCCTCCGCTAAGCTCGGCGCCATCATCTCCAATGGGGGGCATCCCCAAATCGCGCCGACATCCATCGATGACATCCTTCAGCATCCTCTTGTACAGCGGATCGGTCGTGCTATGCCACCTATGCATGGTCCGGACCAAGCTTGTCGTTAACTGCGCGCGGGCGAGGCGGTCGATATCTTCTTGGGGAGCAGGGGCCTCCGATTCAACCTCGAACGACCCGCTACCGCTGCTGGTTCCCCTAGCCCTCCGTTGCGCAGCCTTTTGCCCAACCGGGCGACGACGACGGCGAGAGTCTGATTGCTGTAGCGGGGACACTTCATCGGCTTCCGGGAGCTCGTGCGAACCAGCACTGCTGCTGTATTCACCGGAAGCGTTGATCTTCGTCCGCTTCGCCCAGCCCGATTCGACTCCCCCACAAAACTTTGGGGAATCCTTCACCACGAGAAAGGCCTCCCACTGGTCGAATTGTTTGAATTTCAAGGCTCTGTCAGGGTACTGAGCAAAGGCACGGTTCCGGACATCCTCCTCGGACATACCGCTGCTTGCCTGGCGGAGGTTGTTTTGGTAGAGGCCAGCAAATCGACTAAGCTTAGGCCTCAACCGCTCCCACTGTTTCCGGCACTGTTCGGGAAGGCGACGCTTCGCACTAGCCGGTTTGTGTGTGTGGTAGGCTTCAGCGATCCGATGCCATAGTCTGTCAATATGCTGGTTGGCACCGACATAGGGATCCTCGACAATTGCAATCCAAGCCTTCGCAAGCGCGACGTTTTCCCACTGGCTCCAGATCGTCCTCTTTCCCGTCTCCTCATTCTCCTCCTCTGCCACCGTTCGTGAGGAAGACCCTGGGGCTTTCCCCTTGCCCTTGCCACGTCCCTTCCCCCTGCCCCCGCTCATATCATCTGGCGTCTGCCTGACTAGAGATATCCCCAACTCCTCAAAAGAGAAAGTGTCTATGCCGGTGAACTGAGTATCCGGAACATAAGTGGAAGGGGTATCAGTAGACTGCATATCCACAACCGGCCGATAGACATCGTCCGCTAGTGGTTCAGGGCCCCTGCCACCCCCTCCCACATGCATCATCCCCGGCATCATCCCCGCCATCATCCCCGGCATCATCCCACCCATCTGTCCCATCATATTTGGGGTCATGCCCCCCATCCCCATCCCCGGCATCATCATATTTGGGGTCATGCCCCCCCATCCCGGCTGCCCTGGGCATCATACCACCCATACCGCCCATCTGTCCCATCCAATTGTACATATAAGGGGACATCATCCCACCCATCCCACCCATCTGTCCCATTCCCGGTACTGTTGTCGCATTTCCGCTGGCGTTTCCCTCCAGGTCGATGGGAAACGCCGGAGTCTGCGACTCGCTCGTGGCCGGGGAGTTCCTATCGTTCTCCATTAAAAGTAGAAATGAAATTTGTAGTAAAAGAAGAGAGAAACTTGTTAACAACAAGTGGTGCAAATGAAATGAAGTTCAACGAGCCGTATATATAGGGTTTAAAAAAAATAAAAAAATTTCGGACGTCCGAGCGGGACGTCCGACCCTTGCCACAGTGGCGGACGTCCGCCCGCCCGTCGCAGGGACGTCCGAGGACACCCGAAGTCCTCACGGGACGTCCGTATCTGACCCCAAACGCCACAATGGCGGACGTCCGGGTCGCCCGTCGCGACGTCCGACCGGATGTCCGACCGGACGTCCGCCACTGGAGATGCTCTTAGCTCCAAAATTAATTAGGAGTGGTCTCGAATGGTGTTGACTTTTTGGGATTAGATGTTGGCATATCGGCAAAAAAGAGATATGGATTTATCTTTTAATATGTGTAAAAATCATGGATTAAATATGCCCGGTCAATGGATTTTGACCAAATAATAAATGTGACGAGACATTTAATTTTGTGAAATTAAATGACATAGCGTCGATCTACATTTTACGTGGATAAATGTAGTATATTCACTTTCTCAAATCCGATTTCCGGTGAGTGAGAAATAGTGGATTAAAGTTGGGCATAATTAGCTTTTAATTAAAGCTTGGAGTTGGAGCTTAGGGAATAATTAACTAGTGTTAATTATCCCACATTGGAGGATTAACACATCTTTTAATGTGTATAAATTAAGTGACTTTATGTTACTTAATAATTATAGTGGACCAAGATGGGTGAAAGAGCCCACACGCGCGCGCCGCCGCCGCCGCCCGCCCGATCCCGATCTTGATCTTGGACTTGGACTTGGACTTGGACTTGGACTTGGAGGCACACTCCAGCCACACGCATGTAACCGACGTCGGTTACGAATTGCCATGATGAGCCTTCAATGGCTGGTTGACCCTGCATGGTGGCTTGGCCTATAAATAGGCTAGCCATACCACTGCATTAGGACACACATACAAGCATTCTGCATCATAAGCTCTCTCCCTCTCTCTGCATTGTTTTCTGTCGAAGCTCTGCCCTCTCCTTCATCCCGTTCGCCGGAGCTCTACTGATTGCGGTGCTGCATCAATAGAGACGTAGCCGTTTTACCTTTGGGGACGATACGCCAAACCGAAGAGCACTACCGGGGCGTATCTCGTCTTGCGGGAAGAGGCCTCCTCGACTCGGCTAATCATACTGGTTTAGTAGTTTCGATTCTACGTTGTAATTTCTAAAGTTCAGTTCCTTCTTTTCCTTTCTTTTGGGTTGTATTACGCCCGGTTTTGTTATCTCTTGTAATCCCCAGAAACCAACAATATGTTAGGTTAAGCCCCGAAGGAATTATAGCACAAATAATTAACTCGGCAAAAGGGTTAGAAGAGGGGAGGATTCCCTGTTGTGTTCAAAATCACAGCAGAGGATGTTGTGGTTTAAATGGCAGACAATTACAAATGAAACGCAGCGTAGGGGTAAGAGAGAGAAATTGTGGGACGGAAGAATATAATAAACATACTCCTAATTCTTTTGTTCACTCTTTTTTTACTCATTTCTTTAGTTAATTAAAAATGCAGTCGGCCAATTTAACTTTATTTCATTGAGTAGTTATTAAAATTTTTGGAAAACTTTTTTAGTATTATGCTTTACGACCAATACCAATTTTACATATCTATTAAAAAAATAATATTAAGATATAATTTAGAATTGAATTGTAAAATTATTTTAGTTGAAGGAAGTTAGTTATAACTAATTATTTCATTTAAATTAAGTTGTGAGATTGAATATCATGAATTAAACACATTACATATTTAATCCCGGAATACAATCTTACGAACACCTCCCTAATAAATTATTTGTATATCTTCTAAAATAAATGATGAGCTTTGAATAGGTGAAGAATAAAAATTTTAATTGTAATCCCCCCTTCCTCCATTAAAAACATAAAATACTTTTCGTACAAGTTTGTTCCTTAAAATTAACTTTTTTTAATTTAATAAATATTTTTCTCTAATAAAGTGGGACTTTCTAATTTATTATATCATGATCAAAATATATAAATGTTTTAATTGATAAAGTTAATAGAATTTTATCGTATATACATTTGAATAAAAGAAATATTGCAAAATAAAAAATTTGCACGCTGTTTTTTATAGCTTGTGAAAAATGAGTATGCCCTAGAAAATTAATTAATAATTATACAAATGCTATTGAATGGGAGTATTACTTATAATATGTCTATTATTAGTTAGTTCTTGAGTGTGTTACTTAATATTTTTTAACAGGTATGTAAAAGTGGCATTTGTATATTATGATTGTAAAACAAAATACTAAAAAAATCTTACATAAAATTTTAATAGCTACTCAATGAAATAAAGTTAAATTGGCCGAGTGCATTTTTAATTAAATAAAGAAATGGGAATTAGAGAGCTGGGTTTGTAGCTAATATTTGGTATTGATATACGATGATTAACTTATTTAAATAGCGTTCCTATTTTTATTATTGAATTATAAGTGCATTTGAATTGTAAAGAAAGGTACCTAGTGCATTTGAAATTATAGAAAACATTCCAAATGAAAATGCAGTCATCAAATAATTCCATGCCCTCAGAATCCAAATATGCATTTGAAATTATAGAAAACATTCCAAATGAAAATGCAGTCATCAAATAATTCCATGCCCTAAATATGCGTAAATGGTCGCTGCTGATACCAACAAAGCCAGTCCATCGACCCTATCCATAATTTGGTCACATAGATTCACTGGATTCATAAAGTCATAGCCCGCTTCAAATTTGTTACCAATACTAATAATAATCAGAGTAACAGCAACAGCTGCTAACTCACAATGATGGTGATGGTGATGGTGTGCTGCTAACTCACAATGATGGTGATGGTGATGGTGATGGTGATGGTGAACATTGAAGGCGAGTGGAGGCTACTGATGGCAAACAGAGCAACCATTCCGCATATCGGATTAAACATCACAGGGCACTAACAAAAAACACAAACAATTTACACCAAGCCTTATAAATTATGAAAACAACATTGCTCAAATAGAAAACAAATACACAGTCATGCTCTATAAAATATTAAAATTTTCAGATCCATAAAACTCAGCCCTCAGATCTCATAGCTTATGAATCATAAGCGGCTTAGAAGAACGGGACAGATTCATCAAAGGTCTCACGCGCCACCAAGGACAATCTACCAACCTCCGCGTGCACGTGTGTGAATGTGTTAAATTTTTAGGTGGCGGTGGTAGTGGCGGCAGATTATCCAGGTAATGCACCAAGGCCAGTGATGAATCCAGAACCATCATCACACCTTTTCAATGTTTAAAATTTTCCATCATCGGGAACTTTCTTCAAAATCAGAAATGAAAATTTGCATGGATTGAAGAAAAATTCACACAAAATTGCTAATTTGAAATGAAGCCGGAAACAAATCTGAAAAAAAAATGCACACGCATCGTTGATTCATGTGTTTATTGAATTAGGGTTCAACGCTAGGGTTTTTCCTTAAATTGGGGCTTTTTTATTTAGACCTCGGGCCTGATTAAAATGGGCTGATCCGTATTAAATACAGCCCAGCCCAGCCCAGATTTATTGCTCTTGCTCTCAAAATAGAAACAATAATAAATTTATAATTTAATCAACAATTGTAACTGTCTGAGAAGAAAAAATGTACTATCATTAATCTTCTCACTGAATACAACAGCACTTGACCCAAATTTGCCTTAACAAACTGAGAAATTGGGATTAGTACACCTTCTTTTCAACTACAAAGCAAGCAAAGAGTTGGTAGATAGTGACTAAACTCAAGCACTAAAATCAGGGTGGTATTGGTTCTTGCTAAAATGTGTTCTAGGAGTAGACCATTGTGTATCTGTATCATCACAACTCAACACCATTTCCTCAGCTATCTGAGGCACAACTGACTGAATCATCACAACAGGCCTCTTCGTAGGCAAGGCCGGGAGCGGCGCCTCCCCTCTCAGCATCCGCGCAGCCTCCCTCATCCTCGGCCTCATCTCTCCGTTAGGGTGCACGCAAGCCAACCCCACCACGAGCATCCTCTCCATCTCCCCGCGGCTAAACCTCCCCACGAGCTTCGGATCAGCTGCCTCGACCAACCCCCCTCTCTCCCACATCCCCCACACTTGCTCACTCAGGAGACACCCCCCTTTATCGACCGGGCGCCTCCCTGAGGCCACCTCCAGCACCACCACCCCGAAGCTGTAGACATCCGTCTTCACCGTGGGGATGCCTGAGAAGGCATACTCGGGCGCTAGGTACCCCATTGCCCCATCCCTCCCCCCTTCCAAACCCCTCAAACTCTGCCTGAAAACCTCAGCCAGCCCGAAATCACCGAGCTTCGGATTCAGCTCTACATCAAGCAATATGTTGCAAGTCTTGACGTCTCTGTGGATGATCTGGCTGTCACACTCCTCGTGAAGGTAGATCAACGCAGATGCGACGCCAAGGACGATGTTGCGCCTCTTCTCCCACGTGAGGAGCCTCGAGCATGGCGTTCGCCCGTGGAGGATCTTGTCAAGGCTGCCATTAGCCATGTATTCATACACAAGGACAAGCTCATTCATCTCACAGCACCACCCCTGCATCTGCACGAGATTCTTGTGCCTCAAGCACCCCGCCATTGTGGCAAACTCGGTGTTGAAAGGGACACGGGAGAACGATGACTCATTGTAGTGGCTCTCGTGGTTGAAACGCTTGATCGCCACGGTCCCGCAATGCGGGATTTTTCCGACATACACCACAGCCGAGCCTCCTTCCCCTATGATCCTATCATGGCTGAATCCATTGGTGGCGGATCTGATCTCACTCAGGGATAGCATCATCGGCACGGTCCTCCCCTCGTGGAAACGATAAGCCCGCCTCTGTTTCTGCGCCCACTTGCACCCGTGGCGCCTGACAGCGCAGACGCAGGCGACTACAGCTGCTCCAAACATGACAGTGAGCGCGGCGAAGGTGGTGAGAACTACGATTAAGATGAGAATCTCTTTCCGCATTCGATGACGCTGAAATGAGCCGAATTCGATGGTGGTGTCAATTTGGGAGCAAACAGAGCAATCCCCTGTTTTGAGGCCGTCCATGGCAATTGTGGGAGGGACGATTCCAAGAAAGGTCTTGAATCGCCACCGCTCCACGGTGTAGGCGGAGGAGCCCCTGACGTTTGCAGCGGTGAAGCCGACGCTCATGAGGTCCTTAAACCGGGTGGAGAGATCGATCTTGGATGAGAGGATTGGGTGGCGGGGCCTGATTCGGTTGGAGTGGCTGATCCAGACGCGGATCGTGGTGTCGGAGTGGCGGTATTCAATCCATGAGGTGACCTCCCGGCCGCCGTGGAGGTCGATTCCGGCGGCGGCGGAGGAGGCGGGGGTGGTGTTGTCGACGGCGATGGCGACGCGGCTAGTGTTGGAGTTGAATTCGACGGCGAGGTAGGAGTCTTGGGGGATGAAGTCGGCGGTGGAGGAGGCGATGAGGAAGGCGAGGGCGTCGCCGGAGGGGCAGGAGGGGGGGGAGGTGGAGGAGGTGAAGGAGAAGCGGCAGGAGAAGGAGGCGGTGGCGTTGATGGAGCGGTCGAGGAAGCGGACTTGCTTGGAGAAGAATGCTCGGCCGACGCCGAAGGGGGGGGAGGGCGGAGGGGGGGCGGTGCAGTCCTTGTGTTTAGTGAGGGAGAAGGAGTCCAGGTGGGGGTTGCTCCAGAATGCGTCTTCGAAGAAGGTGACGTTGTGGGCGGTGGAGATGGATGGGGTGAGGAGGAGGAAGAGGGAGAGGGCGCGGAGGAGATTGAGAGAAGACGGCGGCATTCTTGAAATTCCGGTGTGACTTTTGGAGGGAAAATCATCCAGATTTGAAGGGTTTTTTCTTGGAGTGGAATACGGAATAGGCTGTGGCTAATTTTTGAATTCTTTTTTCAGGTGGTTTTTTTGGTGTGAAGCTTGAGAAGTAAATAGTGGAGAAATTGAGGCCCAAAATTCCACTTCCCTCTTAATTTCTACTGTCGTTGCTATTAATTTATTACGAAAAAATTATTAAATAAATATAATGTAATTGGTGTGAGGTAATTAAGATTTTGTTGTTTACATTTACTTTTGGTAGAATGAGAAATTTAAGAGTGCAGCATATCAATTACTCCATATTTTTCACACCATGCTTGTCATTAGATATGTTGTTTAAGAACATGATCTTAATCTTTCCAATCAGGATAAAGATTGTAATTTGATTTGTTGTGTAAAAACATGATATTTCAAATAGAATAAAGAATCGCTCATGTTATAAAAGAAAGGTTCTATTTTAAAAAAGATTCTTCTATCCAGAGGTTGCTAACAGATCTCATCTCACTGCAGAGAATTTGATTTACCTTACAAATGCAGCTCATAAGCATTCAACTATGATTTCTACACATCCATTTCATTTGCCAATTAACTAAACTGAGTTTACTCTAACAACGTCCAGTAAAAAACAAAAGTTTCCATACAACATTCCTATCTATGTATCATAACATATTAGGTAAATCCATAAGGCAGTATTGGGAAGAAAATCCATAATGTGGGCGTGACAAATAGACAAGATATAAGAAATATAAAGTACAAAAATTAGTTGAAGTGACTCAAAGGCTGAATAACTGGAACCCTTCTTAAACAAACACCATCACATTAGAAGGTGAGATAACCTGCAGCAATGCAGCCTCATTTTCAACTAATTTGATCAAGTTTGTAAGCTCTAATGCACTCAATATCTCAGCCACTTTGATCAGCTACTGCATCAGCAGGGACGGCAGCAACTTCAAGCTCCTTTCTCCTTAAATACTCATTCAAAATTGTAAGCCGAGCTGTCTCAAACGCAAAGTACCCTATAGCAGAAAAGCAAGCACTATAGAAAACTCGAGGCCCCATCCCACGAGTGAATCCAACCCACCCCTCTTCCTTAAGTATCTGCTTGACTGTATCCCTCACTCCCGAATACATGGCAGCAGAAACCTTGTTCACAGCCTCCCCGTGGCCCTGTGTCATCAACCTAGTCTTCACTACATCCAAAGGAGTTGTCAAAGAGGCGGATATTGCCCCGGCCAAAGCCCCACAGCCAACACTCTGATACGGCTCCAAATTCGCCTGCTTTGTCTCCCTCAAGACCGCAGCTTTCAGATACTCAAACGAGGAATAACTCAGAACACCAGCAGGCAGATTTCTAAGCAATGTGGCACTATATCCAGCATACAGCCCCAAGATTCCATCTTTCTCCAAAATCCTCAACAAAACCTCCCACGATCGCCCCTTGGCGCCCGCCTGCATCCTCTGCGTGATCAATTCCTTCGGCACCATGATCGCAGACGACACGATGTTCCCCATTGCGCCAGCTGTTGGGGGGGTCAACAGAGGCGGATAGCTCCCAATTCTCGACAAAAACGACTTCCCAAATTCACAAGTTCCGAAATAAACTGCAGAGGAGAACGTCGAGCCAACAATAACCGCCGAAACGCCACTGTAGAATCCTAAAATCCCCTTACTCTGGAAAGTCTTGACAATCACATCGAATGCACCTTTGTAAATTTCGGATGCCCCCTTTGTCTGCAGCCTGGTTTTGACCGTATCGAGGGGATGCAGACAAACATAAGTGAATGCACCAGCGATCCCACCAGCAGCCGCGCCGATGACCGCCCGCTCAAGAGTGGAGAGATTCTTAAACAGGGTTTGGGCCGCCGGCGATCCTCTAGCAGCCGGCTTGAACCAATTACGTTTTTGTGGGTTTTGAGAGAGGTCCTGGCTGGAAAGTGTGGTGGATGAGAAGGTCAATTTTGGTTTGGGCATTTTAGCAAACACCTTGCGTGCGGCTGCGGTTGGATTGGGAGTGGTGTGCGAGTAGGTAGGTGAGGAGGAAATGAGAGTGTTGAGATGGTTAAATGATGAATTGAAATCGGTGAGAGTGTGTGGATTTGGGGAGAGAAGGATGAGAGCATTGCCGGTCGAAGTTTCCATTGAGAATAAAGTTTGATTTTTTTCGGAAATTTGCAGCGTGCGTTGCTTGTTTATTCAAAGCACGTTGGTGATGATAGGAAGATGGGGGATTGGGGCGTGTGTGGTAAAAATTCATTAATGCTTTTGGTTAGAAATAAAAGGGGCATACTTTTGGACTGGAAGAAACACGCATTATTCTAAATTTCTCAAAATCTTGTACTCTTTCATAATTCTGATTTATACAAGTTTTTAAATTTAAATAAAGGCATATTATGTTTTTAAAGTTATGTGTTCAGGAAAAGAAGTATATATTATATACGTTGTAATTATTTTTCTGCATAATAAACTAAAAACTAGTATAAATAAATCACTCAAAATTGGTAGGCACGTGAAACCCAAAAATTGACCTCAACACAATGGCTAAGACTTGCGTTGGAGGAGGTTCGACTGTGAGCTACCTATCAGCCGAATAATATCCCAAAGACCAATTTCAAATCTAAGTCTACGGTGCACGCCGCCCAACACACGGTGATGCTCATATTTAAGAGCATTCGATTTTTTAATTTGGATTTTGCAAAAATTCGAACCGAAAACCTAATGTTCAAGACTAATTGTATGTCATGCAAACCTGGAATTTCATTATATAATAGCATTAGCAGTGGTGACCCTTCTTCGGAGCCCATCCCAGGGTCTATCTCCATTTTCTCCTGCCACGTCAGCTGGTCTATCTGAGAGCTTATCTCCTTGCAATGAGAGCTCATCTCAAAGCCTATCTCAGAGCCCATCACATTTCCACATCATCATTATTTTTAATATTTCACTTTTAATTAATATATGACAAAAAAAACAAATTTCATTTAAAAACAAAATAAAACATCCCACATTAAAAAATATAATAATAAGATAAAGATAGAAATTTGAAATTGAGATTGGAAAGAAGTAAAATTGAAATTGAGATAAGTAATAAAATTGAAATTGAGATTGAAAATGGAAAAATGTGAATTGATGGGGAATGAGGTATATATAGTGGATTAAAAATTGAATTAAATTTAAAAAAAAAATAAAAAAGGGGATATCAGCTCCATCATCGGCACGAACCCCCGCAATGGAGGCCTATAGCAGGGGCGATGAGGGCCGATATGAGCATCGATTCAGCCGATGCAGCGGCTCTATGGCGGAGGCCATGGGGCATGGACAGTGGCGAACGCAGGAATATATCTTGACAGGGGCTTCACTAAAAAATCTTGACAGGGACGCACACATATTATATATATATATATATATATATATTATAAAAAACAATAATAAAAAATGCATAAATATCTAATACATAAAATTAATCCAAAACAAGTTTGACAAAAAGAACAATACAGTTTGCTAAAGCGGCGGCAACTGAATTCTACGTGTTTTCATCGATTGAAAACGCTGCAGGATCGGCTCATTATCAATCGTTGAAAAAATATCCTTATCAATATACACAACTAGACTGTCATTCATCCACTCGTCTCCCATTCGATTTCGTAAATCAGTCTTGATAGTTTTCATTGCAGAAAATGCTCTCTCAACAGAAGCAGTAGAAACAGGTAAAACCAAGGCCAGCTCAATAATCCGATAGACCAATGGAAAAACCAAATGCTTCTTAGTTTTGACCATTTTCATAGCAAAACTTCCCAAATCACTAAGCGCAACAAATTGAGTATCACGCCGCACATTAGCAATAAAATTACTAACTTACCGTGGAAGATGTAAACATTCGCTCGCAGAGAAGTCCTCGGGATATAAAGTAGCAATATGAATGACTTGATGCTCATTGAATTCAGAGAAAGAATTTCTTGGATCAAGACACGCATTGGCGGAGCCAATTAAAGACAAAGGGGGACGGTAGTACCCCCAAAATTATGTAATTATTGTTATTTGAGAGTAACCAATGTCAAAACTATTACAATGGTCCAATGGTGTTGCACTCATATCTCATTGCTTAGATCATGTGTTCAATTCTATTTGGACACCAATTTAATTTTCTTATTTTGTTAAAACAAATTGGTGTCTAGAACTGTAACCATTGAATAATATTTTCCCAAAATAATGTAAAAGATGATTTCTGAGTAACCGTATTATTTCATGTAAAAAATTATCGCACCCCCAAATCAAAAGTTATGGATCCGCCACTGAAGACACGCTATGCATTTTAGGAAGTCGGTGCTAGCTTCAGAAAACCGATTATTCATCTCTTGTATAATTAAATCAACAACCTTAATATTGCAGCCACAATAAGTTAATGACAAGTAAATATATCGATAAAAACATGAATAAAAATATTAGATTACCTGATAAAAAATCTCTACCCGATAATGATGTAAGTTTGTGATCAACTCTGCTCCATGCTTTTTTCGACCAGGGCGTGGTATGATGTCCTCCATATTAACTTGTGAAATATTGTGCAACTCACAAAATCTATTTGTTTGGTCTAACAAGGCTTTCCATCCATCCTCCCTAGAACTTTGCAATTGATGTTTCACACTTTGGATCAATGATATAGCTTGTACAATGTTTTGATCTTTCCGTTGTAGGGCATGAGACAATTCATTTGTAGTTCCTAGTAAGTGTTTCATCAAGTGCAAAGTAAAAACAAACTCATAATTATCCATCCTTTCGATCAAGCCTTCAGTAGTTTTTTTTATCAAGGATAGTGGCATCATCTCTAACAATTTCCAACACTTTCTCAACCACTGGCCACATAGAGCATAAACGAAGCAATGTACAGTAATGTGAGCCCCAACGAGTGTCTCCTGGTCTTACCAAAGTAGTTTCTTGATCCAAAGAACGAGAACAAGTGTCAGTTACATGTACGATCCCAAGAAATCGCTCAATCACATATCCTTCACTATTCACGTATCTTAAAACAACACCCATTTGTTTCTTCAATTAAACATCTCGAGCCTCATCAACGAAGATAGTGAAAACTCTATCCCAATATCTTTGACTATGGCAAGTGTGACTTCTGAAGCACAAGCATTTGCTAATTCCTTTTGAATTCGTGGAGAAATCATCTGATTATTAGCAGTAGCATTTGTGCCAACACTTTGGAAACATCGCCATTATGTTGACTAAGTCATTGAAGCAACTCAAGAAAATTACCTAAATTTGAAGAAATACTTGATTCATCGTGTCCACGAAAAGGCAATCCCTGTTTTAAAAGAAAACGAGTCACATCCAATGAAGCAGTCAACCAAACACGATATGCAACTTCCCCTTACGAGTATTTGATCGAAATATATTTGCCACACTGTCTTTGATCTTGTAAAGCTTCAAACTGAATGAGAGCATTATTGTGACAACTATTTGCAGCCCCAACATGTTGATTAAATTTTTCTAGTGCATTTTTTCAATTGTTAAAGCCTGTCTTTGTAAAAGCATCTTCTGCATATCGACCTCCTTTATTTGATTGTTTGAAAAGATAGCACCAAAAGCAAAAGGCTGCATTTTTTGATGCACTATAATCTAACCATGGAAATTTTATAAACCAAGCATCTTGTAAACTTCTTTCTTGAATACCATATTTCTTTTTCGGATATGTATTCCCAATTGGTTGGCAAGGACCTTTAACCAAATATTCTCTCCGTACTCTATCCCGAATAGCAATATCAAAAGCCTCTATTCACTTTCGTTTTCCTGGATCAGCATCAATATTCCAATCCAATTCAACTTCTATTTCAGACTGATTTTCTACTGATTCAACAATTCTAGCACTTGAAGAAGATGAAGAACCACCACTTTGCATTTTTTAAAGTAACGTTCCATCTTCTGTATTAGCAATTTAGCAAAATAGTTCAATAAATCACAAAATACTATGTAAATAAAAGTTATTAATCTAAAGTATCTAACACATTGTGATTGTGTAAACTACGACAAAAGAAAAGGAAAAGCTGACCTTATTTTACCAATTAAAGTTGTGAAGAAGACAAGTAATTTTCGTTTGGAATTTGTGGGAGAAGTTTCATTTTTTTGGTTCCGTCGTTTGGAAAAATTTGAATGGGGTAGGGCTGGACAAAGACAAATCCTTTTAAGTTTTTAATTAATTACTTTTAGTGACAAAAGTGTTAGGTAAAATTTAGGAATCAATATTTAAAAGTGTTATTTAATAACTTTAAAATGGGTGACACTTTTATTATTATTTGTAAACCTAACACGTCTAACACGTGCCGTTTAAATAGGGAGTAGGGCAGTAGGCATAGACTTTTTCTACTTTTATTATTTTATTCATTTAAGTTTAATGGCTCTTAATTAATCATCGTCTTCCTCTTCTCAACTCAGCGCCGTTGTTGTGAAGTTTTTATCTGTAATTTTAATTTTCAGCCCCTCCTTTCCATTAAACCTCTAATAATATAGACATCAAAGCTATTAACTTGGCGAGGGCTGACTATAGGTTCGAAATTTTTTTAAAAATTTTGCAGCAGAAATTTATATAAAAAAAATGGTTTGGGAGGGGCTTAAGCCCCTCACCTCCTCCACCTGCGTCCGCCGCTGGGCATGGAGATAGGCTCTCTCTCCACAATGGCGACCTTTGAGTGCCTATATGGTGACCGATCGCTCGGTCTTTGTGATCAGTCACTACTGCTAATGCTCTAACTAGATTTTAGTTTGAGAGAAAAATAAAATAAAATAACTATAGAACATTGAAACATAAGAGCATCTCCAATAGCGGCGAACGCACCGGCTAGCCGATTCTTGGTGCTCACCGGTCCGCTCGCCGAACCATTGCAGCCGGCGAGCGCCAAATCGGCGAGAAAAACGGCGAGCGCATGCCGATTCCCGAGCGCTCGGCGATGTGCTCGTCGATCTCCTGGCCGCCATTGCTGGCGCTAGATCAGCGAGCGATCGGGGAGCGGGATTTTTTTTTAATTTTCGAAACACTATATATATGCGATCTCAACAACGCGAAATGGAGCACAACAACGAGCCTACTCCAGGGACGAGCGGGTCTCAAACTCTGACGGTATCCGCGGGAGGTGGATGGGGTCCGATGCCCGGGTACTACTACCCTTGGCAGCAGATGATGCCCGGGGTGGCATCCGGGGGGTGGTATGCCGGGATGGCAGGGGATGCCGGGGGGTCTGGGCGGGCAGGGGGGACCGGGGATGCAACCCCTATGCCGATGATGCCGGGGTGGACACCCGGGATGCAGATGACGCCAGGGTACCCGGGGATGCAGGGGACGCCGGGGTACCTGGGGATGCAGGGGACGCGGGGGGGGGGGACAACGTCTATCGCCCTAGCCTTGATTTTGCTACTGCTGCTTCGCACACATCGACCTCCGGGCGACGACGACGGCGAGGAGTGAGGCGGAGGCGGGGGGGCTCGTGCGTGGAGTAGGAGTTTTTTTTTTAAATTAATGTAACTTTTTTTTGTTAATGCAATTTTTTTTAATTAATGTATTTTTTTAATTTTTAATATTATTATTGAATTTTTCCGTATCTGTGTCGTAAATTTAATTCCGTATTTTGTGTGATTGTTAATTATTTGTTTTTAATAATTTTGTTTATTGTGACTGAGTTTTTTTTTTTCATTGTGACTGGGTTATGACTGGGCTATTGCTTGTCCTGATGATGTGACAGGAGGAATTTTAGTACTAATGATGTGCCAGGAGGAGTTTGTGGGTGTACTATGACTAACTATTCTTTTTGGAGATGCTCTTAAAAGAAAAGAAACATTCTTCTATTTTGGTGACGTGGAATGGTAAAATATCTGAAGGGTACGCATGTAATTTAGAATAATTGGAAGACCAAAGAAGAATATAGGGTTTTTTGAATCGATTAATCCTCACTTCCTCAGCCCAGAAGCTGCTTCACTCCAACACCAAATCGCAGCCGCGAAGGTTTGATTTCGCTCTACTCTTTCAATGCTGCTCTTACTCTGCTCTGTTCGATTTTCCCATCGTTTGTATTTCAACCGTACTTTCGATTGTATTTCGACCGTGCTTGTATGTTTGTTTAATCGATTTCAATTTTTGATTCGTCACAGTAATTTTGATTCATGACTGTATTGTGTCGAAGATAAACAAATAATTGCGAAATCTGCGCCCTGGTTCCATTTTATTGTTATAGCTGTTTATTTTGGGGGTTAATTCACCCCTTCGGCCGAAGTTGATGTCGAGAATTCGGTTTTTATTTTTATTTTTATCCCTGTGCTTGTGAGTGAATTCAATTTTTCTGTATCTGGAAAGATTTTTCTTTGCTCCGGTTTTAGGCAATGCTATCCTGAGTAAAAAAAAGTGTTGGATTGATTTTACCTGCTGCCTTTTCTATATTTGTTTTCCTTTTACTATATTAACACGAGTTTCAAAATGTAGAATGTAACCATCCATGAATATGCAAAACATGAACCACATCTTAGCTGGTTTACAGTTTACTCATCTCGATTTCAGATTAGCTACTCCTTAGTATGTACAATAAGTGATTATGTATGTGTGCATATTTCTGCATATTTTGGGTTATGTGGTCAGTTTGTTTATCTCTTAACTTGAAGAAAGTATTAAAATTTGTTATACTATTTGCTTGGGCTGTTATTAGTTTTTACAGTGTTTAGTTTCTTTTATGATCAGTGAAATATGGGGGATCAGGATGAATTTCGCTGCTTTATTGGTAATTTAGCATGGTCAACTTCAGATAGGGGATTGAAGCAGGCATTTGAGAAGTTTGGTCATCTTGTGGAGGCGAAGGTATGAAAATCAGTTTTTCTTTGTGTTTTATTGGGGATCGTTCCCTCATACGGCCGATTAGTGTTTTCTTGTTACAACTTTTGCTTCCTTTTCTAATATAATATATCCTTGGAATTCTGAATGACAAACATAGATTTTATACTTAATTATTGGTACTATATGTTATTATATTTACATCTCTTACTTGTCTTTGTTTATGATACAGTTCTTGATTGCAATATATTATAGGTCTTCTTGTTTACTACTTATACAAGTATTTGACAGCCCTCCGTGAGAACATAGTGACCCGTATATTTGTTTATGAGGTTTAGTGGGCTTGCATTTTGACTGTGACCTGAATATTTTTGTAAATTTATGTCAGATATTGCAAGCAATTAGTCGTCAACTTACCTGGTGAACCGTTTACCAGCTTTTAGTTGACTATAGTGTTGCTCCCATCTTAAAGTTTGTTTATTTCTTGAAAGCTGGGTGCAGGAAAAAATGGGAATGTCTGATCACTGTTCATGACAAAATTATTTATTGAATTTACTGAGGGAAGGAAAAGGAAGTGTACTGGTATCGATGATGACCGTGTGTTAAATATTGCTGACTATTGAAGTTCGTAACATGTATATTTCGAAAAGAGGTTCCTTTTAAAAAGATTATGTTCAGTGAACTGGGATGTGACTTGTGAGTAAGCTGGAATGAGATGCATCATAAGGTCCATCCTTCTATTTCATGCAATATATCTCACCTATTAAACTTTTCATTTTTGGAATAGTAAGCTCCGTAAATTTATATGGTTCTTTTCCAGGTTGTGCTTGACAAAGTTTCTGGTCGCTCTCGTGGTTTTGGGTTTGTTTCATTCGAAGAAGAGAGAGCTATGGAAGAAGCCATCAAAGCAATGAATGGAATGGATTTGGATGGGCGGGACATTACTGTTGATAAAGCTCAACCCAACCAGGGAGGTAGAGACAGGGATGGATACAGAGACCAGGATCGTGACAGGGGGCGTGATCGTGATAGGGGTAGGAATCGTGACAGTGGGGGAGGGCGTGGATCAGGTGGAGACTGTTTCAAATGTGGAAAGCCGGGCCATTTTGCTCGAGAATGCCCTTCTGGTGAAGGGGCTAGAGGAGGGGGTGGTAGATATGGTGGAAGGGATGATAAGTATGGAGGTGGAAGTCGCTATGGCCCTGACCGTAATGGCGATAAGTATAGTGGGCGTAGCAGAGACTCTGGTCGCGACTCTGGGCGAGACTCTGGTCGGGACTCTGGTCGGGACTCTGGGCGAGACTCTGGCAGAGATCGTGGCGGATCAGGAAGTGACAAATATAGTCGTGATCGATCTGGACCTTATGAGCGTCCTGCATCAGGCAGCTTTCGCTCATGATTGGTATGTCACATTTCCTCTCATTTATAATGGGCATGTGTCTTTTATGTGCACGAATAACATACCTTGATCAGCTATGGTCAACACCTTTAAATCATATTTAACATAAACACCAAATCATGTCACCTTGTGATAGCCCTTGTTACGTTCGATCACTTATCCATGTCATTTTTCGTTGCAGCTACTGTACTGCAGTTTGCCAGTTTGGATGGCATGTTCGAGATCAATCCTTTCTTGATTTGGTCATTTCAACTGAAGCACTTTTAGCTATATGAGGCTTTTGTCACTAAAGGGTTCTCATGCTATCTGACTTCTATTTTCGTTTAGTTTGTGGAATTATGTCATGGAATTTTACATTTTGGATTGTTGCCCATTTAAAGATTAGTTTTGTTTTGTTTTGTTTGAATTTCTTCCTTGGTTATGTTGATATCCTTATATGGGTTAAGGGATTAATTAATATTATGTGATCTTACTGTTTTCCAGTACTTTGTTAAAAGAGCTCTTCATTCCAAATTTCCAACTGATTCAATTTGCTGAAGCAGCAACCTTTACTTGAGTCTTTTCATTTGCCTTGTTATAAATCTTACTCATCTTTGCTTAGAATCTCTCTTCCTTTTTTGCGATAAGAAGATTTATTTTATTGTCTCTTTGCAATTGCATCTCTTGCTTGCTCTGTGATTGAGTGATGATACTTAGTTTAATCGAAATAGATTTAAAAGCATTGGTTGATTGCTCTTGACTCAACCAGTTCGAAAGAAGATTTAATATTTTTATTTTATATAAATATTTATCATTCATCGTTATATAAAAATAAAAATATTAAAGATAAATTATCCAAAATGTTTGTGGAGTCCTTTTTTCTCATCATTAAATTTGTACGGTGGAAATGCAACGATTGTCAATTCGATAACATAAATTAATAGTGGGGTAAAAATGTCTCTATATCAGTTTCTCTTAATCATCTTATTAGTGGGGTAAAATTTTTCTAAATCAATTTTTAGTTGTAATTGTTTCAGTTTCAAGATTGTGTGCTAATTCCAAAACTAATTCAATTTTTGATTTTTGAGTAAAATATAATTCGTCCGTGAAATATTGTCCTGTTTTGCCATTTCGGCCCGTCCGTGAAATGTTGTCCACTTTGCTTTTTCTATTTTTGGTAAATTGAACTCACTTTCCACTAGCTCATTACACTTGCATTCTATTATAAAGCTAATATATAAATGTGAGACCTACATTCTACTAATTTTTTCCACCCACTTTTCTTCAAATTTCTTCAAACATGAACAATATTTCACGGACAGAGGGAGTACCTATCTATTTAGAGCGTGTTCACTATGTAAGAATTGGGCAATTCTTGGCCCAATTGGGGAATTATGGTTGTTCACCTTCCACTAATTAATTGTTGGGGCCTTACAATTGGGGTAGGGTCCGCACTATTCATGTTAATCGAGGAAGAATTGAAATCTTGACTAATGGGTAGTAAGATTTGTTTGTGCATTGAAAAGTGCATCAAGAAATGGACTTGGTTTTACACATTTGCCCCACCTTTCCACCTTTCCACTTGGAGGGATATATTTGTCAATCCATAATTCTATTAGGTCAAAGTCTTTATTTTGGGTAAATATTTGGACCAATTCTAGGATACTAAACAATGGGGGGAAATTTATATATGTGGCTAATTATGGCTCAATTCTTGGAAAATTTAATTCTTCCAAATGTTAGAAAGGGGAATCTCCTATAGTGAACGCACCCTTATACTAAAACAAACCCAAATCACTATTTCAAATTTGTGAGTAAAAAAGTATAATATAAACAATATTCTTTCAAGATTGAGTTTAGTATAAATGGCTGTAGTAAAATCTCACAATTTAATGTAATATTTGAGAAAATATTTCCTAGTCTAGACATACCAAATTGGCAATATGACTTGATATGGCCAACTAATAGTTTTTTAATAATGACCAATAATCATATAAAATATGGAAACTATAGACACCTAATATATGGAAATTTTACTCAATTTTTTAGCCTTTATTTCTTTCATTTGAAATTTTTGTTGCGTATAAAATTAGAGTTTTCTTCCACTGTTTTATTTTCTATTTATAAAATTTCTTTAATTTTTTATATACTATTAAAAGTATTATAAATTAAAATTAATCAATAAATATGATAAGTAAGTTAACATAATTTAAACGTATACTAATTTATTTAATTCCAAACGTTGTTCAGAAATATGCTAACAAAGAAAAGATAATTTTTTAGTTTGCTATAAAAAAATTCTAATATAAAATAAATTTCAAAATAAAAATAAAATTTTAAATTTTAAAAATAAAATAAAATATAGTTGTAACTAATAAGTTTAAATTATGCTGATTTTATTAGTATATTTATTAATTAATTTCAATTTTGAATAGTATATAAAAAATTAAAGAAAAATTTAAAATAAAAAATAAAACAGTAGAACAGAACTTTAATTTTACATGCCTCAAAGTTTTATATAAAAGAAATAAAGGCCATAAAGTTGAAGAAAATTTTAATATATTAGGTGTATGTACTTTCCATATTATATTACACTTGTCAAAAACAATTAGTTGGACATACCAAGTCATATTGCTAACTTAGTATGCCTAGCCTAGACTAGGAAATATTTTCTGGTAATATTTATACTAAAATAAGTTTGAGTTTAGTGTAAATGATTGGAGGTGCGTGAGGCTTCGAGGCTGATAGAAACGGTAGTCACTAGTCGCCATTGAATTCTCCGAGAGCTGTATCACCTTTCTTGTGTCGACTCCAGTAATTCCATGCCATCTAATTGTAATCTACTTTTTTGGAAGAGTAATTAGGAAAATTGTTTCTTTACCCAACAAACCCACAAAATTTGGTGGACTAAAAATAATTGTAATCCAGTCAAAAGGATAAAATATCCGTACAGAACAATGGAAGTAGAAGACTAATAATGTTGTTAATCCTTCTATATTCTATCTTCAAAACAAGCCCTAAACGAATATAGTGTTGAGTGTAAGAGCATCTACATCGGGGAGCACAAGCTAGTGCGTCCGTCCGTGCCAGCGGCGCGGATGAGATGTCCGCCGCTGCGCTCTTGCCACTGGCACGGCGCTGCTCGATGCATCGAGCACGTCCGTGCCAGCGAGCAGGCGACGTGGCAGCTTCCTATTGGCCAACGGCTATGCCGTTGGCAATTTAATTATTTTTTTCAAAAATCGGATTTTAATTAAAAAATCCGATTAAAAAAAATATTTTCCCACTTCCCAAAAAATTATATCCGTTTTCTACCCACTTTTAATTTATTTTTCAATTTTTTTCCCAAAAATACACATTTGCATCTATAAATACTCCCACTTCCACACCAAAAATTCACACTACACTACACAATTCTCATCTAAATTCTCTCATTTCCATTCTCAATTCTCAATCTTTCTTTCACTTTTACTCTTACAACAAAACAATGTCCGGCCACGGCGATCACCCTCTGGCTCCCACGGTTGGAACCCCGATTGGTTCGGTTCACAACCGTTTCCTAGTCCGAAAATGGAATATTCGGCCCCTCCTCAAACCCAAGGTTCGGAAGTTCCGGATGGCTACCGACCTTACCCGATCGACGACCAAGATGCCCCCGAAGGGCAATACGGGTGGACACCCGAGCCTAGAGCGAGGTCGAGCGGCCCCTCTCAAACTCCGACTCCTCCTACTCGCGGTGTCCGCACACCGTACACTCCAGTGGAGATGGAGCAATTGTTCAAAGCGTTTTTGTCAATCTCTGAAGATCCGGAGGTTGGCACGAACCAATCCGGCGATCATTATTGGTGGCGCATCTGTCACCGGTACAATAAAAACCGGCCAGCTGGAACAATCGAGCGCAACGAGAGTATGGTGCGCAACGCCATATACAGAGCCAACGAAGAAATCCAAAAGTTCCATGGGTATTACCTCTAGGAAGAGCGGTCAGCGGGGAGCGGCCGAAGCGAGGTCGACATCATCAGTTCCGCCTTGTCGACCTACCAATCCATGAACTACAAGCCGTTCAAGTACCTCAACATTTGGCAGGAGATGCGGTCGCATCCGAAGTATAGGGGAGGAGAAACATCCTCCTCTAGCAGATCCTCCAAACGGTCAAGGTCGGTATCCCTATCCGACGCCGGCTTCGAAGACGTGCCTAGCCAACTTGCCGGAGCTAACTTGGGTAGCCCCGACGCCGGCCCGAGCGGTTCCCAATACCGACCGCAAGGAAGGAAGAAGGCGGCGGCCAACCGCCATCGCACCGTAACTTCATCCGCCCCCGCTCCCGCTCCCTAAGTGCCACCTCAACCCCCCACCAACTCGTTGTGGGGGGTTTTGGCCCAACTCAATTTGGCCGATAGGTCAAATATGACCCCCGAGCACTTCGATCACATGTGGCGATGATACGGGGTCTCCAAAGAATGTTGGGGGTATTGCCGGATGATGACTAGTTTTCCCCGGGGGAATTTTTACGCTTAAATTACGTAATTTTTATTTTTTAGGAGTTTAATTATGTAATTTTTATTTTTTAGAATTTTAAGTATGTAAATTTTATTTTTTAGTATTTTAATTATGCAATTTTTATTTTTTAGGAATTTAATTATGTAATTTTTAATTTTTTTTGTAATTTGTAATATTATTTCAGGTATTTTTAATGTATTTTAATTTTGTGGAAATGTCTTTATTTAAATTGAATAATGGAATGGTGGACCCTTGTGCTCGTCCTTGCGGAAGAGCACAGATGTGAGTGTTGTGCTCTTGCCTAAAAGCAGGCAGAAAAAGTGAGGTTGGGCCCACATCCGTGCTCGTTGGCAAAAGCACGGATGTGGATGCTCTAAAGCCACATGATAAATTGTGGCCTCAAAGTATTGCCACAAGTTTGGTAATTTGTTCCATAGTGAAACTAACCATTACAAATTGATTCCTATTCTTCCATCAACTAACAAAAACAAAAAGACAAATTTCCGCTCTCAACGCATCTATAGACTTATAAGCCATATGTGATCTTATCTCAAATATATAACTATGGATTGTTTGGTGTCTTCTTTTAACTTTAAGTGATCCATGTGATCTTGATTAATTTAGCTTTTTCAACACACTTTAAACATCCTGTGCTTTATTGTCTAGTACATTACTCCCTCCGTCCCACAATAGGAGTCACGTTTGGTGTGAGCACGAGTTTTAGTGGGTTGGAAAGTTAATGAAATATGTGGTCCACTTTTTTATACTCTCACTGTTTTTTAAACATAGCAACTATTTTCATTTTGGGTCGTTCCTTAAAAATAGAAACTTTAGAATCTTTCTATTTTAAGACATGAACCCCACAATCCACTAACTCTACTCTCACTACTTTTTCTCTTCCTTTCTCTTACTTTACTCATTTTTCTTTTCATCTCTCTTACTTTACCAATTTTTCACACTTACTTTACCAATTATGTATTAAAACTCTGTCATTTCAAATGTTTCTATTTTTTGAATACGGAAGGAGTATTGATTTTATAATAGAATGTGAGTAAAGTGAGTTAGTGAAATGTGTGACCTACTTATCATTTATGGTAAACGTGAAATGTATATCTTATTGTGGGACATACCAAAATGACAAAATGTGCATCTTATTGTGGGATGGGGGAAGTATTACAATATAAATAGAAAACATAAATACAATTTTAAAGAAAAACGATAGTCGAAAGAACATAGCAAATATTTTCCTTAGATCTTAAAACCGGTAATCCACTACATTCACCAAAAAATCATGTGTTGGTCGAGACGGAACCAGATATACAAATTAGTCGAAGTCTGGAATTTAATTCGATTTATTGTTTGTTGACTTTTAAAAATCAGACCGAACCAAAAATTAAAAATATGCAAACTATTAGTATAATCAAAATGCAGCTATAAAAAAGGTGCAGAATCAACACTATTTTAATTGTTGTAATTTAATTATTTATCTTTTAATTTGATTGTACATAATTTAAATTTTAGATTAAGTTTTTTAGTATCATTTAATTTAAGTGAATCCAGTTTAATGATTTATCTTTTAATTTGATTTTATATAATTTAAATTTTAGATTAAGTTTTTTAGTATCATTTAATTTAAGTGAATCCAGTTCAATTCAATAGGCATTAATTAAAAGAAGCCTTTTAATTAAGTGATACAAATATTTAAATATATTAAATTAATAATATCAATAATCAAACTACTCTCTTCGTATGCGGTTAGTAGTTTTGTTCATTTTTACTATAAATGGTTATAGATCTCTATTTTACCAATTCATTTCACTTACATGTATCTAAACTAATAACTACTACATTCGTCCCGACTTAGTGAAACATAATCTTTTTTGGGATGTCACATTCTCTTTCTTACTTTATCATATTATCTCATCTTATAATCTTAAGTGAAACATTTCCTTTATTGTCAATGATAAAGCCTTTCTCTTTCTTACTTTATCATTTTATCTCACTTACTTAATTCTTTCTTTTATTATCTCTTTCTCTTTGTTTCTTTATTCTTTTTCATACTTTATTAATTACAGTATATTTTAATCCGCCATACACTTCATCTTAAAATTGTTAGCCAAAATACAATCGTCTCACTTAGTCTAAGAAGAAGGGAACATACACAAGTGATTCCACTAATTTTTTTCACCCACATTTCTTAACATTTTTTAAAGCTCGTGCCGAAAAGAAATTAAACTCTTAATTGTAGACGAATGAAGTAATTTAGTAACTTTTCAAAGAGTAACAAAATTAACGAACCAAATCATTTTATTCAAATTTTGATTAAATTAATCGGAGCCCATTTAAGAAAAGCCCAATTAATCGAAACCTAATGCACGCCGCTATCTCCTTCTTCCTCCTTATAGTAAAAGTTGTACTTATTTCTCCTTCCGATTTGCAATTTTTCTTCTATTTTCTTCGCCGATGTAGCTAATCCAATTTTATTCATTCTTCTTCTCTCTTCGCACATTGCATTTAAAAATTAAAACTAATACTCCTAATTGTATTTAAAACTAATACTCATAAATTTCATTCTTTTTGCACTCATTTTTCTTAAAATTTCTTACAATTCTTATTCTTGCCAGAAATAAAATGAAACTCCTAATAGTATACGGACGAAGTAATTTGTTAAATTTTCAAAGAATAATGAATTAATGAACCAAATCATTTATTTAAAATTTGACAAAATTAATAAAAACCCATTTACCAAAAACCCAATTAATCGAAACCTAATGCGCGCTGCCGTCTTCTTCTTCTTCTTCGTTATAGTAAAAGCTGCATATTCTTTCCCCTTCCGATTCGCAATTTTTCTTCGCCTATGCAGTTCATCTGATTTTATTCATTATATTTTTCTCTTTCTCAAAATACACAAAATACAACAAAAATTAAGGATAATGAAACACAGTCATACTAAAAAACCAATAGAAGAAAAATAAAAAAAAAAATTGATTTTGTATCCTCCAATGTGATGTACAGATATGAAAAAAAAATTCATCAAGCGTTAAAGTTAAAAATTCAATAAGGCGCAATGTGAGTGGTCCTGGTTTCGTAATAAGGTGCCAAATTGGAGTTGTTATTACTGCTCTTCGCCCTCAACACTTTGACCAATTCCCTGCACATCTGCCTTGTACTTCCCATGCACTCGCTCTGCATCACAAGTAGTACCTTCGTCACCCCATTCTCTCCCGCCACCCTTTCCTGCGCCAATTCATCCCTCGCCAAGCAGCATACGCTCCACACCACCGCGATCCCGTGCTCCGTCGCCGTACCCGAACACTTCATCAGCCTCCTCACGATCTCCGCCACGCACTCGCCGTCCTCCGCGATCGCGCTCCTCCCCTCCCTGCACGTCGCCACCGATTCCAGCAGCGCCAGCGCTTTCTCCACCAGATCCGGTTTGGATAGTGATGGGGTACGAACTAAACCCTAATGGCAAGCCCAATAACAGTGACGGCCCATCAGCCCAGAGCCCAAGAAAGAGTATCTGTTCGGCACCAAAGAGTTCGGCACGACCAAAGAGTTCGGACTCAGCCTACAGCTCGGTAAAAGCCGACCAGTCAAGCTCTCCTCTCAGATCGGCAAGAGCTGATCGGTAAAGTCCAGCAGTTCGGTCTCAGCATTCGACCGAACTAGGAGTTAGTGGACTCATGAAAGGCCTCCACGACCTCCGCTATACCCACGATCTATTTAGTGGTACGAAGCAGTTATTGAGCAGTTATTGCTCACCCACGATCTTGTTAGTGGGGCTGCAAACCACGATCCTAGTTCAATGTATAAATAGAACTTAGATCAGATAGAAAAAGGTTAAGCTCTCTAGAGATAAAATCATATAGCAAGTCTGTGTTGTAAGCTGTAATCCCAGATCAAGCAATACAATCTTGCCCTCCCTTCTTCCCGTGGACGTAGATTTACTTCAGTAAATCGAACCACGTAAATTCTTTGTGTCGTAGTCTTTATTCTCTACCAGCATTTACTAACATCAGAAATTCGCGGATCCATCACTGGCGCCGTCTGTGGGAAACAGAGAACAAAATTTGTGATAAAGCGAATTTTTGATCCATTTTTTTCCACCCAAAAAATGCATACCAGATCGCAGAGTACCCGTATTCCTGCCCGTGAGAACCAGGAGGAAGCCAATCCATCCCGTAGGTCTGGAAAACAGCCTAGGGATAAATCCACCACCAGTTCTCATGGCGAAGGAACAAGCCGCTCCAAAAATCGTCCCACTGAGTCTTCCCAGCAGCCCGATTTGAATGAGGCTGTCAAGCAGTTTTTGGCGGCGAAGCAGGAGGAATTCTTAACCTTCCTGCAAAAAAGCCAAAAGCAGCCGGAGACGAAAACGGCGGATTCTCCTTCTCCCTCCGCACAAGAAAGTCACTACCGCAGTAGTGTCGCATCTCCCAGGAGAAAGAATCCCCGTCCCCAACATGTTCCAGTTCCTCCTCGGTACCGGAATCACAGGAGAACTCAATCTCCTCCATACCGACGAGATATCGGATTCGCCGTGTACGGAGCATTGAAGACTCCGTTCTCGGACGACATCACCCGAACTCCCCTACCACAGAACTACCGAACTCCGTCGATGACTTATGACGGGCTCGTGGACCCTCACGATTTCTTGGGGCGCTATCAATATAACATGGCGAACCAGGGTCTCAACGAGGTCCACATGTGCAAGCTGTTTCCCGAGCTGCTCATCGGGAACGCGAGAAGGTGGTTCGATAGCCTCCCCCAGGGCAGCATCAGATCTTACCGAGATCTAATGGATGCCTTCCACAGGAGGTTCTTTCAGAAAGCGGAAGCCCGAATCACTTCGGCTCAGCTGCTTTCCATTCGTCAAGGTCGCGACGAAAAAATCAGCGACTTTATGACAAGATTCCACAAGGAATGCCTGCAAGTAGACGATCTCAACGATCTGCTTGTCATCTCGGCATTCCAAAATGGAATCCTGCCCGGAGCTCTCTACAGGAAGCTCGTTGAGTGCGGTCCGCAGACAGCTCAGGAAATGTGGGACATTGCGGACCAGTACTCCCGGGCCGATGAGGCAGACCGTCGCAAACGGTCATTAGACAGCTCATCGACCCGAGGAGACAGAAGGAAGCCCGATCATAGCGATCAGGGGCATCCTCGCCGGACTCCATTTGAAAGAATTCAAAGGGCTCCGGTGCAAGACAGATTGGGACCTCGTCTCAATCCCGAGAAGCCGCCCGCTCAGTTCGTACCGCTGAACAAGCCGAGAGCGGAAATTTTCGAACTGCACTCTGACCTATTCGAAAAGCCAAAGCGGATGACGAAATCAGCCGCGCGCCGACCACAGGATAGCTACTGCTCCTACCATCAAGACCACGGTCACGATACTGAGGAGTGCAGAAACTTGGCTGCAGGTATCGATGTTCTTGTGAAGGCAGGAACATTGAAAAAATACCAAAGCAAGCAGCCAAAGAAGAATAAAAAGCAGAGTGGTGCGAACTGCGCTCCTCAGAATCCGAAAAGGCAGCCGGATCCCGAAGACGATGACGAGCCGCAATATGATGGAGTAATCCAGACTATTGACGCGCTCCCTGCCGGGAAGACCAAGTCGTCCCTAAAGTCAGAGCGCAGAGGCTCCAATCGAGAGGAGCCAACGCATAAAAGGCTGAAGCAGGACGAAGTGATTACGATCTCGGCGGCTGATCCCGTCCCGGCCATCTCTCCTCACCAAGACGCCATTGTCATCCAAGCCGGAGTGGCAAACAAACTGATCCACAGGGTGTTTGTGGATACAGGAGCGTCGGTTAGCATTCTTTTTAAAGAGTGCTTTGACAAACTAGAAGTGGACCCAGCTCGGCTCAGTCCGGCTCCGCTTCCCCTAAAGAGCTTCGCCCAGGAGGACACCCGCCCTGAAGGTATTATCAGCCTTCCGATCACGGTGGGGAAAGCGCCTACTAGCTCCAGTACGATGATTGAGTTTTTCGTGGTGAAAGCTCGGTCCCCGTACAACATCATCCTGGGAAGAGACTGGCTCAACACAGTTCGGGCCGTTTGCTCCACTTATCACCTCACCATCAAGATCCCTACTAAAGGAGGGATAGCGGTCATCCGAGGTGACCAAAAGAGAGCAAAGGAATGTCTGCAAATTGCGCTTAGAAGTGCCGAGCAGTCAGATCGGCACCACCAAGCATAGCAATCACAACAGCCGGAGTCAGAGGCGATGACCGAAGTCATACCGAAGCCGAACTCGATGACAGTTCAGCTGTACGAAGACGATCCATCCAGAACGGTTAAGATCGGCTTCGCGGGAACGCCCCTACTTCGGGAAAAAACCATCCAGCTCCTCAAGGAGTATAAAGACGTCTTTGCATGGTCTCCGTTGGACATGACCGGAGTGCCCCCCGAGGTAATCACTCATCGGTTAAATATTGATCCTTCAGTCCGGCCGATAAAACAGAAGCAAAGACTCTTTGCAGCAGAACGAAGTCAAGTCATCCATGACGAAGTCCGTCAATTATTAAAGGCGGATGTGTTATTCGAAGTGAAGTATCCTTCGTGGGTGGCCAATCCTGTCATGATCAAGAAAAAGGAAGGAGGATGGCGGATGTGCATAGATTTCACCGATCTAAATAAGCACTGTCCCAAAGATTGCTATCCCCTTCCGAACATAGATAAAAAAGTAGAAGCTTTGATAGGCTTTGAAATTTTTTGTTTTCTTGATCTGTACAAAGGATACCATCAAGTTTTAATGGATGAGATTGACGCTTCAAAAACGGCCTTCATTACTGATTTCGGCATTTTCGCTTATAAAAAGATGCCATTCGGTTTAAAGAATGCCGGAGCCACTTATCAAAGGATGGTAGACAAGCTTTTTCGGCACCTGATTGGAAAGGAGGTCGAAGTGTATGTTGACGATATAGTCGTCAAAAGCAAAAGCACTTCGGAGTACGAGCACAACCTCAAGTCCACTCTCAACGTACTCAAGAAAGCCAACCTCAAACTTAATCCCCAAAAGTGTACCTTTTTGGTAGATTCGGGAAAGTTTCTGGGTTGTTGGGTTTCAAAGGACGGACTCAAGGCAAACCCCTCAAAAGTTCAAGTCGTTCAGAACATGGCAATGCCGAAGTCCATACATGACGTGCAAAGGCTAACCGGATGTCTAGCCGCACTGAATCGATTCCTTTCCCAAGCAGCCGAAAAGCAACTGCCGTTCTTCAAGGTGTTGAAAAAAGCACCAAAGTTCGAGTGGGGAGCCGAGCAGAAAAAGGCCTTTGACGAGCTCAAAAGTTATCTAGCCGAGCTTCCTATTCTCTCTGCTCCAACCGAAGCCGAAGTAATATTCTTATACTTAGCGGCATCGGATCAAACCATCAGCGCGGTGCTTGTACGAGAAGAAGGCCTAAAGCAGCTTCCCATCTATTTTACAAGCCGAGCATTAAGAGGTCCAGAAACCAGGTATCAACCTCTGGAAAAGATTGCTCTGGCATTAGTAAATGCAGCAAGGAGACTGCGGCCATACTTCTATGCTCACAAGGTATGCGTCTTAACTGATCTGCCACTTCGGCAAGTGTTGACCAAACCAGAAGCATCAGGCAGAATCGCCAAGTGGGCTATAGAGTTGGGAGAGCACACAATTGAATATCTACCTCGGAAAGCCATCAAGGGACAAGCCTTGGCAGATTTTCTTGCAGAAGCAAAGTTCGATCAAGCAATTCCTGTTATTGCCGAACAGAAGAATTCTGCCAATGCCGAACTAGCACAGCCCTTGGAATCCGAAGTAGAGCCGCCGGACTGCTGGAGCGGATTCGTAGATGGAGCTTCAAACAAGATGGGAAGTGGAGCTGGTATTCTACTTGTCGCTCCCGACGGACACGAGGTAACCTACTCACTTCGGTTCCTATTCCCCACTACTAATAATGAAGCCGAGTACGAAGCCCTCCTGGCCGGACTCCAGTTAGCGCAAAGTCTGCTCGTCAAATCTCTCAAAGTCCATTGTGATTCACAAGTCATAGTAAATCACATGTTGGGTACAAGTGAAGCTCGTGACGAGAGAATGAAGAAGTATTTGGACAAAGCGCGAAGCATCAGCCGAAGTTTCTCCTATTTTCGGATAATCCGCATTCCCAGAGCGGAAAATAGCCGAGCAGATACCTTAAGTAAGTTGGCCTCAGATCCGAGCTCAAAGGCGGAAGAATTAATGCATCGAAGCATTGATGAAGCCGAGGTACATTCAGTATCCAGCTCGCCGAACTGGATGACGCCGATCTTGCAGTATCTGGATCAAGGACAATTGCCCGAGGATAAGAGAGAAGCTCGGAAGATCACGTGCCGAGCACTTCGGTACGAACTTCATGAAGGAGTCCTCTTTAGAAAGTCTTACCTCCAGCCGTTATTGCGGTGCGTAGGACCAGAAGAGACGGACTACATCCTCAGAGAAGTTCATGAAGGATCGTGCGGTAGCCACATCGGAGCCAGAGCTTTAGCTAAAAAAGTTCTGAGATGGGGATATTATTGGCCAACCATGGTACAAGAGGCAGTGCAGCTCGTCAAGAAGTGTACGAAGTGCCAAATTCATGCAAATGTCCCAAGGATGCCGCAGACCGATCTATACACTATGCAAAGCCCTTGGCCTTTCATGCAATGGGGCATAGACATAGTGGGACCACTTCCTCAAGCTCCTCGGCAAATGAAATTCCTTATCGTTGCCGTGGACTACTTCACGAAGTGGGTGGAGGCTGAACCATTAGCTACGATAACGAGCTCAAAGGCATTGGACTTCGTCTGGAAGAACATAGTGTGCCGATTTGGCATACCCCACATCCTCATCTCGGATAATGGGACTCAGTTCACCGACAAGACGTTCAAGAATTGGTGCCAAGAGCTGAACATTCAACAGCGGTTCACTTCGGTCTCCCATCCCCAAGCAAACGGACAAACGGAAGTAACGAACCGGATTCTGGTGAAAGGGTTAAAAGCTCGGTTAGAACAAGCCAAAGGACAATGGGTAGAAAATCTCCCTCAAGTCCTATGGTCCTACCGAACTACGCCCAAAACCTCCAACGGTGAAACTCCGTATAGTTTGGTGTACGGCACTGAAGCCGTAATTCCGGTGGAGATCGGCGTACCCAGTCCCCGAACTCTAAATTTCTCCTCAGAAATGAATGACGACGGACTGAGAGCAGAACTAGATCTCGCCGAAGAAAGAAGAGAATTGGCGTGCATAAAAGCAGCCAAGTATAAGGAGCAAGTAGCCCGGTATTATAACCAAAGGGTGAAAAAGCTTCAATTTCAAGTGGGGGATCTCGTCTTGAGAAACAACGAAGTAAGCCGAGCAGAAAAGCTGGGCAAACTCGAACCCACATGGGAGGGTCCATATCGGGTGTCAGAAGTCCTCGGCAAAGGGTCTTATAAATTGACTCACATGTCAGGAGAACAAGTACCCCGAACATGGCACGTCTCCAACCTCAAGAAGTTCCACTTGTAAGAGACAAAAGTCCGGTCAGTCCGTCTCGTGTCTAGTTCGGTCATAGGGGTATATGTTTTTATTTGTTTGTTTCTTACTTGTACCTTTTACTTGTCGTTTTATAAAATGTTTAAAGTTTTTTTCCTTCATCTTTTTCATTTTTTCTCTATGTGTTTTGTCTCTATGTGCTTGTCGTCTCTTACAAATGGTACCAAGGTATATCGTTCTTTAAAGACTGATCCCCTTTTTAGATCGATTATTAAAGACTATTGTGAGTCCAAGCTTCTAAGGAGGATATAAGACCACAATTCAGCTTAACAAGCAGTCCGTCTGAAACGAACTGCAATAAGCCAACGATTGTGAGTCCAAGCTTCCAAGGAGGATACAAGACCGCAATTCAGCTTAACAAGCACTTCGTCTGAAACGAACTGCAATAAGCCAACGATTGTGAGTCCAAGCTTCTCAGGAAGATACAAGACCACAATTCGGCTTAAGAAATAAGCACTTCGTCTGAAACGAACTGCAATAAGGGAAAGTCCGATCCACGCGATAAACCTCGCCGAATTAGGACGACCAAGTTCGGTCAAAGAAGTTTACCTCATAAGACCGGGGACGACCATGTCTAGTCAAAGAGGTTTACTGCATAAGACCACTTCGGTTAACTGGGAAAGTCCGATCCACGCGATAAAACTCGCCGAATTAGGACAAGGGAAAGTTCGATCCCGGCGACAAAAATCGCCAAACTAGAACACAAACCAAGTCCGGTCAAAGATGTTTATTTCATCAGACCAAAGACGAGTCCGGTCAAAGATGTTTATTTCATCAAACCAAAGACGAGTCCGGTCAAAGATGTTTATTTCATCAGACCAAAGACGAGTCCGGTCAAAGATGTTTATTTCATCAGACCAAAGACGAGTCCGGTCAAAGATGTTTATTTCATCAGACCAAAGACGAGTCCGGTCAAAGATGTTTATTTCATCAGACCAAAAGACGAGTCCGGTCAAAGATGTTTATTTCATCAGACCAAGGACCAAGTCCGGTCAAAGAAGTTTACTTCATAAGACCAAGGACCAAGTCCGGTCAAAGAAGTTTACTTCATAAGACCGAGGACAAGTACGATGAAATTTTTTCGCTAAGCTGTAAATACAGTGTTAGAAGCGAAAACAAAATTTCATTTTTCAAATCTTGTTCGGCATACAACTCCGCTACCCTACAAAATGGCGTTACGCTATTACAAAGGACTATTCTACTGTCCAGGGTTGCTGAAGTTAAGCCACCTATCTGCAAAATCCTCTGGAAGCCGAGTTCGGTTATTCCGAGCAGATGAAGAATAAGCAGGTCGACGAGATGCTATCCTCGACCCAACGCCTCTTCCCCGAGCCCGAGAAGTCCTAACACCTCGGCGATGAAGAGTCTCTGCAATAAGCATCTGCTGATCTTGCTCGCTCATAGTCACAACTCCTCGGCGAATTTCAGTCCGTCCCTGTCTTGACGATTCCGGTTGCTCCTGAGCCCGTTCTCGTCTTGACGTTTCCGGCTGTTCCGGAGTTCGTTGTTGACTGGGAGTAGGATTTTGAACAAGGGAACCAGAGGCTTGATCTGGAGTGCGAGCATCTGTTGGCGGGAAATGCCTAAGGAATCTCCCGATTGAGGGACGCCGGGAAAGAATGATGTCGTACCGAGAAGCCCAGCGCCGCAATGATTTCACAACTTGTTGGCAAGCCGAGCTCTCCAGCGCATTGTTCCTCCGGAGTACATGATATTCCTCCCACAGTTCGTCAACTCGACTCTGAACATCTGATATGGTCACTCCCCCGCACACGGATGTAATCCTCGTACGCAGTCCTCTCAGCAATGGTCGTATTCAGCTCGGCCTCCAGATCCTTCTTATCGGACTCTAAGTCCTTATTATCGGCCTCCAGCTTCACTAAACGAGCCAGAAGCTCGTCATTCTTCGTCTGATCGGCTATAGCTCTTTTCTCAGCTTCGTCTAAAGCCGAAGAGTACAGCCGTTTCCAGTGAAGTATCTCCATCTCCTTGAGTACAAAGCAGCTATATTAGTTCGGCAGCTGTACCGAGCAGATAGTAAAATACAACAGGAATAAAGGCGCGTACGAAAAGCTATACGAAGACAAGTGTAGAGAATTTTTCATTCACAAGGAAAATTTTTTACACTAGGAGGGCTTCAAGGCCATTTTACAAGGAAGAAACTAGACTAAGAGAAGGGAGACGAAATCATACTCCACCAGCTTCGTCTCCGGCTCCTTGGTCTGGTTCAGCTTCTTTCTCCTGAGCTACCTCAGCCTCGGCCTCGCATCCTGCCGGCCTCGCCTCCGCCTCCTGATCGGCTTCCTTCTCCGGATGCCCGGCCCGCTCGACTTCGGCCTCCAGCTCCAGCGGCTCGGCCTCACCCTCTCCGTTGTAAGTCGAAGCGGGTGAAACGGGTCCCACGGAGGCAAAGATAGCCTCCAGGTTCTCGTCCCGATCAGCTCGACAACTCCGGACTCGGTCTGCAGAAAGCAGGACCGAGGATGAAGCGAGCTCCTCAAGGAGCGGCAGATTCTGAAGCCGAGCTGCTATCTCTCGGCTGTACAGAGGCAGCACGACGTCGGCCCCCTGCTCGCCCTTATCGGTAATTAGCCTTACCAGACTACCGACAAAGGCCGAGAACTGGCTGCTCAAAAAGAGTTTCTCCGTGTAAACACGGAGAGCTTCCCCCTGGGCAGCCACGGCGGCAGCCTCCTTCTGAGCCTCCCGGTGCTTCGTCTGCTCTTGCAGGATGATGAGCTGGTTTTTGGCTGACCGGGCTTCATCCTGAGCCGAGATCCTAGCAGCTCGGGCCCTCTCAAATTTGGCCTCAGCCTGTTCGGCCAGACTACGAGCAAGATGCATCTTCTTCTGCATCTCCTCGTAGTCGTGGGATGCTTTGGAGAGCTCCACGGAGACGAGCTTGGCTCTCTGAAGATGAACAAGGAAAAAACTCAACAGAATGGCCATCAAAAAATGTAGAAAAGAAGCCAAGTCAGAAAGCTTACCTCCACAAAATTCGTCGGCCATTGAAAAGGCTCAGGGACGTGTTCCGGGATGTCGGCAACCACCTCGGAGATGACCAGGTCTTTCCCCGGCACTCTTGGGGACTCGTGAAATTTCCCCTTCCCTTTAGCCGAACACGACTCCGGCTCTTTCGGATCCGAAGAAGAGGTTTTTTGCCTCTTCGGATTCTTCTCGGCTTCAGACGCCGAGCTAGGGACCCTCTGCCTCTCCGGCTCCACAAGCTCGGGGGACTTTCGGATAGCCTTATTCAGCATGTACACTGCCAAAAAGCAAGAAAGCAAAGTCAGATTTTCTTCGTTAAAGCAGTAGAGCATAAAGATAAAGAGAAATCCTCACCCTCGGCCTCTTCGTCCGAAGACGAGATGTCGAACACGACGTCGCCCTTGACGAGCTCAGACTCCGTGTATTGTTTCCTAACTATGGGAATCTTGTTGAGCTCGCCATCGAGCTCGTCCAACGGTTCAGGCCGAGGATGACGGATAACGGACTTCGGCCCTCTCCAAGGAAAACTAGGAGCCGCGGTCCTATCATAATAGAAGAAGCGGTTTTGCCACTTCGGCCACTTCGTTTTACAAAAGGCCCTAAAGGGCTGTACAGGGATCAAGTAAAACCAAGACCCCTTCCTCTTAAATTGAAAGAATTTAAGGATCGCCTTCAAAGACAAATCCCTTCCTAACCTACGGAGTTCGGCAGCGAAGGCCGACAAGTGCCTCCAAGAGTTCGGAGTCACCTGGCCTAAAGGAAGCTGAAAAAAATCTAGTAAATCTATAAAGGCAGAAGGGAGGGGGAAACGAAGCCCGCATTCTAAGCAGGCCTCGTACACGGTGGCGTAACCCTCCGGCGGGGAGTCAGCCCTATGATCACCGTCAGGTACCACCGCCCTCCCCCCAGGAAAAAAGTATTTTTCGGGTAGGGATACCACAGTATCCTTACTCAAAATACTATGGAAATACTCTACGGTCTTCTCCCCGGACTCTTTCCGGCCAGAAGACCCCTTACCGCCTCTCCTACCGCTACCCGACTCCGAAGAAGAAGAAGAAGACATTTTTCTTACTTTTTGAAGGTGAAGAAAGTCTGAAGAAGCTCTTGAAAGCGGAAGAAAATTTCTCGAGAAAGAGAGAGTTTAGAAGACGCAACAGCAAAGGTGTTCAAATGAGGAAGAAAGAGCATATTTATCAGATTCGGGAAAGATTTCGAGATCGTTGCGCTGTTTCGAATCCCACCTTTTCAGGATTCAACGGCCGGATTTTACTGTCGCATTTAATGCAGGCACGCGCAAGGCACGTCCCCTGACGTCAGCCTCCCCCTTACCATTATCCAGAATGCCGAAGTGACTCACCTCGCCGAAGTGATTCACTTCGCTTTTCGGGGGGGGTAGTGATGGGGTACGAACTAAACCCTAATGGCAAGCCCAATAACAGTGACGGCCCATCAGCCCAGAGCCCAAGAAAGAGTATCTGTTCGGCACCAAAGAGTTCGGCACGACCAAAGAGTTCGGACTCAGCCTACAGCTCGGTAAAAGCCGACCAGTCAAGCTCTCCTCTCAGATCGGCAAGAGCTGATCGGTAAAGTCCAGCAGTTCGGTCTCAGCATTCGACCGAACTAGGAGTTAGTGGACTCATGAAAGGCCTCCACGACCTCCGCTATACCCACGATCTATTTAGTGGTACGAAGCAGTTATTGAGCAGTTATTGCTCACCCACGATCTTGTTAGTGGGGCTGCAAACCACGATCCTAGTTCAATGTATAAATAGAACTTAGATCAGATAGAAAAAGGTTAAGCTCTCTAGAGATAAAATCATATAGCAAGTCTGTGTTGTAAGCTGTAATCCCAGATCAAGCAATACAATCTTGCCCTCCCTTCTTCCCGTGGACGTAGATTTACTTCAGTAAATCGAACCACGTAAATTCTTTGTGTCGTAGTCTTTATTCTCTACCAGCATTTACTAACATCAGAAATTCGCGGATCCATCAGATAGGATTCGGCTGACGCTTCGGATGATTCCCAACCGGATCAGATCCTTCCTCGCCCTCCTGGTGGTTGCGACCGCTGCCAGAGCTGATAATCCGGCTTCCACCGCCGATGAATCGCTCTCTGATGTGGTTAGGTTGTATAGATTTAGAAGTAGATCTGCTTTATCAGCGATTTTCTTCTCCGATTCTGGATTTAACGCGATTAGCTCTAAAATCTTCGCTGATTTCACCTTCGATTCGGTGTTTCCTTTACGCAAAACCGTCGCGAACGAGGATAGGCAATCGGCGGAGCTCAGAATGAGCTCGTTCAGCCTCCCTCTCACGGCGTTCTCCGACGAGATCAGATCGAAAACCTCAACAATCAGCTCGCGAATCCGAATCTCGTCGGATTCCGAGAATAATTCGACGAATCTCGGAATCGCGGAGCTGGAATGCGCGACGAATTTCAGATTCCCCTGCGACGCCTTCATGAAATCGACGAGCTTCTGCAAGGAAGAGGCGTCGACCTCGCCTTTGATGATCACCGCCGCTTCGTGCCTGGAGACGGCACACGGCGGCGGCGGCGCCTGGGCGGGGTCGGTGTGGGAGAGCCAGAGGTGGATAAGGCGGCGGAGAGTGAGATTCGGAGTCGTGAGCGTGGACGGAAGGGTTTGCATGGTCGCCGGGCAGGTTTTGTGGCCGAGCGCCAGCCATTTCTCGATGGAGCTCCGGTCGTAGGTGACGCCGGTGCAGAGACTCACCGGAGACTTCATCACATCCATGGAAATCGGGCAGCGGAAGAGATTCGGTACAGTGACGTGCAGTTCCTCCCTCCTCTTTTCTCTCGCCATTTTCGCACAAATCTCTCTGGTTTTCTCAAGCGAGTTTTATAAGAGAGAGAGAGAGAGAGAGTCAAAGGGAGAAGCGAGTGACGTCGTTTTGGTCAAAAATCCGAAAATGGAGTCCGATTTAAGTAAACAGAAAAATTGAAAATTTTATTTACTAATTAAAGTTTATGAAATTAATGTCAAGATGAGACAAAAAGGAAGTGGTGGGGCCGGCGTTGAAGAAATTGATGTGATATTTGCATGAAATTCTTGCATGGATTTAGGTAAAGTCAAACTCATGTGTGTGCTAATTTCTATGTTTATTCTTGATTTTTCAATGATTGTCATTTAAATATTCTTGAGTGAAAGAACTGGATTTGAGGATGATAATACGGAAGAAAGGGGTAAAGTAGTTGTTGCGTACTGGAATAATCCAAGCTCCTCGTGTAGGATTAAAAAACATAGGAAATTAATGGTTGCAAAAGGTGGTTAAAAAGTCGTAAACACTATAATTAAATGGTGTTAATAATATATTTAATTTATTAATAACTCTAACCTTAACTAGTTATGTTTTTAACAATATACTTTAATTTGGTTTATGATTATAAGAAGTGATGGAAATTGAGTGAAAAAAATAGTGGAATATGAGTCATATTTTTATATATTAATACAGAGTACGTAAATGTGAATGAAATGAGATAGAGTACTAGATTGTGTGGTTTATGACTATTAAACATAGTTATAAGGTAATAAGAACATTGTTTGTGTACAGTTGGAAAATTAAATATAAGACAATTATTTGCAAACAGATGAATTGCTTTGCTTTTTCTAATTTTATCCTCTCTCTTTATATTTACTTTATTCTATCTCTAGCCTTATTCTCCTCTCGCTTAATTTACTAATATTTATTTGTTAATTTTAATGTTCAAAAGAAGTGTCTCAAAATTAATGAGACGGAATATAGTATTTCGTTCTTCTGGATATAGTCATTTATGAGAAAAAGCTGCTCAATTTATTAGAAAATTTTAAATTATTAGTTTAAATTAAAACTTATTTAAACCATCAATAAAAATTGTAAATTATCAATTCAACCTTATTAATGAAAATTAAATAAATATACAAAAGAGGTGAATGTAGGTCAAATGGGTAAGGATAAGGAAGACCGACCACTATTTATGACATAAATTATAAGTTTGAATCTCATTCATATTTACCCTATTATATAAACCGAGTTTTTAGCATTAATTTACTGTTGCTGCAATTAAAGTCTTTCTGTGATGTGCTTTAACTGCTCCCAAATCCAATTACTCAAATCCACAAAACTAATTACTCAAATCAACAATATTCCATATTAACACATAGATATTGCAGATGAAAAAATGTTTATGGTTATAATTTTGAACGATTTGAAAGGCAGATTGGAAAATCAATTCAAGATTTTCCTAGCCTATCAATAACACAACTGACAAAATAATTTATGAGAATAACACCACTGACAAAATAATTGAGAATGAATATACTCATAATAAATTATATATTAAAAGAGAACATACGTTTCAATTATTATGATAGATCGGTTATCAAAATATATATACTCCCTTCGTCCCATAGTAGATGTCACACTTTCCTTTTAAGTTTGTCCCACAAGAGATGTCACATTTCCTCATTTGGAAAAAGTTCATTCTCACATCAATTATAAAATTATATTTTCTCTCACCACTTAATACACAAAATAACATCTCCTAAAATCTTGTACCATCTCCCAAGTGTGACATCTACTATGGGACGGGGGAGTTCTATATATATAGAGAGAAATATTCGAGAGACAAAACGTAATGCGGTAGGCTAATTAGAGAGGCATAGGTTTTGAAAAAAGTGAGTATTTGAAGAACAAATATATCTAATTTGACCTTGTTATTGTAGTGCGCACATATAAAAGAGAATAATGATATAATTAAGCAAACATGGGATATATGCATATTTTGGTTGCACGAAGCATATTCACAATTATGTGTTCAACGACAAATATTAGTTGGTCCAAACTCAGACTTTCACAATTTTATATTTCCCCTCACATTTGTCGGAATTAGCTGTTGAATCGGATCACACATATATCCACACAAACAAATGATAATCCTCTGTCCCAATTTAATCCAAGTTGCTTTTTCATTCTGTGATTTTAAAAATATGGGTATTGAAAAATGACCAATGAGAACGCAAAGAAAATCATCTTTAAGTTGATGACACAAATATCCAGTGTACCTTAACTTTTATATTTTGAAAAGCTTTCATTTGCATACCTTAATTTTAGTTGGGATAATCAAAATTGATGATGTATTTTAAAGCGTAGGTGTGGTGTATATAAAAACATAAATTAGTATTTTTAATTGACTAAAAAATGTCTTTTAGACATTTTTTTTAATTTGAAGTATAATTCACTTAGTAAAATACTTCATCTTGAATTGAGTGATTAGACTTTCGAATCACCACATAGAGATAATAAGAAATCATTACTGTTCTCTTATTTTATACAAGAAAAAGAGAGAAAATTTACTCATGTACCTCATCTTTCTCAAGATAGGTGAGTCTTATTCCTTCTTCTCTCTCATATTTATTATTTTTCCTATTTTATTCTCCCTATATTTTAATCTTTAAATATTAGTAATTCTTTACTATCACGTGAATAAAAAAATCTCAATTAACTTTTGATGGAGTAAATATTACTTTCAAGTATACACTCAAGTAGGGATGTATCGGGCCAGCCCAGCGAGTTTGGGGCCAACCCTATTCAGGTTGCGGGTCAATCGGTGTGCGGGCTAATCGGGTTGTCATTTTTTCGGGTTATGAATGTTCAGCCCTAACCCTAAAAACTCAGTTTTCGGGCTAGCCCAACGGGTTAATCGGGTTGCTACCGATAAAATTTATATGCAATCAATCCAATAAATAATGATGAAAATTAGTTATATTTATAAAATGTAAAATATTTAATTATGATAAATTTGAGATATATGCTTAAACTCAAACATAAACATGATCAAATACTAATATTTGAAATTTGTGCAAAATAAAACATAAACATCAAGAAATTTTAAAGCATGTTTTAAAATTTAAATATTTTTTTAGTGAATTTGAAGTTTCTAATTTATTTATTTATTATTATGTTAATAAAAATTTAATATATAATTTTATATATTTAATATATAAAATTAAAAGATATATTTTAGTTATCTATATAATAAAATAATCAATGAAGTGTTTAATTAGGAGTCAAATAAATAGAACGATAGAAATTTTATCGGGTTTTTGGGTCTGGCCTTAACGGGTTGCGGGTTAATCGGGTGTGGGCTAATCGGGCTGTAATTTTATCGGGCTAGAAATTTTCAACCCTAACCCTATAAATTTATCGGGCTATTCGGGCCAACCCACGAGTTGCGGGCTACATTAACGTCCCTACACTCAAGTGTCCTGAATGTAAAATTCAAATTCACACTCAAGTTTCCTAAGAGCATCTCCAATAGGTTAGGACGTCAAATAGCCCTCAAATAGCCTTCACACTGCCACATCATCAGCACTACAATTCTCCTGCCACATCAGCTTGCCACATCAACTGGATATCAAATAGCCCTCACATAGCCTTCACACTACCTATCCACATCACTAATAACAATTATATAATTTAATTTACACTCGTATCAACATACGGAATTTAATTTACGAGACAAATACGGAAAATTCGAATAATAATATTAAAATTTAAAAAGTACATTAATTTTAAAAAAAAAGGATAATAATTAAAAAAATTACATTTAAAAAATTACATAAATTTGCATAAAAACTAACGCCTTGCAATCCTCCGCGCCCACAACTCGCGTATATATAGTGTTTTCGAAAAACAAAAAAAAAATTTAAATCCGACGCCGGTTTGGCGCCGATCCGGGACGCACAATGGCGCCCGTGAGGATCGGCGTCGGAACCGGCGTCAGCGCGGGAATCGGCATGGCGACGCCGATTTCGCCGACGCCGGTTCCAATGGTTCGGCGTCAAACCGGCGTCGGCGAAAAATCGGCGTCGCGGTGGTGACGCCGGTTATTGGAGATGCTCTAAACCTGACTCACAAATTTATACCCGAGTCCTAAATCTAAACTTAAATTTACACCAATTTATCCTAAATTCAAACTTCAACTTTAGTCCTAAATCTAAACTTAATTCAGATGGTCAAATATTCTAAATCTTATCGAGTACCAACTTTGGTATTCCTTGTATCTTATTTCACTTAAAATAATAAATAAGAATATTTTTTAAGGACACAAAATTCTAGATGCAATTATTTTCGTTAGAAATTTCTTAAAAAATAACAATAATTAATAATGCAAAAAAAGTGTTCTTAAATTAATGATACATTAACTTAATCTTTTGCTATTTTATAACACTTTTATTCGCATCATCTAATTTTAGTTAGAACACCAACAATAAGAACATGTTTTTTGAAGCGTTGGTAGTATATTTAGAAACACAAATTAACGTCCTTAAATATATTAAAAAATGTCCTTAACGAGTTTTTTTTGTTGTAGTTAGGTGACGGTCATAACTAATTGTCAATCACTACCCACAAGGAACACACTCGAAACATACAAAGTTAGATGTCAAATTTAGATCCAACCCAATTTTAATCCTCTATAAACACATATCTTAATATGAACTGAAATAGGAAGGAAAATAAAGTGTCAAAGTTTGTTTATCCTTTTCTAGCACTATGGTGAGTGGATGACCAAATCAATGCCCAACCATCATGAAAGGACCTTGGTGCGTAGGTGTCGTTCAAGCAAGGATATATCCTACTGATCAGGATAGAGATCCTAACTAACCTAGACCTTGGTTTCAAAGATTCCTCAACCCACTTCTACTGATCAGTATAGTGGTGGTAAGGGTCGAATCCCACAGAGATGGTGTGTTCTTAAACTATCGCGGTGACAATTGGAAGATTTGGTTAGCTACCACGCTTGGGTTGAGTTTCTACCTAGGCTGGAACTTAAGGGAGGTGTTCTACTGGTCAGACGGTAAGGAAAACATTTGGAATGTGACTGTGTACGTGGAATGGGGAGACAATTTTGTAACAGAAAATATTTGGAAGGTACGGGTTTCTATTTTGGGCTAAACAGAATATTCAGAGTGTAGTGGAAGTTTGATGACTAGGCTGACAGGGCTTAACTAAAAGTGAAGGACAAAAGCAAAAGCATCTCGAAAAGTAAGTGGTCCCCTCCAATTGAAATAGACATCATCTTCTTCAACAAACACTTCCAAAATTCAGATAACAATTCCAGATTCAACACGGAAAACTCAGATTAACAACTCACAAACACAGATCCAAAACTAAGAAATCAAATCTGAAATCAAACACTGAAACTGGACTTCTGCATACTGGTCAACATGAAAGAACGATTCAGAAATTAAAACTAAGCTTTGCATGCAACGATCTACTTTCCGATCAAACAGTACTTGTTTATCTATCCTAAAGAAATTTGTTACGTAAACGGAATTGAGAGATTCAGCACTTTAAACACCGAGAAACTTTAGATCTAAGCTAACTAGGCAAGGGAATAAAGAAACACCACAATAAACGAAACGGAAATCAACTTCATAGCATAAACACGTTCGGATCTTCAACAAAGTACTTCAAAGTAGAAAATATCCAAAGGCAAACAAGATCCAACGTAAGGAAAGCGAGAAATTTAAAACTACGAAAGCAATGTAAAAGTGTTTTGCCACTCCGGGCGATGAGACTCTAAACTACGATCTTGCTGGCTGGAATGGACGATGACTGGAATTCTGGGAACATCTGAACGTCAAGTGATCATGGCTACGGCAAGGCAAGAAGCGGGACACGGCTGAAAGGCTGAAACTACCGAGAAAACTTTCTACCTAAAGATGGTGGTGAATGAGTGAATGTGTCCATGTTTTGCTCTCTCCAATTTGGCTTCCTTTTATAGGGAGGCTACCCTTGATTTTAGGGTAAATCCTCGTTGCAATTTGACTTCTTTGCCCTTAATTGTGGGTAATCCGCCCCAGCTATCCGTCTTCTCCATCTCAAGCCGTTTTAGCACGAATACTGATCAGTATGAGATCATGCTGGCGCCTCCTTCACCTGAACATTCCGAAACTTCCCTACTGGCTAGAATGCTTAACCTGCACACTTTAAACAACTGTTTTGCAAATATAATCAATTAAGCACATCATACTGACCCGTAACCAAGGCCTAGAATACGACTTATCAAACTGCTCACACTTACCACAGGCTTGTCCTCAAGCGAGAAGAACAAACAAAGAAAAGAATAAGTCGAATTCTAGCCTGGTTACTCCCCTGACCGACTCTACCTAACTTAGACTCTAAACTATGACGCAAAGAAAAACACAAACAAACACAGAGAAACATAAACACATAAAAGACTGAAAACACATAGATCGGGCTATATTTTCAACCATCCCTCCCCTCTGGATCAGGTGCAATCCGGCCTTAGACAGCCTTGAACTTCTGCCACCCCCCTTTTCTCTTCCAGTCAGTATATCTGTTTGTCAAGATCGCCCACACTCTCGGCCCAACACTAGGTTCGCTCAGTCACTCATACCTCACCAGGAATGTTAGGACTGCATTCTCTCATTATGCTCACCACAATTGCTTCGGACTTAGATTCCACGAGCGGCTACTGAAGGACTTATAGGCTTGTAACGGGGTTGTTGGCTTGTAATGTTTTCGGTGGATGTTCCTAAGGCTCTAAGGTTCAAAATTTCTATTTTTATTTATGCGGGCGGGGGGGGGGGGGACTGTGTATATTAGGCTTCTGATCAGTTGCTTTCTTTAGTTGGCGCTTCTGGCTTTGGTCTCCACTGGTCAGTAGCATCTTGTGGCTTCGCCACCCTTATTCCTTCATTCATCTCCTTTTTTGTGGTCAAATCTTTCTGACCATTTTCTTCATTTTCTCGGTTCCCTCTTTTTTTTTCGTTCCTTCGTGGCTTCGCCACCCTTATTCCTTCTTCTCTTTTTTGGACTGGGAATGACTCCCTGGTCGATTTTCTTCTAATTTTTTCGCCCAGCTGGTTTCTGCTTTTCCGCACTTCTTCCTGGCCAGTAAGCTCCTTTTGTTTCATGCCTTACACAGTCCCAGTCGGCTGGGGTGTTTATCTGGGTATATAAAAGGTTAAGAAGAAAGGGTTCTAAAGGCGGTTTTTTTTTTTTTTTAAACGGGTGGGGGTTCCTACTGCCTTCAGTATTTGCTACCCGTGATCACTTCACCCTAGGCGAATTGTGGCAGCCTCTCTTTTCTTTCCAATATATGTGGAAAGTGGTTCCACTTTAAGGCTTATAACTCACATTTTTAGAGGCTTTCGTGTTTGGCTCTAAGTATGGGCTTTTCTCTCATACTCACCTCATCTATCCTGACTAGGAGGTACTAACGGGGATGGTTTAGGTTTTCCAGCATGTCCTATCTCCCTCAATTCCCCTCACCTTCAGCTCAAGACGGTTGAGTTTTATGCCCAATCACACACAACATAAAACTAGACCTAACAAAACAAAACAAAAGCACAAACACAAAGACTACACATATATACATACATCCTACTGGCCATTGCGTCCCCCCTCTCACTTCACAAGTGTCTGCCCTCAGATAAGGCTGTGAAGTGGAAAAGGTAATGGCCAGTACGATGGCACACAGACAACAAACAGCAAGACTAAAACAAAAACTTCTCACACTTAGACTATGGAATAGGCTAAGTGAGAGAGGTTTTATCACCTATACAGAGATCAACAAAACATAACCACAAACACATATATACAAACTCCTCACACTTAGACCATACAATGGGCTAAGTGTGAGCTAACATGCATGCGACATAGAAAACAAAACAAACAAAACAAAGAAAACATGCTCCAAAGAAACAAACCCTTAACTTCTCACACTTAGACTATGGAATAGGCTAAGTGTTATGAAGTGGGGTTTGCGCGCAAACACAAATTATACTACCTAAACAAAAACCAACTCATAACAACAATACGAAAAGTTAAAAGAAAAACTGAAACTTAAAAAGAAAAACTAACTTGGTCAGTAGGGGGGGGTCTATCGGAGTCTCCTGCTCCTTCGTGGGGCAGGTGGTGCAGGTCGTTCTATCGGTTGGTCCTCCGGTTGGTCTGTCTCCATTCCAGCTTGGTTCTCATCATCCTTTGCCGGCTCCTCGGCAGTTGCCGGCACCTCGGCTTTCTCTTCCTCTTGCTCCTTCACTACGGTCTCTGGGACTTGTGGTTCAACATCCTGGCCAGCATGGCCGCTTGGTCCGGTATCCTGGGCTACACTGCCCCTTACTCTCATAGCTTCAGCCGCCCTCTGGTGGCTCACCTCCTCTAGGATATTGTCGATCATGGACAACATCCTATTCATCTCCGTCTGTATCTTGTGGTTCTCCTCTCCTAAATTAGTCACGATCACTTCCATAGACGCTTGCCTCTGGGTCAGTATCCTCTGCTCCGCAGATTCCTTCAACACCCGTTCCACTACTGATGCCAATCGGATCATTTCTGCCCTCATCTGTCTGTTCTCCTCCGCCAATTCAGTAACCGTCCTTTCCAATAACGCGACTCTTCCTCCTGCCGTGGCTTCCTCACCCATTGCATAAAATTGCGGTCGTCCCACCCTCATGTAGACCGCATTTGTCCTAACGAAGTAAGGTATGTCGAATAATCCCGGTGGCCGCACCATGGGCAGCGGAGACAAGTCTTCAGCCTCAGTGATAATGAGGTTGTTGCCTACGAAAGCTCCCAAAATGTGGCAAAGAGTGAGGTTTCTGGCAGGGTGCGTAGCGATCAAGTGGCACTGATACGCCGTCCAAAATCCAAGATGCAGCTTGCGTCCCTGTCTTGCGCACCAAAGGAGATACACCTCCGTCATTGAAGTGCGGACGGCTGAGTTAGATTGGCCCAGCAGGTTGGCATCAAGGTGGAGCTGTATTAGTCGCAGGACTGGATCATTGAAATGGATGGAACGGGAAACAGTGGACGCGAATTCTCCAGCGCCGGGGTGAGTAAGTTCAGCCCAGGCCTCCTGTTGATCAAAATCCACGTGCCTACGAGGGATACCCCTCTCCCTGTCTCTCCACTCAGAACTGATCGCTTCTTCCAATGTACACATGCCCATCCGACATGTCCACTCTATCAAGTTCATACTAAACTATGCCGCAAACAATCTAAAACTAATGGACACTTCATCCAGGTCCGTTGTCACCTTAAACCGAAAGGTAGTGAAGAACTCCTTCGCTAATCTCACACTGATACGTGGATCCCCATTTTGCAGTAGCCACTCAAAACCCAAAGCATTTATATAAGCAAGGAATTGGTCACGAACACCTTGTTCATCCAGAGAAGGGTAGTGTATTACCTTGCCGCACTTAATTTCCTTGCTGCCATCGTCCAGACTCTCGAAGGTATCCTTCAGTTTCTGCTTCTTGAAGAGTTTCATCTCCTCGGCGATCTCATTTGTGAAATCCATGGTCCATCTTCTATATCAGAGCCTCTCCACTGGTGGGTGGACAAGCTCTCGGTGATCACCTGGGAGCGACTGTTCCCCATATTCCTCCTCTTCCACGGACTCATCACTATCCGATGCAGACTCCTCACTAATCTCATACTCACTATCACTCTGCTCTTGCCGGCTCGATGGGATCCTCTGAGAAGCTTCGGTAATCACAATTCCTGTGTTTGCTGCCCTGGACCTCTTTGTTACTGCTTTCTTCTGGATTGAAGCCTTCCCTTTCCTCTTTCTGGCTCGCTGATATTGTGCTTCTTCCTCCTGAGCAGTAGGCTGTGCAGGTTCACCCCCTGCCTTCGTTGGAGTGGCTTGTTCTTCCTCGCTCTCGATCTCTACTGGGTTCTCAGCCGTGCTTGTCTTGGCCTTGCTGGCTGCTCTTTTACCCAGGCATCGCTGAGATACCCGCGTCTTCAGAACCAATTGCCGCTTCACTGGGTGGAATTTTAAGACGGGGGGCGCCACAGCTTCCGGTACTTGAGTGTCTACGGTTGGTCTCTCCTCATCTACTTGTATTCGATCATCCCCTGCTTCCACTTGGGTATCAACTGGCTCTGGCCCTTTCTCTTCACTCTGTTCTTCCCTCTCCTCTTCCCCTACAGACTGGGATATCTTATCCTTCGGTATGGGTTCTGTAAAAGCTTGTTCATCCTCTCCTACTGCCCTCGATGCGAGGTCTAGACCCTCAGCCATTAGAGCAGTATCTTCCCTGCGATTCACCTCTTCCACTATTGATTCAAACTCCATTTCCGTCATGAGGCCGCGCTTTTGGGCCGACTTATTCAGGTCGATCTCCTCCCTAATTACTTCTTGGCGAACCGCTTCCACTTCTGGCGTCTCCTCAATTCCTTCTCCCCCTTCCTGGTCTTGTTGCTCCCTTCTCAGCCTTTCCGCTCTTTCTTCTTCACCAGAGGCATAATAAGCCACAATGGCCTCGAAATCCTCAAGTTCGGCTTCCTGGGTCGTCGGAAAAATTCATTCCGTCTCTGTCATTTCGGCTTCAGTTGGGGGGTTGCTTTCTTGGGGAATCATCGACGGAATCGGCAATGTAGATGAAATAGGGGTCAAGGGTTGCGTAGTGGTTACTGGCATGGTTGCCGCATGAGTTGCTCCGGCTCCGCTCCCTTGCCCTCTACCTTGGTTAAAATACTCTAACTCCGCTGCCCAATTCCTATTCGGATCCTGCAATCGGAGAAACTCCGCCATTGCATCCAGAGAGACCATCGGCGGGGATTGTTGTGTTGGCGCGGGACGTTGTGGGTTTAGTGGTGGTGGTATTTCAAGGTTTCCTTCCTCACTGGTTTTCTTTGAGGGCGGTTTGATTTTGGTAGCAAATGCTTTCTTCCCCATGGCTGAAAATTAGGGCTTGTAAAGAGTGGAATTTGGTCTTGATATTTGGGAGAAAATGGAAGAAAATGAGGGTTTGTGATTTACGCTTTCTTGAGAGAGTATGGGATAATATCTCTTGAAAAAGGGAATTTGAAAATGAGGGTTTGTGAGGGATAAAGTTTGGGACGGTCGTTTAATTTAGGCGAGAGATAGCAGTTGCAGGTGGTTACAACCGGCTATAGGGAGTTGCCGGTCGCGACGCTTGGACGGAAGGCGGTTAGGAATGCTGGCCCCTGATTGGCTATCGCGTCTACTCTCTCTGCTCCACGCCACTCCAGCCGCTGCCACCCTGCAAAAGCTGCATAAGTCTTAATTCAAAATTTCGTCTTTTCTCGAAACCTACCATTACTTGCCTAATAAGGGAAATAATTCAAATGGGCTCTTAAATTAGAATTGAAATAGCACCAAATAGGTAGTCTCTTGGTCAATGTGTACTCCAAATTAAATTTAAGGCCCGAAAATATTTTTGGATTTTCTTAGAAATTATCTGACATGCAAAGACTAATTACGTATTTACAATATTTACACCTTTCTTGGGTAATTTGGAACCCTACTTGGCCAGTATACGCAGAAAATTATCAAAATGGAACTAGCCATGTGGAATTCCAAATTCCTTTCTTACTGATCAGTATGAAACCGATGTAAGTGTTTGCAGTGGAATTTCATCCACTACACCCACTTCGCTATTCTCCCTGAATATTTTCAACCTATGTCCATTTACTATGAAAGGTTCCGAGTTAGGAAAACTCCCTGAAATTTCTACTGCTCCATTGGATCTGAGTGCAGTTATGATGTAAGGTCCTGTCCATTTGGACTTGAGTTTCCCTGGCATAAGCTTCAATCTTGACTGGAAGAGTAGTACTTTCTGGCCAACGTGGAGCTCCTTAGTTATCAGATTTCGATCATGCCACAGTTTGGTTCGCTCCTTGTACCACATGGCTGAGTTGAATGACTCCAATCTAAGTTCCTCAAGCTCCTGCAGCTGCAGCTTCCTTTCCTCTTCGCAGGCTGTAGCATCCATATTCACTTTCTGTACTGCCCAGTATGCTCGATGCTCGATCCCAACCGGTAAATGGCACATCTTCCCAAAAACGATCCGGTAAGGGGACATGCCTATGGGGGTTTTGTAGGCTGTTCGATACGCCCAGAGAGCATCCTCTAACCTCACACTCCAGTCTTTCCTCGAAGTGTTCACAGTCTTCTCCAAAATCTTCTTTATCTCACGGTTAGAGATCTCCGCTTGACCATTGGCTTGCGGATGGTACGGGCTGGAAAGTCTATGGTGCACACCGTATTTCTTCATTAAGGCTTCAATTGTGCGATTACAGAAATGTGTACCTTGATCTGATATGATCGCCCTTGGAACTCCGAACCGGCTGAAGATATGACTCTTTAAGAACTTGGCCACCTCCTTTGCTTCACACGTACTTGTGGCCTTGGCTTCTACCCATTTGGAGACGTAATCTACCGCGACTAGGATATACAGATTGCCATAGGACGAAGGAAAAGGCCCCATGAAATCCATTCCCCATATGTCGAATAGCTCGCAAACTATTATGGGTACCTGCGGCATTTCGTCCCGGGCAGATATTCCACCGGTCAATTGGCAACGCTCGCAACTTCTGCAGAACTCGTACGCATCTTTGTTGAGTGTTGGCCAATAAAAGCCGCTATCCATAATCTTCCTTGCCGTCTTCTTGGATCCGAAATGTCCTCCGCATGCTAACGAATGGCAGTGGGTTAGAACATCCCGCTGCTCCCAGTCAGGAATGCACCTTCTTATCACTTGATCGGATCCTACCCTCCATAGGTAGGGGTCGTCCCAAAAGTAGCATTTTGCTTCACTCTTGATCTTCATTCTTTGTGCCTTGGTAACACTTGGTGCTTCTGGAAGTTCTCCAGTTACTAGGTAGTTGGCCAGGTCCGCATACCATGGCTCCTGCCCTACCTTCTCCTTTCCTTTTGCTGTATCATTCTGACCAGTAAGATTGTACACTTCTTCCCAATCAATTTTCCTAGGCGCAAAAATCACCTCACATAAATGTTCCTCTGGAAACTTATCATGCACTTCGTCACTGTTTCCATCTTGCATTATTCTGCTCAAATGGTCTGCCACCTTGTTCTCGACTCCTCTCTTATCTTCCACCTCCCAATCAAATTCTTGTAACAAGAGTACCCATCGGATCAAGCGTGGTTTGGATTCCTTCTTGGAAATCAGATACTTAATGGCTGCATGGTCAGTATATACTATGACCTTGGATCCCAACAAATATGGCCGGAACTTCTCGAAAGATAACACCACTGCCAGCATCTCCTTTTCAGTGGTATCGTAATTCCGCTGGGCTTGATTCAAAGTCTTGGACGCATAAAAAATTACATACCTCTTCCCATCGATCTTCTGACCCAGCACGACCCCTACCGCAAAGTCGCTGGCGTCGCACATTACTTCGAAAGGATGGTCCCAGTCAGGAGCCCATATGATAGGTGCGGATATCAGCTTTTCCTTGAGAAGATTGAAAGCAGCCTTGCATTGCTCATCAAAAACGAACTCCACGTCATTTTGAAGTAGCCTGGTAAGGGGTTGGGCGATTTTGGAGAAATCCTTAATAAATCGTCGATAAAATCCGGCATGCCCCAGAAAACCCCTAATCCCCTTCTGATCAGTAGGGAACGGTAATTTAGATATAACGTCCACCTTTGCTCGATCCACCTGGATTCCCCTTTCCGAGACCATGTGTCCCAGAACAATCCCTTCGGTGACCATAAAATGGCACTTCTCAAAGTTCAAAACCAAACTCTTCGCTTGACATCTCTCAAGAACTATATCCAAATGATGAAGGCAAGAATCGAACGAGTCTCCGTAGACCGTAAAGTCATCCATGAATATCTCTATGCAATCCTCAATCAAATCAGAAAATATGCTCATCATGCAACGTTGAAACGTCCCTGGAGCGTTGCATAGGCCGAAAGGCATGCGCCGGTATGCATAAGTTCCGAATGGGCAAGTGAAGGTGGTCTTATCCTGGTCTTCAGGATCCACGTAGACTTGGAAATATCCGCTGTACCCATCCAAGAAGCAAAAGTACTTCTTCCCAGCGAGTCGCTCCAACATCTGGTCGATAAAAGGCAGAGGGAAGTGATCTTTCCTTGTTGCATTGTTCAGCTTGCGGTAATCGATGCACATTCGCCAACCCGTGACTAGCCTCGTTGGAATCAGCTCATTCCTCTCATTTTGGACGACTTGGATTCCCGACTTCTTTGGAACCATGTGGATCGGGCTGACCCACTCACTGTCTGGCACTGAATAGATAATCCCTAGCGACAACAACTTCAAGATTTCCTTCAATATTTCCTCTCGCATGTTAGGGTTTACTTTCCTTTGGGCATCTCGATGTGCCTTTGCTCCCTCTTCCAGCCTAATATGGTGCATGCAGACGTCGGGGCTAATTCCAACTAAATCTGTAAGACTCCATCCAATCGCCTTCTTGTTCTTGCTCAGCACGGTCAGTAGCCTAGCTTCTTGTTCCTTCGTAAGGCTGCTGCTGATGATCACTGGATAAGAGTTCTCACCTCCGAGGAAGGCATACTTCAAATTCGAGGGTAACTTCTTCAGCTCAACTTGGGGTGGAAGTGTGTCTTCGGTTAGAGGGTTTTTCTCGGACTCTTCCCCTTTTTCTAAATCTCCTTCTGATGGTTCTTCTATACTGACTGGTAGCTGAGCCCCTGCGGCTCCTATGAACTCCGACTTTTGACAAAAATCCTTGATTGCTCCTTCAATTTCTTCATCGGTCAACCCCTGGCTACTGATCAGATCACACCATGCAGCAGCTTCTACGTCAGCCTGTTCATAAACATCTAAAGCCTGGAGTCTCTCCTGCAATAGTTCGGTCTCAAGAAAATCTTGGACTAAAGGGTCAATCACATCAACATAGCATAGATTTTCAGAATCAATAGGTTTCTTCATGGCATCATTTATATCAAAGGTAAACTTCTCCCCATGAAAATCAATGCAAATAGTCCCCTCAGCCATATCCACGATCGTCTTGGCCGTTCTCAAAAATGGTCTTCCTAACAAGACTCCACTAGACTCCCTCGCTTCATGCTCACTCATTTTGATCACATAAAAATCAGCAGGGTATGTAAAATCATGCACTCTAACTAATACATTCTCTAAAACTCCCTCCGGACTTATGCTCGACCTATCAGCCAGTTGGATCAATACTCTAGTACTTGACAGCCTCACTCCCTTCAACCGGTTATAGATAAACAATGGCATGACATTTATAGACGCTCCCAAATCACACATTGCATGTTCGACCTTCACATCTCCAACAGTTATTGGTAAGGTAAACATACCTGGGTCGGCTCTCTTGGGTGGTAACGTCTCTTGCACTATTGCTGACGCTATCCCTTCCACCATAATCTTGCCATCTTTCTGGGCTCTCCCAGCTATGAAGTCCTTTATGAATTTCCCAAGATGGGGTAGTTTCACGGCTTGGAGAAATGGTATGGTGACATCCAACTTCCCAAAAATCGACAAATAGTCAACCGGGTTCTCTTTCTTCCTCTTTGTAACAAATCGGAATGGGAATGGTTTCTCCCCTTTTTTCTCATCTACTTGTCCCTTAGCAACCTTCTTGGAGTCTTTCCGGGGTAGTTCCTGAGTCTGGGCTTCCATTCTGGGTTCTTCCTCTCGATGAGGTTCCTTCCTGGTCAGTAGGGTTTCGGGTTCATCTCCTACAATTGGTGTAGCATCCAAGAAGAATGGATCCTGCATCTGAGGCATAGGCCTCCCTATTTCTTCCGCTGAAACGGTATCGCCTCCTATCTTCGTTCCATTAGATCCTCCACCAGGTTGTTTCGGTTGAGGCGCGTCATAAGTGGTTCTCGACCTCAACGTAACCTTACTCACATTTGCCTTGTCGGGCATTTGGACTGTAGATGGGAGTTTACCTGCATTTCCCTTCAAATCCCCCACCGAACTGGCCAGTTGGGCTAACTGCCTATTCATCATATCCATGTTCGCCTTATGTTCTTTCTGGGCATTTTGCATCCCCTGCACGACCTCGTTATGGGATTGCAAGTCTCCTTTGATGCTCTGTTGTGACGCTAGCATTTCACCCATCATGTCCTCAATGGACCTCCTTGGCCTGTTCGGATTTTGGAAATGATTCGGCCCTTGGTGTTGATAGTTCTGGAAGTTTTGCTGGCCTTGATTAGGCGGGTATTGGTTATACTGGGCAGGAGGGACGTACTGATCTTGAGGATATTGACTCTGATGCTGGGCTTGAAACTGATTTTGGTTCTGATGGTGTTGGGGTGCATGATTTGGCTGATTTTGGAAACTGTGGAAGTTTCTCTGGTGGGGTGGTACATAAACAGGATTCGGGTTTTGGCTTTGTGGGCTTTGATTTTGGGTTTGTTGATTTCTTCCTGACCAGTTGGGCTGGTAGTCTGGGTTTGCTAGTCCATGGTTAGGGTTTTGGTTTGGATTGGGGTTATACTGGTTCTGTCCTTGGTTCTGATTTTGGCCCCCGTCTCCCCATCGAAAGTTTGGATGATCCCTCCATGGTGCATCCCGTTGTCTACCCTGAATCCAATGCCCACTGGAATTGAAGTACCCCGCAGCATTGACCTGTTCCATATTCACGTAGTCACTAGGCTGTTCATAGTTCGGTCCTTGATTTCCCTGTTCTGCACCTTTGTAATTCCCAGCTGGGGGAGGTGGTGGGGTGCTTTTCTCGATCGCACTCAGAAGTGACTTCTTCAGCTCATCCATCTTCAAGTCCATTTTCTGCTCCAGTTTATTTTCCTGATCAGTAGACGAGACAACAGCAGCCCGCTCTCGGTTGTATCCTTCCCTTGAATGGTCATACTCTTTCTTTGCATTCAGTAGCTTCCTTAGGACTCTCTTCGCTTCGCTGACCCGTAATTGTGTGAAGCTTCCTCCTGACGATGAATTTGCTAGATCCTTGGTTACCGCGTTCATACCTTCGTAGAAAGTATGATGCACTTCAATGTCCGCCATGCGATGGTTGGGACATGATTCCAAAAGACCCATGTATCTTGCCCAATAATCGCTCAAGGGTTCATCATACCCTTGCTTCACATTAGTTATTTCCCTTTTCAGCGCGCTTGTCTTTGATGACGGGAAAAACTCGCCTAGGAATGCTGACTTGAAATCGGCCCAAGTCTCAATGGAGTTGGGGGGCAGGCGCATGAACCAGGTGTTGGCTTCCCCCATGAGCACAAATGGCAAGGCCTTCAACCTATAATCATCCTCATTCGCTCCTGCTGGTCTCCTCTGCGCCCTACAAATTTTACAAAACTCATGCAGAAACTCATACGGCCCTTCATAGCTCTTCCCACAGTATGTAGGCAGAATCGCGATCACATGAGGCTTCACATCGCAGGCGGTTTGCCCTGGAGTGACGACTATGGCTTGCGATGGTTCTCCCTCGGTATGCGCGTTAAGGGTACCGATCTCTGGATCCTCATCTCCGTTGGCGGCCATCTGAACTGGAATGCCTTCCAACAGTGGTATCTCCTCTGGTATTGGTCCTTCTATGTTGTATTGCTCTTCGTCGCTACTCGAACCTAAGTCAGATAAAGCCGTCGACAACCCGGATCGAGTGGTTACGAGTATCGATCCTCGCTGAAGTATCTTCGGCCTCCACTGGTCAGGAGCCGAACTGCTTCTCATAAACTGAAAAGAAAAGAAAAAAAGAAAGGTTATGCACAATATATACACCGAAGTATCACTCACAGTAATTGCAAATAACGCTATCCATCCCCGGCAACGGCGCCATTTGAAAGGACCTTGGTGCGTAGGTGTCGTTCAAGCAAGGATATATCCTACTGATCAGGATAGAGATCCTAACTAACCTAGACCTTGGTTTCAAAGATTCCTCAACCCACTTCTACTGATCAGTATAGTGGTGGTAAGGGTCGAATCCCACAGAGATGGTGCGTTCTTAAACTACCGCGGTGACAATTGGAAGATTTGGTTAGCTACCACGCTTGGGTTGAGTTTCTACCTAGGCTGAAACTTAAGGGAGGTGTTCTACTGGTCAGACGGTAAGGAAAACATTTGGAATGTGACTGTGTACGTGGAATGGGGAGACAATTTTGTAACAGAAAATATTTGGAAGGTACGGGTTTCTATTTTGGGCTAAACAGAATATTCAGAGTGTAGTGAAAGTTTGATGACTAGGCTGACAGGGCTTAACTAAAAGTGAAGGAAAAAAGCAAAAGCATCTCGAAAAGTAAGTGGTCCCCTCCAATTGAAATAGACATCATCTTCTTCAACAAACACTTCCAAAATTCAGATAACAATTCCAGATTCAACACGGAAAACTCAGATTAACAACTCACAAACACAGATCCAAAACTAAGAAATCAAATCTGAAATCAAACACTGAAACTGGACTTCTGCATACTGGTGAACATGAAAGAACGATTCAGAAATTAAAACTAAGCTTTGCATGCAACGATCTACTTTCCGATCAAACAGTACTTGTTTATCTATCCTAAAGAAATTTGTTACGTAAACGGAATTGAGAGATTCAGCACTTTAAACACCGAGAAACTTTAGATCTAAGCTAACTAGGCAAGGGAATAAAGAAACACCACAATAAACGAAACGGAAATCAACTTCATAGCATAAACACGTTCGGATCTTCAACAAAGTACTTCAAAGCAGAAAATATCCAAAGGCAAACAAGATCCAACGTAAGGAAAGCGAGAAATTTAAAACTACGAAAGCAATGTAAAAGTGTTTTGCCACTCCGGGCGATGAGACTCTAAACTACGATCTTGCTGGCTGGAATGGACGATGACTGGAATTCTGGGAACATCTGAACGTCAAGTGATCATGGCTACGGCGAGGCAAGAAGCGGGACACGGCTGAAAGGCTGAAACTACCGAGAAAACTTTCTACCTAAAGATGGTGGTGAATGAGTGAATGTGTCCATGTTTTGCTCTCTCCAATTTGGCTTCCTTTTATAGGGAGGCTACCCTTGATTTTAGGGTAAATCCTCGTTGCAATTTGACTTCTTTGCCCTTAATTGTGGGTAATCCGCCCCAGCTATCCGTCTTCTCCATCTCAAGCCGTTTTAGCACGAATACTGATCAGTATGAGATCATGCTGGCGCCTCCTTCACCTGAACATTCCGAAACTTCCCTACTGGCTAGAATGCTTAACCTGCACACTTTAAACAACTGTTTTGCAAATATAATCAATTAAGCACATCATACTGACCCGTAACCAAGGCCTAGAATACGACTTATCACATCACTAGGAAATTCAAAATTTAAAAATTCTTGGTCTTTTTAATGTCAACATTCACTAATAAAGAGAATATATCGTAATATCTTTTTAATCTATATTTTTAGAAATCGTAGCAAATAATAACTATAATGAAAACGATTTTATCATTTGATTTATTATTTCAGAAAAAAAAAAACATTTTTCTCTAGAAAATTTAGACCAGCCACAGTTTGGTGGCGATGGTTTTGTCTTTTTTATTGTTGAGGTTTGAACATTAACAAAAGGGGTAGGTATCAAATAACAAAGTCAAATTTCTTGAATAAATAGATATGTATTTGATGCGTGTATGACTCAGAAATTAATTTAGACGAATGAATTATCGTGGTCAAGGAAAATAAAAGACAAGAAAAATGTGAACTTATAATATCGATTATGTTGACTCTGACTCATTCTAATTGGTACAACTAGAAGTTACTGATTATTTTGAAATAGTAGAAGACTTTGCAGTTTCATAATGTAGTATTATAGAAGACTTTGCAGTTTCATAATGTAGTATTAAAAATTAAAAAGTACCTACTTAAAATCCTAAAAATTAAAAATTACATAATTAAAATCCTAAAAAATAAAAATTACATAATTAAAATCCTACAAATTAAAAATTAAAAATTACATAATTAAAATCTTAAAAAATAAAAATTACATAATTAAAATCTTACAAATTAAAATTACATAATTAAAAATACCCACATGGAAGACTAATCCTCTGGCCCTATCCCCAATGTTTTTTGGAAACCCCGTATAATTGCCAAATGTGAATCAAGTTGCTCGGGAATCATCCGAGACCTATCGGCCAAATTGAGTTGAGCCAAAATGGTCCACAACGAGTTGGGGGGGGGTTGAGGTAGCACAAAGGGAGCGAGAGCGGGGGCGGATGGAGTCTCGGCGCGACGACGGTTGACCGTCGCCTTCTTCCTTCCTTGCAGCCGGCGTTGGGAACTGCTCGTGCCGGCATCGGGACTACCCAAGTTAGCTCCGGCATGTTGGCTAGCCACCTCATCGGAACCGCCGTCGGATAGGGATAACGGCCTCGACCGTTTGCTTGAGGAGCTGGAGGAGGATGATAAGCCTCCCCTATACTTCGGATTTCTACGCATCTGCTGCCAAGCGCCGAGGTGCTTGAATGGTTTGTAATGCATGGAATGGTAGGTCGACATGGTGGCCGTGATGATGTCGGCCTCGCTCATGCCGCTCCCCGCCAACCGCTGTTCTTGGAGGTAATACCCCTGGAACTTTTGGATTTCTTCGTTGGCTCTGAAAATGGCATTGCGCACCATACTCTCGTTGCGCTCGATGGTTCCATCCGGTCGGTTGGCATTGTACCGGCGAGAGATGCGCCACCAAAATCTCTCCGGTTTAGTTCGTGCCGGTTATCGGATCTTCGGATATTTCGAAATAGGCTGTGAACATCTTCTCCATCTCCGGCGGAGTGTACGCGGTGCGGACGTGAACGCCACCGCCACAACTATGAGTAGGAACACTACGAGGACGAGGAGCGTTGGGGTAGTCCTCCGGAGTTTGGGAGCCGTCGATCCCTCCCGATCCTTGTTCGGGTGTCCACCCGTATTGCCCATCGGTGGCATCTTGCTCGTCCACCGAATAAGGCCGATAGCCACTCGAAATTTGAGAACCTTGGGTTTGAGGAGGGACCGAGAATTCTGTATCCGGGTGAGGGAATGGTGTTGGGTTGAAGCATTCGTGGTTCCATCCGCGGGAGTCGGAGGAGTGATCGCCGGAGCCGGACATTTTTTTTGCAAGAGTGAAAAGATTGAGAATTAATGAGAGAATTTAGATGATAATTGTATAGTGTTGTGTGAAATTTTTTGTGTGGAAATGAGGGTATTTATAGATGAAAAATATGAATTTTTGGGGAAAAATGAAAAATAAAGTAAAAGTGGGAAGAAAACAGATATAATTTATTGGAAAGTGGGAAAATATTTTTATTTATTTAAAAACAATTTTTTAAATTAAAATAAAAAAAATAGAAAAAGCCAACAGCATTGCCGTTGGCCAATAGGAGGCTGCCACGTCGACCTGCTCAGCGGCACGGACGTGCTCTTATTATCGAGCATAGCGGCGGACACGAGTGTGTCGCGCCGTCGGCACGGACAGCGTCCGCCCCATCAAGCAGCGATGGGGATGCTCTTAAGCACTATAAGGGTTAGTTCGGTTTGAAAGATATATCTCGTGATTGAATATATAGTATTATGTTTGATTCATGAGATTCAATCTCACAATAATGAGTTATAGCAACCGAACGGCATCTAAGTCTATAATTAATATTGTCCCGTCTGCCAAAACATAATAGGTTTTGCTATTTTGGATTGTCCGATAATTAAAGACACATTTTTTTATAATAGTAGTATTTATTAAGTAGACATCATACTCTATTAATTTATTACACATTAATTCTACTATAAAATTAATACTCTACTTACTTTTTATTTATTTATTTATTTATAAAATCAACTAATTTCCTAAAGCTCGTGTCAAGTTAAAACATGTACTCCTTCTGTCATCGAAAAGTATGAACATTTGGTTTGACATGAATTTTAATATATACTCCATCCGTCCATAAAAAATAGACAAGTTTTACCATTTTTGGCCATCCATTAAAATTAGATTAAGTTTAAAAATTGAAAGTTTTAAACTAATACTAACCATACACATCCTTCTAAATGTAGACCCTACAATCCAGTAACACTACTTCCACCACATTGTCTCTCCCTCTCTCTTACTTTACCAATTGTACATTAAAATCCTTGCCGTTTACAACTTTTTCTATCTTTTGTGGACGGAATGAGTAATTGGTAAAATAAGAGTGAGGAAAAAAAAGGATAGTGTAAGTAGTGTTAGTAGAAAGTGGACTTCACATCACTAATAATGTAGTGTAATAATATAAACTTTAAATAAAATAATGCATAAGAGTAAATATTGTATTCTAAAATTAGAAAATTCATGCTTTTCAAACCTATACCAATAAAGAATTTATTCATATATTAAATAGCATATATTTAGTTGCTATAATTATTGTCACAAACACTCCCAATTAATGTCACAACCATGTAATAAATTTTGCCACACGCTCGCTAGTTTTCTTGTTGGATTTTAGACAGAATTGAGTTTTATAATTTTTTTGTCATAAAGACTCTTTATTACACTCACATTCGATAAGATATTTAATCTCAGAATAATACTACAAAGGATTAGCCTTGATTTATGAGTCTTAGCCTTCTCCTTGACAAAATTAATCACTAGTTATCGCATTCTAATCCAGTCTTAGACAATTCCGTATGATTTATGAACTTGTTTTTCGTAATCCAAACATTTTAATTAATTTATTTTCCCCTCAAAATAATATGTACATATAGTGCAATAATTTCGAAGGTCAGCCCAAGTGTTTGGTATCTTGTGGCCCAGGCCCAATGTATATCCAAAATCAACCTTTTGCAAATGGAGTATTATTTTCTTGTTTTCTTTTATTTGGAATGGGTAAATGAATTTTCGTCCTCTTTTTCTTGTTAACTCTATTACCATTAATTGACAAAATTTATATTTTGGGGAGTGTTTGATAAATGTGAAATAGCCACGTTTAGATCAAATAATGGACCTCTTCGACACTATTGCTAAAAATATTTAGTTTGAGGCTCAGAAATTAAAGTCGATGGACTCAATAACATTTAAATTCCCAAAAAGCTGATTTAACTAAATAAAATATTCATATAAACTCAATAAATATACACATAATTTTCTTCCACTAGATAGGATATTAGCAAGATAGATATACTTTTATCTCAAAAAACGAAAATAAAAAAATATTTCAAATTAATGTACCTAAAAAGTTACGAAAATACTAAACTAAAAAATTATTGGTATATTTATAATTATCTGCGAAATGGTCCATTCAATGATGTATAATAGCACAATTAATATTCAAAAGTAGAAAATACAGTGAACAATCGATGCAAAAAATTATTGTTTTTCTATCGGTAGTTATATACACCATTTTACTACTCCTATTGTTTATCTCTCTTTTGTCTCTTATGGTTTAGAATTTTGTCCACATTTATCTTAATCTCATTAAACTTAAAAAATGGCTTCAATTTTGTGTCCATAATTCAGAGAGATGCCAAAGATAGCATGCTTTCTTTTATGTGAAAAGTAGCACTTTGAAAAAAACGAAAGTATTCACTTTTTTGAGTCCTTATCATCTATAATTCTTCCATTATATGAAAGATAGTTGAGTAGGTCTATCGTAACATATAGATATATTTTATTTTGTTTATATGAAAAGATTCAAATATTTTCTTTTTTTGTGAAGATAAAAGTAAGTAGTAAGTGGTAACTTCTTTTATCTTGCCACAGTTGTAGTTCAATTCCATATTGAATTGGCGTGCTATGAATTCTATTTCCTAACTCAGCATTTGATACTAGATAATATCCTTATACAAAAATCTTCTTTATTTCAACTAATTAAAAAATGTCTTATATAGGGATTACATGCATAGATTGTGGGGCGATTATATTGTGGGTACAAAATGATATCAATAGCAATATATTTTAAAGAACTCTAAAACTATGCAAGCATAATATGGTTCCCACGCAAAGCTTTTTTTATAGATAAATCTACCATATTTTACCTTTTAAATATATTTAAAGTTGTTAAGTTACTTTTGTTATTGTTATACAAATTGTGACTTTTATAGTATTGCTTGAGTTGAACTCTCCATTTTGCTACCACGTTAAGAAGTATTCAGTGTGAAAATGCGATAAAAATTAAATTACTATGTCATTAAAGTCAAATTATAAATTGCTCTATTAAGATGATGTAAACGTGGAATGAGTAATTATAAGATGAGATTTTAATTGCGAATCTCATCAACGCCTTTTAAATAACGGCATATTATTTACTCATCATCTAAAAATGATCTCATATTGCCATCATTGATTTCCACATTCATAAACAAAGAATAGCCATTATAAATTCTTGGTAATGGTAAAATTTTTGAGTGGGTCGATTGTCTAATAGTGTCTTATGTCACCTATGATTATCTCATGAATGCTTATATCCTTGATTAGGGGTGTGCATTCGGGTTTCGGTTCGGTTTTTTGCCAAAACCGAACCAAAACCGAAAAACCGAATTTAGTTCAAAATCCAAACCGAACCGAACCCGAAAAATCGAAAAACCGAAACCGAAAAATCGAAAACCGAACTTGAAAAACCGAAAAAACCCGAACAAAACCGAAAAACCCGAAAAAAACCTGAAAAAAATAAATATAATATAAATATATATTTATATATGTGTATTTTATTTATTTTATATATATACTAATAGAATATTTATATATAATATAAAATTAATATTACTATATAATATATATTATATAGTAGAATATATTAAAAGAATATATATATTATATATAATATAATATATTAAATTAATAGAATATATATATAATTCGGTTTTTCGATTTTTTTCTTCGCCCGAACCGAACCGAACCGAAAAACTGATTTTTTTTTATTTTTAAAACCGAACCGAACCGAAAAACCGAAAAAACCGAACCGAATTTCAAAATTTCGGTTTGGTTCGGTTCGGATATTCGGTTTCCGGTTTTTTTGCTCACCCCTATCCTTGATAAATGATAATTCACACATAATATTTTCTTGATTGACCTTTCGGACAAAATAAATATTTCCGTGATTGAAATGTCACATCTAAATTGGAGGTCACTAATTCATTTTAAGAGAAGTGGTTTGTGTTTCTTTTGTGAAATGTCAATAAAATTAGTGGGGTTTAGGATAATAAATCTACGTAATCGGTGCATCACATAGAATGGAAGGGCTTGAAATTTTTTAATTTATATTATGTCATCGAATTCTCATTATTGTATTCTACATAACTAGAATTTAGGACACACTACTTACTGCAATGTAAGTATTGTTAATCCAAAATCTCTAATTCAATTCAACTGCAATGTAAGTATTGTTAATCCAAAATCTCTAATTCAATTCAAAATCATACAAGCAGTCAATGATTCTTAAACACCTGCTATGATGAGTTATTTTTAACCGAAATCGGTTGTCGATTGTCTAAGTGTTCAAGCTTAGGTGTTCGCAACTTTGTATAAGAAACATCAAGTTTTCTAATAGAAACTGTGAATCTTTTATTTATTTTTTAATTTTTTCCCAAACTTTCTAATGTTTTAAATTCAAAATTTCCCATCCATTTTAATCTACAAATTACTCTAAGTTTGATTATTACTTCAATTTTATTCTCCCTCCGTCCACGAAAAATAGAACATATTTGTCATTTTTGATTGTCCACGAAAAATAGAGCACATTTAAAAAATGAAAGTTTTCAACAACTTCTTAATTTTTCCCTTATCTCTTACTAATAAGGTCATCCACAACGCTGTCACTAAACCGTCCCTTAAATTACTATTCGCGGGCCCACTGTACTTTTTTACTCCATCCCTTAACTAAGGGACGGAACCTGCAACCCTCCGTCACTTATCCGTCCCTTAACCGTCCCATAAATTACTATTCATTCAATTTCATTTTTTAATTTTTTTTCCAACATATTCAATTAATAAAAAACACACTTCATTAAAAATAAAATAACATTACAACATAAAATTCAAAAAAAATTAAAAAAAAAACATAATTAAAAATCTTAAAAAAATTAAAAATACACAATTTAATTTCATCTGCCAAAGTTTTCCCAAATGTGCTCCATTAGATCATCTTGGAGTTGAGCATGGGCGGTAGAGTCACATGTTCTTGCCCGAATAAACAACCGTTCTTGTATAGACGGATGCACTCCACTTCGAGGCGGACAACTTGCGGTTGAGCTTCCGGGGGCTTTAGGGTCGAACCAATTTCCCGCCTCGGGTCCTTCGTCTTGGACAATCATGTTGTGCAAGAGCAGCCTCCTGCTTCTGCGCAAAAAGCGTCTGCTTTGCGTTCACAGGCCTAGTGCACGTCTTCACGAAGGTTGGCCACTTCGGGTAGATGTTGTGGGCAAGATAGTACCTTATTTTATAGCGCCGGTTGTTAGCGGTGAAGTTGATGGCCGACGCTTTACCATCTAAAACTTCGGCGAAGAGGTCGGATTGGTGGAGCACGTTTATGTCGTTGTTCGAGCCGGGGACCCCGAAGTACGCATGCCAGATCCATAGCCGGTAGTCGGCGACGGCCTCGAGTATAACGGTGGGGTGGGTGCCTTTGGTCGCTCGTGTACGACCCCCTCCACTCCACCGGGCAATTCTTCCATTGTCAATGCATGCAATCGACGCTGTCAAGCATCCCGGGGAATCCGTGCACTTCTTCGTGAAGGCGGAACAGGAACTGGCAATCTGTCGTGCTTGGCTTCCGGAGAAATTCGTCGGTGAAGGCTGCCCGGATGCCTTTGCAGAATTGGAGCAAGCACATTCTCCCAGTACTGTCTCCAATGTGGAGGTATTCGTCGAACACATCCGCTGTTTGTCCAGTCGCAAGCTGACGGATTGCTGCAGTACATTTCTGCAGCGTCGTGTGGCTGGGACGGCCGACGGCGTCGAAACTTTCTTGGAAGAACTCTTCCCAGGCCGGCAATGTATTTGCGATGTGGAGAAATAGCGTTCGCCGCATGCAGAAACGGCGACGGAGGTAGGTATCTCCCCACACCGGGTTATCGCAGAAGTAGTCGCGGACTAACCTTGCGGCGGCTTCCTCCCGGTTACGATGGATGTATGTCCGGGAGCGTCTTTGGGGCGGCGCGGCTTCCTCCTCTTCCCGGCTTCGATCTTCTTCAAGTGATTCTTCCATTATTTGACGCATTTGCTCATATGGATCCATGAGATCGATTAAATTTGGGGGAAGAATAAAAGTGAGATGATTTGAGATGAAAATTGGAGAGGAAATGGAGATTATTCGGGAAGAATAGATGTGTAGTTGTGTGTGAAATGAGGATGAATTAGGAGTATTTATAGAGTAAAAAATAAAAAAAATTGGAAGACGGCTTTTCCACTTTTATTTTTTTTTCGAATTTTTTTAAAAAAATGATTTATTGCGTCAATGTGACGAATCCCATTCGCGGGCCGGCGAGTGGGCGTCACGCATGGCCTGGGAGGACGCCACGTCGCGGGAGCGCGTGGCGAGCCGTCCCGTGTCGCGTCTCGGCGTGACAGGAGATCCGGTGAGACGGTGACGGGACGAGACGCTACAACGCGTCCCGCCACCGTTCCGTCACGGAGTAACGAGATTCGGGCCACCCGTGTAACGCATTGCGAGTGGCCTAATATGGACCTCACATTCCACTAACATACTCATCTCTTACTTTTTTCCCTTCTCTCTTACTAATAATATTCCACTAACAGTACTCATCTTTTACTTTTTTCTCTTCTCTCTTACTAATAATATGGACTCCACATTCCACTAACACTACTTCTCTCTTAATTTTTTTCCTTCTCTCTTACTTTACCAATTCTATATTAAAACTCGTTTCATTCACAATGTGTCCTATTTTTCATGGACGGACGGAGGGAATATTAATTTGTAAATATTTCATTATTAAATAAATTTAAATACAAATATTCTCTCTTTCACTTGTTGATTACGTATTGTTCTATATTCTATTTTAATATCATATTATGTTGATTTATAAACACAAAATATAAAAAAATTAGAAAGCCATTAATTTTGAACCAAAACTATTGAAAACCAACCCAAAAATGTTGATTAAATATGAACCGCCGGCAACACTGACACCCTCCCACCTTAAGCTAGAGATAAAGCAAAGAAAAATAAAAAATATATTTAGCCGACAATTTTAGCAAATTGTTTCCCAAATAGAAAAGGTCGTTCATCATAAATGCAAAATTGAAGTAGATACATTTCTTGAACTTGTAGAAGAAGAAAATAGCTTAATTGTAAATATTCAAAGGGCATATCTGACAATTTGCCTTGCCAGAGCAACTAGTAGTCGGCCAAATGGGGCCCACATGGCCACCTAACCATGCAACACTGCGCCTCTTTTTCCTCATGTATGTATGTATGCAATCTTGTTACATTTTCCATGTTACCATATTTAATTTCACCCAATTAACTTTTCCCTAAGACCCGTTCAAACATCCAAATCCTCACTTTCCTCTTCCTTGTACTATTCTTTATGGATACTTAATTTTATAACTTACTCTAGCCCATCTTGGCTAGCTAGCTCCTTTCCCATGCCACCGGATCGTGGGCTAACACTCTGAATCGTTGAGCCCATAGTCAGATTTTAGGCTATAAGCCACTATTCTGAGCCATTAGGCTTCTGATCAGATAGAGAGAACTCATTTAGTATATTTATTCTACGTATATTATATTACAGAATTGATGTGGGATGCTGAATTATTACACTATATATGAGTTAAAACTTAAAAGAGGGTTAATTAACTAGGGGATTTAAGCCACTATTCTGAGCCATTAGGCTTCTGATCAGATAGCAGAGAGAGAACTCATTTAGCCTATTTATTCTACATATATTATATTACAGAATTGATGTGGGATGTTGAATTATTACACTATATATGAGTTAAAACTTAAAAGAGGGTTAATTAACTAGGGTGTAAAATCCCCTAGTGCAAAAAGATAAGGAGTCAAAGCCCCATGCCTACACCTCTCCCTTGTGTTCTTCCATGCCCACATATTCTTCAGACACAAGTTACCCTTATGTCTTTTAGTGAATAAATGGAACAACTCTATTTATTTCAAACATCAACTAGAAAAACCCCCTCCTCCAACTAACACCACAATACACTAGTATTTCAACTGGAGACATCACCTCCCTTTTCAAACCTTCCCTCCCTCTCTCTCTCTCTCTTTCTATCCATCCCACTCTCTCCAATTCTAAGATTTTCTTGTTGTGAAGATGGGGAAAAAGAAGCACCAAGCAATACCAATAATCATACTAGTGCTATGCATCTTGTTTTGTATTGAGGATGCAAATGGAGCAAGGCACACACAATTTCTCAAAGTGAGGCCCCAACGGCGTTCCTCACCGGAGAGCACCTTCTATGGTTTTCTGCCTAAAGGCGTACCTATACCGCCTTCCGCTCCATCCAAAAGGCACAATAGCATCGGCTTGGAAGGCGAAGGTGGCCTTCCGTGAAGTCTTGGAGGTATATGTATATAATTTTTATGAGAGATGATAATTTTAGGAGTCAATTTTTTTTAGAGTTTTGATCTATCAATTGCAGGCCAACATGAGTTGTGAGACCTATACTGATTGTAATAGAATTCTTTTCTGGTTTTTTTAGGAGAAGAAAATTTATAGTATATGTTGATTTTGATTGTTGCATGTTTTGATTACTCCTACATAGCTACATTATTGCATGAAGATGTAACTATCTCTAGCTATGAGATTTACTTTATTTGAGAATTTCTAGTAATAATCATACAAAGCCATTTAATGTCGATCTTCATATATTTCTGTGTTAGAGTCTGTTGCTTTCACACGAGATTCGTTATTCTTGAATTTTAAGGTACATTTTAGTAGTACTATTAAATTGCATTCGTTGCTTGTGGAATTGAAAAATGTATTTGTTGTGGTAAAAATTAGTAAAATGACCAATTTTTCTATTTTACCATTTTATGAGTCAAATATACTTTAAATGTGAAATCTTGAGAAATTTTATTAAGAACGGTTGACTACGAAAAGGCAAAAAGTTCCTGGATATATCTCATGAAAAAACATTTGATTACTTATAATATTAAGATTTAAAGTTTTCTGACAGCCAATTATTAAAAATAAAAGTTTGATAATTGAGAAAAACGCGGGAAGACTAATATTAATATTACATTCCGCGAATCAATTATTGTTTTAAACTGTGTGATGAGACTTTAGAAAAATGAGAAAATTTAAATAGGGGAATGAATATGTAACTAAATAAATTTTGAAAGGAATATGTAACTAACATTAATAATTTGGCTCTTTAACTTTTTTTTTTTGAAATGTTGGAAAGAATTGACAAAAGTAGAGACGTAGCAATTTAAAGCAATTGAGAAAACGTCTCCGCAACTGTGTACTAAACTTGTTTGTCGTTTTGAAATACCAATTATTTCTCCTATTCTTCATTCTATCCTTATCTTTTCTACCACAACTTAAAAAATTTACAAGTTAGGACTTCTTGATATTTTTAATTATTTCAAATCAATATTAAATGAAAATCCAAACGATGAAGTATCACCCACAAAAGCATAAAAGGATCAAAATAAATAAGACAAAAGATAAATGTACATAAATTGGCAATAGTTTCTTCTTTTCACAGATAAAATCACATTGATTGAATATATGGAAAATGATAAATGTCAATCTATGGTCACATTATGACTAAAATTCGCAGCATTGATAAGCAATATAAGCAACAAGAACTAAAATTCACTCAAAAACGAAAAATAGCATTCCATCCGTTCCTCTATAATAAAGACTTTCTTTTGGACATAGAACTTATGAAAATTGTGTTAAGTAAGTTGAGTGGAGACATAATAGAGTATGAAAGAGAATAAAGTAAGAGGAAAAAAAATAAGAGAGAAAAAAGTAAAAGAGATGAGATGTGTTGTTTTTGCCAAAAAATTAAGTTACCAACTATAGTGCGATAGTCCCAAAAGAAATATTTACGATTAAACTATTATGGGACAGAGAGAGTATTATTGATAATCGACAATAAATCAAACCGAGAAATATTATCGTCCAAAGTTACAAAACAATGTCATCATGTAGGAAGATTGTAGCATGAGTAGTGAGTACTCTTGATGTATACCAACTGATGTAGGGAAGCATTTTATTTGTTTAATTAAAATTTACAAAGCATAGAAAAGAATGATAATATTGTAAAATCAACTTTCGATGATACACATTAACTTTATTTGACCAAAAAATTTGACTAGGCTATTAAGTGAAGAACAAAGAAGAGTACACAATATATTAGTAGTACAATATTTGTAAATTTGATTCTAAAGATCACCATGTGATGAATGTAAATAAACAACACCCTAAAATAAAATGAAAAGGTGTTCGTCCTTCCAAGTCATATGCCATCCATCTTTATAAATTCAAACATTTTTACCAAATCCTCAAACTACTATCAACTTAGTTGGTTGAAATCTTCAAGTTTTCCCATTTGAATTTGTTTATATGAAGCTCAATTAAGAATTTCTTATTAATTTTTCTTGAAACTAATCAACTGATATTGATGTGGCTAAACACATGAAACCATATTCTCCTCTAATCTATACATATATAAAAGTTGAGTTTTGGTGGCATTTTGGGAATTAAAAATTTTGGTTTGGGGATTAAATATTGGGAATCATAATTAGGTTATTTAGGCATCTTATTTGACCATATATCATATACGTACTATAAATATTTTATAAAAGAAACAAATTAAAATTAATAGGGCAGTTACTAGGACATATTAATCACATTTAATGTCATTATGAAGAATAAAATCAAATAAAAATAGCTAGCTACCAATAGAAGAAATATCTATTGATCTTCATTGAAACGTTAATGGTATTAACACATTAATTTTCTCTTTGCTATATCATAAATGTTCATTAATACAGGAATAAGAATGAATCAAAAGTCAGTTGAATCGAAAGACTCTTGTCTCTTGGTATGAAATAAAGTAAAATCTCTATAAATAGTCACCACATGATAATTCTTTTAATAAAAATTATGGACAATGCATGCGGTGGTGCCATTTCAATGGAAGAAAACATTGGTGGTGGAAAGAGGATGAGAAAGAAGAAGAGGATGAGAGATCGTCAATGATATTTATGGAAGAAGAAGTGACAAATCCGAAAGGTGAATTCTGTTATTGCCGCTGCCTATTATTTAAAAGATTTCTTAGTTTAGATTGGAGGGGTTAATCTTGGAATGTTTCAGATGAAAGTAGAGGTTGAAAGAAGCTTCGGCGTTGACGAAATTGGAGATGGATGGACTGAGAGGAGGAATGATTTCATTCTATAAACTTTATGTTTGTGTTGTGTAAATTGATTTTGGATTTTCTTATAGAAATGCTGATTGATTGATATATGTATCGTTTGATAATAAGAAGACATGGATGTGTTTTAACTTTGAGGTGATTGGGGAAATGAGGTTTCAGAAATTGTGGGGTTTTAGGGCTAGAATTTTTACTGTTATAGGAATAGGAATTCTATTTAAATTTGTATGCATTTGATAGACATTTTTATATAATTATTTCTAAATAAAATTATATTTTCGTGTTCCACTTATTTAGCATAGTAAAGTAGTAGTAGTAGTAACAATATATTCTATCACGTCCCCAATTGTGATTTTTTTAGTCAATTTTTGCATGTATTTAATTGTTCTTAATTGCATAAAGAAATGGATACAAAATGGAATATACAACGAACACATATACGAAATTATGATTATTGTTTTTGTGGTAGAGATGAACAAAGTACTTTAATTGTGGCCATTGGAAGCTTGATTAATTTTATGAACAATGTAAATTCCATATAATTATCTTAAATATGTGTATATGATTGGTTGATTTCTACAATTGCTTTATTTATGATTTTCGGATTGTACATTTAAATTATTTTACGTGTTTGTGATTTTCAATTATTAACTAATGTAATTGGATATGTTTGATATCAACATAAAATAAGTAATTGGGTACAAATTTTCACTTCACTTCTAAATGATTATTGTAACGGTTCTGCACTAATTAAAATATTAAATTACAGAGAATTAACCTATCCTATTTAAATTCATAGCTATAAATATATGGTCCATAGGTGCAAATATCATATTGTATTCCATAAAATTCTTAACCATGATTTGTAAACGTGGACCATAATCTATCTATACATATATAAAAGGAGAGTTTTGGCCATATTTTAAATATTCATAAATTTTGGGCAAAATGTTAAATAGTTATAAGTTCTGGATTTTGAATGTAATTTTTTATTTAATTTGTTTACATATAAATGTTGAATTCAATCATGAAATTGTAACTGCCATATTGCTCATAAATGTAATGACAACTCTATTTAAATTTTTACTTTTGTACGCTTTAGCTTCCTCACATGTTTAAATTCATTACATGGAAATCATAAAATTTATGTTGGAGTGGAAGGAATGGTTTCAATTCCTTTGACAATGGAAAATGGGCTCCATATAATTTATTTCCTTTTAACATTCAATTATAAATTTAACATAAATTTCTTAATAATAGTAATATACGTTGTCTAAGAAAAGTGTAATTGATACATATATTGACAATTTGTTATTGTACTTGAAATCCATAATGACAATTTGATACTAAGAATTAAATGTAATTGGAATTAAATTAGACATAAAAATATAGCAAGTTACAAAACTCTCTAAATTCTCAGCCATTTCTTCTTCTTCTCAAACATTTATTGACCCTATTAATTTTATATACTGCTCTTACCTTTTTTCTCCCTATAAATATTCTCATTTGTTGAATCATCATACAACATCAAACATTTCTACTTTCACGACTAAAAATAACTAGAGAAAAACACAAGAGCTTTCTCGAATTAATGATCGTTGTGCTAGCATCATCCGCCATGATTTTGGCAAGAAAAGTAGAGTCGAGATGAGATCGAACCTGGAAGTACGACTCAAAATGGTGATGAAATGTTTGGAAAAATATATTGCATAGAACAAGCGGCGTGCCGTTGTAGAACGTCACATGTAGAAGGGCTGAGAGGTGGTGCCGTGGCAGATAGGGCATCCAAATTTGTTTAACTTTTATATATACTACAAGGTATTAACTGTGGTAAGTGATACTAAAAAAAGTATTGTGATTGATTAATTAGCGTGGGTAATTGATAACCCCACTAAATAGGAAATTGTGATTGATTAGTTTTCACACTAATGACTTACCCTTCTTATTGATTTAATTAATATAGATTTTAGGATTTGATTAGTATAGATTTAATTTTGCAGAATAATCCGTGAGATCGCATGCTAGCTATGTGTTAGTTGTTACAAATGTATTGTTGTATTTTATTTTCTCTCAGTGTAAATTTCCAAAGCTATAATTATTGAGTGTTTTTAGTATTTATATTTGCTTTAAAAATTGATAATTATAATTGGTTGTAATAACAAAAAAAATCAATTCTTGATTTGTAATATGTTTTATTCCAATAATTAGTATTTTGACATTTTTTTTATCAATTATATTTGTAATATATTTTATTTCTATAAAAAAAAGCTATTGATTTTTTGAGCTGTTGATTTATTTATGTTTGTAAATTGCTATGTTTTTGCGCATTTAATAGTTAAGGCTAACAAAATGTGTGTACTAATACAATGAATATTCCTTATTTAAAAATGTGAAAATGTGAAATAACACTAAAATTGGAATTGCATTAGACAAAGCAACGTATATGTAACATCGACATTTTAAAAGAGGTAGAGCAACGCTTACTATTATTTATAAGATAACTTAAAATCAGTATCTAAAAACTCTTCAATTTATTGCTATTGAGTTATCAAATATATACTAAAATATAAATACTTTATTTATAGTTGGTCTGATATTAAATTTTTCTTAACTGGGGCGGAGGGAGAATTTTATTGATATTTGACTCATTTGTTGGTCATGATGAGTATATTTTAAAGTTAAGGGTTTATGATTTAGGTACATATATAAAAGTTGAGTTTTGGGGGCATTTTGGGAATTAAAAATTTTGGTTGGGATTATAATATGCCACTATAAATATTTAAATTTAAATGACATTATAATGTGTACGGTTTGTTTAGACTATAAATATAAATATTTTGCCTTTTGACTTTCTATCTCTTCTAACCTCTATCATTATAATTTTATGATTTATGATTTTTTAATTGTATGACTTTTCACATTAATTATACAAACGGTAAAAACCCATTGACACCCATTATGGAGGGCCATTTCTTGACATTAAGAAATTAAGAGTAGTCGAAAATCCAAATGATTTCCAATCATCCAATTATATTATACTGAAAAAGTGATTTCCTTGCATTGAGCTGCCGTTGCCAAGTTTTTAATGAAAATTTGGAAGAAATTTATTAGTAGCAGTTACAAATTTATATCATATTTGCATACATTTGTATTATTGATTGTATCTTAGTATAATATGATATATAGTTTATGCTAAAATTTATAAATATTCAAATTCATATCCTGAACTAATAAATATTCAAAATAAAGCCAAAACTTGTCTTCTTTTATACATGTAAAGGGGAGTTTTAGAGATATTTATAGAAATGCCATTTTAATTAAAAAAATTACAATTTAATTAAAACTGTTATCTATACATATATAAAAGGTGGGTTTTGAGCTTAATTTGAATATTTATGAATTTTGGGTATGAATTTTAAATATTTATAAATTTAGGGTAAGATTTTAAATATTTATGAATACCATTCGGTGTGGAATGAGAATGGACGCTACTAGGAGAAAAATAGAAATAAAGGCAAATGTTAATGAGAATTTATTTGATGTAAATTATGTAATCATCGATTCCAATTTAAAATAGTTTCCCACTAATGAAATGAGAGTTAATTTGACAACCATTTTATTCCACTAATTAATTGAGCGTTAATTGAACGTTGGTTTAGGCAGCCATTTTTTAACTAATAGGTCAACCATTATATGTAATTTTATTAATTTAGACTAATTAAATTTGATATTCAATTTTGGAAAGATTCAATAGCCAATTAACGTTTAATTTGAAACGCTCTTAACTAATTAATGAAAACCGTTGCACCCTTGAACATCGTTACTAATACAGAATTAATGTATCCAATTTAAATCCGTAGATATAACCTCTATAAATACCAATAAAAAAATCCAACCAAACAAACAAGGCACGAACATCACCAAATTTTGTTTTAAAATTGGTGAGTATTTTCTAGAATTTAAGAAAACTCCTACGGTCATGAGATAGTAGTATGGAGTATTTGTATTCATCTATTTAACTTTTTTTTTGTATGTTTTGCTAATATTGTAATCTTACCAGAAGAAAAATGAAGTCATGGAATTCATCTTCCTCAATGATCTACAATCTTACATAACTTCATCAGTTATCAATGTTCGGTGTATGTATTTTTAAAATGACCAAACCTGGACGACAAATCAAATGTTGTCAGCTTGGAATGTTTTTTCTATGATTTTACGGTATGTGTTTTAGCGTTTTTATCATATTATATTTTTTTAGCTATTTATCTAAAATAATTAATTATTAATTTTTTTTATCATGCAGAGCGTTAGGATTCAATGAAGATTTCCCAAAATCATTAAAAAATTAGTTTCGTGATCAAATTATGGAAGGAGCAATTCTTTCTATTTGCTATTTGGACGGTTGAGATTTGTTATTGGAGTTTTGTTGAGCATTAGGATTCAAGGAACATTTCCCAAAATCATTACATATTAGTTTCGTGATCAAATTATAGAAGGAGTGATTATTTCTATTTGTTATATGGACGGTTGAGATTTGTTGTTGGGGTTTTGCTAGGGTGGGTTATTTTTTTTCTTTCTATTTTTGCTTTTTTTCTTTTTTTTTTAATCATAAGAATAGTGGGAATTGGAGTGAAAATTATAGTAAAAGAATTTTTATTTTTATTCGAAATTTTATAATTGACCTTTTTACCTTTTGATATCTTATTTAGGCAAACTATCAAAAGAGGACTAAAAATATACAAATAGCAAACATTTGGTGTTGGGTGTTAATTAACTTCATCGTATATGTGATAAATATAAACAAATAAAGACTATGGTATTCTTAAAATATCAAAATAGGGAAATTATTGATTGGATGAATGCAAGCAAGATTTTTTTTGTTTACCGTTCACATAGTCCTATTGTAAGACACTTTCTTGATATGAGCATATAAACAGATTTACAAGCAAGATTCAGATAAAAAACCTCCACTATCAGTAAGGATTATCAAGTAGGTCAACTCAGTGTAAGATATCGAATACAGATCTAAAACCCCCAAAATAGAATAAGTGATCAACAAAGTAAAATTGAATTGGGACGGAGGGAGAATTTTATTGATATTTGGCTCATTTGTTGGTCATGATAAATATATTTTAAAGTTAAGGGTTTAGGATTTAGGTTTCGAGGTTTGGGTTTTTAGTGTATAGGATCACTATATTGTAATGAAATGAAGCTCGATAATTTATAATTTCTACTGAAGTTAAGGGTTTAGAATTTAGGTTTCGAGGTTTGGGTTTTTAGTGATTACTTTATTTTTATAAATTTTGATTAATATTAAGTAAATTTAACATGTGTGCATCCCACATGTATTAAATAGTATATTTAAATTGTTTTATATGTTTGTGATTTTTTAATCATTTGATAATATAGTTATATCTGATTTTAATTAATTCAAAATATGAATTTACTATAGTGAAATTAAATCGATCCGTGCATCGCACGAGGGTGACACTAGGAAGTGTCTCACCAGTGCAATCTTAAATTATTGCAACGTAAACTTGCTCCTGCAGTTATAACTCAACGGTTAATTCATATTTTCACAGAATTAAAATACTTTTTAATTTTAAGTCCGATATTTAAATGTCAACACAAATAAGTGTTGAAATTTTAATGTGATCGTATTGACATTTTAAAGAAAAGTTAGCATTTAAACGCACTTTTGTGACAATGTGGGGTTATTGTGATTGAAAAAGTATAATCCAAAGTAAGAATATGTCAAATATTCGTTTGTTTATCATTTCACAAATTTTATTTCGCATAATGAAATAAATATGAAGAAATTAAAATGATCCGTGCATCGCACGGGCGTGATACTAGTTTTGTTATAATTCCTAAGTCGGTCCAACCTATAAAAAGTGCACTATTAGTATCATTAAATTATACCCTCAAGATTATTATAATAACGTAAATTAAGATAGCTATAACTTACAAGATTAAATGATAACAAATAAAAAATAATATGGAGGAGTTATATATATATCATCATAATTTGAAATTAGCTTTGCTGCCGGTGCGTTATTTTTGAATTAATTACTACTAATTTATATCAGAACCCGTGGTCCATTTTGTTCCCCCTAATTATACACCTTTCACAAATAAAAAATCTAATGCAGAGTAATTGATTAATTGTGTAAAATAATATTATATGGGGATTGGTTTCAATAATTGTATGAGGTAGATGAAAGTGTCAACTACGTAGAAAATCGTCATCAAATTAAACCATTATTAATTATCGCACATACTTCAATGGTTTGGACATTAACACGCTTAAATTAATTAATCAAAGCGTGCGATGCTCTTTACATGTGGACTCCTATGCTTGATCACATTTATAAGTATATTTGTAATGGAGTAATATTTAGGTGTTTGCATTTTGTATGAAAATTTTCGATGTAATACTATGAGATACTCTTGGCTGTTAACTTATGGTGTTAATAGATTACAAGTGTATACATTTAGACTACCATGTATGAGACATGCGTGTATTTTGATACAATTAATTGAAGGCCTTTCATAAATAGGAGCGGGCCGGGCCTGCCATAGGTGCCATTTGGGTCAGTACGGATCCAAACCGAACCGGCTCAAATACATTCCACATTCCTAATCAAATCTAAATATAAATCCAAATCCAAATCCAAATCAGACTCATCCATTTACTTGACCTAAATCCATGATTCATTATGGAGTATAAAAGTACAAAAGTGAGGAAGTATTAATTTTTCAATTAAAATAAAAGACTATAAAAAAACTGGCGATACGTCGGTCAAGTAAATGGATGTATAAAAGTACAAAAGTGAGGAAGTATTAATTTTTCAATTTAGTCCCATATATTTTTTGAATTCTTTCTTATTTTATATCATTTGTAATGGCATATATTTATTTATCCTAATTTCTTAATAAAAAATATTATATTAATAAAACAAAATTAGAATTAACTTGAGAGTTTAATATATACAAAATATGAGCATAAAAACAGGTGGATGCCCTTCCCTTGCAGAGGAAATCGACCAAAACATTTAAATACATACAAAATAAATAACAAAGAATAAAAGTAAAGGGCGAGGAATGTGAGAAAGGGACAAAAATCGGATGTCTGTTTCCTCTAAATAGCCTCTGTTATTACCTAAATCTGCGAAGAAGGTGAAAGACCTCCCTCCGATCTCCGGGCCACCTGCCCGCTAACCGATGACTTGTCCGATCCTCTCACATTGTATTTCTCGTAAACCTTTTCTCGGTTGTCCGACCACCACATCTCCGCTTGGTGTTCCCCAAATATCCTCCGGCTTTATATGCAAACAAAACCATATGAGATCCCAGGAAGGGAGATATCGATTAGAACGAGACGAGAGGGCAGCAAATACCTGAATCGTACACGCTTGAGATCTCTGGTTCCATCACGAAGGGCTACAAGTGTTATGTACACACCCAGTTCGTACTGTTCAATCCATTCAGCTTCGATTTGGCTAGCACTGCCTGGGACTGCTGAGTTTCTAGATTTCGAGCCAGCATCGCTGTCGCGGTTAGCAGTTGATTCTTTTCCATCGAGACTTTCAGAAACGCTGCTCCTGTAAGACTGGAGAACTCCCCCGCCATTTGGAAGCCGAGTATCCAGGCGATCATTTGTTCCATTTGAGTAGCCATGTTCAAGTCCTTGTGGATCTAAGACACTTTCACTGCTTCCAATAGGATCTCGGAGCAATTGAGATGGACCTTGCGTTCCATTTTGCACACCTGAGTCTGTTTCAGGGTGAGAAGCTGAGTATGCGCTGTTGATATTTTCTGATCTTGAGTTCCTCTCTCCATTCGCACCAGAAAAGTGTGCGCCATTTGATTCTGATCCATTTGGCAAGTAAACTAGTTTGAGACTTTCAGGGTCATAAGACCCAGGCGGCAACCTTTCAGCCATATCTTTAAGCTGGAACATCAAAAATTGCTAAGATCAACAACGAATCTTTTGGCACTTTATAAAACTCTTTCGAATCATCAGACAAAAACAAGCTCACTCAAAGATTAACATAAGAACGAAATCAGGTAGTATGTAATACCCTGCCATGTGACAAAATTTACTCTCATAACTCCAATCTCGTAGGTTGCAAAGTCGGTTCATTAATTAAACATATCGTGTTTTGGCTCTTTTCATAATGTCCTTTAAGAAAAGCCTAAGTACGTTGAAAGTATATTACACTATCACCTGATAGTCGAGACCTATACCTTCCCAAAGTCTTGCAATGCCGAACATTGATAACTTGGATACAGAAATTGACAAATAGTAATGTAAAGTAAGCATAAACATAGAAGCTACTGATTAATGAAAAATACCAACAAATTATTTTTTAAACCAAACATAACCTGAGCTGTAAGTGACTTGATCACTTCTTTTGCAGCTTTACATTTAGCAGATTCGTCAGCAGCTACTGCTGTTGCTTCCTGAGCTTTTTTGGCTGATTGCTGGAGCTCTAATTCTTGCAATTCACATCGGTGTTTAAGGCTTTCTACCTAAATCAAGTTCATGATAACAAAAATTAGGAACCCAAAGTGGCTTATTAACCCAATATCTGAGAACCATAAAAGGACATAGACTGAATATAGTGATGTACCTGCCCCCGTAACTTATGCACTTCCTGATTCAGAAGCTCATTTGTCTTCTTCAGACTATCAGTTATGCTCTTGGAGAAAGATAAACCTGATGTTGTAGGAACTGGTGTTGCAGACCTAGGAGGGCTAGGTTTCCTCGAAAAAGGCGATACAGACCTTGAACTAACACTCGAGGTTGTGAGAATTGGCTTAGGAACAGTTCGACGTACATCGGTAGACATAACAGCATCTCGTAGCTGCAGTAAAGATACTTGAGAAGAGCGACCTAAAGTGAAAGTATCAGCTTTTCTTCCTTGTTTAGCTGCTTTCGTGTCCAATTGTTTGATCAAATCAAAGTTAGAAGGCATGGCTGACTTGGCTAATCTAAGGTCAGCCTTGTCCAGTCTATCCTTGTTTTCACCCGAAAGCCGTGGTCCAGAACTTCTCCGGTTGTTGGCTCCAGATTCTGCCACCTTAGATAGCTTCACAAAACATGAATCACACACACGATAAGGTTTGCTGGGATTGGGTGACAAAGCAGCCTGTAGTGCTTTTCTAGAACTACAAGCATGACAATGAACTAATCCACAGTTGTAGCAGTTATGTCTCTTTCTTGTGAAGCCAAAAGCTTGTCTACAAGCAGAGCACTGGGACTGCTCAGCACCAGAGACCCATTTATGAAGACATATGGCAGCTGTATAATTTGAGCCACAAGCAATAAATTTAACATGTCTATCCTTTAAAGCTTCAACTAGAGTGGGTGCTTTCCTGTCTTCCATATCACCATGGCCCAGCCTCCCATTGGCTCCTTTACCCCATGTGTAAACCTCGTTATTGGAAGTCAACACAGCCACATGATATGCTCCGCAAGAGATTTCCTCAACAGATTCAGCTGCAAGCTTGTCTCCTACCAAGCAAGGTAGCTTTCCATCAGACTGAGGATTTCCAAGTTGACCATATACAGTACTTCCCATTGTGAAAACACGCCCAGATGTAGTCAGGCCAACAGTCAAACTGTGCCCACAGGAAATTTTGTGAAAATTGTAATCAATAAGTGCAGGCACACAGGTAGGCTTCAGCCTTGGTTCTTTATCACCGTGTCCAAGGCGGTTTTTGTCACCATCTCCCCAAGTGAACAATTTCCCAGATGAAAAACTTGCACTAGACTGGGTTACAATCACCTCAACTACTGCAGCCGTATGCCACACTCCACATGCAACAGCAATTGTCCTCAAACCTGCTAGAGATTCAACCTCTCTTGGGTATGAAACATTTTCTCTATTTCCATGACCCAAAACACCAAAAGTTCCATCTCCAAATGTAAAAAGCTGTCCAGTTGATGTTATCAATGCAGTGTGCCATGGACCACATGTCACACTTGCAATTTGAAGTCCCTCAAGAGGGCCAGCAATTCTCTTTGGTATCCAATGGCTGACATCAGTACCATGGCCCAAGAGCCCGGCATAGTGTGTACCGTCGCCCCAGGTGTAAAGTTCACCAGCCATAGTAACAGCGCAAGTGTGAAACTCACCACATGCAACAAAATCAACACTGCAAAATGTTAATGATTCCACTAGACGAGGTTGGGTGACATCTTTTCCGACTCCATGACCAAGCCTCCCACCAGATTCTTCACCCCAACTGAAGACTTCACCCTGCCTAGTGACTAGAGTAGCATGCCGTACCCCACATGCTATATAATGCACATCCAGCACCACGTTTGATTCCAATGGCCTAGGCAGGAGAACATCTGCTCTGGTACCAATGGAACTAGCATTCTTCTCAGGCCCAACCCTGATAACATTATCACATATAACTTCACCCCAAATATACACATCCCCTAGTGCATCACAATCATCTGGTCCAGAACCATGACTTGATGTGCTGGGGGCACTAGATACACTAACCCGAAAAGCATCTGAACCAGATCCTTTCACTTGCATATTTGTTTGATCCAAAGCTACATGTGACCTTTCTGAATATACCAAATTATCAGGACGGTAGCTCTTAGGAGAAGCAATTATGTTTGAACTAACGGAAACCTCAGATGAGTTAACTTCCCGTGTAGCACTTACAGAACTGTGACTTGGACTATTTGACGTTAAATCTCTGTTTTCCTGGAAGCATATAGTCAATGATTATGATAGATACATGCTAAGAAATGCCACCATATTACTAATCAAATTCCACTCGGATGAAATACTTTTAAGTAAGTTGACGAAAATTCCCAGTTAAGAAAGTTGCTGTTTTAGGAAAAGCTTGCCAGATGTACAGCCCATTAGGTAACTGCCCCAAATGGCAAGAAAAAAAATATAAATCAATGCTGACACCAAAAGCTGGATGAAGGAAGAAATCACTAAATCAAAAACTAGAATATGCTTCAAAGAAAGAATACTAAAAAAACACTCTAATGACCTGCATAACATACACGAAAGAGATAATGGCGACTCCACATAAACAACTTGCTTAACTCTGCAACTATTGCAGGAGAAAGCTGGTACTAAAACTAAGCATATAACCCTCGGTGGAGGATGATACAGTGATGATACCAAGTTGTAAAACTCACATCAAAATACGGGCCTCCATCACCCCAACCATCAATTTTTGAGCGTCCAGCTTGTCCTGATGTTATTAATGCTTTGAGTCCAGCTATCCAGTTTTCTGCTTCAACTTTATCCTTGCAGATCTAGTAATATGCAACAAAGAATTACGAGCAAACAGCCCAATTAAACAAATTTAAAAAGAACCAAGGAATTTTAGCTCATCACTAACCAGATCGAGAGATCTTTTCCCGTTGTTATATATAAGAGAAAAGGATAAGTAGTCCTTTTCAGGGCACAGATATCGCTGAAAAACAGCCTGGGTAACAAGTTCATCCCAATCACTAAAGTCAACATAAGATAAAGGAAATCAATGGAGTGATTAAGTCCTCAAAATCTTACAGTTCTTTGTCCAGGGATAATTCTTGAAACTGTAGCTAACTTCAAACTCCTATCACCACTACTAGAAATCCAATTTAAAGTTGTTTCGTCCTGCAAAAAATTTAACAACCATTAGAATGGAAGTAAATAGCACAAGAATAATCGACTTTGTAAAAGGTAGTAATGTTGAAAAGCATTGATGATATCGACAACTAATATAACAGTTAAATATGAAGCCTTCTCTACTATACAACTGATATTTGAAATATTATGAATCCTGATGGGCTTCAACAGTTAAACAACTACACTACTTACACTGGATGAACTTTGCACAAATTTTCTATAAGAAAGAAGATGACAGTAAAGTGGAGACTCCATACTTGAGATTTTGTTTCATATTACAGGCCACGACAGAGTCCATTAGGAGTTCAAGCAACCATCGATGATATAAGCAAACTTAACAGAAAGTTCTTTCACTCTCCAAGGGAAACAATTTTTAACTAGCTTGATACATTTCTGATAAATTTTTTATAGGTCTCACTTAAAGTAGTTTTAATAGCTGCAATTATTATATGATGTCTCAGTTAAGACCCTTTTAGTTTTATTATCAGTTTGTTTTAAATTGTGATTCCCTTTAATATTTATAATCTGATAGTAGTTACTAACTTACTATCTCACTAAACCAGTAACTAATAGTCCATCCATAAAAACAGATCACTAAGGAGTGTTCGCTTTGAACAGTGCTTTTATCATATGGTATCTGAAACATAAATAGTTTGGCAATGTGATTGTGGACATTCTTAGCAAATGGGGATTATCCTAAAATCGTGACCATTTGTCTAAATTTACTTGTAGGGAAGGAATCAGGGCTTTAAAACAACAGCAAGGTTTCTGGACCTCTACTAATGCATTCCTGAATTTCAATATGGTCTATTTGAATTGCCTCGTGACAGAAGTACTATATGATGTTAAGATAATTTTACAAGTGGTACTCGTTAGTTGTTATTAATAAACTCAGTCAACCTTAGCTAGATAAGCACAAGTCACGAAAAGTATATTATAATTCTCATATGTGGTTGATTGCATACCACTTTGATTTAGTACCTAAGGGGCAAATAATTTATTATTGTACAACACCATCATTCAAATATACAACTAGACAACTAGCTCTTGAATCCAGGATGTTGTATCTATCCACACCAATTGCTTTCTAACCCATGTAACAATACAAGGTCAATTTTACCAGACTACACTGTGGCCATATATTTGAGAGAATTTTAAAAAATCATTGGGGTATTTGGTTCCTATTTCTATACGAGTTATTCACAGTTATTGTATTTCCTCTCTACAGATAAGCTCGCCTCCAGAATCTTTTTCTTTATATGCCTCTAACAAACTCCTCTTGAATCTAGGAGCTAAATTGTGTATTCCAGAGAACAAGATAGGCCCACACTCCATTCCAAGCATTAAGGTGGTTCTACTTCTTTAGATGTGCAAGAAGGTAAAGCTAGATCCAAAGGTGTAGATTAGATCAACATACTGCGCGAAGCTTCCAACTTGTCCAATTTGCTCAATGTATTTTTGTAATGTTCCAGAGAAATGTTATTTTGGAAAATTAAGCTTGAAAAAAACTATTCAAAGAATGGAGAAGAGTTCAAGAATTTTCAATGTCCCAAAAAAGAATAGGATAGCAGCAAACCTCAAAAACAATTCAAAGATAAAACAAAATATAATAGTCAAACATGCGCGTACAATGCCGATCTTCAAAAATATTACTTGAACAAAATGATAACTGTATCTATAAGTGATAACAAATGCTACGGTTTACAGACCTAAACATATCAGTCCTGAATATCAGAACTGCAAACTATTAAGGAAGATTGAAAGGCAAGACATATGTGAGCTTAGAATAATTAATGGAGGCAATTACCCAAGAGCCAGTTCTTTGCACTCAATTCCATATTAAAGAACAAATAAGAGCAAGAACAGTAAGAATAATACACCACTTGCAACTGCAGAATGAAATAGGCAAAGCATAACTAGCAATAACATAGTAAAAAGTAGCATAAGGCTGTATATGGTATGTTAGTCTTACACTAGAGAGTCTAAACGGATAACATTTAGGCTTTCCCTTACGACCATATTTAAGTAGTTGAGCTCCCTTCTTTAGAGCAACCAACGCCTACACAAGTGAAAATAATTGTCAAAAGAAATATTGGCATTTAAACATGTTATAGTACTTGACTATACAAAATTACAAATACTCTAAATTAAAATCAACCAGCCAAAGTAGGTGTGAATTGAGAAGTGTGGATGTTAAGAAATTGACGGTGAAGTTTTGAGTGAGGAAATACTGTGATGTGCCTACCACAGATTTCCCTAACTCCCCAACCAGGCAACCACTATGTCTAGCATTTCCAAGTTTATATCCAGAGACTGATCACATTTTTCTCCAACATGAATCAAATAATAATAGAGGAAAGAGTGACAGGAAATGAGAGATGATATGAAAAGCAAATGCGTATTCAAGTTATGCTCAGTTAGCCACACGGTAAATGGTTTGATAGATTTTCATGATTTGAGAATGGGCAGACATTCAAAACGAATAAAAACAAGTACAAGAAGTGACACCCAGACGCAAGATTATAGATGAGACTCAAAATCTCTACTCGAATAAGACATCGACTGCGAATAAAAGCAAGATTAAACCTCCAAATGCTCTGAGTTAAACACATCCGTGTATCTTGTTAAGAGAGACAATCATGAAGAAAAGCCATGCTCATAACTACACACTCACATACGGACAAATCATAGTTACAACTTTGGGGCCACGTGCTTTTAAATGATCAACAATGCTAAAGACATGATGTACAAAAGAATAGAGCAAGCACAATTGGGAGCAGGAAGAAGATGCATCTCTTCTAAATTCCACAACAACAGTACGAACTCTGGAAATTTACACACATATATATGCACGTAAATTATCAATCAGCTGGCAAACAAACAGTATTTTCCTCAAACGAGTTAACGAAAATTCCGACTTCGATCACCAAAATATAAAGTGAAACATGAATTAGAATCACACCTCCTAAAACAAAAGCATAAATACAGAGATAGATAGACAAATCAAAGAGCAAGTATACCTGCTCGATGTCACGGTCGGCATTACTGTAGCTAACAAGATCTGCCATTCCATGTGAAGCACTCACCTCCACACCAGCACCACCGCCACCACCATCCGACTCCACTCATTATCATGCCACCACTCCGCCACCTCGTCCTCCGCCGAGCACTACCATCCACACCGCCAACTAACTCCCCTACCTTCCCCTTCGAATTAACGAACGAAGATCCAACCACAAAACCCTCGCCTTCTCTCTCCTGCAGATCTCGAGGACTATTCCCCTAAAAAAACGCTCCTCGGTTTTTCCGCTCTTCTCCTCACCGCCGAAGCTCTGAAGTCAAAATAAGTCTTCTCTCCAATTGACTAATTCCAGCACTCGGTATACTGACTCCGCCGAGCGGTGGCGCTTCAATCGGCTCCGTCGCCGGCGAAGAGGATGTGCGGAGGGGAGAAAACAATCAACGGAAATGAGAAATAAATGTTGAGGTAGAGAGAGGAAGCAATGGCGGAAAGAGAAGGTGGTGTGAGCGTAGAAGAGAGAGAGAGAAGGGAGTCAAAGAAGAGGAAAAAGGAGAGGGAGATGCAGCAATTCCGAAACTTTGCCTGAGAAGTGAGAAACGAGAAATATTGAGCTGCGCTAATATGTGGGGAGTTGTACCTCTGCTTCCCTGCAACTGCCAAAATCCATTTTTCTCTTTTATTCCATACTTTTATTTCATTAGATAATAACCACTATTTTTATGAAATTATTGTAAGATTTTTGGGAATGAGTGTGATCCAGATTCAATCCACATGTGTATATCTTAAATGTTTTTCTCAAGGGAAACATATTGGTAAATGTAAATCATAAAAATTATATTCTCTACTATTCGAAACAATATTTTAAACTTTATTAATTTTTATTTTTTATATTTTTTTCTTTTTCATCGGTCTCATCTCACTCATTGTTTGTATCCTAAGATGTTGGAAATCGATTATAAAATCAAAGTTCATTACTATATTTTTAAGTTTTAACCACAGTTTAAATTTGGAAAAAATACAAAAATTCGGTTATAATTTGTGATTTTATCTTTCAATGTCCTTAAAAGTAATTAAACTTATTCTTAGTAAAGGACTTATTCATTTATTTAAATAGATTAACTTCAAATAATGTTACTGAAAAAGGACTTAGTAAAGGACTTATTCATTTATTTAAATAGATTAACTGCAAATTTTTCTAAGAACAGATATCAATAATGTTAAACTGAAAATAATTATCAAACTTCAAATAGATTAACATTCCATCTTAATTTGATACTCCTCTTTTAAAAATAGACTGCATTTGTCATTTTTAAATATCTCTTAAAAATAGACAAAATTCTAATTAAAAAAAAACTTTTTCTCTCAATTGTGATGAGTCTCATTCTCCATTAACAAAACTTCAATCATTTTTTCTTTCAACCTCTCTCTTGTCATTTAGGGACGGAGGTAGTACTAAATTTTATCAAAATTCAGTATGCATTTTCTTTAACAGATATTATCCGCTTTAAATTTAATAAAAGTAAAATTCACGTGCTAAGCGTATTGAAATTCACATTTTATTATTGAACCAACGATTTAAAGATTGATTCAAAAATGTATTTCTACTATAATAGATATATTGATGGATCAAATCAATCAATTCACAAGGTCAAGGCTGAAGGTCAGTTTCGCATAATCGCATTAGCTTATATTTTCAAAGTAAGATTAGTCAGAAATTTGACATTAATGGGTGATTTATGAATCAAGCTTTGTCGTAGTAAAAACTGATCTAGAAGGGTTGCACCTATATTCGTAAAAAATAAAAATAAATGGATATACATAGTCCGATTCAAATAAATTGACTAGACCGTGCATTATCCATTCTTGGCTCAAAGTGGACCAAATGCTTTTGCATGTCGCTGAGATTCCAAAACGCCCTCGCTTTTTTTCCATTGAACGAGACAACACTGTAACTTCTTCGTGAGTTGGTTTAGTGGTAGAGTTATTAATATCTATTAGCAAAAATTTCGTGTTTGAGTTCACTATGGGTATATGGCTTTTAAATTTATATTCATTTGCTTATAAAAATTTTTAAGTCATCAAATTTATTGGGTACCGTGAAAAAGGCCATCATTGCAATCGAAAGATAGAGAAGGTGTGATAGCCATCGTTGGCGATAAATGACAAACAAAGAACAACAGTGAATCCAGACCACGAAAGTTGGGCAAAGCTATCGCATCAAGGGAATTGCCCATTGTTTCAGATGCCGAATTTACTAAAGCTTTTCGAACATCATTGGCCGCTAATAGGGTCGGTAGATCGCGACCCCACGTAGATCCGCCGATAATAATGGAATTATAGAAGAAGATAAATTTTGGTATTCGAGCTGATTGAGTTGGATTTGGCAATTTTTGTGTCCATGCTAAATCTTACATTGAACATAAAATGTAGAAGACAAAGAAAAATTAATTAAAAACATTATTCGAGGTAACTTATTTGAGTGAAATTCTAAACTACTGCAGTCGTATGTAAAACTATTTAAAGGTCTAAGAAAAAATTTAAATTGGCAAATTCAAGAAAAAGTTAATCCATTAATAAGCACAAGAGTAAAAGCAGACAAGTGATTAAGTCATCAGTAGGAAATTAAAGTCTCAATTATTTCTTAGCACAATAGTAGGGTTTGTATGTATATTCAGAGTAATTTGTTTATTTTAAACTGAATTGACATTCTTAATAGTAGTGATAGTAAAAATTCGATCAAGCACATCCAATATATGGTAGTTCTAGCTTGTTAACATAGACATAGAATGGAATCTTTGAAACAAAAATGTGGCAAAATTCGATATTTTCTATATCATAATTAAGGAATATCCTTTTATTTTCTTGTGTCCATGAAACAACATGATTATAGTATTGTGATAGGCAGATTCTAAGCTTGAGTTTCATTCTTATATATGTCTATAAGGTATCTATTCGATCTTTCAACTCAATCAAGTTTTTGTTTTTGTTTTGAGTGATTCTTGGTGGTCTTAATTGATCTAATTTTTAAATCTGTAATTACTTTCTTGGAATAATCGTTGGATATGGATCTGAAATGCTTTGGTATGATTTGCCACTACTAATATGTAGAAACTTTTAAAAAAAATAAGCACCCTATGAACAATGGATTAAGCGGGTCTCTAGTATGCACTCCCTCCGTTCCAATAAAGACAAAACATTTGTTTTCGGCACGAGAATTTATATAGTGTTATTTTGTGAGTTAATGAAGACAGAGTAAAGTAAGAGAGATGAAAAAGTAGATATAGTATCGTTTACATTTTAGAAAACGTTTCATTTCTAATGGAACAGAAAGAGTATGTATCAAGAATTTAGTACATAGAACAAGCCCAAAAATGACTTTTCCTCAAAGTTTCAAAAACTAATTTGGAACTAAAAGTGTTTAGACCCGTAATACAAAACATGCCATTGCGTTTATAATTAGGGATAATTAAAACCAAAAATGTAAGCGAGGACAGACATATTGTAGACCACCTTCGTATCTACCAAATAGGGAAAAAAAAGAAAAAAAGAACTATGGTGCCTCCCTCGTACCTAAGCACACATATACATGGATGATACAAAAGTGATCAGGCTCAAGGAAGAAGAAAAAAACAGCAAGAAAATTAAATTTAAGATGACAAAACAACACTCGTCCATCCTAGTTCAGAAAGAGATGGTCCGTATGTAATTTACTAGAATTTTGCTAAAAAGAACTTTGACAAGCCGTAGCTATTTATAAGTGCAAACTATGTAATTTTGCTACATGATTATTATATGTATCACTAGAATTTACAATATGTCCATGTTTTTAGATCTAGTTTGCGAAAGTTCTTTCAAGCTAATCGGTTTTATCACCGAAAATGAGGACTCAAACTCTTATTTTGATGTCATACTCCCTCCATCTCATAAGAATATACACTCTTTCCTTTTTAGTCTGTCCCACAAAAATATGTAATTTTAGAAACTCTTTTCTCTCTAATAAGGTGAGACTCATTCTTCACTAACAATACTTTATTTACTTTTTCTCTCTACCTCTCTCTTACTTCATCAATTTTGCATTAAAACTCATGCCGAACTCAAAGTGCATATTCGTTGGGGATGGAGGGAGTATTATCTTAATCCTGACTCGTCATACAAATTTATTGGCCTCTCTTACACTCTAGCTTGACTTTTATTAAACTCTGAATTAATTATTACTAGTAATTGTTTACCACTCTAAATTTAACTTTGACAAAAAAATATTTTGAAGAGTATAATTAATTGTAGGATCAAGTAGTTGAACCTTGTCCAAGTACAATTTTTTTTATAATTTGTACTTTTAAAATATAAATTATTTTTTTTCGAATTTCGGTGGGTTATCCATTAGTAGTACTCCCCCGTCCCATAATAGATGACACACTTGGGGAATGATACGAGATTTAAGAGATGTTATTTTGTGTGTTAGATGGAAAAAGAAAATATATTATATTTATATTAACGCGAGAGGGAGCTTTTTCCATAAAAGGAAATGTGACATCTTTTGTGGGACAAATTAAAAAGAAAAGTGTGACATCTACTATGAGACGGATGGAGTAATATAATTTAGAAAAGGTCGGACTACGACAGTGGTTCTTAACTCTACTATTATTAGTAATATTATAATTCCAAATCTACTAGTATTAATATCTTCATAATTGAGCACTATATTTTATTGTTTTTCCTTATTTATGGACAGTGGCGTATGCACGTGGAAACAAAGGGGTACAACTGTTGTACCCCAAAATTCATAGTATTAATAATATATTTAGTGGGAACTAATATAAAACCTTTGTGCTCTAGTGGTAATTCGCTGGTAATACCTCTCCACTACTCAGAGTTTGAATCTTCGCTGGCGCTCAAATCTCTATATTTTCATTCTCCTTTTCTTTTTTTTAATACCTTTTCACATGTTCATTTTTGTTATGTATTCTCCTTTTCATTGTTTTTAATTATGTTTATGTTTGAATACTTTTTTTCTGTATGTACTAACATTTTCATTTTTGTTACAGTATGTAGTAATTAGTTTTTTTAGTTAGTTAATTAAATGCACTCCTGCTAACATTTTCGTTTTTGCTATGTAGTAGTAATTAGTTTTTTAAGTTAATTACAAATTTGCACTCCTATTTTATTTCTAGACATTAGGATTGTTTACTATGCTTTAATTATTTTGATTTTCCTATTATGTTTGTTATTTATTTAATTGTTTTATTTATTGTATTATACTCTTTTATTTTTTTTTATCATTTTAAGTAAGGTAACTCCGTACTTCAAATAAAAAATTATTAGTTTTTTTTAATTCTTTTATTTATTAATATCAAATTATTTTTTAAATATTTTATGTAATATTTCCTCCGTCCCTCAATAAGAGTCACACTTTGTCATTTTTGTCTGTCCCACAATAAGAGTCACACTTCATTTATACCATAAATGGTAAGTGGTCTCACATTCCACTAACTCACTTCACTCACATTTTATTATAAAATCAATGTAAAAAAGTGAGTCACATATTGCACCAACTTTTTCAACTCATTATTCTTTACATTTCTTAAAACATGTGCTTACAATAAGAGTGACTCCTATTGTGAGACGGAGGGAGTAGAAAATTCGTACTTCATATAAAAAAGTTCTTACTATTTAAATTTTTTTGTTGTTAATATTATTTTATTTATATCACAATTATTTGTCGTATAATTCGTACCCCAAATTTAAAACTCTGGATACGCCGCGGTTTCTGGACACTCCTCCAAAAAACTCATCTATCAAATAGGAATAGTAAATTATTAAAAACTCATCTATCAAATTGGAATAGTAAATTATTAGCACAGTGGCAAATTGAGATTTTAAACTTGTCCCAAGATATAGGAAAATGGAAGAATTAAGGATCCGAAATCCAAGTGATTTCACAAAAACGAAAGAATTTTTAAATAGAATCCATAAAAAAAAGTTGGAGTATAATAAAAATCTCCTCCTCGTTCCAAGGCATTTGGATTTGGTAGGTGAGCGAACAGCGTAAGCAAGGAAGCACCCACCACTGAGGTGGGGCCAACTGTCAAGAAAGGAAGATCACCAACCTTCTTTAAATGGAATGATATCTCAGCGGTACATTTGGTTGACTTTTATTAAATCGATTTTCGGCTTGAATTTGTCATTTGTATTTGGGAAAAATTTTGGCCAAAATTGGGTATTTTTTACCGACTTTAAATGTGGTATAAAAGATTATGAATTTAGTTGTGGGTTTCTTATAAAATCAGCATTTCCTCAATTAATGGAAATTCATTGAGGTGAAATACCAAATTAGGCCAAGTTTATAATTTTAGATACAATTAATTTATTGAGTCTCATGTTTAAAATATTTACTAGACAATAAATAATAGTATTAGACAAATACTAATATTGATTAGATGAATGAATGCAATCACTTAGGATTTGAAATCCTATAGTAAACCACAAAAAATATTTGATTACACACATTTTATAGTACTATAATACAAAAGTTAAATATTAAATGTATAAGGGCAAGTAGAATTGAAAATAGTACTCCTATTATTTTTTTAAACAATAAAGTAATTTTCTCAATTCAATTAATACACATAATTAATTTCTTCTTTAATTCAAATATTCAAGTTTCTTTCTATCACCATTTAATACGTACACAGTACATCTATCCCTTCGTTTTCCCAATTAAAAACATTAATCAATCATTTCTAAAATTTTGTTTCAATTATAAATGTTTAATCTTAGCTAGGACGGATAGATTAATACCAATTTCAACATATTCACAATTACTACTAACTTAGGTTTACTTATCCAACCATATCCTCACATCGTCGATATTGTGCATACACTAAATGTAATTTACTAATAATTTGTTTTAAATGACGTGGAGTATATTGTTTGAGTACTTGAGTAGCTAGTAAAAAAATAGCACAATATAATATAACTTGATGATCAAATATAATCACACCATCTATCCCACTAATAATCACTCATAATTAGTGGGATGTGTAGAATATTTATTTATGTTGACATTAGTGATCGATCTGTGTATGAAGTACAACTATTAACAAAAACTAATTAGTGGAATATACTTAAAAAATTAACACAAAGTATTGTTTTAATTAATCAATTCAATGTACTTTGATGTTCCTTAAAAACATCTCAAGAATTGCACCAGATAAAGCAACTTAGTAACTTTTTACGGAAATTATAAAATATTACTCCTATTATACAAAGTATAGTCATTAACTATATAAATGTTTGAGAAAAAGAATCATTAGCTTTATATATTGATTATACGTATTTTGGTTTATGCTTTCAGTCATTAACATGTTTTTAAATAAAAATTGATAGTAGTACTAATGCTTGCCTTTAATTTGATACATGAAAATCCTAGCAGTAACCTTTACTTTTATTCTGGCCTCTCTTGGTTTATGCTTTCAGCCACCAAAATATGATCACTACGAATTAAAACTTTATATTGCAAATATAGAGTGGAAATGAATTCTTCTATTGTCACAAAGAGAACATAATTAAATTTTCCCAACCTTAATTTTTATTTTATAAGAGAGAAAAGACTCAAACTGCTCTAAGATCGATAAGCAAAGAAACCAAAGTTCATAACATACAAACTAGTTCAATAAAAACAAGAAAACAAAACACTTAAACCAAAATAAGATAACCAAGAGAGAACTAAGAAGTGCATCCTCCAAGCAAAACAAGAAAACTAAAAACAAAACAAACATCAACCAAAGCCACCAAGCAAAAACTGACCAGGAAGTAGGGCAAGCTACATTGCACCTTTATGTTCACCAGAGTTGCTTCTGCAATTATCTTCTGTTCATCTTCTAGCTTTAAGTAAGTCCTCACACATTTGGCCTGGTGAAAAAGGAAATTTCGGGCACAATCCTTTAGTCCATGCTCCAAGCCTCCAAAGAATGAGTCTCTTCTCAGTTTTCGAGTTCGGTTCCATATTTTGAAAGATTACTTTATTTCCGAGCCACCAAATAGACCATCAGATCTCATAGAATAAGGAACTCCAAATCTTCAAGTCAAATCTCGTGAATGGTGCATCCATCCATGTAAAGAAGCAAGACATTGGATCTTTGGGGAGACAAAAAGCAAGGTTCCAACAGTTGTATCTGAAATAGCACAAGCTACTAGAGAACATGTAATCAAAGATAATGTGATACACTGTTTCAGGTTCCTCCCCACATAATGCACAAAGCTCATCCTCAACTCCGGGAAATCAGAATCTAAAAAGTCTCTCCTTTGTATTTAGTATGCCATGTAGGACAAACCAAACAAGGAGTTATGCACGCGATGGAGCCACATTGTTCCATGTGAGCTTCCCATGACCCTGTCCCACCATGCGAAAGACCTGCTTGTAAAAATTAGAAACAGAGAAAGAGTCAAACTTGTCAAAAGCCCATAATCTCAGATCCCTCGAACTCTCACTCGTGGAGTCATGATCCACGGCTAGGTCGAGATCTTTCACCAAATCTTCCTCACAACCTTGATGTTTGTTTGGTAGTTATATAAAAGTAAGTCGACTTAACAATATTTCAACCTTTCAAGTGAATGTGTAATACATGAAGATTAGAATTAATTAATAGTATAAGAGATTACCAACACAAAAGATATTAGTTATACAATTGCATAATTAAACCTGAATTTTGACCCATTTTACACATCCCAAGTGACGACGATAGAAATGACTGACACATTCGACTACATGATTATATAGAAAATAATGAAAAGTGACATTTCTAATAATGTAAAAGGGATTTAGTTGTAATGATAGCATAAGGCAATCATAGTTGTCATTATATAATTATCCATCGTTTGAAAGCCGCCTTATGTTTCTTTAATCATCGTGAGGAATGAAAGAAAGCTAAATAAACAGTGTGAAAAAATTATCGAAATGATTAAAAAACAGAAAGCCAGACAAAATAATATATGATGAAAAAGGAAAAATAATAGGAGTAATTTAGAAGACAAAGAAGACCCCCAATACACACCCACACTAACTATAGAGATATTGTACAAGAACTAACTTTGTAGGAGAAGAAGCCAAATTTTAAAGTTCGAAGGGAATTTTGAAATGACACTTCCATCTTTCTATATTAGTCTGACCCCATGCAGTTTCATATTTTGCATAATTGTTTTAATGCTAAAATTGTTATTTTATTTATATTGTGGCTATTTTCCTAAATTGTTATTTTATTTATAGGTAGTTTAAATGTGACTATGTATCAACGAGACTTAAAATGTTCACTTTGATTAAACTGAGTGATTCATATATCCTTGAATTGCAGCTTTAATGTCTTAATTATTGACTCCATTAAACTCACTTTTTAAGGATGGCTAGTAAAAAAAAAGCGACAAGCGAAAGAATGTCTTTGAGAAATTGGTTTATTCTAGAACAATGGGAGATGAAGGTTAAATGAGTTAGTTGTTAGGTGTAATTAATTAACTCAAACAGTCCCTTTGAGTGCAAGAGAATCAAATATTAGGTTTTGGCCGAAAAGCAAGACAAAGTTAGGGAAATCTACCTCAAAAATTGGTTCGTGTTAAAATTTTGCTCCCAAAAGTCCATGTTAAATCATGATTAGTGTTTCTTGCTTTTTAGAGTTTTTATATAGAATAAAGCTATGCGGCCACATTATGACCAGCTATAAATTAATTAAATAATAAAAAATTTGATTTTTTTTCAATTTTTTGGTTTAATACTACTTGATTTTACTTTTATATCATCTTCATTATATGTTGCTCAACATGTTAGTGTTGCTCTTTCGTAGTTTTTGCTCAACTTATTACTACTGTCATTTCTTGATTGTTGCTCAACGTATACAGTAATTCGTGATATTAATGTATTTTACGTAATGGAATTCAAAGATAAGTACCAACTCACAAGTCCATTCACACACATATAAGTTTATATTGGTAATTCTAATTTTTTTTATACATGTAAATGGACTAAATTAACTCTTTATGGCCGGCCACATTATGGCTATTTAGTATCACTCTTTTATATATTCATAAATTTAATAGTTACTAATTCATTGATAAAAAAGACCATGTGTCATTTAAAAAGTGTGGTTGAGTGGCATACTACAAATACTATTGGTCTAATAACCAAAGAAAATACGGCCCAATTGCAATTAAGATATGTCATTTGAGTGAGATTGCAAAACATATTTTAGCATTTAATGTTCTATCATAATTATGAAATCAGATATCTATTAATACTACGACTCAATTAAAATTAAAACTTCGAAAATAAAAATTCAAGATTTAAATTTTAATCGAGCATTCAGGCCTCAAATGTTTCGGCCCAAGATTCATTTTGTCCGAACAGGTTGGGCTATGTATTAACAATAAATAGTTGGGCCAGTCAATGAAAGCCATTTAACATACAAATCCAAATACATTGAGCTAAAAGGTCTTGTTTAATCAACATTCATAATTAACCTTGTTTTTTGTTTTGCATACCAAAACATTTTAGAAAAATAATGATTGATATACTCTTGTCAATCAATCCTATACAAAACTATTACTCCATCCCGTTGTAGCAGAGACGTTTCTTTTCGGCACAGGATTTAAGATTTTTTTAAAGTGAGTTAAGTACAAGGAGAATAAAATAGAAAGGAAAAAGTTAGAGAGACGAAGAGAGAAGAAATGGATTGTTTTTTGTCAAAAAATAAAATGACTCGGCTACAGTGAGACAATAAAATAAATACAACTTAACTACAAAGAGACGGAGGGAGTATTATAATGTATCACACTACTATTTTATCTAACGGGAGTCCAAAAAATCAAGAATACCGAATCTGCAACTATGTCTAAGATATATTTTGGGCAAAATTCAATTTAAAGACCATTATCATCCAAATCCAAATTTATTGGGCTAAGACAAAGGGTTAGTCATATAAATCACTAACCTCAAATAGATAATACTAGTATTAAATCTAATTCCACCATCTTTTGAGAACAACTCATAATAATGAATTTTCCCAAATGGGCTTCAGTTTGCACTATTCTTTTCCGAAAAAGGCTTATTGTTATAGAAAAAAAAGAACATAGATGTGAGTTGTGACATTTTATATAGTATGTCAACAAATCCTTATTATGTTATTAAGTTTGACTTTTAATTATATTAATAGGTGATAGTTCGGTTTTCTATATAAAATATTAGTATTAAACTATAATTTAGATTTAAGTTTGTGAAATTATTTCAGTTGAGGGATTAGTTATGACTAATTATCGCATATGATTACTCATCTAGGATTGAATTGTGCAATTCAATCACATGAACCAAGTACACTACATATTTAATTTCGAGATACAATCTTGCAAATAGAATATCCCGCTGGTGTATTCATTTTTTTCGTAATCAAACTATTGATTACACTTTCGGTAGAATGGATCCGATATGGCCGTCAAACTTAGTCATTTTATTGCGATAAATTTAGTCGAGACAATGTCGTTTTATTTGCCCCAAGTTGACGTTTTAAATTATAAAATTTATATGTTAAAATAGGCACGAAATATACATATAAAATAGAAATAAAATTCACACAACTTAATTTTGGACGTGGCTAGAAGAAGTCTCCTCTCAATTGCGACATGTATTTGTTGAATTTGACTAAAGTCTCACACAAACACAACTGGATTGTCACATTCTAGATTCGAAATCCTCCTTTTATTTGAACAAAAATATTGCAGTAAAAAATAAGTACACGGAAAATTAAAATTTCTCCACTTCGTTCCTAAAAATAAATAATTTCAAAAGTTGTAGTCCAATAGTGACTCTTTCCATTAACTCTTATCATACGTACTACTATTAAATAACCACATCAGAATACTAAAAAAAATGGAGTATACAACTGATATAGTTATTAGCATTAAATTGATGAGAAGCTAAATTAACTTGATAAGATGTTTTCGTACAAATTAATAAATTGGAGGGTTAAATGACATAAAAGAATTGTACTGTATAAGTTGTGTGTGTCTTTTGGAAAAGAGAAACAATGACCCAAGCTCGAGCATAATTCCAAATCACATTAATAGTTGATCCTACATTAATTTAATATAATAACGTTAATTAGATAATTATATATTCTGAAAAAGAAAAATATAAGGTACTATATATAATTAACTCATGAGTACATTAACTAGCATTGTCACAACTAATGGGCCTAATTAAGAACTACTATATCGAATATTAATAACACTAATGGAGGTACAAACTTATGCATATCTCCTTCAATAATAAAATGTGTAGCTAGTTATGAAAATGATTCCACATTTATTTAATATATCACTCAGCAATATATTTTGTTAGTTATAACGTGAATCAGTAAATAAAAAGCAAAATCTCAATTACATATTCAATGTTATGAAGTGGGTAAAAATATAGTTATATTATACTGTTTGGTGTGTCCTAAAATACAAAGGCAAAGTGTCATAAAATGTGTATCACCAAGAGACCACACGTGTGCATACCTTTTTTCTCTTAGGCCATCCGCAATGGGCGGACGATGGCACGCCCGATGGCGCGCATCGTCCGCGCCATCGATCGTCCGCGCCCATTGCGGATACGGACGATAGGTCGCGGACGATCGTCGCGGCCGATACTAAGGGCGCGGAGGATGGCGCGCCCGATGCCTATCGTCCGCGCCATCGTCCTCCCCATTGTGGCGTACACGGACGATGGCCGCGGACGATAGGCATCGTCCGCGCCATCGTCCTCCCCATTGTGGCGTACACGGACGATAGGTCGCGGACGATGGCACGCGGTTTGGTTTTCTATTTAAAGAGCGTTTGTCATTCATTTGTGCATACCTCTACATATTCTCTCTCACAAATCCAACCAATATGAATCCCGGCGACGACACCAATAGTTCTAGTTCCTCTGATGAGTCCAGTAATAGCATAGATATAGCATTAAATGCAGTCGTTGAAACGGCGATGACGCATTGCTATGCGTTGATGCAGCGCCAGGCGGCAGCGGCAGCGGCCTCTGAGCAAGTCCATAGACCTATTCGACAGGCCGCGATTGTCTGAAGCGCTTTTGCCGGGGGATAGTAGAGGCTTATGGCGACACATATTTGCGCAAGCCGACTGCCACTGATTGCCAGGGTCTGATGCAGATGCACGAGACGGCGCACGGGTTTCCTGGGATGCTCGGGAGCATCGACTGTATGCACTGGCAGTGGAAGAATTGTCCGACGGCGTGGAGAGGCCAGTTCACAAGTGGATACAAGGGCAGCCACCCGACGATGGTCCTCGAAGCCGTCGCTGACCATCGGCTATGGATCTGGCATGCTTACTTCGGCGTAGCCGGGTCGAACAACGACATTAACGTCCTCAACTCGTCCACCCTCTTCACCGATCAATGTAATGGCAACGGCCCGGCCATCGAGTTCACTGCCAACAGACGCCAATACCATATGGGGTACTACTTGGCCGATGGCATCTATCCACGGTGGCCTGTTTTTGTGAAGACGGTTAGCTGCCCAATTGGTGAGAAGAGGGTTTTATTTGCGCAAAAGCAGGAGTCGGCGAGGAAGGATGTCGAGCGGACATTCGGCGTGCTCCAATCACGGTGGGCAATTGTGAAAGGGCCGGCTCGTTTCTGGTTCAAGGATGTCATCGCCGATGTCATATATGCGTGCATAATCATGCACAACATGATAGTCGAGAATGAAGGCGGAAGCATCACCGATTGGAATGAAGATGATCGTGCATCTAGTTTGGCCGGCGCGTCGACCGAGCCACCCGATAGAGGGTTACCGTTAGGCTTCAACGAGGTTCTATCTAGACAGGCCTCAATGCGCAACCAACAGGATCATGCGCAGCTCATGAACGACATGATCGAAGAAGTGTGGGCTCGCAACCGCCGTTGTTGAGTTCGCGTTTTTTTAATTCGCATTGTAATGTATTAATTTTTATTCAATGAAATGAAGTTTTTGAAATTCGTATTTTAATGTATTAATTTTGTTAAATTCGTATGAGTTTTGTAATAAATATTAAAAAAATGATGATGTGGCGCGCCATAGGGCGCGCCTTAGGGCGCGTCTTAGGGCGCCCCACTGCAGGTGAGGAGGTAGGAGGATAAAACTGCTAACGTGGCGCGCCATAGGGCGCGCCTTAGGGCGCGCCTTAGGGCGCCCCATTGCTAATGCCCTTACTTTACCATTTCTCCACTTTAACTATTTATTATCATTTTTATAAAACGAATGTGCAAAAGTGACTAAGATTTCTAATGGCTGACGGAGGAAGTACTAAACTTTGGATCCTAATCGATTTATATACTTGAGTACAAACCAATTAATTTATAAATCATGTTTGCAATTGCTGACTAAAAGTTAGGGCTCTTGGGGGAAACAATAATTTTTTAGTAGTTGTATTATTAACTTTATGTATAAATAAATAAAAAACGCGGCTTTGTAAGGAGATTTATTGACTTTAGAAGATATTTTGGATTATATATATAATTAATAGTTTTGTTTGATTCGGAAACAGATAATTTTTTTAATAATTAAGAAGATATTTCCAGATTTTAACTAATAAAGATTAAATCGAATATTTGTGATGTTTATAAATAAGAAATTTAAACCAGTAGCTTTCTTAGGAGTATTAAATTTGTGGATATTTAGCTAGTGCACATAAAATTTCACTTTTATTCAAGTAGTTACATATTTTATCTATGATTTTTTTGTAAGAATTAGATGGTGAGATGATATTAGGTGCTCGTAAACTGGGAAAGTCTTAAGGGTAAAATTATAAGTAATTAAGATAAAAATGTGATTAATTGAAAAGACATAAAGAGATACCTAGTGTACGAACTCAATCAATTAAAGAAATGTGAAAGTTCAGGGAGATTTCTTTCTTTTTCTCGTTTCTTCAAAAAGCATTAAGATAAGTAAATATTAATATGTTCTACTTGGGTTTTAAAATTGGGGGATGGATTTGAATTAAGAAATAATTTTATTTTGCTCGGCCAATTTAGGTAGACAACTTTGTCTATTATAATTATGATTATAATTCTTAATTCACTACACGCTAACATGCATCGGTGGCAAGATTGAAAATGTTTGTAAATCATATCCATTGTAATTTTCATAATATTTGATATATAGACATAAAGTAGCTAGGCTTTGAATATTGCATAATCAAAATTAGTGAAATGTTGAAAATTATCATATGTAGTTAGCAATCAATCAGAAATAGTTTAAGTGGTGACGATCAACATCGATCAAGTTGATAGTGTATAAATAATTATTCTAATCTGCATGCAGAAAAGTAAAAGTGTGCTTTATATATAAAAGTAAATTTACAGAAAATATTAATATTTTTTAAAAAAATTACTGGAGTTAGATGAACCCAAGCTGTCGCTATTTTTAAAATCAGTAAATAGGAAAATTAAAATTACGAGTAGCAAGTTTAGATGAAACCACTGCCATCAAAAGTCTAGAGATTTCTTGTCTTCCATTGTTTTGACCATCAAAAGGTTAAATGTATATATGCATATAACTAATCATTATAATTTATTTGGATCATGAATGGATGCATCTAAAATTTCAATAAATTCAAATGAAAAATAGTGTGTTATTTATAATACTACAAATATAGTACTACTCCAACTAATTTGCTACAACAAAATTATATGTAAAATAGGGAGTAATTATATTATATGTTTACTCTACAAAAGTCGAATAAAAGTAGTGTGGAAAGAACAAAAATTGACGCGGTATGCTCGAATAATAAATGAAAAGTCTCGTCAATTAATAAGTCCCCACATGATATTAAATATTTATCAATCATATTCAAAAAAATTCATGGCAATAATTGCACCTTATCGTTCTTTAAATTCAGTATACCATTTTCTCTGACACAAAATTTCAATCTGTCTATTTCTCTCTGATAAGTATATTAAATAAAAAAGAAAATATATTTACCTCTATTTTCTTTTATGTTTCACCGTAACAAAGAAAGGTGACAAAATTGGTTAAACCATAAGGTCAATGAATTTTGGGGGGCTGCAAAACGAGACGAAATTACTTAATACGAGATTTAAAATGATGGTACATACGTACATTAATTTAAAATTCAAATATATATTATAGATTGAAAAGAAGCGTAGTTGAACCCAAGTCCTAGTTTTAATATGCTAATTAGTTGAAGTAATAAAATTTTGGAAGTAACACTTCTATTTGGAAAAATAGTTTCACGGCAAACATATACTATCTATCAACAGCTCTTTATTTGCACCTAACAAACCTTGACTTTGGTCACTATCAATATATCGACCAATTTTCCGTAAATTTCTATTTTAAATTATCCATAAACATTAGTTTCTTCATTTTGTATAAGTTTATCATTCTCCAATTGTGCCTAGACAACTCGAACATGTGAAATTATTTATTAATGATCGGCTACCATGGTTGTCAGAGCTTGATTAATTTTTTAACTTGTTAAATTTTGAGAACTTAATTGATTAATTAGCGGTGGATTAATAACTAATTTTAACTTTATTTAAGATGAACTGTTGACTAAGATTGAAGATACGTACACACATAAATTTGAAAAAAGATGGGAACAACTAGGATATAATCTTTATATATTAAAGACGGTAATACTAATCTTTATGTTAATAGCAAAGATAAACATCTAAATTGATATGTAGTTCCTATGCCAGAAATCTCTATATGATATTCAATGCTACGTTATACACAAAAATATGATCGTCGACTGCATATTAGTTTGAGTCACTTTTAAAATGGCTGAAACTAATTAGGATTGAACACCACTTTTATATATAGCTTTCAACTTCAACACTTATAAATAACTTACAACTTTCTTCGCTTATCCCATATGAGATGGTTGGTAATCCAACACAACGCATGCATGCAGTATAAGCTAAAAAACATAATAGTATAATTAAAAATCAATAGTGTATCTCTAGTTATTATGGGAGGAAATTTCTAAGTAATTCTTCTAAGTTCACTTGGTCTGTAATTATTGTTTGCAACTTTTCGCCTTGAAGCAGCTACGATACCGGTTATCTTTGGTGGATGAGGTTACGAGGTTGACGAATAACGTCAGGGCTACACCTTTGCTCCTGTTTTGTTGTGCTCTATCGTCTGCTTTTTTGTTTTGTAGTGATTTCGGATAAATTATTTGTCGTGATTATGATTAGAGAGAAAAATTGACAAAAAGAAGTAATTTATCTAACTAACTCAAGGTAGATGCACGTGCACGACTAAAAATTGAGCAAAAATAATTAAGATAAGTAGGTATGTTATATTTCTTCTGCGTATTTATTATGACAAAAGCAAGTTGTCCTAAGCAAAGGATAGAAAAATCAAAGACAGCTATCGATTTATTAACTATAGAAAGATATTAATTACAAGTTGAAAGTTAGAAACTCAATTTTCTTTCTTAATACTAAGCTACAAAGTGAATAAGCCGCCATATGTTTATATTGAACATAAATTTTAATAATAAGATAGTACTACTAATTTTTAATTGAAATTAAACTGTATCTATATTTTATCTATTTCTTAAAACGGAAAAATTCCATGACATTTCACCATATCATCTCAAACTGATGTAACTACCGACCATGTCAATATCATGTTTATGGGAGTAATTAGTAGTGATAAACATACATAATTGGATATTTTAGGTATTTCAATTCAAAATCAGTTTATTATTTTTAATTATTTTTAAATAGATTAATAGATTAATATATTACATATTTGTTCTTTAATAATACATCCGAAAATTAAAACTTTCAAATTAAAGATTATAGATTTGGAAAAAGATTTGCTTTTCTAATGTATATCTATTTAATTATATCTAAATCAAATGCAAATCATTATGAATCTTACAAACTGCTTCCTTCAAAGCATTTACGTCAATTAAATGTTAGTCATATAGTTGTACAAAGAAAAAGAAAAAATATTGTTGATAAAGCTTTAAAATATTAAAAGCATACCAAAAAATTAAAAATTATACTATAATTATTATAATCAAAATCGTAAACTCAATCAATATTCATACCGTCAAATTTTAATTTATTTCATCATATAGTTAATTGAGTTAAAAACTACCTAGTCCATTCATCTCTAATAAGTGATACATTTTGTTGGGTCGCGATACCGCCGATCTCACACACGCACGAACGAGGAAATAAAGCACGCAAACGATATAACGTGGTTCGGTGATAATCCACCTACGTCCACGGAGAAGATGACCGGAATCTTATTGACGAACTCTTTACAATTACAACGAACTCACACTCACACGCTACCGCTCACAACTGCTTGCTATCTTGAGATTTAATCTCTCTGAGTGTGTGTATATGGTGTAATTCTGCTCTCTCACTACTGAGCTCTATCGAGCTATTTATACAAGATGCAATCAAGAAATAAAATCCAACTAACTCTATTTCCCAAAGTTAGTTATAACCGCTGCTCGGCTAAAACCGAACTGCCATTCTTGGTTAGCAACCGAACTGCATTTCTCGGCTATCAACCGAACTGCCTTTCTCGGCTATCAACCGAACTGCCTTTCTCGGCTATCGACCGAACTGCCTTTCTCGGCTAGCTCAAAGCCGAGCTTTATTTCTTGATCTCTTCTCGGAGCTGCCGAGGCTCCACCACTCGATCACAACCGGACTCAAAGCCGAGCTTCATTTCCGAGCTCAGAAGCCGAGCTCCAGTAGTTTGCATGGACACACTTTCACAAATCTCCACCTTGTCCTTGCAAAACTCCATCAATATCTGGATTCCCTTCTCAATCCTTGTTACAAGCTTCAACACTCCACAATCTCAACCAACTTCAAACAATGTTTGAATTTCGAAGTTGGCAGAGATTTTGTCAACATGTCTGATGCATTTTCTTCGGTAGGAACTTTCACCACATTGATCTTTCCACTTTGAATCTCATCTCTGATGAAGTGTCTCCTCACATCTATATGCTTCGACCTCTCATGGAACATTTGATGTTTTGCTAAACATATAGCCGAGTTGCTGTCACAGTTAATCTTCACTGCTCCCAGCTTCATTCCTAGATCTTGTAGTATCCCTTGCAGCCATTTTCCTTCCTTTGCAGCCTCTGTTAGCGCAATATACTCAGCCTCGGTCGTAGACAATGCAACCACAGACTGTAGATTTGATTTCCAACTCACTGCTGTGCCAAATAACGTGAATATGTAGCCACTTTGGGATTTTCTGTTGTCCAAGTTGGCAGCATAATCCGAATCACAAAATCCCTCAAGAACTTCATCCTTTTCAGACCAGGCTCCACCACCAAACTTCAAACCAATCATTACAGATCCCTTTAGATACTTCAAGATCCATTTCAGCGCGGCCCAGTGCTCTCTGCCCGGGTCAGCCATGTACCTACTGGCCACGCTTATAGCATGAGCAACATCCGGCCTTGTACAAATCATCAAGTACATCACACTGCCCACTATATTCGCATAGGGTATCAGACTCATTTCCCTTCTAGCTTCATCTGTCTTTGGCTCTTGTTCTTTGCTAAGTTTGAAATGGCCTGCCAATGGAGTGGAGACTAACCTTGCATCCTTCACTTGATACTTTTCTATCACCTTCCTGATGTAATCAGCTTGAACCAACCTCAGCTCCCTTTTTCCTCTGTCTCTGATGATATCCATCCCTAGGATCCGCTTTGCCTCCCCAAGGTCTTTCATTTCAAACTTCTGCTTTAGTTCCTTCTTGACAATCTGCAGCTCATTCTTGCTAGATCCAGCCAACAGGATGTCATCTACATACAGCAATAAGTAGGCAACTATCAGATCTCCCTTTCTCTTGATATACACACAGCTATCAAAGTTTGATCTCTCAAAATCCATCAGCTCCATCTGCTCATGGAATTTCTTGTTCCACTGCCTACTACTTTGCTTGAGGCCATATAGGCTCTTTTTCAGCAAGCAAACTTTCTTCTCCTCTCCAGGTTTCTCAAAGCCTTTAGGCTGCATCATGTAGATTGTTTCCTCTAGATCTCCATGTAAAAAAGCTGTCTTCACATCGAGTTGATGCAGCTCCCAGTTAAAATGAGCAGTCATGGCCAACAAGATCCGAATGGAAGTATGTTTCACCACTGGAGAGAACACCTCTGTGTAATCAATTCCCTCCACTTGTGTGAACCCCCTAGCAACCAGCCTTGCCTTAAAACGTATGCTTTCAACCTCCCCCACCTCTACCTTCTTTTTGAACAACCATTTGCAACTGATCAGTTTCTGTATCCCTGGATCAATCACCAAAACCCAAGTTCCATTTTTCAATAGGGACTCAATTTCTTCTTCCATGGCCTTGATCCATTTCTGACTTTCCTTGCAACTCATGGCTTCTTCATAGGTCGAGGGCTCTGAAAACATGAGTACTTCTGCTACACATAGAGCAAAGAAGCTCATATCATAATCTGAAAACCTACTAGGCAAGCCTGCATTCCTCCTCGGATTCCTTCTAATTTCCTGACTTGCAGCAGCTTGCTCCATTGGTGGATCATGATCACTCGCATCCTGAGCTGGTTGAGGATTAAGTACTCCACCTTCTTCTTGATTTTCTGTAATATCAGCATCCTCATCTGTATCTGTCCCACCAGATCCTTCACCAAACTCAAAGTTCTGCATACTAGAGCTGCTGCCACCATCAGAGGCTCTTCCATTTTTCTTGAATGGCATTTCTTCTTCATTGAATATTACATCTCTGCTCACTATAACATTCTGACCTTCTCCATCCAAGTTCCACAATCTGTATCCCTTCACACCATCTTGGTATCCTAACATTGCACATTTCTTGGCTCTTGGTTCTAATTTATTCTGCCTTATATGTGCATAAGCTGCACATCCAAAAATCTTCAATGCAGAATAATCTCCCAAGCTCCCATACCATCTCTGATCTGGGGTCTCATCAGAGATTGCTGAAGAAGGACACTTATTGATGAGAGCAGCTGCAGTAGAAACGGCCTCTGCCCAAAACTTCTTTGGCATTCCAGAATAAAATAGCATACATCTCACTTTCTCTAGCAATGTCCTATTCATTCTCTCTGCCAACCCGTTTTGTTGGGGGTTTCTTGGCACTGTCCTATGTCTCCTTATTCCCTTCTCCTTACAGAAGCTATCAAATTCAGTAGACAGAAACTCCATGCCATTATCAGTCCTAAGATATTTCAGCACTGACCCTTTCTCATTCTCATATCTAGCATGCCATTCTCTAAACTTCTCAAATGCTTGGGACTTCTCTTTCAGGATATATATCCATACTTTTCTTGAATAATCATCTATGATGGAGATGAAATACTTACCTCCACCTATGGATTCAGTTGGAGATGGCCCCCAAAGGTCACTGTGGGCATACACAAAGGGTGCGGTTGAAGTGTGCTTCCCACCAGTGAATGGCAGCTTCTTCGCCTTTCCAAGAATGCAAGATTCACACTTACTCAGTTTCTCTGATGTACCTAACTTCATCACACCACGTTTGGCCAGCTGCCTGATGCCCTTTTCACCCACATGTCCCAGCCTAGCATGCCAAATATTAAGATTCTCTGACTGAGCAACATTCACTGCATCAACCACTGTCTCTCCCAGCAAGTAGTACAAGCTATTCTTTCTTTGGGCCTCCATAATGATTCTGGAACCCTTTGTTACTCTGAGAATCCCATTACTGGAATCAAACTTGTACCCCTTTGATTCTAACAATCCAAGAGAGATCAAGTTTCTCTTGATCTGTGGTATAAACCTGACCTCTGTGAGAGTCTTGACACTTCCACCCTTCATTCTGAGCTTGATCTCCCCAATGCCCTTGACATCACACGTCTGATCATTCCCCAGCATCACTGATCCTCTCCATGCTGACAATTCTTGAAACCAGGATTTGTGAGAGCATATATGGAAGGAGCAGCCCGAGTCCATAATCCAGCACTCTTCAATCTTTGCTCCTGAGTGTATATTCAAGGCCTCGTTGGCCTCCACCTCTTGAGCTAGATCAGCAGTCTCCAGGTTGCCAGCCATCTCTTGCCCTTGCTTCCTTCTCCAAGCATTGCAAGATTTCTTTAAATGGCCCGGTTTCTTGCAATAATAGCAGCTCCTGGTCTCCTTCTCTCCCTCAGCCCTCTCCTTCTTTGGTTTCTTTTTCTTGAAGCCTTTCTTGTTCTGACTTTTCTTCAGATACAAACTTTCAGCTACTGGATCATTTTTCCTTGAAGAAGTTGGATGATCAATCCTCTGTGATTCTTTCAATTTTAGGGCAGAATGAATCTCCTCATAGGTAACCTTGGACTCTCTTCCAAGTAGCACCGCATCCTTGAAATGTTCGAAACTTTTAGGAAGGGAATTCAGCAACATCAAGGCTTTGTCCTCATCCTTGATTACCTCATCGATGTTTTCAAGATCATCAATACATTTTCCGAACTCCTCAAGCTGCTCAGCAATGCTTCTTCCATCCGAGAACTTGAAGGCAAGAAGTTTCTGCTTCAAATGCAATCGATTTGCAAGGGACTTGGTCATATATAATGACTCAAGTTTTGTCCACACCCCTGCGGCTGTCTCCTCCTTGGAAACCTCTCTAAGCACCCTATCTGTCAAGTTTAAGATCAGGGTGCTATAGGCCTTGTATTGCATGTCTTGAAGCCTCCCTTTCTCCTTCTCGTCGGCCTCCGGATTCTCTTTAGGATCACTATTTCCCTTCAAGACATCCCATAGGCCTTGCTGCATCAAGATGGCCTTCATCTTCAGCCTCCACAGCCCAAAATCGTTTCTGCCGGTGAACTTCTCCACCTCAAACCTGGCCGTGGACATTTCTCGAACAAACGGTGGGCAATCGCCAAGATCGGCTCAGACAACAGAGCTCCCGGACTTCAACTCGCCCAGAAAACCAATCAAGAAAACGTTTCAACGTTTCCCACAGACGGCGCCACTTGTTGGGTCGCGATACCGCCGATCTCACACACGCACGAACGAGGAAATAAAGCACGCAAACGATATAACGTGGTTCGGTGATAATCCACCTACGTCCACGGAGAAGATGACCGGAATCTTATTGACGAACTCTTTACAATTACAACGAACTCACACTCACACGCTACCGCTCACAACTGCTTGCTATCTTGAGATTTAATCTCTCTGAGTGTGTGTATATGGTGTAATTCTGCTCTCTCACTACTGAGCTCTATCGAGCTATTTATACAAGATGCAATCAAGAAATAAAATCCAACTAACTCTATTTCCCAAAGTTAGTTATAACCGCTGCTCGGCTAAAACCGAACTGCCATTCTTGGTTAGCAACCGAACTGCATTTCTCGGCTATCAACCGAACTGCCTTTCTCGGCTATCAACCGAACTGCCTTTCTCGGCTATCGACCGAACTGCCTTTCTCGGCTAGCTCAAAGCCGAGCTTTATTTCTTGATCTCTTCTCGGAGCTGCCGAGGCTCCACCACTCGATCACAACCGGACTCAAAGCCGAGCTTCATTTCCGAGCTCAGAAGCCGAGCTCCAGTAGTTTGCATGGACACACTTTCACACATTTCTTTTTCTCACGTGTGTTTAGAGAAATTGATAATAAATAATTAAAGTACAGTATTCCCCCACTTACTTTGTATTTTTATCATTTAACTATTTATATTATTTTTTAAAAAATATGTGCGAAAAAAGAAATGTGTCACTTACCTTGGGATGAGTAGAGTATAGTATTTTTTATAAAGCAAACTATAAAATATTATATACAGCTTCAAAATATTAAATACATGAGTTAGGAACATGTTACTATTATTTTATTGAAATTCAACTATAGCGTTCTAAAAATTAAGAGTTTAGTGGAGCTAAAAATTTGGAAAGTGAAAAGCTAAAACAAAATTATGAAATTCTTAAATCAAAATCGTAAACTCAATTGTTGGTATCTTTAAATCATAATTGTTTCCAATTTTAATTTCTTTCATGATAAACTAAAATGAGTTAGGAAGTCTAATATTTTTACAAAGAAACAGAGAAATATAAAAAATATATAAATTTAAAATATTAAAGCTATTCCAAAAGTTAAGAGTTCAATTAGAAAACTAGAAATTTGGAATGTCAAGTAAATTGAGCTAAGGCATTTAAATAAAAAGATATTTAATATTTATTTTTAAAATGTTAAGTGGACAAGTTAGGAACATATAATTATTTTCTAATAGAATTTGTTAAATACATGAGTTAGGAACATGTTACTATTATTTTATCGAAATTCAACTATAACGTTCTAAAAATTAAGAGTTTAGTGGAGCTATAAATTTGGAAAGTGAAAAGTTAAAACAAAATTATGAAATTCTTAAATCAAAATCGTAAACTCAATTGTTGGTATCTTTAAATCATAATTGTTTCCAATTTTAATTTCTTTCATGATAAACTAAAATGAGTTAGGAAGTCTAATATTTTTACAAAGAAACAGAGAAATATAAAATATATAAATTTAAAATATTAAAGCTATTCCAAAAGTTAAGAGTTCAATTAGAAAACTAGAAATTTGGAATGTCAAGTAAATTGAGCTAAGGCATTTAAATAAAAAGATATTTAATATTTATTTTTAAAATGTTAAGTGGACAAGTTAGGAACATATAATTATTTTCTAATAGAATTTGTTAAATACATGAGTTAGGAACATGTTACTATTATTTTATCGAAATTCAACTATAACGTTCTAAAAATTAAGAGTTTAGTGGAGCTAGAAATTTGGAAAGTGAAAAGTTAAAACAAAATTATGAAATTCTTAAATCAAAATCGTAAACTCAATTGTTGGTATCTTTAAATCATAATTGTTTCCAATTTTAATTTCTTTCATGATAAACAAAAATGAGTTAGGAAGTCTTTTATTTTTACAAAGAAACAGAGAAATATAAAATATATAAATTTAAAATATTAAAGCTATTCCAAAAGTTAAGAGTTCAATTAGAAAACTAGAAATTTGGAATGTCATGTAAATTGAGCTAAGGCATTTAAATAAAAAGATATTTAATATTTATTTTTAAAATGTTAAGTGGACAAGTTAGGAACATATAATTATTTTCTAATAGAATTTGTTAAATACATGAGTTAGGAACATGTTACTATTATTTTATCGAAATTCAACTATAACGTTCTAAAAATTAAGAGTTTAGTGGAGCTATAAATTTGGAAAGTGAAAAGTTAAAACAAAATTATGAAATTCTTAAATCAAAATCGTAAACTCAATTGTTGGTATCTTTAAATCATAATTGTTTCCAATTTTAATTTCTTTCATGATAAACAAAAATGAGTTAGGAAGTCTTTTATTTTTACAAAGAAACAGAGAAATATAAAATATATAAATTTAAAATATTAAAGCTATTCCAAAAGTTAAGAGTTCAATTAGAAATAGCCAGGATATGGTTTGTTTAGTATGGGATAGTAATTATTGGATAAATAATTAAATATTTAGCTTCAAATATGAGATAAAAGAGTTAAATATATGTGATTTTTTATATCAAGGTTCTACTATAGCGTCCCAAAAAATAATAATTTAATGAATTTAAAATTTTAAAAAATAAAGATAAAACATGAAAGTTTATGAAAATATTTAAAATAAAATTGTATATTCAATTAGGATTACAATAACATATCTCAAATTCTAATTTGTTACCTAATATATATTGTGAATCGAGCTTGAACTCTAATATTTTCTGAAGAAAAAGTTAAAATATTAACTATATAACTTTAAAATACTATATTAAATAGATGAGTTATGAACATATGGTTATTTTTTTTATCGATGTTCGACTGTAACGTTTCAAAAATTGAGGATTTATAGAAATTAATCTTTTGGAAAGTAACGTATTCAAATCAGAACTACGAAATCTTGAAAAAATTAAAACTGGAAACTCAATTAGTAGTATTGAATTTTAGTTTGTCGCATATTATAGTAAATTGAACTAAGAAACCTAATACTCCACTTTATAAAAAAATGAGAAATTTTAAATACTATATATTTATAATACTAAATAGATGAGTTAAGAACATATTTTTTTTATTGAGGTTCAATGTAACGTTGTAAAAATTAAGAAGTTGAAGAAATGAAAATTTTGAAAGTTAAAATAAACAGTAAACTCCATTATTATCTCAAATTCTAGTTTGCTGCATGATATAATAGTGAATTGAGCTAGGACATATACTATTTTTATAAAGTAAAAGATAAAATATTACATATAGCTTTAGATTAGTATAGAATAGATGAATTAAGAACATGTGATATTTTTTTTATTGGAGTACAATTGCAACGTTTGAAAATTTAGAATTTAAAGAAACTAAAATTTTGAAACGTAAAGAATTACTATCAAAAATATGAAATTCTTAAATATAAAAATCATAACCTCAATTAGTATTAATATATTTTATATTAAATTTTAATTTGTTACATGTTATATTGAATTGGGTTAAGAACAACAAAAATATAAATATTAACTATATATCTTAAGATAATTTGATAGTTGAGTTAAGAACATGTGATATTTTTTTAATTGAGGGTTAACGTAATGTTCTAAAAATTACGAATTTACAGAAAATAAGAATATAAAGAATTAAATCAACATTATAAAATTCTTAAAATCAAAATTGTAAACTTAATTAGTAATAATATATCATATGTATCAAATTTAAAATTCTTTGAATTCTTTTTTTTTTGTGACCCGATTAAAAATAATCAAATATACTTTTTTAACTCATTTAATTATCACTTTATAGATATAACTAATATTTTACTATCTCTTTAAAAATAAATTGAAATTTGGAAAGTAAAGGTATATACCTTATTAAAATACTACTCCATGTATTTTGGAAAGTAAGATATATAATCTTTTAAATTTGTATTTTTGAAAGTAAACGTATATAGTTAACGTTCCAAAATTAGTACTCTTATAAACAAATAATCTGTTTTATGAATGTAGGAGTAATTAATAATGTATATGAACAACTTAGAAATTTAATTAAAAATAAAATGCGTATAATGGAGTATAAAATTACAAAACATCATTTCCCATTCCATTGCTTCAAGATTTTAATTTGTACGTTTATAAGATTGAATAATTGATTTGTTACAGGTATATTTATAACAGGGATGATTTAGTAAATAAACAATATAATTAATAACAAAAATAATTTTAATAAAATTGATTATTCCTATTTAAAAGGTAAGGGTATGTACGTAGAAATTATGTACGTTTATCTTTTCCCTTTAAGAAGTATGAGTTTATTATAAATAATTATTTTTATTAAGAAAAATAAACTTTACTCTCCTCCTTTCTCTTATTTTGGTGAGCGTTTCAAACTTTCAATATAGTAAGACTTAAAGGCGTCTAGGTTCATCTGAAACCAGTTAACAGCTAGGTTCGATCATACAATAAAATTAATACTAGTATGCAAGAAAATAGATAGATATTTTCAAGTAGCAAAAAATCAATTTGTTAAGTTGTGTGAACTTAAGTGAAAAACAATAACTCAATTTTTTTGAGTGATAAATAATAACCAATTTATAAAAAGAATTAATTGTTTTGATTAAATACATATAATTATATATACAACCGAGTTTAAATGAGAATTGTTTTTATCATGAAAAATGTGAGAATCATTTTTAATCATTGAATTGAAAAATGTACTACATGTTCTGGATTCAAATCATTGAGGTAGCGAAAATTTTATAATATTTTTTTAACACAATCAAATTAATGACGAATTTAGTAACTTTATAAGTTTAGTATCCTCAAATTCGTACAATAGTGTTTTAATTTAAATTAAAATTTTAACCAATTCCCATATGACAAAATGTTACCCCAATAATGGAGGGGGAAACTTAACTTGAATTATGGAGTAATTATTAGTGACAAAGTTATTCTAACATCCGGCAAACATGCATGAAATATTTTCGCAAGACGACCTATATTAAATAAACAAAATAATATATGCGGGATCTCATATATATGTAAAATAATAACTACTACTAATTAGAGCTGACAATATGCAATAAACTTTTGAAATCATCTATCTCAGTTTTTAGTAGCTTGATCATATAATTCCAATAATGCTCAACACCTGCTCTTTCAATCAACCACCTAATTTTGGGAGTAATAGTTTTATTTTAATTAATGAAAGAGTCACATTCCCAACTGGTTGTTTATCAAAATTCCACGTCTTTGCAAATATCATTTAAACAGACAAATATGTACTAGTATAACTTTGATCATATACAATTTATTATTAGTCACACACTTGTACAATAGCTTCTACTGCAAACTAAAATTAGGTTAGATAAGTCAAAATAAAGATTATCTAGAATTAAATTAGTTATTGGAGGAAAATGAGATGATTAATCATGAGATATATTACTATAATTTTTGTACTGTGAAAACAGGGCCAAGAGAACCATCTTATCATTCATAATATTTATAAGTATTAGGTTGATATAGTAGTGAATAATATATTTAATTTGGACAAATTTTAATTAAATGACACTCCTTCGTATAGGTATCAAACAAAAAATGTCTATGTTTATCAAGATCTTTTAATTACATTGTTCATATTACAATAAACTTATCTTAGAAAGATATAAAATTAAAGATGTTATTACTTGCATTGAATTTTTTTTTTTAAATGTCCATAGAGAGCGCAAAGAAGAACGCCTTTAAGTCGAGGAGACAATTATTCATTTCATCTTAATCTTTTATTTTTTTAGAATACTTTTATTTACATCATTTAATTTTAATTAAAATATCAATATTGAAAAATAAGTGTTATATTTAGAAACAGCAGCTAACATCCTTAATTAACTAAAACAAAGAGTGTGTTTAGACAAGCCTTTTTATTGTATTGTCATTACGAACTTCAGTTTGCTGAATTAATGATGCAAGAACCTAAAGTTATACCGTAAAAGCAATCATTTTTCATCCGACATGAAATCATTACTCGATAGAGTACATCATCATCTTCCATATATTTTTTTTCATTATTTTTAAAATTTCTTAAAGATTCCCATGTGTTTGGCACCCTTTAAACTCGTGTAGAATTTAATCTTTTTACTTAAAACTTTTGAGTCTAAATAACTCATAATACGTACAAAGTAATACCTCCGTCCCTCATTAGGAGTCACATTTACTTTTCTGCACTCGTTTTATAAAAATGATACTCCCTCTGTCCCTCTGTAGTAGAAGCGTTTCATTTTGAGCACTGGTTTTAAAAAAATGATAATATATAATTAAAATAGAAAAAATGTAAAATAAGAGAAAAAATAATATAGAGAAGACTCTTAACTATATTATTCTTTTTTTTACTTTACTTTTTTTACACTTTAGCTATTTATTATAATTTTTTCAAAACGATTGCTCAAAATGAAACGCCTCTACTACAGGGGGACGGAGGGAGTAATAAATAATTAGAGTGAAGAAATAATTAAGTAAGAGAGAAAATAATGTAGAAAATGTGTAATGAGGCCTGAGGGACGAAGGCAGTACAGTAGTATTTGTTTTTGGGTTTAAACTGTTTCACATTAGATATAGATAATATGCAAGCAGTTTATAAGTGCAATCCCCGTTCTATTATTATGAGACTTTTTAGAGTGTCCCAAATACAAAATTATGAGCACTTTATCCAAAATGAATAATGTTATACTAATACGGATTTAAGTGTGTACCATCGAACCCTCACATTTATTAATATCTGAACATGGTCACCTGTGCTTGTAACTTCTACGAACTATTTGGCATGAACATGAGATTTGTTTGATATGTGAAGTCTTATATTGCTAACTCAATACTTAATTGCTAACTACAATTAAATAATAGTCATTAGATATTCAAATCAAGGGCCTAGATCATCAGCTCCGAAATGTCAATACGATCAACAAAAAACATCAATAAGGGTATTAAGGTCAATTTACAACAAATTAATTGTAATTAACTTTTGAAAATATCTCATAACTTTAAAACGCATGTAACTTTCTCGATTTAAATTATTTTTTCTCACAACATATATCAAATTAAAGATAATTTCATAAGGAATCTAACGAGATCTAACTTGCATATATTCCGATGTCAAAATCTGAAAAAAAAAATTCAAAAAATTTCAATTTTTTCGTACAGCAACAAATGTCAACATAGTATTAAAATATGTCAATATAATACATATAAAATGTCATTCTTAAAGCAATGTGTTGACATTCTCAAAGCGTCGTGTTGATATTTTCAAAACACAATATTGACATTTTCATCCAAAACTCTAATTTGGTAGTTTTTTTTTATCTTTTTCGATTTAATTAATAAAAATGAAAATTATACGTGGCAAATTTTAGACCACTAGATTTCTAAAATTCTATGGTCTTAATTTAGTTGTAGTTAGCAATTAAATGATGAGTTGGCAATTGATCACTCCCCTGTTTGATATATTATTTAATTATTAACATATGAACATATATTGTCACTGGGGTGCGTTATATTGCTAACTTTTTAAATTGCTAACTCTGCTAACTCATCAACGCAGTGTATTAAAAATGTCAACACGATGACATTAAAATATCAACACATAATTTTGTTAATATTTCAGTATACTTTGTTGACATTATGTTTTGATAATAAAATATCATCGTGTTGACATTTTTAATACACAACGTTGATGAGTTAGTAGAATTAGCAATTTAAGAAAGTTAACAATTGATCGCATGCATTCCGTATAGTCACTTGTATCATATTATGGTTTCATCATTAAAATATACCTAAAACATTAAAGAGAGATCTAATCAAATTTTAATGAAATTTCATTTCAAAACTAATTATTAATAGAAAGAAGGGGAGAGTACGCATTCAAATTAATTTACTTTTACTTCACAAATTCGACATTTCATAAATCACATATGCATATAAAACTAAAGGGGACCAATTATTTACGTGGTTAGCATGTGGCACTACGTGTAATATCAATTACTAAATTCGTGAAAAAAGTTGATTGGGTGGAGGATCCATCATTTTCTTTCTCTTTCAACTTTTGGGATATCAATTTAATGCATCACACAAAGATATGATTTCTTTAATTAAACATTTTCCTAACTTACCCTAAATAGTCAATTACGGTTTTTGGGCTTCCATATTTATCTATTTGCTTCTAGAAAATCAAGTGATATACTACTACTATTAAAGACAATTAATCCAACGGCCAATTGACAAATATTTGGATTACAATATTGCGTTTACATATTGATTTCGGATTCGATCCAAAATTCGATATTAATTTAGTCGACACATAATAGTAGATATATTAGATAAAGTTTCAAGTGGATAGAAAATACAAGTACAATAAGTCAAGATCAAATTAGAATATGGAAAATGTTTTGGAGACATAATGTCTAAGACATAATGAGGTTAAAATAGTAATTTTAGCTTGTTTTATATTTTTATTTAAATAAATGTTTTGTATATACCATTCTACCCTTATGCATATAAAAACATTTATTTATATATAACAATTACTTGATTAGGAAAGTTGTGTGTATTTATTTGGATGGATTGATTTAAGCAAATTATACTCAAATTGTATGAAGTGTATTAAATACTCCTATGATGCTAAGTCACGAATTTTATTTTAAAATATAATTTTAAATAATGAATTTAAACTTTATTTAAATAGTACATTATACAATTATATTTTTAAAATTCTAAACTTATATGTACTTAATAAATTTAATACTCAATCTTAATTTTATCATTACAAAACATTATTGAATCTATAATTTATATGTATAAAATTAATAAATCAATTTAATTGCTTGAGTTCTTAGAGCATCAAAATTAAGATTTGAAATTTATACATGTTTTAATTTATTAATGGACAAAATGTTAGGGAACAACAATTTAAATATGTATACTAGAATTAAATTGTCAGATGGTGTCAAAATAATTTAATTAAGTAATAATTTCTAAAGCTAAAATAATTTAGCTATATAAATTTAATAGTCATATTTCACAATTAAATTTTTTCATTTTTTATACACAACCCTTTCTTTCATGAGATTATAACAAGTAAAAAATTAAGTATACATACATCTATTTACTAAAAGTATTTTAAATTTAGAATTTTAAACATTATTAATAACAAAAAAATTGGACGTTAATAACTATTACTATTTCGTTGGATGATAACACTAAAAAACTAAGTATGTATATGCATGTAGTCATTTTTATGATTCAGAATTTAAATAATTATTTAATACTAATAAAATAATTTGATGAGAATGACTATTACTATTTCGTTATACTAGTCTTTTACAATTTAGAACTTTAATGATTATTTAATAACAAAATACTTGGATGCGAATGAATATTCCTATTTCGCTGGGTAATAACACTAAGAATTTAAGTATATATACATGTAGTCATTTTATGACTTCAAATTTTAATAATAATTAATAAAACAATTTGATGCAAATGACTATTATCATTTCACTAGATGATAACTAGTAGAAATTAAGTCTATAACATATTTATACTACTACTATTTTACAATTTAGAATTTTACACATTATTTATAGAAAAAAATTATTGTATGTGAATGACTATTATTATTTTGTTGGACGACAACACTAACAAATTAAGTATGTATATGCATCTAATCATTTTTACGATTCAGAATTTTAATAATTATTTAATACTAATAAAATAATTTGATGAGAATGACTATTACTATTTTGTTGGATAATAACAATTAGAAATTAAGTGCATATATACATGTAATTATTTTTATGACTTAGAATTTTAATAATTATTTAATACTAATAAATAATTTGATGCGAATGACGATTACTATTTCGTTGGACGATAACACTAAGAAATTAAATATGTATATGCATGTAGTCATTTTAATGACTTAGAATTTTAACAATTATTTAATATTACTAATAAAATAATTTGATGAGAATGACGATTACTATTTCGTTGGACGATAACACTAAGAAATTAAGTATGTATATGCATGCAGTCATTTTAATGACTTGGAATTTTAACAATTATTTAATACTACTAATAAAATAATTTTATGAGAATGACTATTACTATTTCGTTGGACGATAACACTAAGAAATTAAGTATGTATATGCATGTAGTCATTTTTATGACATAGAATTTTAATAATTATTTAATACTAATAAAATAATTTGATGCAAATGACTTACTATTTAGTTAAAGAGTGTAATTTGATATGAGTTGACTTTTGATAATAATTTTATTGATGTATATTTAGATAAAAGATAGTAATTTGATATGAATTGCCTTTCCTTTAATGATTAATTGATATATATTTATTTATTCAATTATTATTTAATTCAAAATAAGGGTATGTTAGTCTATATAATAATTTGGTTTATGTCAAATTGACATAGGGGTATTATGTCTTGGAGACATTATGTCTCTAAATCATCACCCTTAGAATATTTAGTACATTATATGAAATCCTCTTTGAATTAATTTCTAGAAATTTCAAATGACACCATTTTAGAAATTTTACAAATAGAAATGCATATTTCCTTTCTGAATTTTCTGAGGTGCTAGCTGTCGGTAGTTGTTGCTTTATTTTACCCACACAAGAATCAATGTTTTGATTATTTAATGTGTTGGATTGTTGATTTGGTCAAACTGATCAAAAGTAATGATTTTCGTGTTATTCGGAAAGTGAACATGTAACATGTTTGGTGTTTAAACTAAAATTTTGAAATAATAACAGCTAAAGATGCACATATATGGCTATAAAATCGACATTTAGATCTTTCGCTTTCGTCTAAATTTACTAATCATTTACTACTCCTACAATTTTGAGCCGTACTCGGCTAATTGCAGTTTTTTAAAAATAATCGCCAATAATTAATTACATGATTATTGCTCCAATGGAGCATGCTACTTTTTCGTGTTGTTATATGTATTTAGGAAAAATAAATTTAGAAACAATTACCATGGACTCATATTTGATACGTTTTGCTAAAGATGATAGTATTACACTATGTCGTTAGTTTCATTTTAGTTTCCCTTTTTAAGATAATAATCTAGACTCTAGCTAGCGAATGTCATTTTAGTTTCCATTTTTAGAATAATAATCTAGACTCTAGCATATAAGTCTTCTAGTCATCTACATATGTAGATATAGATGTAGAACTGCTTTTCTATCCATATTGCATACTCCCTCTATCCCAAGATAGTTTAATCGTTAGTATTTCTTTTTAGATTGTCCTATGATAGTTGAGTCATTTCTTTTTTTGGTAAAAACTTTATCTTATGTTACTTTACTTTCGCTTCCTTTCTCTTACTTTACTCTATACTTTAACCTTTATCACATCAATTTCGTAAATCTTGTGTCCAAAAGAAATGATTCAACTACCATAAGACAGGGGTACAAGATAATGCGATTGCACGTGATTCAAGGGTGAATCCACCGTGCGGGGCAGGGCGCTTGGGAGGATGCTTAGTAGGGTTGGCCAAAAACCCCATAATCGTCCTCACTAGTTCCTTAATTGTAAAATATAATTTTACCTTTTATTAAAGTAAAAAAACTTCTCTTGACATTTGTTCACTTCATGCATCAAACTGGATCCTCCGTTTCTTTCAAAATTATGTTCTAGATCCGCTACTTGAATGATATAAAGAAAATTTAACAATTTATTCTCCTTAATAATAAAAATAGATACTACTAGTAGCTTACGATTGGTAAAAAAAGGTAGATGGCCGATCTAATAGCGTTGACTATTGATGTATCCTTCTAAAAATAATAATGAACGAACGTGCAATTATTCCAATGTGAAAAACAACAGTTACACATTTTATTTCTTAATTAGAACCAAACACGTTCCTTTGTCGTTTCCTTTTTAACTATTCAGTATTCACTCATATATTTTTCTTACTGTTAAATTAATGACTTATAGTCTTAATCTAGAATCCATTTTTATTTCTAATTAAATAGATAATTTTGTGACTCCTCTTAACAAGCAATCTTTTGGATCGATTAACATATAATAGAAGTTTCCTCGTCATTACATTTACATCACCTTCTTTATTAATTATTATATCCACAATTAATTAGGTAGCCTATTACGTCCACATATATAATTAGTTTTGTCATCCGTGAAAATTTTAGTACATAAAATTCCAAATTTGCGTCACAGTCAAAATCCTTTCACATTGGAAGACTTGATTACAAATATATTTGTTGGAAAATGGTAATTTAAAGATTTATAGGATTTATTATATAAAGAAAGATAGTATTCCATAGGGACAAAATGGTAATGTATAAATGACTTTTGAATTTTTTTAATTTGCTATTAGGTACAAGGATTTGTATACTATGATTAGTCAAGCATAGTATATGTACGGTGATTATTAAAGCATTATTAAATGAATTAAGCTTAAGTTATTACTATTGTGGAAGTGAGAAGCTCTGATTTGGTCTACCTAATCTGTGTAGTTGGGAATCTTGAATTACATTAATGAGATGAGATTTAAATATGTAGTTGTTATCTTAGTTAAATCGAATGCCACGTGAAAATGTCGTAATAGAATATTAACCGTCATTCAAGAGTCTTAGCAGCCAATTGATCCATTGGAACTAAATTATTAGCTAACTAATTAGTGATTACTATTAAATTTACTACATCTCATGAAATGAGAGATGGACACATTCAACTTTATGACGATTTTTTTGACTGTAAAGTTTTTAATTGTATACTACTATTTGACTATGTTCCTTTAGTAATTTAGTAGTTTTACCCACTAGATTCTTGAATTCATCCATACTTAAAATGCCTAAAACCCATTTATAAATGTAAAAAAAATTGACTCATTTAAAAAATCTAGTTGCTAAATTCACCTAATTTGAGAATCTTGATCAAGATAATATGCACAAAACAAAAATTTAGGGTAAAACTCATGTCATATAATCTAACTTCATTAATGATTTCTATGTCCAAATTCATATAAGACTGCTAGGAATATATATAATTGTAATTTACATATAGACTCTTTAATGCTTTATAATTTAATTAATATCCTCAAGTTATTACTTTATTTTCTTGAGAGTGTTATTTATAAAATTATTACTCTTCATATATATGATCTTGAGCTCATGAAACTTTCACTTACGATTGTAGTTTGTACACCATCTGAATCACTAGCTATTTAATCGGACACAATACAAATTTTCTTCTTAATATCAGCCTCATAGTTAAAAATGAGACCATTCAACTAAATACACAAAATTTGACAAATTTTGATTTTATACATGAGCTAAAGAATCCAACTTCAAATACACAATCTTTCAATTGGTGAAAGCTCGTGTATTTAGACATAGTCAATCAATTAAAATTCACCGCAGCATATATTATATTATAATGCATTGATTCACTAAACATACGTTTATTAAAACAAAAAAAAATGCGTGCATGCACTTTCTCAATTTCCAGTCAGAAAGAAACAAGATTGCAAGAAATATTAATAACAGAAAGAACATACTCCGTAGTTGAGTCATTTCTTTTTCAGTGCTCATTTTAGAAAAATGATAATAAATAGTTAAAAGTAAAAAAATTGTAAAGTAAGCGAGAGAATAATGTAGATAAGACTTTTCTCTACATTATTCTCTCTCTTACGTTATTTTTTTTATCCATTTTAACTATTTATTATCATTTTTTCAAAATGAGTCCAGAAAATGAAATGACTCAACTATCATGGAACAGAGGGAGTACAATATAAACTCAAATTGAGGGAGTAATTTGTCCCACAAAATTACCCAATAAAATTACCCAATAAAATTACAAAAATATGGAATCAAAGGATACATGAAAAGAATAAAGCAAACAAGCAATAAGTAAAGGAAAACCAGTAAAGGAGATAGCGATACACCTACAAAATGTTTATCTATCAAAAGAAAAACACTCTACTTTCACTTTTTCTAATATTAATGAAGTATAAATTAGTGCCATATAAAGAAGCTAAAAGATATTATATAATTAATCATAGAAAAAAGCCACCAGTAAAAGAATTTTTCTAGAAAAAAACAGTTTTGCTGACTTTGCATTACTTCCAATCTTGGTTAATTCATTATATATAGAATGTCTTAATTGTTTTATATGCAATACAATACTACCATTATATAAAGCTATATATGTATAAATTGCAATAAACATCACAATGATGATTCGATTTCCCTGTTGAAAGAATCTCATGTAGCCATTGAAATAGTTGGCAGAGTAATAAAGTGTGATATTTGATGCAACTTACTAATAAAACAAGAACAAAAGAACAAAGAATCATACGTATAAAAAGTTTATTTAATATCTACTATGATATCAACATTTTCACTCATTATTCCATGGAGAAAGCTCCTGCAAATATGAATAGAACATGGGACAAGCCGTTTGGTCCCCCTCCTAATATATTTACTTAAATACCACATGTAATTTTCAAAGTGTTTTCTTTTTCTTCTGGTAATATATACTCAATTTGTCCCACAAAATATAGAATTTAGGAACGACATGAATTTTAATAGGAAATTAGTAAATTAAAACAGAAAAAGTACCCACCTTATAATTAATACTGTAATTTGTGGTGAAAATATTTTTGAAAATAGTGTGGACTAATTTTGTTGGACTGACTATTTTCTGGAGACGGAGAAAGTATTTCACTTAATGTTATATGTATATAAATAGATAACGAATAAGATATAATGTAGTATATCATTGTTTTCTTCTACGTTGATCGTCAACCACATAAAGTGCTCATAGTACTTGAATGTAAAAGACGTTTGTGAATCCAACTCCAATATAAAACACAAAATAAATTCCAAAATAGAAATGAAATGCAAATAGGATAAAATAGAATATTTAAAAAGAATAGGAAGAGCAAGAATGGGAAGACTTTTTCGTGTGAATTATTGAGAAGGCCAAATCGATGGTTGGCAGTCACTAACAAACAATTGCCATAAAACTATTGCTAGTCAATTCATTAAATAAAATACAGACAGCCAATCAACAAAGTTTAAAATATGGAATGCGTAATTTTCATGATTCACCTAAATAGAATTAACCGGGATTAATAGGGGATTTGAAAATGGTAAAACCTAAGCTATAAAAAGAGGTGGGAGTGGAGAAGTATTAACAACAACAAACTCCCAAAACCCAAAGATGGGAAGAAAAGCAAAAATGGCTTCTTCTCTCACCGCCGCTTTGGTGGTGGCAGTGCTTTCCATCTGCCTGCCGGCGATAGCCAATGGTGATAACTACTACTACACTTCTCCTCCACCGCCATACCACTACTCTTCTCCGCCTCCGCCAGTGCACTCCCCACCACCTCCCTACCACTACTCGTCTCCACCTCCACCAGTGCACTCCCCACCACCTCCATACCACTATTCATCTCCGCCTCCACCACCACCAGTGTACAAGTACAAATCCCCACCACCACCACCAAAGCACCCGTATGTTTACAAGTCCCCTCCTCCACCACCACCCGTGTACAAGTACAAGTCACCTCCACCACCTAAGCACCCATACGTGTATAAGTCACCACCACCACCGCCAACACCAGTGTACAAGTACAAGTCCCCACCGCCACCAAAGCACCCATACGTATACAAGTCTCCCCCTCCACCAACTCCAGTCTACAAGTACAAGTCGCCACCACCACCAAAACACCCATACGTCTACAAGTCACCACCACCACCGGTTTACAAGTACAAGTCACCACCCCCACCACCTAAGCACCCATACGTCTACAAGTCACCACCACCACCTACACCAGTGTACAAGTACAAGTCACCACCACCACCACCAAAGCACCCATACGTGTACAAGTCACCACCACCCCCACCTCCGGTTTACAAGTACAAGTCCCCTCCCCCACCTCCTAAGCACCCATACGTCTACAAGTCTCCTCCACCACCACCCAAGCATCACTACGTCTACAAGTCTCCACCACCACCCACTCCAGTGTACAAATACAAGTCTCCACCACCACCCAAGCACCACTACGTCTACAAGTCTCCTCCTCCCCCAACCCCGGTCTACAAGTACAAATCTCCTCCACCACCACCCAAGCACCACTACGTCTACAAGTCTCCTCCTCCCCCAACCCCGGTATACAAGTACAAGTCCCCACCACCGCCGCCTAAGCACCACTACGTCTACAAGTCTCCTCCTCCCCCAACCCCGGTATACAAGTACAAGTCCCCACCACCACCGCCTAAGCACCACTACGTATACAAATCTCCTCCTCCCCCAACCCCAGTCTACAAGTACAAATCTCCACCACCACCACCCAAGCACCACTACGTCTACAAGTCTCCTCCTCCCCCAACCCCAGTCTACAAGTACAAATCTCCACCACCACCACCCAAGCACCACTACGTCTACAAGTCTCCTCCTCCCCCAACCCCAGTGTACAAATACAAGTCTCCACCACCACCGCCTAAGCACCACTATGTGTACAAGTCTCCTCCTCCCCCAACCCCGGTCTACAAGTACAAATCACCACCACCACCCACTCCAGTCTACAAATACAAGTCTCCACCTCCGCCACCGGTGCACAAGCCATACTACTACTCTTCCCCACCTCCTCCTCACCACTACTGATCAATGAATTTTCCACGTAAGCTTTTATCATCACACTTAGTCTCAAATAATTATGTTAGGAATTATTTAACTTACATAAATGTTTTTATGGATGCAGTAAATGAGAATGTCTGAAATAAGAAAAACGTGGCTGTGGGCTGAAAGAGAAGGATCCATGCAAGAAGAGAGGAAAAATGAGGAGTATATTATTACAATAAGCCAAATCCAGACGCTCTTCTCATAATTTGTTTAGTGTGTTTTGTTTAATATTCTGTTTACTTTTCCCATCTTTATGTAATTTCAAATATTCTATATTATATTCTCCTGGCACAATGCAAAGCTTTGTTCAATCCAATAAAAAATGTTCCTTTTCAACCTTCTCAATTCTCTGTTTCTCTCTCTTGTAGTATCAGATGAAAACTATACTAATAATTTAGTCGAAAATGAAAATATATAAGTTATATTTAAGCACAAATTAGATATATGAATTAAAATTATGATGATAATATTAGATAATAGAATATTAATATATATAAAAATAGGAATCACATTCTACTAGCTTTTTCTACCATTTTCTTTTACAAAGTTAAACAATTTCTTAAAATTTGAACCGATAAAAAATGATTATGTTTAAGATTTTCAATCTGACCCTAATAAAATTATTGAGCTGACTGCCATCTGAAGGCTAAATTGAGATTTATCGTGCAAAATGATTGTAAAGTTATTTCACAATGTTCTATAAAGCTCGATATAATGCAGCTTTTTTCGTCTCATCTCAGCACTTTACAGCTTATCTAGAGATACAATTCTAAAAGTTATGGCTAATAATAGTCAAGATAAAAAATTCCGTTAGTTGTGTAAATAATTCCAGCCGAAATGAATAGATAGTTCAAAATTGTATTTCCAATTCCGATTTGATTTATTAAATAAATTAATTGAGTTTCAGTTTTATATATTTACAAAATATTTTGAAATTTACAAAGTTATTTTGAACTGAATTTATTTTATCTTTTTATTTAAAATGATATACTACTGTATAACATATTTGTTAAAATTCTCAATTTATTACTCCCTCTGTCCCTCTGTAGCTGAGTCGTATTCCTTTTTTGGTTGTGTCATTGTAGCTAAGTCATTTCCTATTTTGGTAAAAAGCACCAACTTTTCTTTTCTCTTACTTTACTCTATGTTTCTTTATTCTTTCACTTAACTATTTTTAACACAATTTCTTAAATCACGTGCCGAAAAGAAGCGCCTCTACTACGGAGGGACGATGAGTATAATACTAAAAAAATTACGTTGTATCCGGTGCTTGGCTGGTGAAGCCGGCTTGATAATATGGCTTCATGGCTCATTAATAACCAATTATCCACGTGCTTGATCTATTTTTGTCCTTTTCCGATTTTTCCAGCATTTATCCACCGTTCGATCATTGGTGGGCCCGCCGCTTGGTCTCTATTATTAGTTACAGAAATACGTGGATATATTTTAATTTACTGACACAAATGTTGTCCCCACTTATCATGTCCGAAATTTGTAATTCCTCAGTTTTACGCTAATATAGTTATTTTGTCATTTTGGTACGTTCCACACTAGTAGAGTTATTTCTTTCTAATAAAAATCAATACAATTCTTCTCAATTATTTTCTATCTCTTTTACTTTATTCTCTCTACTTTTTCCTATCTCTTACTTTATTATCTTTTTATTTAATACATTCCACATCATTTTCTTAATCTTTGTGTTAAAAAGAAATACTTCTAATTGTTATAGAACGGAGGGAGTACGCCATTGGAAAATAAGAAAAGTAAAATTTCCTCTAATTCGAGATATTCTATAGGTGTAACTTTCATTTTAAATATCACTGAAATTTTATTTTAGAAAACTTTTTTTTATTTCATAAGATTACACCTATTTTATACTATTAACAATACTTAAATCATATTTTTAATCTTTTTATTTTATTAGTTACACCTATTTTATACTATTAACAATACTTAAATCATATTTTTAATCTTTTTTATTTTATTAGTTATGGTTAAACTTCGTGCCCCTTGAAAAATTCATATTTTTAGAGGATTATAGGAGTATTCCATTATTCCATAAATATAATATGTATATAGACGGTATAATCACATGAATTTTAATATAATTGATAAAATAAAAAAATATAATGAGAAAAAGCGGATAATTAGGAAAGTAAAAGATCAAAGTAGAAATAAAGTGATAGAATTTTGTTTGATGGATAAAAATGACACTATTTTAATTAAAGAAAGGAGTAATGTTTATTAAACCGACTTTCCATTTTTTATGTGTTAAATTCGGCTCTTTTCATTTCTTGTCTGCATATTTTCTGCAATAAGGGAAGGAATTGATTTCTTGTACGTATGTATGTTGATTATGAATTGCTCTGATTTCTAGAATTGGATATTGAAAACATATAAAAAGCTCCCTTTTTTTCGCATCCATGGGACAAATTGAATAAAGTACATCCATTCTAATTTCCAATTATTATATAAAAAATTCAAAATTAGAAAAAAATATTCAAAATTAGAAGAGAATCTACCATAAATAGTGGCAATACAAATACTTGAAAATAAAAAAACGTAAAAGTAATATCAAATCTTCCAATAATCTATATAGTTTTAATTGTCTTAATATCTCTCGCTTAACAAATTGTCTATACAATTAGCTTGAAAAATGGATTAACAACTAAAGATTGTGAGTCGGCCAAGACTATTAATCTCAATTTGGAATAAAGAAGAATATGCCCCAAAAATGCCACAATAATGAAAGATCAATTGGACAAGTAAAAACAAAATGAAAAAATAAAATAAATGCGGGATTGATAAAGGGAAAATGGTGGGAAATTATTGACTGGAAATTAAGTATTTAAGTGATGAGACAAATTAAATAGCATAAAATTATGGTTAAAGACATGATGAGATATAGTGGGGACGGAATGCGGAAGCCAGAAATTAAAAAAAAATATTGGAATTAAAGGAACATCCGAGACATAAAATTACATATCTCATTCTATTAGTATTATTTCAATTTCAAAATCTTTTATAGGGACAGGGAGCAGTTCACCTACCCAGTTTTGAAAATAAAAATAAAAATAAATAAAATGATTTCTTCAAGATATACTTAACTTTACATACTTATTCATTCAAAACATAAAATAATAATAATAACATTATTATTATTAATAAATTCAGTACTAGCTTCATTTTTACAACACACATAGTATTTATTACTAAATGTCACGATTGCATATAATAACATTTATAAATGTTATAATAAAAATTATGATACTGTTGAAATATATTTTAGTCGCAGTAGAGGATAATTCTTACCACACAGTTGTGACCGACAAAAACATTCATTAAATTCAACTTGGTGTGTATGTAGTCTGTAGATGAGTAAAGAATTAAAGTGACATTTGAGAAAATGAAAAAGTTAGACCAAAGTGAAATAATAAAGCATTCAATTGCATGTCAGAAAATAAGGGTACGTGAATAGTCTGCCAAAATTGCATTAATCTAATGGATATAGGTATACATAGTTGACTGCATAGTCACCGGCTAATTAGACAAAAAAGTAATCATCCTTTTTAATACTACTCCATATTTTACTTTCTCATAATATTTTTAAATAGTTTTCATAAATTATATTTTAGAGATAATAGTCATTTAAATCACTAAGTTTAATTTGTCAAATTCTGCGTTGTCTCATAAACTTTAAAATTGGAACACTAAATCATAAAGTTTCTAACTTTTATCAATTGTATTTGTTTCATCCAAGCACAAATCAAAATCTTTTTGTGACGTTAAGTAATATTTTAATAAAATAAGAAGACAAATGAGTATAAAGGATTATAAAAGAAAAAATACTTAATTTAATGAAACAAATCATCTTCATTATCGTTAAAAGACAACATTTTGTGCATAGTTGTGATAATCGAAAAAAACGAAACCTTTTGATTTAATATTATAATTTCAAAGTTCATGTGAAAAACTAGAAAAAGTTCATAATTTAAAATTTGAATGACTCAAGCCCAACAAGGATAACGTGTAAAACTAGTTTTTGATATAATTTCAAAAATTAATTAAAAGTAAAAAACACTATGAATACGAATCACCACCACCCCGAGCTCCTAATAAGCATTACGAGTACAAATCACCTCCACATCCCCCACCTCTGATGAAACCATACATTCACGAATCTTCACCGCAACCATCGCCAATTTAGCGATACAAATCCCACCACCACCAGTTTATATTTATAAGTCACCTCATTACTAGTGAGAGGAAAAAGGTAATGTTGCTACTAAGGGCATCCGCAATGGGCGGACGATGGCACGCCCGATGGCGCGCATCGTCCGCGCCATCCATCGTCCGCACCCATTGTGGGTGCGCGCCATAGGGCGCGGACGATAGTCGCGCCCTATACTTCGGTCGCGGAGGATAGCGCGGACGATGGCCATCGTCCGCGCCATCGTGGAGGTCGCGGACGATGACACGCGGTTTCGTTTTTTTATAAATACCGTTCATTTGTAACATTTCATTTCACTCGATTTCATTTTCGAAACTTACATTTACATAATTACTACGAAATGGATTCAAGCCCCAATAGTCCTACGTTTAGCGCATGGGCGCATTGGCCGGGTACAGAACCCGGCGATTATCGTTCGTTCGACACCAACACCCATTACGATCCCGATTTCAGTACGGAATCGTATGGGTTGTCTGACATGGAGCCGTCTCCGCACCGCCCAACCGCATCTAAAGATCCCGACCCCGCCGCGACCGCTTCCGCCCCAGCCAAAAAGAAGCGGAACCGGCAGCGGGCGCAGAAGTTGCCGCCTCCCGGTGATTGCGATGAGTACGCCCCCGGCCGTACGAACTACAACGACGACTAAACTCTCACTTTGGCCCGGTGTTGGGTAGATATATCGGAAGATCCGATATTCGCGAACAACCAGCGACAGATCGCGTACTGGGAACGCATAGCGGACCTCTGCAATTCGGTCAATCCAGTTAAATTAATTAAACAAAACAATAAAATGATGATGTGACGCGCCTTAGGGCGCCCCACTGCAGGTGGGGAGGTAGGAGGATAAAACTGCTGACGTGGCGCGCCTTAGGGCGCCCCATTGCTAATGCTCTAAGAGCATCCATGTCCATGCTCTTGCCAAATAGTATGGATGTGGGTCCGGACCCACTTTTATTCATTTTTTACTCTTATTTTTCTGCAAGAGCACAACACCCACATTCATGCTCTTCCGCAAGAGCATGCTCAAGGGTCCCACCATTCTTTTATTCAATTTAAATACTTCAATTACTAAAAACATTTCCACAATATTAAAATGCAGAAAAATACCCGAAATACTATTACAAATTACTAAAAAAATTAAACATTACATAATTAAAATCCTAAAAATTAAAAATTACATAATTAAAATCCTAAAAATTGAGGTTGAGAGAGTTGTTTGGTATAGTGTGATTTATGGTGTTGAAATGAAGGTATTTATACATGAAAGTGTGAATTTTGAGATAAAAAATAATGAAAAAATAAATTAAAAGTGTGGAAAAAATGGATATATTTTATTGGAAAGTGGGAAAATATTTTTTTATTAAATCTGAATTTTTCAGATTTTTTCGAATTTAAAAACAAAAAAAATGATAAACCAACGGCCAATCAGAGCATGCCACGTCGGCTGCTCGTGCTCTTGCGTCGGCACGGCGGTGCTCTTAGCTAAGAGCACGACCGTGCCGGCGGCAAGAGTACAGCGATGAGCACGGCTCTTGCCGTGCCGTCAGCACGGCGAGTGCTCTTGCATAAGAGCACCGCTGCGGATGCTCCACTAACTATATGATCCTACAAGTGATTATCTATCATTAACTATATATTGTTGAATTTGTGTATACGAAGATATCGGGCGAAAATTACACGGAAAAAACAAGGAGAAAAAATACACGGAAACAACTGAAAAATTACACGGAAAACTTGTGAAAAACGGTAAGCCGAGTCGAGGAGTCCTCTTTCTGCAAGACGAGATACGGCCCGGTAGTGCTCTCGGTTTGGCGTGTCATCCCCAAAAATAAAACGGCTTCGTCTCTGAAGTAGCAGCACTGCTAGCAGCAGAGCTTCGGTGAATGGGAGTAAGGCGAGGGCAAAGCTTCGACGGGAAGATTATGCAGAGAGGGAGAGAGCGTGTATGCAAGAATGCTTGAGTTTGTTCTGTGTAGAATGCAGGGATGCATGCCTATTTATAGGCCAAGTCCACCCACAGGGGTTGCTGGAGTCAACAGACATAATGTCTGTCATCAAGGCCATTGACCGTAACCGCCGGGGGTTACTGACTGTTGCACTAGCCGTTGGGAGCTGAAGAGACATGATGCATCTGGACACACTACACGACGGGATACACCATGGACCGTAGGGAACCTTTTGTCTCCCGCTATGCGTCGGGGTCCATCGGCGACCTTTTGTCTCCCGCTATGCGTCGGGGTCCATCGGGGACAGCGTGGAATTTGAGTTGGTCTAAAAAGAATATGCGGGGTTCAATCGGGGACAGCGTGGAATTTGAGTTGGTCTAAAAAGAATATGCGGAGCTTGAATCCCGCTCAACGACCAGCTCCAAAGAACAGCCTAAAGACCACCCAAAGACCAATTGCCAAGTCACAAGGCACCCGATGCCCGATACACGGGTCGCGGGCGGGCAACGGCGGCGCACGCGTGTGCGTGCGTGTGGGTTCTATCACCCGTCTTATTCCACGATAATTATTACACATAATAATTCATCTTATTAAATACTTCATCAAAGAAGTTTATCATCCCCGATGTGGGATAATTAACACTTAGTTAATTAATCCCTTAGTTTTTCTTATAACTCATTTCTACTTTTATTGTGACCAACTTTAATATATTATTTATCACTCACCGAGAATCGGATTTGAGAAAATGAATATACTACGGTCATCTACTCGGAACGTAGATCGACGCTATTGCATTTAATTTCATAAAATTAAATGTCTTGTCACATTTATTATTAGTCAAAATCGTTTGACCAAGCACGATTCCAACATATATGCCTAATTAAATAATACAAGTAGTTGTTTAATTTGAGTTAGGCCTGAACATTTTGCATGTAGGAATGGAAAAGATCATAAACAAGGCCTCCTAAAAAGATGGTGAGAGGGATTAATTGAATTTGGACTTTACATATGTTGTATACTATTACTATATGTGAAATAAGTAGTGTTGCATGGGAACATATATGCTGATATGCATGCGTTACGATCATATACATGTTCTTTTTTTTAGAGTTTTTTTGTTATTGTAATGTTCTTAAACATCAATATTCTCAAATAAATGGAGTATAAAAAATTGTGCCATCATTTTTCTAGCTACTCAATGTATCTTATTATATACTCCTACTTCATTTTTAAAACAAATTTGCGGTGTTAGTTATTGTATTTTACAACAAAAGGAGTTTCATAGGATAATCAATCCTTATATGGCTATATACTGATATACAGAAGGATATACAAGAATAAATGTGATTTAGATTTTTATTATGGAATGTTATATTAATAGTAGTTGAGGTCGGCCCTTTTTCCAGCATTCTTGAATTAAAATGTAATAAATAAATAATTATGCATTATTAAAATAATTTTATTTGATAATATTATTTAATACCTAAATAGAGGATAAAATTAACTCTATTAAGACATAATTATGATCAAAAGGCATGTAAACTTCACGGATGTTTTTTTTAATAAAAGTTACATTTCACACATTAATTTTTATTTTTTATAAAAAGAAAGGCTCAAATTAATTATTCAAAAAGTGACGAGGAGTACAAAAGCCATAACAAAACACAAGAAAAACCAACACACACCAAGCATAACCACGTCTAGGAAAACAAGTCCAAGATGAACACTCGTCAAACCAAAATCTTACCAACAAAAGGAACATACATTCACAACAAAGCTTTTGTTGAAGAACCACAACTCACCAGGTATAAAATGAAGGAACGTCGGAAGGTCATCTTCGCGTTAATCAACAAGAAGAGAATTGTAACTTTAGTTGTATCCCGAGTATCGGTTAGTTTAAGTTAAGTCCTCGCATAATTGTTGGGCGAATAAGGAAAATTCGAACACCGCCTTTTTATCTATAATCCAAGCCTCCAAAGAATGAGTTTTTCTCTACATCCCAATTTGATTTCATCGTTTTGAAGATTACTTTATTCTCAAACCACTAGATTGACCAAGAGATCACATAGAATAAAGAGCTCCAAATCTTCCTGTCAAATCTCTTGAATAGTGATTCCATCCATGTAATAAAATAAGATATTGGATCATTGGTCAAGTAAAAGGTGAGATCCCAACAATTACATCTATATAAAAAAAAATCACTTACATATCAACTAGTCGTGCTTCATCGTTATTTAAAGGACCCTCTTTAATCCAATTTTTCTTTGGTGGGTTTATTTTTAACCCAAAAGTAGAACAGAGTTCATGCATTCAACTTAAATAACCGCGCTACGCAACAAATAAACCCACCAATATGCTTCTAAAAGAAAGAGTAAAATAGTGTGTGTGAGTTGGTCAAGCGGTAAAGAGGTTAATGTCTGAGGTCAGAGGTCTCAGGTTTGAGTCCTCCGCGGCGCGACCTTTAAATTTAAAGTTATTTAACCATAAAAAATGAAAAAGAGAGTAAAACAATAGCCGTGTTGTAGATTGAGATCATGAAGTGGAAGACTTTTCAACCATGATTTTGCTATAAAGTATTGCAAAATAGTATTACTAGGATTAATTACCCATAAATTGAAGTTATTATCCATCCATCACAATAATTCATGTAATTTAATTTGTACTCCTATTAAACAAGTTTTTTTAGGTGGCGAAGAATACCTTCACATTGAACTATCATTGTGTCAATTCTCAAAGCAGGGAGAAATTTTATCACACAATAAAAAAGATGAAATACTCATTTAGCTATCAATAAATTCTTATCCACTCGTACACCGTTAAGGACCACCTAGATGGTAGAATTTTCAAAATTCAATACAATAAATTCGACTGATAATATATTTAATTTCTTGGATCAGTTCTGTATCATGGTACGTTATGAATCACGCTGCTTACTTGCAAGCTATTCGGAATACAAATCGTATACTCCTCCGTCTGCCATTAGTTATCACACGTTGACCCGATCGGATTTTAAGAAATGTAAAAGAAAATGAGTGAAAAAAGTTCGTTCTACTTTCATATTATACTATAATTTTATAATAAAATGTGAGTAAAATTAAATGAGTCGGTAGAATTTGTGATTCATTACCAAAAGTAGTACTAGTATAAAGTAAATGTAACAAATATTGACGAATGGACTGAAAAGGGAACTAGTGGCAAATAATAGCGGACGAATGGAGTATGATATATGGAAATTATTTTGAAAACTACGCTTACAATCCGGTAAGCGATGAGACATTAAAATGTAGGTATAAAACTTGTTGTATCTAAAGGTAAAGAAGAGAACAATATGAGTCATCATCAATCATTTATTTGGCGTTGAATAATTTGTTTGATTAAACATTGGTTAGAGGATGCATGGACTTCACCTACTTAGACGTGGACCTATTGCATGAAAAATTAAATATTCATGAAAACAAGATTCAATGACATTTATTTAAAAAATATACATGTATATAATTTACGTAACTTTCGTGGTGTCAATTTTATTGAATAACGGTTTCGAGACAAATTCCGTGGTAATTTAGCACCGTGTGGCTTCATCTATATAGTGTAAACACCCTTACATTTATATAAAAATTTTACGATTTTTAGAATATAATATTCGTCTATATTTCAGTAATAAAATGACATGCTTTAGGGTACCCTAACAAATTTATCTAAAAACAAAATTCCAAAACATAAAAAAATGGAAAAAAAAATATGTATCCCTTTTGTTTTTCAACGAGTAGTTATTAAAGAATAAATAAAATAGGAGAGATTAAAAATATTGATTTTAGAATTAAAAAAATTACTCGTTATCGTGGGACACTGGAAAAATGCTCCACAATTTAATTACCGCAAAACGAAGAGAGTAACATATTCGGAATTTTTACCTTTACGAAAGTTTTTACTTTTGAATGTTTCAAAGAAGAAACGTTTTACTTTTGAACAATTACTCCTTCACCTCTTTATCATCATAGAGACTATTCTTTGTGTGGTTTGCTTGTAATCGCAAACAATAACAAACTATTGGCCCACAATATTTCTAATTTCTACAATTTATAATTTAATGGAAACTTTTTTTTTACATTATCAATTTTAACGTTTTTCACGAAATTATATTTTATGTTGTGATTAATATATTAACAAAAACAACCTTACATATTTTCTAGAAGCAACTGTAGTGGAGTAATATTTTTCTTAGTTTCTATCTTCACAAGAGGTTTATGCTTTTGAATGTCTCAAATCAGAAATTTTCTACTTTTGAAGAAGTACTCTTTAACTTTTTTATAATCACGCAATTCTAATAGAGATAATTATTTATATGTTATTGTTTATGTAATAAACCAGCGAAGACCCTTCAAATCAATCTTAAGAAAGATTTTAATTTTCCTAACTACTTTATTTGTTTTGTTGTTAAGAAAAAGCCTCCATAGACATATGATTAAATTGTTTCAATCTTAAGACAGCCCATAGATTTTGAAATTTCTATTTGACTCAAATTCAATGTGGGCATTAATTATTTCTTTTTCCCATACAAGAACTATGAGCCGTTAATTTCGTGTTATTTTTTAGATATTTGTCATAATCCTTTGGGCTGCTAAAGGAAAAGTAAAGTTTGAAATGAAAATTATTAAAGGGAACATAGATCTTAGAATTATAATTCCTAATACTTTACTTTTTTATGTCTGAAAAATAATCAAGATATTAATAAAATATAAATACTAAAATAATTAGTTCAACCTTGATTATAATCCATGATTCGTAACTTTAAATTATATTAAAATATAATTCTTATTAATTTATAAAATAATAATAATAGTTGTCTAAAGTAATAAAAATTATTCCCTCCGTCCCGCCACAAGTGATGGATTTCTTTTAAGCATGAGATTTAAGAAAATGATATATATTGAGTTTAGTGGAGAGAATAAAGTATGAGAGAGAAAAAAGTAGAGATATAGAATAAAGTAAGAGAAAGTTAAAGTTTTGTTTTTTGTTAAAAAAAAATTGATCACTTGTGGTGGATAGCCCAAAACGAAAAGTTGATCATTTGTTGTGGGACGAGGGAGTATACTCCAATCAATACTTATTTTAAGAATCCTAAAATTGGAAAAAGAATGTCTAGAAAAAGTTGGGAATCACAGTCCTAGAAATCAGATTACTTTCTCAGATAAAATTATGGCAAACAAACATGACCTTAAAATTTAATTTTTAAAGTTGCGTAATGGAAAACAATTTAATGATTTTTTCTAGAATTCGCCTAATAATAAAATAGTGACATTATTGTAAGTTACTTATTAAATATTGTTTCTATACTAAATTATAATCTCACCGCTAACTTTCATGGAAGACGCTTTGGCCGAGTGGTTAAGGCGTGTGCCTGCTAAGTACATGGGGTTTCCCCGCGAGAGTTCGAATCTCTCAGGCGTCGTTTCTTTTTTTTTTTGTTTTAGTTTAATTATAAAAACAGATCAATTCATTTTTAAGTTGCTAAATAAAACTCTTATGTGCAGATCCATTTCTTAATCAAATGAAAAAGTTTTGGACATAAATTTTTGTGAAATCCCAATTTGGGATATATTCGCATTCCGGAAACCGTGGAAACCACTCACTTTTGTTCATTCAAAACTCAACAACGTTTACAGGTACAGAAATCGGTGTTAGCTGCCTACCAAAAAACTGCATCATACCAACTATGATCAATTTTACAAATATACTTATGTTCCTCCATTTACCTCTATAATTGTATCATAAAAAGATGAGGAGAATTAACAAAGCACTCACTCGTTAGTATCGAATCACGTCGGCCCGTATGTTGATTGTTAGCAGCCATTAGGTGCATCCTGCATTATTGGCAATATATCATTCATCAATGAGTTTGTTTGTGTTGTTCAAGATTTTTAGCATGAATTTCTATGCACACACATTTACTTCCTGCTGGAGTGCCTCCAGCTCGATTCTGATGTCGCTGAATGAAGGCCGTTCGCTAGGAACGGCTTCCCAACATCTCTGCATCAGGCTTATTATTTTCGGATGTGCATTCGTTGGGAGTTCCGGTCGAAGTCCCTAGTTCGTTTATGAAATGTTAAGTCAAAAGTGAAATGTGCAAATATTATAATCAAAGCCGAAGTAGTTGACGAACCTGTCTCACTCCTAAGGCAGCTTGTAGAGGAGTCATGTTATCATAAGGTACCTGTAATGGAAAAAAGGAAACAAAGATGAATAAAGACGCGCGCAATTTATGGAGCCTTTTGTTTTTCATATATTAGCATTGTCATTCAACTTGATGAAAATTCTTCAAAATAATAGTAAGAAAGTTTTGGCCTTCTGCAACAATATTATTTGTGTTAAGCCATGAAGATCACTAACTTAAATAAAAATTTATCACCTTGGCTGTCACAAGCTCCCAAAGAACAATGGCAAAACTGAAAACATCTGCTTTTTGGTCATACAGTTGATGGTTTATCACCTGTATAATGAAAAACGGGTAAGAAACCGCTCACCAGATAGAGCGAGCCTAGGTTGCAGAATTAAGACATAAAAGACACAATTTGTAGTATTATGATAAGCAATGGATTCACAAAATTAAACAAACGAAAAATTAAGAAAACAAACCGCATGTCATATATCCGCTGCAGAATATATAAATCGTCTGTAAGGAAAATAACTTATAGGAATTGGAAAGGGATCTACCTCAGGTGCCATCCATCGGTATGTTCCAGTTTCTGCAGTCATAACCCCACCATTGTTCTGGAACCGAGCAACTCCAAAATCTGCCACTTTAACAACCTTGAAACAAATTACCACACAGATCAACAAATCATAACTTTCAATATAGCAAAAGGACTGCATAGTGTACCAAGGATGCCAAAATCTCATCATATCCAAGAAGAAGATAAAGGAGCATCAGACATGAATAGTAAAGAGCAGAAAATTTAAATTCTCATGAATAACTCACACTGGAAGAATCCATAAGCAAATTTGCAGTTTTCAGATCCCTGTGAATAACATCCTTCTGATGTAGGTACTCCATTCCTTTGCAGACATCAATTGCGAACTTCAACAACTGTGGGAGCTTCAACGAGGGATGATTCTTATGCAAATATTCATAGAGGCTCCCTCTGGGCATGTACTCTAGAAAAGATATTAACACAAATAAATCATCGGCAAATTACACACTACAGTAGTTGAAAAGGAAATCAGTAACTAATCGTGTTTATCTTGATGCAACAGGCACAGCCATCAATACGAGAATGCCAACGAAGCGTGTACAACATTGTCATGGTATAGAAACAAAAATATCTAACGAAGCTAGCTAGTACTCTTCTTCAAAGCACATTACCTGTCACTATGCATAAATGTGGCAACTTTGTGCAAGCACCAACGAAACGTACAACATTGTCATGCTGTACCTGTCTGCATCCAAATAAAAGGGATTTCAACATATTATTCTAATTTCAAGACACCTTCTTGACTCTACTACAGTTACCGTACTATTCATGGTATGAATTGATTCTAGAATATATATTACACTAGTCTGCAATAATAATTACCTTAGAATAGCAACTTCCTGTGCAAACTCTGCCTCCAGAGAGTTATTCAAATGCTCGGATCTCAGTACCTTGACAGCAACATCTTCACAAAGATATACTCCTCGATACCTTCTCATTGAGAATATTAGAGATATAAGCACATGCAAAAAATGGCTCAATCAGTCAACAAATTCTAATGAGTAGAGCATTGAACTAACAGATCTCCACATGATCCAGATGCAATTTTTCCCCCTATCTTCAACAATCGCCAATCGATTTCCCAGTCTTCAGAATTTCTTTGTGCAGCAATAGCTTTCTCCAAAATTGATTGAGATCGTGAAGAACCAGACCATGATCCCTTGATAATTGAAGGCAGATTATTTGTGAGGTGACCATAACCATATAGATGTTAATAATAAGTTATTCTTGGAAGAAAAAATGGAGTTAATGCTGAGGAATGCACGCATAAGAAAACATGACAGGATGAACAAATGTAAAGCCAAGCAGATAAGGATCAACCCTGCATCACAAAAGAATTGGACAAAAATGATATTCCCCCCAACAACTACAATAACTTTAGATGTATACTACAATTGATCTGAAAGAGTGAAGGACCTCTACAAACTATATCAATCCTCTTACTACACACCATTAAGAGTCCAAATATTTCGCATCAAGTTCACTTTCTTCTTGGAGACTTTAGATCGGCTTGTTCATCTGCACCACACATAATGTCAACTTTATCTACTTATTAAGCAACAATGGGCCAGACTCTCGATTATCACATCCTTCAACAAACAGATGCATACTTTCTCCATTAAACAAGATCCAAAAATATTCATCTACAATAGTAAAATAGCTATCGAAATGCACTACTTCCTTATAGCATTTACAGAATCTTCTACATTAATCCAATGACCATATGAAAGTAAGCAGTAAGAGCTAATGCATGATAATAGTCTCAATCATCTTAGGAAGAGGAAAAGAAAAGCTTTAATGCCGATTGTGGTGGCTTGAACTGAGAGCACAGAAGCAACAAGCGAGATATTGGGTTTAGAGAATGGAGGATGGCAGTGGAACTAAAGCAATATTTAGAGCAATATAACATACAGAGAAGGAAACTGGAACTGAACATATTAGATTTGAAAAGAAAAAACAAACAGATCAAGGTGAATAAATGCACTGTTATGGGCAAAAAATATGGAGTATTAATTACCTCACTCTCAGCAATTGCTTTCCTAATCACGTTGTATAGTCCTTCTGTATCCTAATCATAGTATTGCAGAAGTCAGCAATTTCAAAGGAAGCTTGCCACTACTTAGCAGTAACAAATATGGAATATTTGGGCAAGATCCTTGAAAACTAATAATGTAAAATTACATCTGCCAATTGCACTTTAAAGCAAAAACATAGGAACACTATGCATATTGCCACTCAAGCCTGTGAACATCATACATTTCTTCAATTGCATAATTTTGCGAACACACACAATTATTATAATAGACTAGCATGAAGTTCATATTTATTAGGCTAAATTACGCAACAACTGAAGTTTAACAAAAATGTCGAACTGTTCCTAATTATAATTAAATGCACAAACTATACAAAAAAGGGAAAAATGCCACGAATGTCAATTACCGGTTCGCCTCCATTTGTCGTTGTGTGGATCAAAACAACACAGTTATGTTTTCACCCCATTAGGATAGAGTATATTATTTGTGAAGTTTTTTAGGATAATTTCTAGGTTTGCAGTTTTTTAAAAGAAAAGGGGGCAGGGAGACTGAACATTCAAAATATTGTTGAGCTGTCTGAACTAGACTAAGTAAACAATATGGGATCTGAAAACCACTTCAATCCTACATTATAAAATATGACTTATCACACAAGCTTGATAGGCTTAAGAAGGATACCTCAGAATACCATCCATCAACAACAAATACGTCCAAGGAGTAGCCATCTGTTGTGGAAAAAACATGAGCTTCACGTATATTTAGTCCAGCATCAGAGAGCAAAGCAGATAGCTGGGCACAAGAGAATAATTATTGGGGTAAAAAATAAATGCATTTAGCTGTTAAAATAACAAACAAACTGTAATGAATATGAGTGCAGATATGAAAAAAAGAAAAGAGAAGGAGATAGAAGTACACAAATAAATTATACTCCCTCCGTCCCAACTTAAGAGTCCTGTTTTGCCATTTACTATAAATGGAAAGTATGTCCCACATTCCACCAACTTATTCCTCTCACATTTTATTATAAAAGTAATATATATAAGTGGGACCCATATTCCACTAACTTATTCAACCCACTTTTTTTACATTTCTTAAAACCCGCGCCCTAACTAATTAGGACTCTTAAGTTGGGACGGAGGGAGTATATTAAAAAAGTAGATGATAAGAGGTGCTCCAGCACCAGGTGTTGAAGTTTCATTTGCAAAACAGTTAAGATCACCATATCAGAAATTTGGCATGTACATAAGTGAATATACCACCGCATGTAACATAAAAATATAAAGTGCTTCCCAAATCATTGAAAATAATCCGTCTTACTTCAACAGAGATAGCTAACACAACAAGTGGCGCTAGTGCATATTATAAGGCCTGAAAACTAATAATTAAAGTAACAATAACCCTCTTCTTTTACCTGACTGAGAAGTTTTGGTTTGTCTAGTGTTGAAAATATTATCTCATGAATTGGTAAGCATGATGCTTCCTTCCTGCAATACACATGGATTTTCTGTCATCCTATGATAGTTAGTAGACTAGTAGGGAATGTTCATCAAAGTGATCCAAAGAAAGAATCTATCTTACACATCTTCCTGGTTTGTCAATGATAACAAGTAAATTGTGAATGCTTGGTCCTGAGCTATCACATATGTCATAAAATTCATCTTAACTTGGGATCCATATCATGGTTTTAAAGCGAATTCCAGATTCAGCTAAACAAAAACTCGCCCATTTTATGTTTGACAACTCGTAATTCTTAAAATTCGGGATCCAAGCATTTGAATTAAGTTTCCAATCTATATCAATTTGTCCCTCTATTATGTACAGGTAAAGAGCTGAACAATGGGTGGAACTCTACCTACATTAGCTCCTATGATGTCCCAAATGCTAACGCAAGTTTCATCATTGAGAGTCTAAAAGTGAAAAATCATGAAAGAGAATGCCCAACTACCTTTGCACAAAATCTTCAGGATAAATTTCCTTGTTTACGTCATTAGAATCCTTCCTAACATCCAGATTCAGATCCTCAAGCTTAGAACAAGTCTCACAGTCACCCCCAGAATTCCTGTTCCCAAGCAAAGTAATAGTGCAAAGGCTTACAACAACATATAAATTCATGTGCAATTATACCAAAAGAACATGCATTTATAGGAAAAAGAGGAATCTAGAATCTATTCATTACAATTAACCTAATATCTCAAGTACCTTCCATTTGACGAGTGGACACCATTATTAGTATAATGTGGAATTGAGGCAGGAAGAGCACTTGAAATATGTTCCCCCTCAAAATCATCATCCCTAGTGCAGGCATGCTAAGCAGTACAAAAAAATTAAATAAAATGAGCATACATCGGAAACATATCAACGAAATGAGATGCTCACTAATAACTAAATTAATGCAGATAGGCGGCTCAAATTTGAGAGATGTGAACCAATGTCCTCATGAATGATGCAGATATTGGCAATAAAGCAGTAGTCCAGCAGCAAAGCAGTTATCATCCTAGTATGTTCTGTAGACTAGTTGACCAGACAAAGACGGAATGCGGATACTCTCCTAGAATGTTCTGTAGACTAGTCCAGCAGCAAAGCAGTTATCATCCTAGAATAGTACTACTTAGTTAATTGGTGAAGGATCAAGAAGTCTTTTCGTAAGAATTCTGAGGAACAACAGTTATGAAAATTTCTGGTGTCAGCCTTGGTCTGACTACTAAGGCAACAAAAGCAAGTGACCTGAATGAGACCTCAATGTATCAACACATATTGATCGATAATACGTTTGCTACTGTTTTTTGTGACACTAGCACCGTGCAGTTACTATCTAATGGAGTAATTACTTTGTCCCCATGAAATCTCTTCTATTCGTCCTTTTAACTAGAAATAAATTGATCAACTTTTTGTTAGGAAAAATTTTCTCTCCATATTCCTGTATCCTATACGGACCAGTTTTATGGTACTTCACCAAATATATAAACCATATCTCCTTGTATGCCAAAGAAAGCTTGAGTCCTACTAATAGGCTCCTAGTATTTAAACACAAGCCATTAGTTCTCAAGATGTGACTCGTATAGGAGCGATCAAGGCGTGTTTACTCCAGAACATTCTAAGGAACGACGGTGCTATTGTTTATAGGCATCACTAGATTGAATTTTCATGCTTTCATGCTTACTTCTTATACCAAGCCAGGGACAGCAAGTTATCATTACTGTTTTTAATTTAAACTCAATGAGCCAGTGGAAGAACATAAAATATCGAGAACGCAAAAGCTAAATTTGCTAATTCGTTCTATGTCAATGTGTTCATAAAAATCACATGAGCTTAAATTTGTTGGCTTATGAGTTCTAATTGCATCCTAATAATACCAAACCATGAGCCACTAATGTTACACTCGTGAGGATGCAAAAACACTGACAAAAATAATGCCACTTTCCAATTAGTTTTCGATTCTTCTTTGCCAAGCTAACCCAACACGTAGGAAATGAAGATCTGAGTTGAGTAACAAAGAACGTCAAAAGTACCTCTAGTAAACGGATGTGGAAAACAGGTCGATTGTCAGGATCCTTTGCACTAGCAAGAAGCTTTTGATGTAACAACACATCTTCCACTTTTTCCATATTTATATCCAGTCCATAACTGAAAAGCACAACAATACCATAAACCAATTAAGTCACAGCACCAGATTAACAATAACATAATCAAGTACATCTAAAAAGTGGAACAGAACATCAAAAACCTCCTTATACAACTGAAATTCCTATCTCCCTTCCGAGCTCGATATCAAAGCATGCGTTTGAATAAAATTTTACAAGTATGCTTACATATTATACACACATACATATATTGAAAACATAAAGAGAAGATCGTTTTCCACAATCTCTGCATTGACAAAAATGCAAAGCAACTAAGTAACTTTCACAAATAACCGAAACAAATAGTAGAACGTGAGCTAACAAACCTTGTAGGCAAACTATTGAAGTGAGCTACCAACTGCTCGAGGAAATGAGGATTACTAATCGCCTCCTCATTTCCATTCTCAATCAGGCGATTGTAAACATCATTCCTGATCACATCGTTGTTTCCTCCAAAGTTGCCGTAGCTCCGAGGCGGCGACGAGCTCTCGCCTACTTCCTCGGCGAATTCCATGACCGTACAGAAATAGCTAGCACGTGCTTAAAAAAACAGAAAAAAGGAGAGTTGAGTGAATTTCATCGCAACAGTTGATAGAATCTAGTGGATTCGGTGGCTTGGGGAGGAGGTAGGGGTAAATTGGTCCGCCATTACTGTAGAAAACAGAGGATTTGTCGGAGGAGACTGTGGTGTGATAAGAGAGAGAAATTTTCCAAAGTTTTTGGTTTGAAGAATGACAGTTTTGTTTTTTAGATAGTGGAGACTCACTACATTATACATGCTCATTATTTTAGTATGTGTGTGTGAGAGAGATAGAGAGAAGTAGTGTGTGTGTGTGAGAGAGAGAGGTGGGGTTAGGAAGGAAAAGGTTGAATGGGAGTGGATAATGGATAGGGATAGGATATGTAATAAATACAAAATTGAGGGGTTTATTGGATAAAAACTCGGAATTAATAATTAAGGAAATTACAGATAGGGGCAACGGATCTTTGATGAATTACAGGATACCGATGCCACGTGTGCAAGGTCGCGTTTGGTTGCGTTTTTAATAAATTTAGAATATTTGCATAATTACTTTAGCTTTTTTCTTTTGCAAATTTCATTTTTGTTAAAAAGAGTACTAATTCATCATCTTAATTATTAAGGGTGCGAACTCCTTGTAAAAAATTTGTATGAGTACATACCTATCTCATACCCGAAAGAGTGAGACCTAGATGTTATTGTTTCTTAAATATACCTATCTCTATTTTACAATTAGTTCGAATGTTCATTCGATACTTATATAGTTCATTAACTCGTCAAAGAAGTATTTACGGTATAGTAAAAGGTACCACTCATATTTACGAGTTCCACTTTTATTAAATAAAACAACAGCTATATTTTAGTTATTTTATATTCGTAGCATCATTTTGTTTTTCCATTGTTAAATAGACCAATCTAAAAGTTTCATCTTTTAGGCCACCTGCAACGCGTCTCGCGGGTGGCTCGTATCTCTTCCCACCGAGATGAGACGGCGGCGAGACGCGTTGCAGCGCCCCATCTCGTCCCGGTCTAGCCGAGACGCCCGTCCCACCGAGACACCTCGCGGGCTGTCTCGCCACGCGCTTGCACGACGTGACGTGCTCCAGCGCCATGCGTGACACCTACTCACCGGTCCGCGAGTGAGTTTTGTCACGCTGACGCAATAAATTATTTTTTTTTAATTCGAATTTAATTATATATATATATATATATATATATATATATAGAGGTATGATAAAATATAATCAAAAACAGTAATATTGCCGTTTTTCGATCGTTTTCTTTTTTTTAACTCTATAAATACTCCTATTTCATCCTCATTTCACACACAAATACACATCAAATCCTCCAAATCATCTACATTTCCTTTCCAATTTTCATCTAACCTCTCATCACAAAATGTTCGTGACGGAAACTCTGGCGGTGGCAGCTCCGGCGGGTTTGACATCAACGCGTTTGGCGACTGGGGGGCATGTGCAACGTGTTGGGTGGTTCCGGTTCCGGTTCGTCTACGCCGGGCACCCAGGGCTCGTCGACGCCGGGGGATACCAACCACCCCATTTTGATGTGGATGCATACGCTCGTCCCTCCGCCCCGAGGTATTCGCAGGGATTATCCCAAATTCGGGAGGATTATCCGGATGAACCCCATCCGGAAGGAGGACGAGGCGGTGGAAGCTCCAGGGTATTCGACACCGTGGAGGAAGAGACGGAGGCGGCCGAGGAGGATGAGGATGTAGGCCGGCATCCGTACAGCCGCAAGGACACGATGATGATGTACAACGCCTGGATCAGCGTCTCGTACGATCCCATCATCGGGAATCAACCATCCCGGAAGTGCTTCTGGGAAAAGGTCACCGAGACCTACAACGAGATCAAGCCAAGAGGGTCCCGCTGCCGCACATTGAAGATGCTCCGCGCTCACTTTGACCGAGTCGACATTCTGAGATCGGCTTTGCGAGTCTACTTCGACGACACCGGCAATGAATTCAGACATGTCGATGTTTGGGAGGCCGTCAAAGACGAGGAAAGGTGAGCCGGCGGTGTGCGGTTCAGCTCGGGCTCGACCTCGAAGCGCACGAATCACACGGCGGGTGGCCAATACTCGTCTAGTGGGGGCGGTTCGGCCAGCACCGCACAAGAGGCTGCCTCGCAGGAGGTTGAGGGCACGGCAGGCGATGTCGAGGGGTCCTCCCGTATGCGCCGTCGGCCGCAAGGGACCAAGGCGGCTAGAGGGAGGAATGGCCGAGGCGAATCAAGCCAGACGGGCTCGGGCTCGGACACCCTATTTTCCATGTACTTGACCGCCACGATGGTGGACACTTCCCGCATGACTCCTCCACAATACCAAGTCCATCTTGCCGGAATTGAGTATATGGCAAGACAAATTGGTATTCCGCCTCCAGGTAGCTTGAGTGCACCGCCACCGCCTTCGGGAGATGATTCGCTGGCGGAGTAGTTTTTTAAATTTCTATAAAATTGTATTTTAAATTATGTTTTTTTTTATTTATTTTGCCACGAATTTAATTATGTATTTTTTTAGGATTTTAAGTTGTATTTTTATTTTATTTAATGAAGTGTGTTTTTTATTAATTGAATTTGTTGGAAAAAAATAAAAAATGAAATTGAATGAATAATAAGTTAATAAATGGTTAAGAGACGGATAAGAGATGGAAGGTTGTAGGTTTTGTCTCTTAGTTAAGATATGAAGTGAAAAGTACAGTGAGACTCATGAATAATTAAGGGATGAGACGATTAAGATACGGCTTTGCAGATGAGATTAGTATGATTATAACTTTATAAACTAAGGTTCTCATAGTTACCAACTGCGGAATATTCTAACCACACATGACGCAGTATATATGTCTGTGCATTAATTTGTTTAACAATCTTAGGTATAAGTCACATCACTATAAATGATTTACTTGCATGTGACCAATAAACGATTTTCAAATCATCGAACATATAAAAAGAATACTAAAGTAGACAAATATTTTTTGTCTTTGTGGTATAATCTGAATAATGAGAAAATCATTAGCTTTTCTTGTTGTGCTTACTATATTACTTAAAATTTTTATTCTTATCCATACATAACACATAAAAAATCGAAAGCAAGCATGCTCAGTCACGTATTACAAAAATCTAGGACTTAATTTATTGAGTCTCATTTGCCCTTTAAAAATTTATGGACTGAATTAATTATATAAGCTAATTAAAGCACAAGAAAATGGTTGTATTTATTCTATCTTTAAATGCCAAACGGCCATGAAATGGAGTGGCCGGCTCTTGCACTGTAATTCTTCCAACTTTCTTTAATACTATGAAATTACAGAAATTTTGATTTGAAGTAATAAAATCTTAGATGCTAGTTTCCCACCAACACTAATGTCAATTTCGATGCATAAGACAAGCATATTTCCATTTAGGTCAACTTTCAAACAGTAAATAAAATTCTTATCCCATATTAATAAAGTCAAATACTGATTCTGGACATAATGAAGATTTTATTCTCATTAATCTTTTTTTCCTTTTAAAAATACATCTTTTCAGTGTCAAACTAATTATGCTTTTAGTTCATTTATGAGTAACTAATTACTACCTCCGTCCCCCAAATATTGTCCCACTTTGACTCGACACAGATCTTAAGAAATATAATGAAAAGTGAGTTGAAAAAGTTAGTGGATTGTGGTCCTACTTTTATATATTAGTTTTATAAAAATATGAGTATGAATGAGTTAATAGATATTCAATTAATTGAAAAACAAACTATAAGTATGCTTAATAAAGGATAAAATAACTAGTACTGGTATTTTCAACTCGACTATCTTGTCATACTAGTTCTTCTCTATTATTAAATACCACTATTGATACGGACCCCATTCAGGAGCAACCGGACGTTCATGAACAACCGCCACCGCAGCCAGTGGAAGAGCTGGGCCGTGGGGAAGTGGAGGCGGCAGAGATGACGGCGGGCCCGGTAGCGGAGAAGCAGCCATCGATCGCGACGACAAGGCCAAAGCGAACCCGTCGCCCACCAGACTTGTTGGGCGACTACGTCTCCAAATGATGTTAGGAATAGTCTTTTTATTTTTGGTTATTTATTTATTATTTTTGGATATTATCTATTTTTGATTATTTAATTTCCGTAAAAGAGTCGAGCGTAATTATGAGCTCCGTTTCGGGTTTTCTTTGTTGGTTCTTTCCCGAGATGAACTAGGATAGGAGTCGAACCAACCATAGGGTCCTTAGTCTATAAATAGGGCCATGTTCATACGTGAGATTTATGAATAAAAATATTAATCTTTTGCCCAAACAACGTATTGAGAATTCTCTTTTAAAGATCTCGCGCTGCCCGACGGAGAGGAATTCCCGCGCACAGCCGGTTCTTTGCTACCGCCGATCCTTCGTTAGGACGCCGGTGAAACAGGATACGATGTAGGGTCGTATCATCTGGTGCTTTCATCCAGTACTCATGAAGCGATACAACAATAACGGCAAGGCCGTGTGGGGCTCAAGCCGTCAGGAATCTTACCCACTGAACAGATTCGGTGGACGCGTTCAGCAGCCGGGTGCCGGTCGCGACGCCACCGTGTACCCGCGACCGCAGTTTGAAGATAATGAATTCGAGAGTCGGTTCGGGAACGACTCACGCCCGGAGGATGCGATAGGTCAGAAACTAGACCGAATGATGGAGAAGATCGATAATTTGGAAGCATGGAGAAGCGAGACAGATCGCCGTCGCGATCAACACGATCCTGCGAACGGCCGCGATCCGGACCCACCATTAGGGTTCGACGATGGTGATGATTGGGGCGATGAGGGTTTTCGCCGTCGTACTCCGGGGGAGCGCGAATATCACCCGCGGAACCCTACCCGTTTTTCGCGCGAGGGCCCATGGGTAGAGCATGGTTGTCGGGATGACCGAGGGCGCGCAGGGGGCTGGAATCCGCCAGGTGGCCTAAACCACCGTGGCAGGGGAGGCGGGCTGGACCAACAATTTGAGAGACCAACCTCGTGTTGGGATCCCCCCCAACGATTCCAATCAGCCACGACGGGGTTCGACAAACCGGACCGTGTGAAGATGCAGGCACCCCGTTTCGATGGTTCAGATGCAACGAATTGGGTGTCCAGGGTTCACTATTACTTTGACCACCTGATGTTGCCGGAGGCACATCGTCTACATTATGCAGTGATGTTGTTTGACCCCCCAGCTTCGGAGTGGGTGTTTAATTATTGTGCGAATACCAACTTCGTAACATGGCAGGATTTTTTGGAGGATGTACGACACCGGTTTGATAGGCAGAGTTTTAAAAATTATTACGGCCTGATCGCCAAGCTAACTCAAACGGGTATGGTGGAGGAGTACCATGACACCTTCGAGAAGTATCTAAACAGGGTTAGGGGAGTATCCAAGTTGGACCTCTTTACCTTATTTGTGGCTGGTCTTAAGCCGGAATTTCAGGAGCGGCTGAGACTCCATCGGCCGCCCCCCCTAGCCGCGGCAAACCTCACGTTGGAGTTCGCGGACTCCCAGGCGGACAGGCCGCCGCGTCGGCCTTGGCAAAACCGCGACAACCGCACCGCGCCGGCGTTCCCCGGTACCCATCCGCCACCACGAGCTGCGACGGGTACGGGGCCATCGCAAGGGAGTTCGGGTAGAGCGCCAGAGCAGCAGCGCCCGGGGGTGATTCGGGTGTCTCAGGCGGAAAAAGCGGAGCGCTCCCGCCTGGGCTTGTGTTGGCATTGCCCCGACAAATGGGTCATAGGGCACGTGTGCAAACAGCGTCTCCTATGTTATGCGGACGAGGACGATGTGGGGGACGAGGGTGGTCCCGGGACTGATATTGGGGATGACTCGGAACCAAAGGAGGTCGCTTATGTGAACGCCCTGCATGGAGATCGGCGATCTCGGCCGTTGCGTGTCGAGGGAACGATTCAGGGACGCGATGTGAGTGTGCTGATCGATACGGGGAGTGATCGAGACTTCCTACACCCCGAGATAGCAAAATCATTGCATCTGCCCCTATCCCCGATTCGACCTTTTCGGGTAATTGTGGGGAATGGCGAGGCTCTTTTATGCTCCCATGTGTCGCGCCAGACGAAGTTGGAAATGCAGGGTACGACGTTTTTGGTGGATCTACTCATTCTGCCTGTACACGGACCAGACGTGATTCTCGGAATGGATTGGCTGGAATCCCTGGGAAAGGTGGCTGCAGATTTCGCAGGCAAGACCCTGGAGTTCCAACAGGGGGACGAGACGGTAGTCCTGAAGGGAATCGTGACGCCCCCCCATCGCATCGATCGACAATTTGTATCCATGCTGTCGTCCTCAGGTGACGACGTGGACTTATTCGAAGTAGTGTTGCTCCGCCTCGACGAGGAGGACACGGAACCGGCACGTCAGGAGGAGTTTCCCGCGGACCTGCTGCCGGCTGTCTTGGCAGTTTTGGAGAAATTCAAAGGGGTCTTCGGCACGCCAGTAGGGATGCCGCCGATTCGACCCTTTGACCATCGCGTGCACCTTTTGCCGGGGACCCAACCGGTGAACGTGCGTCCGTACAGATACCCTTACTTCCAGAAAAACGAGATCGAGCGACAGTACAAGGACATGCTTGATCAAGGGATTATTCAGCGAAGCAACAGCCCGTTTTCGTCACCAGTGCTCCTTATCAGCAAGAAAGACGGCACCTTCCGTTTCTGCATAGACTATCGTGCACTGAATACCGTCACGGTCCCGGACCATTTCCCTATACCCACGGCGGACGAGCTTTTTGATGAATTGGGCAAGGCGCGTGTGTTCACTAAGCTCGACTTGCGCTCGGGTTATCACCAGATCAAGATGCACGATGGGGACGTCTTTAAGACTGCTTTTCGAACCCATGACGGTCACTTCGAATTTCTAGTGATGCCGTTTGGGTTAACAAACGCACCTTCCACCTTTCAAGCAGCAATGAACTCTATTTTTCAGCCCATGTTGCGAAAGTTTGTAATAGTATTTTTTGACGACATCTTGGTGTATAGCCCATCGTTGGAGACTCATGGTGATCACTTGTCGGTCGTCCTCAACATTTTACAGGAGCTCAGCTTCTACGTTAAATTATCCAAATGCTCTTTCTGCAGCCCCTCCGTCGAGTATTTGGGCCACTTAATCGGCGACGGAACCCTGAAGGCCGACCCCAACAAAATTAGTGCTATGACAGCCTGGCCTAAACCAAAGAATGTGAAGCAACTACGTGGATTTCTGGGCCTCACCGGGTACTACCGTCATTTCATCGTCGGGTACGCCATGATTGCGGCACCTTTGACGGAGTTATTAAAAAAAGAGGCTTTTGCATGGACCCCGGCAGCAGATTCCAGTTTCTTAGATCTGAAAGGCGCCATGACTACAGCGCCTGTTCTTCGGCTACCAGACTTCGAGCAGCCTTTTTGCATAGAGACGGACGCCTCGGATACAGGGGTGGGCGCGGTTTTGCTACAAGATGAGCACCCAATCGCGTTTTTCAGTAAGAAACTTGGCCCTCGACGACGCGTCGCGTCTACATGTCACAAGGAGTTGTACGCTGTAGTAGAGGCAGTGCAGAAATGGCGTCAATACCTTCTAGGGAGGGAGTTCATTATTCGAAGCGACCAAAAGAGTTTGAAGGAATTGCTCCAACAGGTTGTGCAAACCCCGGACCAACAACTTTATGTGCGCAAACTCATGGGGTATAAGTTCGCTATTGAATACAAGAAAGGAAGTGCAAATCGAGTAGCTGATGCACTGTCAAGACGCGAGGCCGCCGACCAGTCCAACCCACGGGAGGACACGGCAACAGAGGGGGGTGACGGCTTCGGTCCCGCCCAGGATAGCGCGCTTCTGGCAGCCGCGGCGCACCCCATTCCCCATTTATTAGATGTGCTTCGTCAGGAGACAGCGTTGTCCCCAGAGATGCGAGAAATCACGGCCGAGATCAGAAAGGGACAGGCACCGCCGCATTTATCTTGGGTGGACGGTTTGGTATCCTACAACCGACGCATATTTGTGAGCTCTCGTTCCTCAACCCGGATTTCGATTCTGACCGAATATCATAGTTCGCAATCGGCGGGACACCCGGGAGTTGAACGCACGCTGCGCCGCGTAGCGGCGGGCTTTTACTGGCCCAACATGAAGAAAGAGGTGAAGAAGTTCGTGGAGGCCTGTTTCGTGTGTCAGACGACAAAATTCTCAACTCAGAAGCCGGCTGGGTTGCTGCAACCACTACCAATTCCGTCCAAGGTTTGGGAGGACGTCTCTATGGATTTTATTACAGGCTTGCCGCAATCTCGGGGCTACACGGTAGTCATGGTAGTCGTAGATCGTTTGTCTAAATATGCGCATTTCGCGCCATTGCCAACGAGATTCGATGCTTTGAGGGTGGCGCATCTGTTTATCAACACAGTCGTCCGTCATCACGGTATTCCAAAAACGTTGGTCTCCGACAGGGACTCGGTGTTCTTGAACAAATGTTGGGAGGAGTTGATGCGCCTTAGTGGCACAAAATTGAATTTCTCGACCGCCTACCATCCGCAGTCAGACGGTCAGACGGAGGTACGGAACAGGGGGCTAGAGCAATATTTACGCGCCTATACTGCCAATCGGCCAGCCAAATGGGCGAACTTTCTCCCGTGGGCCGAACTCGCATTGAATTGTTTCCATCACGAGGGGTTGGGCATGTCTCCTTATAAAGCCCTTTACGGTCGAGAACCGCCCAGTTTGATCTTTGCGCCACCCTCGGCGGCAACACCACCCTCGGCGGCGGAAATCATTCGTCAACGGGGGGAGCTTTTGGTGGAGTTACGCAGGAATTTGGAACGCGCCCAACAGTGTATGCGCGACACAGCCAACAGCCACCGCCGACACTTGGAATTTGAGGCAGACGACTTGGTTCTTTTGAAGCTCCAGCCATATAGGCAGCATTCGGTGGCTCGCCCCCAATCGGCTAAGCTGGCAAGACGTTACTATGGCCCGTTTGAAGTATTGGAACGTATTGGGCAGGTCGCGTATCGATTGCGGTTGCCGGAGGGGAGTCAATTCACAATGTGTTCCATGTTGGCCTCCTCCGGAAGTTTGTGGCTGGGAATGACGGCGAGGTAGCCATGGATCAGCCGTCGGAGTTCTTCGGGGACAGACCGGTTGTATATCCGGTACGGGTGTTGACCAGGAGAATGTTATGGCACGACGGGAAGTCCATGGAGCACGTCTTGGTGCGTTGGTCGGATGGTACGGATTCGCCGACTTGGGAACCGCTAGAACTGGTGCAGCGTCGGTTTCCCAATGTGCTCCTTGAGGACAAGGAGGTCGTTATGGAGGGGGGGTTGATACGGACCCCATTCAGGAGCAATCGGACGTTCATGAACAACCGCCACCGCAGCCAGTGGAGGAGCTGGGCCGTGGGGAAGTGGAGGCGGCAGAGATGACGGCGGGCCCGGTAGCGGAGAAGCAGCCATCGATCGCGACGACAAGGCCAAAGCGAACCCGTCGCCCACCAGACTTGTTGGGCGACTACGTCTCCAAATGATGTTAGGAATAGTCTTTTTATTTTTGGTTATTTATTTATTATTTTTGGATATTATCTATTTTTGATTATTTAATTTCCGTAAAAGAGTCGAGCGTAATTATGAGCTCCGTTTCGGGTTTTCTTTGTTGGTTCTTTCCCGAGATGAACTAGGATAGGAGTCGAACCAACCCTAGGGTCCTTAGTCTATAAATACGGCCATGTTCATACGTGAGATTTATGAATAAAAATATTAATCTTTTGCCCAAACAACGTATTGAGAATTCTCTTTTAAAGATCTCGCGCTGCCCGACGGAGAGGAATTCCCGCGCACAGCCGGTTCTTTGCTACCGCCGATCCTTCGTTAGGACGCCGGTGAAACAGGATACGACGTAGGGTCGTATCAACTATCCAAATATCAAGATATATGATTATGTAAAACTCGCATCTTTCAATATATAAAACTATTACATAATTAATATCACATGTTCAAGATTAATTCTATATACTAATAAAAAAACAAAATTTGATTCCTCGTACATGTTTTAATAAACAAGGAAATATTTACCTCACTGTGAATCTCATTCACTATTAAACTACACTAGTGTCATCAATGAGCTAATATTGTTCAGAGAAGATTTCTATGCATTTAGTAATTATTTTCGCCCTATGGATATAGGATACCATATAACTCTAGGTCGTCTACAATGGGCACTTACAATTAGAGAATCGTATCTTTCGTAAAAAGATATGCATTAATTCAAAAATACATTTATTATTACTAAGTAATGCCTAGGGATGTCAATGTAACCCGAACCCGCGGGCCGGCCCGAATAACCCGATAAAAATACAGGGTTAGGGTTGTAATTTCACAGCCCGAATTTAAAACCGGGCCATTCGGGCTGACCCATTCGGGTTGTCGGGTTAGGCGGGCTGACCCGTTCGGGTTACGGGTCGGCCCGTCGGGTTGAAGGCTTCTGCACAGCGAGCAGTTTTTGTAACGGTCATAACTTTCTCTACAAAGCTCCGATTGAGGCGTGCAATATATCCACGCGAAGCTCTTTCGAAGACGAAAAGAATGATATGTATTAGAGGTTTATCAGACTTCAAAATCGCGAGAAACATTGACTCAAACAAGGCTACTGCACATCCACATATTTTGTGTACATTTTCTAATCCATTTTCTATCATTTCTCAACAAAGATGTAAACATACCAAAATATAGAAATATAATCAAAATCATCCAAGACAACCCTCTAAAACCATGCAAAATCCAAATATGTCAACCGACTATATAAGATCACGAAAAAAATCATGATGTGGTTCATGGATTCATAAATACTCGTATATAAAAGCTTCTTTTTAGTATATTTCCAATATAATAGTGCAAAGTGTTTTGACGCCGCTTCGTCATTGAATTATGCGTACTCTGATGATTCTTAAAACAAAGATAACTTATTATTTGACTTATTTACAGCTGGAATAAATTAAATTTGACCAATCATAATTCAAGAAAACTTAGAGTTACTCCAATTAGCTAGCATCTTGATAATTCACTCTTTAACAATTCAAAATATTTTTGTTACATCTACGATGCACCTCTAACGTTATGAAAATTTTATTTAATTTTCTACGAATTGATTTATGTTTGAATTTTGAAATAAAGTGTTGATTTATGTTTTAAATACATAAACATAAACATACTATTGATAGATATTTTGTAAATAATTATGTAATGAATAAGTTATTTAAATTTAAATAACTTAATCTTTTTTAAAATATTAAAGAAAATTAAAAATACGTATTTCATTGTTGAATGATTAATTAAAAATATGTATATAATTAAAGAAAATTTAAAATAAGTATTATTTTTTTGAAAATATTAAAAGAATTAAAAATACTCATTGGCCTGAATAACCCGGTGGGTTAGCCCGAAACCCGAAGGGTTAGGGTTAGGGTCGAACTTTTATAACCCGAAAAAATCATAACCCGAATAGCCCGTACCCGAATGGCCCGACAACCCGAACGGGTTGGCCCGAACCCGAACGGGTTGGCCCGATTGACATCCCTAGTAATGCCCACAAAGTCAATAAATATTAATAACCTCGCTTTCAGGAATCATAAATTTATTTAAATAATGCAGTATAAATAGGCAATAACAATACTATATATAATAGTGTTGGAACTCACAATTACCAATGGGCCAGTGATATATTGGGCCTAATTAGTCATTGCCCACACAACCGGAGTCCAGGTATAAAATCGCAATTACATGGTATGGATTGTCAAAAATTAAACAGATTTTGAAAGTTCAAGCTATTAAGAAGAATGGTAAATTACACAAAAACCATGAAATTTTTAAAACTATGGTATGTCCCACAACTTTAAAAATTAAATTTGGATTTTTTCTCAATTATCTCGCAACAAAAAAAATATGATTGCCTACGTACAATATATTGATTATGTTTTTCAACAAAACAACATCGTTATATTTTTCAACCAAAAAATTTCTCAACTGCCATATCGAATACAAATTCATCTAAATTTTTCACCATAGGTTAATTTAGAATAAATATAAATTTTATAGTTTTTCAGACTGGTTTTTAAAATTGTAAGAAGGAAAAGAATTTGATCAAATTTCATAGTTTTTTTTTAATAATTTATTCTTAAAAAATAAACCAAATTGATATCATAAATGAAAACATCAAAGTTTAGATCATAAACTACAAGAAAATCCTTTAAGTCAGTAAATATAGACTAGTCTCCTGAATAAAAAATAACTAGCCACCAACAGGAGAGCCTAATAATTATCAACAAGAGATGAGCTATGAAATGGATCCAATTACATATATAGATATAATATAGGGTTATAATCAATATCGAACTAATTTTTAGTGCAGAACTGTTGAACCCGTCATTGTTAGCTTGTTTTAGGTCAGTGTAAGATATTGTTAGTTTGTTTTAGGTCATTTTTAGTTTTCTTTAGGTCTTTTTATATAATCAGGATTTGAAAAATACGGATGTCATATTTATATCATTTTAGGTCATGCTTACTGTCATGACCTAAAATAGACTAAGAATGACTTTCATATTGTTTAAAAATGACCTCTGGATGTGGTTTTGTAATAAGATTGAGTTTTGCTATATCACAACTCACGTGACTTCTTAAGTTAATTTTTCCAACTGAAAAACTGTTGGCAAGTTAGTCTATTATGTAATGGGCCAATGAGTTGGGCTGAGTTGAATTGGCCCATTCTTACTATAAATGAGGTGTTTTATACTCTCTGTCTCCGTTTTATAGTAGTGGAGTGAGACGATGTGTGCGCGTTCTAATGTTCTAGGTCGAGCTACTAACTCCAATGAATCCACTAGATCACTAGGTCTAGGAACTCAAGGGAATATAGAAGACTCAGTCGTTGGACACACAAAGCTCGTGTTTCAAAGATCCCTCAACCCGTTATACTATAGACTAGTATAGAGAAGCAGGGGTCGATCCCACGAAGATGGACACGTAAGAAAGCATCTAAAGACTTTGGTTTAGAAAACGGTTGCTGCCACGCAATTTGGGTTGAGGTTAACTACTATTAGACCTAGGCACAAAATCAAACACTAGACCTAGGAACTGTAGACATCATGCTGGCAACGAACATCAAAATAACCGACTAACTTTCTAGACCGAGCAAACAACTTCCTAATATAACTAAACAGAAAGCGAATAACAGTGGGGACCATGTTCCAGAAATAACAAGTACGGAAGAAAAGCTGCAACTAACTAACTAAGGATTTAACTAACAACAACATGCATCTCATCGGCTAAATCAAATACGAATATGAAGAAAATATAGCACATACCCAGATTCGAACAGAATATAGAAGTTCGGACGTCGGGAACTTGCGACTAGCCGGAAATAAAACAGATCTACATATACTAGACGGAATGAAATGAACACACGAAAACTAGGCATGAATCACGATCACTCTGTTTCAGCTTCAACGCCGGATGCTTAACCCACTCCGGATCCAAGCAATCCGGTCCCAACAACAACCAAAATCAACTCCATGATTCTTGATTCAACAGATCTGCTACGATCAACACTAGATTCCAGCGAGTCTACTCAAGCTCAACAACCAATCACGAAAATCAAACATCCAACTCAACATTCACAACTAGCTCAAGATAAATGACATCCATAATCGAAATCAACAGCAACTCAAATATGGAAAACAGAAATTTCATAAACAACGGAAATTTAACAGCAAACAGGATCGAGCTTCGAACGGCAAAGCTCGGTGAAATTCACGACAGTAAAGTAAAATGAAAACGATTAAATTGTTTCTTCGCCCTCTGTAAAGACGGTGTTACCCACTACTGACTAGCAAAATAAACCCGAGAACACCCCACAATTTCCCGATTAAACCCAAAGTATGTAGAAGTGAGTGAGCTAGAGCTGCAATCTGGTCATAAGGCCTCCACCGAGAAGGTCCCATCTGATTGAATGCTTTCTTCTTTATATATGTGCAGACATAATCTTCTAGAAGCCTTCGTAGAAATCTCCATTCTACCCTTCAGCTCCTTGATTTCCCCCGTCTTGTAATTTTTCTTCAAATTGCTCACTTATTCGTCAGTTTCCTTGGACCATGCAATTGTCCTATTCTTTTCCTGGACCTGGCGAAAACCTTCTACATACCTGGCTTAAAACATGTGTTAGACCCCGCAAATGCACGAATTTAACCTTTTGACTAATGCATGAAATTAGCCTTATCAAGTAGTACAGTCACTTTTTTTTGGCACAAAGATTAAGAAAGAGATACTTAAGTGGAGAGATAATAAAGTAGGAAAGAGAGAAAAGTAGAAAAAATAAAGTAAGAGAGCAAAAAGTTACTTTTTGCTAAATAGGGAAATGACTCTACTATAATGGAACGTCCTGAAATGGAAAAATCACTACTATGGAACGGAGGGAGGAGTAATTTAATAAATTGATATTGAGTCGTGTCGGCTGGTGATTCTTGCGGGGCCCACTTGAATCTAAAGAATATTAGCCACGTGGACCTCCTTGAATATTCTAGTCCAATAGGGACTAGAGATGCCCAAGGTTTTCGGTTCCGGCGGTTAACCGCGGAACCGTAACCGCTGGTTCCGGTTCTGAACCGGAACCGTGACTTTTTTTCTTGAACCGGAACCGCCATATTTTGAACAGCGGGCTGGTTTCAGTTTCAAATTGTACGAACCGAAACCGTGCCGGAACCGCTGGTTCTGGACGGTTCCAAACCAGAACCGTGAAAAACTGTCAGAAAACCGGGAAATCTAGCGGAACCGCGAAAACCCACCGGATACCAGCGGTTCGGAACCGTGAAAAACCGTAAAAAATCGCCGGAAAACCGGCGGTTCGGAACCGGAACCGTCGGTTTTCAAACCGAAACCGAGACCGAGACCGAAACCTTGAAATAGCCTCACGGTTCGGTTACGGTTCCACATTTCTCGAAACCGGAACCGGCGGTTCCGAACCGGAACCGCCGGTTTACGAACCGTGGTCATGTCTAATAGGGACCAAACCTTACCACGTGATCCGCCCAATAATTGTCCCTTCAAATTTAATAAATATCCGCATTAAGTTGTCGTTGGAATCTCAAAACATTTAATCCCTTCTCTTCCAACTAAATTGAATCATATTTTTTCTTTTGATGTTCTAATTAAATTGAGTTACTTTTTATAATAAAAATAAAATATTCAATTATTTACTTTATTCAATTACCAGTTTTACTCTCTTTTTATTTTTTCTATTTTATTCTTCTCTTCTACTACCTCCGTCTATGAAATATTGTTCAGTTTTGTCATTTTTGTCCGTCTGCCCAAAGTATATAAACATGTAGTTTGTCACGAGTTTTAGTGGATAATTGAAAAAATAAGAGAGATAGAAAGAATTTTTTTTAGAGTATTATTAGTAGAGAATGAGTCTCACCTCAGTAGAGAGAAAGAAGTTTTCAAATTAGAAAATTCATACTTTTCAGAGATAGACTAAAAAGGAAATAGTTCATACTTTTCAAGGACGGAGGGAATAAGAAAATATAATACTCCCTCTAATTGTCATTAGGAGTCTCATATGAACTCAACACGAATTTTATGAAATATAAATAAAAATTAGGTGAAAAAGATAGTGGAATGTGAGATCTATTTTTATATAGTACTATTAGTTTTATATAAAATGTGAGTATAATGAGTTAAGTGGAACGTGAGTTACACCTACTATTCATAGTAAAAATGAACTGAAATTCCTAATGGTGGACAGACTAAAATGGTAAAATAGGGACTCCTAATGACGGAAAGATGGAGTATTAACATTTTGATGTTAAGTTTGTTAAATAATTGTAAAATTAAAATCAATTTCAAGTGAATAATGAATTATTTTCATAAATTCATCCGAACAGGATTTTAATTTGAAATAAAAAAAATCCAACAAAAATTATCGATTTAATTTGATAACAATAAATCTATTTGGTTTGAGTCTCTCTCATAATCTGTTATCTGTATATATACTACTACTACTATTCTAAGACTAAGCAGCGTAGTTGCTCTTCTTCACCTCTCATCTCCGCTATTCTACGCCGCCTCTTTTTCTCGCATTTCGCGTTTCTCCAAGTATTTGCTCGCGTATTTTGGTATTCAATTGTTTACTAATTTTTCGGAGCATTTTACTAAGCATGAGCAGCTCAGGTGATGGTAGGGAGCAGCGCTGGATTTGAGGCGACGACGTCGTTCAACGGAAACGGAAAGGATTTGGATCGGACGATGGCGGCGGGAGCGGTAGCAGCCTTTGATCCGACTGCGGTGGTAGCGGAGGCGGTGCCGAACGGAGCAGATGTAGAGATCATGAGAGAGATCGTTTTGGGGAGGAACGTGTGCACCACGTGCTTTGAGGTGACGGAGCCCGATCCCGACGACGAGGCTACCGGAGATAAGGATGTTAGGAATTCTTGTATTCATCTAATGAGCGCAGCGGAAATTGCATACAAGAATAACAGATCTAGATTCATAATCATATTGCAAGTTGAGCATGTAAAACACAACGGAACTAAATCTTACTTGTTGTTGTGTTTCCTTCTACGATTGTGTCCTGCAAGTTGAATCCACTACTATCGAGGTCCACGTGTATTCTGATCTGATGCAGGAACAATTCCTTGGTACAATCGCTCTATAGAGAAAGCTAGGAATTCTCTACAAAGCTTTACGTATTTTCTCTCTAATGTTACGATATTTCTCATCACCCCCAATGGAGAATAAATAACCATTATATAGACAAAGAGTCATTAGGGTTTCATGATTGTTGGGCTTATGGACTAATTATAATTGTAGCCCAACTATAATTATTTAATCCATATTAATCTAATCTAGCCCATATCCTTTCAATCTCCCACTTGGACTAGCATTAGATATAATACGCAGTTCCAACTTTGTACCCTTGAGCGGATCAAAATACACTTATAGTGTGACCCTTTAGGCCCTCATTATCGACGACGATCTAATCGAAGTCTGCACAAAACTCCTAGACTGCGTTGGCAGCGTAGCTCGATATATGAAGGACGTTTACGTGAATTCGGTAAACAAGCCTTTACACAAAGTTTATAGTAACATCCTTTCATTCACGGACCACCCGATTGAGCCTAAGATTTGTCATGTGTCATCTAAATAGCTCAATCACTTTATCTCATCTTTATTAAATGACTCATTCGATCATATTCAATTACTTTAATTGAATATATCTTTGCATTGGCCAATGACTTAATGGTCAAGTAATATAGAGAATTTGAGTGTTCTCTCGAAATTCTAATCGAGGAATGAATCTCATTCTTGGCTCAACTACCATTTCTATTTATCTTATTATGTACCCAACACAAGTCCATGTCTTAATCCTCCGAGGGGAGGCAAAGCGTTGTACAAGGTCAAAGCACATCACTCAACAAACAAAATGTGTAATGACCTCATATCCAAGGACTATTACATACTTCATGTACTAATAAACTGTAGACACTTCACAAAACAGTTTAATAGTAGGGTATACCAATACTCTCCAAAGTATACCATGTGTCCATCACGAGTATCTAATATCTCATAGTTGTGAGAACAACTACATTCTCGAAGAATGTGATGCAAACCCCATGCTAACCTATAACATATCACCAATATCTCATTCTTGATGATCATTGGTTAGGGCTATTTTAGAATTATACTATATCATTAATGTTTCACACCATTAACGACAGTCACAATTCAAGGGAACAAATATTTAGAATAAAATCAAACATTTAAAACAATTATTCCAATAAGTGCACAAAACTCATAGAAAATGAAATTTTCATATAATGTGATCAAGTAATATTGTCTCAACACAAAATGTTTCTAAGACATATAAAACTGTAACTCCCACTGATTCAAAGCCATCTACCAACATGCATAACACCTAAGCTCTCAAAGTGCTTGTTGTGTTTTGCTATACATAACGGTTTGGTGAAAGGATCAGCCAAGTTATCATCAGTGGGTACTCTTTCTAATTTTATGTCGCCTCTTTCAATTATTTCTTTGATCAGATAATATCTTCTGGGAACATGCTTGTTCCTGTTCGTAGCTCTGGGTTCTTTTGCTTGCGCAACAGCATCAGTGTTGTCACAATACAAAGGTATTGCACTATTGGCACTCGGAATGACACCCAGTTCTTTAACGAACTCTAACAAAGCAACAGCTTCTTTGGCAGCTTCAGATGCAGCAATATACTCGGCTTCGGTGGTAGAATCGGCAGTTGTACCTTGTTTGGAACTATTCCAACTCACTGCTCCACCATTGAGGACAAAAATATATCCAGACTGAGACTTATAGTCGTCATGGTCTGTTTGGAAACTAGCATCAGTGTACCCAGTAACTAATAACTCTGGTTGTCCACCATAGACTAAGAAATATTCTTTAGTTCTTCTAAGGTACTTAAGAATAGTCTTAACAGTTTTCCAATGTTCCTCACCGGGATTTTGCTGAAATATGCATGTCATGCTAAGCACATAGGCCACATCTGGCCTAGTAGAAATCATGGCATACATAATAGATCCTATCGCCGAAGCATACGGGATCCTTTTCATGTTGTCTTTTTCTTTGTCATTAGAAGGACAATCCTTCTTTGACAATACAATGCCATGTCCCATAGGAAGAAAACCTTTCTTAGAATTCTCCATTGAGAAGCGCCTTAGCAACTTGTCCATGTAAGTGGATTGTGATAATCCCAACATCCTATTCTGTCTATCTCGATAGATCTTGATTCCAAGGATGTAGGAAGCATCACCCAGATCCTTCATCATAAAGGAACTAGACAACCATTCTTTCACGGATTGCATCATGGAACGATCGCTTCCCATAATCAAGATGTCATCAACATATATGATGAGGAAGACAACGTTTCCATTCTCGCGTTTACTATAAACACATGGGTCCTCTTTGCTTCTTACAAAACCAAACGATTTGATTGTTCTGTCAAAACAAATATTCCAACTCCTCGAAGCTTGCTTAAGTCCATAGATGGACTTCTTTAGCTTGCACACTGCATTCGGCCTTTCTTTCGATACAAAACCTTCAGGCTGCGTCATATGGACATCACCTTCTAATTCTCCATTGAGAAATGCGGTTTTGACATCCATTTGCGAAATGTCAAAATTGTAGTATGCAGCAATTGCAAGTAATATCCTAATGGACTTGATCTTAGCAACTGGCGAAAAGGTTTCATCATAGTCAATGTCTTCGCGCTGACTATAACCCTTTGCCACTAACATAGCCTTGTAGGTTTGTACTTTGCCATCTGCATCTCTCTTCTTTTTGAAGATCCATTTGCAACCTATGGGGTACCATCTGGCAAGTCAACTAGTTCCCAGACTAAGTTGAAGTACATCGAGTCCATTTCAGATATCAAGGCTTCAAGCCACTTCTCTCGATCGGTGTCTGACACCGCCTCGGTATAGGTCTTAGGCTCATCGTCGTCTAAATCAACTTCATCATCTTGGTTCTCAACCATTAGATTCAGTCTCTCAGGTGCACGACGAATCCTTCTAGGCCTATTGAGTCGGTTTTCTTCTGGCTCGGGCTGTTCATTCTGATTGTGAGTAGGCCCAGGAATATCACTATGATCTTCTTGAGGTAGAGGTGATGCAACTATTGTATCATCTTGTATTTGATGCATCTCATTGTCTTGAGAAGGTTCTTCGAGAGTCCCTCTAAGGTCTCCTCTAATAGTATTTTCCCCTCCCAATAGATCATCAAAAACTCCCACTGAGTTATTGTTCAAACCATTTGACAATACATCATCCTCATTGTTAACTTGTGGTTCTTGAATTTCTTCAAGATCTACTGTATTTTGACCTTGTTCCTTGCAGACTTAACTGTCTTCAAGGAACGTCACATTCCTTGATGTTATCACCTTGTGATTTTCAGGACAGTAGAAATCGTATCCCCTAGTTTGTTTAGGATATCCCACAAAGTAACACTTCTCACTTTTAGATTCCAACTTATCAGTCATTTGTTTCTTAACAAAAGCTGGACAACCCCAGGTCCGCATATAGTTAAGACAAGGCTTTTTGCCATACCATAACTCATATAGTGTTTTCTCAACTGATTTAGATGGAACTCTATTCAGAATGTAAATAGCAGTCAATAAAGCATGACCCCAGAGAAATAAAGGAAGACTAGCTAAACTCATCATGGATCGAACCATATCTAATAATGTTCGGTTTCTCCTTTCAGATACTCCATTCATTTGTGGTGTACCAGGAGGTGTCCAGTCCGACTGAATTCCATGCGATTTCAAGTAATCAAGAAATTCTCGGCTCAAGTATTCCCCTCCTCGATCTGATCGAAGAGTTTTTATACTTTTCCCAAGTTGTTTCTCAACTTCACACTTAAACTCTATAAATTTCTCAAAGGCCTCAGATTTGTGTTTCATAAGATACACATATCCATACCTTGTCAAATCATCAGTGAAAGTAATGAAGTACGAATAACCACCTTTTGCTTGAGTTGGAAACGGTCCGCACACATCTGTGTGGATCAACTCTAGCACATCATTAGCACGCACCCCTTTCCCGGAAAGTGGCTTATTAGTCATCTTTCCTTTGAGACAGAATTCACAAGCACCATATGATTCAAAATCAAATGAATTTAGATAGTCTAACTTTCTCAATCTCGCTATCCTTTTCTCATTGATATGACCAAGTCTACAATGCCAAAGATAAGTAGCATTATCCGTATTACATAGCTTAAGTCTTTTATTTTGCACATTGAGAATATCCCGTTTGCATTCAAGCATATATAATCCATTCTCTAAAGAGGCATTTCCATAAAACAATCCATTATTAGAAAACGAGCACATGCTGTTGATAAACTCGTGGTTTAGCAAGTATTTTGGATGTTTAACCTGAACATTTCAGTGTTTTTGTAGCATACTACTTGAGTTTACATCCATTATCCACTACATAAGTGTTTGACGAGTTTGTCAAGTGTTTGGAGCTAAAACAGGTGAAAATGACTTGAAAACGAGCTTGAAGGAAGAATCGCCTGACCGGGCGCGCTTCAATGCGCGACTTTCGTATAATAGCCATAACTCTCTCATCCGGACTCCGATGGGGGCGTGCAAGATACTCACGCGAAGCCCTTTCGAAGACGAAGACAATGCTTTTGGAGGATTCCAGAGAAAACACCCGACCGGGCGATTTTTAAGGAGAAAACGCCCGACCGGGCGTTTTGGTCGCGATCTCCAGAAAGTTCGCCCGACCGGGTGTTTTGGCGACTTAAAATCGCCCGGCCGGGCGATGTGTTCTGCGAGATTGAATATTTCCGCCCCGGGTATAAAAGGAGACCTAGGTTTTCGACCTCAGGACACCATACACGCCCCATAGCAGCTTTTGAAGGTTTGGAGAGTGAAATTGGGAGGAAAGGCGTCCCAATCCTCAACAAGATTGAAGACGAAGACGAATTTCCGTTCAATCCACCCTTGGGAGTATTTTCATTGGTTTTCATGTTTTATTCAATGACTATGGTTTATTCTTATGTTTTTGAGTTGAATATGAGTAGCTAAATCATTTGTAGAGTTTTGGTGAAGACTACAATGAATACTTGTGATTGATTCAATAGCTTTTGATTACCTATGCTCTTGTGATTATTTTGTTTCATTCTTGTGCCTTTCAATTCAATTGCCTAGCTACCAATTGGATATATTGACCTAGTTTTGAGTAATCGAGAGATACCTAATTAGGATTGATAAAAGAATGAACAACACCTAGATAATTTGCATTCGAGAGAAGAAATTCTAGAGTGAGGACTTGAATCTTTTGAGTATAGGAGTTAATTGTGAAGTATAGAAGGAGACTTCAATGTTAATAGTTAATCAACGGGTTGAGTGCACTCGAGAGGGGGCTTATCCTAGAATAGCGATTGTCCTTCTAATCCTAGAGACTTCAACGGGTAATCAAAGTTGTTGAGTTGTTTACATTGTGGGTATTGTAGTCGGATCCAAAGCTCTACCTCGTTCTCTTATTTGAAACCTATCCTTTGTTGCGTGCTTTTAACTTGTTTATGTTTAATTGTTTTTCCAAGAATCAACCAAACCTTTGAATCGTCTAGATAGTAGTTAAAATCGGTCCGTGGTACTTGAGTTTATACATTTTGTCTCTGTGGGATACGATACTCTTGCTTGCTTTGTGCTACACTAGCCCCGTACACTTGCGGGATTTTCTTGTGTTAAAATAAGTTGAGTCAGCTGTTTGCAAAATGGAAGGAAAAACCTTCGATGTCCAACATCGGAATGGAAATAATATTCTTTGAAATAACTGGAACGAAATAACAATGATGTAAATCTAGTCTATGTCCTGCGGGAAGATCTAATCTATAAGTTCCCACGCGTTCGGCAGCAACTTTTGCTCCATTTCCAACACGTAGGTCTACTTCCCCAGGCCTCACTTTCCTCCTGTCAATTAAACCTTGCACATTATTACAAATGTGTGAACCACAAGCGGTATCCAATACCCAGGATTGTGAGTTATTCATAGACATATTTATCTCAATGACAAACATAGCTGAGCTCCCACTCATTGCACCTTGTGCCTTGAGTTTTGGGCAGTCTCTCTGCCACTCCGTGAAATTTGACCTAGTCAATTTGTTTGTTTCCATTATACACTCATAAGATAAGTTTGACATATTATCTGAACAGAAAATAAAACGAAAAGCAAATTAGAAAAGCATACAAAGATCACAATCGCATCACTAATCAAACAAGGGTTTATTATATTGATTGGCTCCCACTAATTTTAACATATATTATGTCCCCCAAACATAAAATACGAATTTATATCTAATATAAATTTTAGTGGTCTAAGATCCAAGTCTATATTATTGCAGCCTCTGCGAGGGCTGATGACTACAATAATATCACCAGGTAGGCCTCCAAGCCAATTGTAACAACAATTTTACAATTTTTGGTTTATTAATCTAATTAATATACGTCCATAAATTATTCTGGTTGCGAGGGCTACTCAAAATAATTTAAGCAAGTCAACCTCATCACACGATGCCAACCGTGCATCTATGAATGAGCCTAAACCTTGTAGATTTAGAGTAAACGCGAGGGCGTAAAACTCGTGGTCGAAAAGGCTAGGAGCATCAAACAATTGTGATGGACGACGCGTTTGTTTCAAAACGAGACTTATATTTTGTGGGGAATAATTTTGTGATACTAATTGTCAATTTAATATCTAATATTAAAATCTTAAACAATTACTGGGCGCCGCCTACCCAGACATAGTATAACACGGACTACAAATACTGGGCGCCGCCTATCCAGACATAGTATAACACGGACTACACATACTGGACGCCGCCTACCCAGACAATAAAACGGTCTCTAACTACTATAGTTAAAATAAATAAGCATAAATCAAATAGCATGCTTATCACATAAGATATCAAAAAATGCTCAACAAATAAAATCAAATTTTATTCTCTAATTAAATGTGGATTTAATTATATTAATTCTAAATTAATATAATTATACATGTTTAATATTAATTCCAAATCAATATCAAATGTGGTGATCGAAATTATGATTTACTAGCCAAATTAATAAATCAGTAATTGAGATTTTACTATTAGTTAAAGAAACTTGGAGCCAAAGAAAGATCCAATCTTAAAATCGAGTCAAAAGAAACTCGCGGCCATGCCGCTTCTTAGCCGACTCTCTGTTGCCCAGCAATGCTCCGGGTAACATCCGTTAATCACCTACTGTCAGTCGCCATCTTCACAAGCAATAAGCATAAACACCGACGCCGGTGGAGTGAAAAACGGCGTATTTCGAGCAGGAGATTTAAACCCAAATTCAAAACCTTCACGTTTTTATTTCTTTCGAAAAATTGAACACTGATTTGAGGTTGAAGTCTCAAATATGCTTTGAAATAAAACAATATTTATTGTCTGCACCATTTTGGAACAAGAAGCTGAATCTAATTCAAAACTAATTTAAAATTAGTTTCTGAAAACAGTTCAAAACTTTCAACAATTGTGTTTCAAAATCAATTTCGCAGCCTTTAATTTTATAAAAGAATTGAAGTTCAAAACTTTCAATTTCAAACCATGGCTTTCAATTCAACCAAAACGATGATCGCTCTCTTTGTTTTCAGCCTACTTTTGTATTGTTCTCACTCTGCTTCGGGCGATCTCCCGAGACTGTGCGGCTTTGATGATTTATATTAACCCGAGGGATATCAAGTCTTTGGCCATGTTGATACTTGTGAAGGTTATTTTACGTTTATTAAGAATCGAAATTCACATTCAAAATCCTAGCCAAATAAGAAATCTAATTTCTTAGAAATCAGTGCAGAGTTTTCAAAATTTTCATATTCAAAGTTCGAAACTTTAAATCCGTAAACGGATGTAGTTTTCATTTATTTTCAAAAAACTTCTCAATTACGCGAACACGGTTAATCCACAAGTAATTAGCAAACAAACATATTATGAATCGAGCCCGGCTCTGATACCACTGTTAGGAATTCTTGTATTCATCTAATGAGCGCAACGGAAATTGCATACAAGAATAACAGATCTAGATTCATAATCATATTGCAAGTTGAGCATGTAAAGCACAACGGAACTAAATCTTACTTGTTGTTGTGTTTCCTTCTACGATTGTGTCCTGCAAGTTGAATCCACTACTATCGAGGTCCACGTGTATTCTGATCCGATGCAGGAACAATTCCTCGGTACAATCGCTCTATAGAGAAAGTTAGAAATTCTCTACCAAGCTTTACGTATTTTCTCTCTAATGTTACCATATTTCTCATCACCCACAATGGAGAATAAATAACCATTGTATAGACAAAGAGTCATTAGGGTTTCATGATTGTTGGGCTTATGGACTAATTATAATTGTAGCCCAACTATAATTATTTAATCCATATTAATCTAATCTAGCCCATATCTTGGGGAAAGGACGCGTCCATGGCCAGTGTGTTGGCGAGGTATCGGAAAACGCTCGTGGAAAGGACCAAGCACCATTTAGGTATGATTGTGAGGCGATGTTTGTTTTAAGTCAATTCAGTATTTAATTGAATGGAGACGCATGGGAATCAATGTTTCCGATGTTTCACTTGATTTTTTTGAAATGAACGCTTCACCTTCACCGGTTTACTGTATATTCACTTTTGCTAGAAAATGTCGATAGTTTCTGATTCTGAGTTGATATGCTTTTGGTAACCTTTTATGTTTCTGTATTTGTAAACTTAGTTTTATCTTCATTTGAACTTTCTGAGGAAGTTCAATGGAACAGGGGTAGTGAATTGGCAAATTGTCAATTCCATAATGTATTAGAGTTTTGTTAAGTGAACAGATTTTGGGTAAATCGCATAATTCCACTGTTCTGAATGTTTTTCCCCAATTTTGTTTTACACAGGTTATCCATATAATCTGGACTTTGATTATGGTGCTCTTGGTCAGTTGCAGCATTTCTCTATTAATAATCTTGGAGATCCATTTATTGTGAGCAACTACGGTGTGCACTGTAGACAGTTTGAAGTGGGTGTTTTGGATTGGTTCGCCCGCCTGTGGGACATTGAGAAGGATGACTACTGGGGATACATCACAAACTGTGGTACTGAGGGCAATCTTCACGGGATCCTTGTTGGGGGTAAGTACTTCGCTTTTCTCTTTGAGTCTCTCATTTTATTCATAGCGGTTTCTTTTGTAGGTAGGATCGTATTGTGATATAAGTTGATTGATACATTATACAGAAGAGAAGTTTTTCCTGATGGAATTTTATATGGATCAAAGGAGTCCCACTATTCCGTGTGAATGTACAGAATGGAGTGTGTAAAAGTTGGGACTCTGATCTCTGGAGAGATTGACTGCGTAGATTTTAAATCAAAGCTGCTTCAGAACAAGAACAAACCTGCGATCATTAATGTGAATATAGGTAATTCTTTCTTTTAAATCCTTCAAACTGGAAAAGAGCAATAGAAATGGAAGTTCGCATGTGCTTATGTACTGTATGCTATTGACATACTCAGCAGCATATCCTTATATTTTCCGATTTATAATATAAATTGCAGGAACCACTGTTAAAGGGGCAGTTGATGACCTTGATCTTGTTATACAGACCCTGGAAGAATGTGGATTTTCACATGATAGATTCTATATCCATTGTGATGGCGCTTTGTTTGGTCTTATGATGCCATTTGTTAAAAAGGTTTGCCAACTCTATTGTTCCATTCATTCTGTATTTTTCCTACCTGTAACCTTCTTTGACTATATTAAACATTACTGATGATCTCCTCATAATTATACCTTAACAGTATTTGTGTTTGGTTGATGTAGCATAGAATATGTGGAAAATAAATAATTGTGAAAAAAATGATACAGCCGAAATATGAGTGGTTGGTGTAATTTTACCTGTATGGGAAGCATTACTTAATGTTTGTAGATAAACAATATCAAACTAAATGGAAAGATTCAAAAGAAGGGAAATATTGAATCCAATCAATTTCAAGTATGAACTGACTCTAGTTCCATGCTTCTATTTTCTTTACCGCTGAATCTTTTATCTTATGCTATACTCCCTCCGTCCGCGAATAGGAGTTCCGTTTTTTCATTTTAGTCCGTCTGCGAATAAGAGTCCTGGTTCACTTTTACCATAAATGGTAATAGGGTCCCACATTCCACTAATTCATTCCACTCACATTTAATTTAAAACTAATAGTATATACAAGTGGGACCCTTATTCCACTAACTTTTTTCCATCCACTTTTCTTAACATTTCTTAAAACCCGTGTCACCAAGGAATGGAACTCCTAATGGCGGACGGAGGGAGTAGTTTTGTGGCTGATATCAAATCCAGGCATTTTCTCTACAATGCTCTTGCTAAGTAATCTGTGCTCTTGTTCAGGCACCAAAAGTTTCTTTCAAGAAGCCTATTGGAAGTGTTAGCGTTTCAGGCCACAAGTTTGTGGGGTGCCCAATGCCTTGTGGAGTGCAAATAACGAGGCTGAAACACATAAATGCTCTTTCAAGTAATGTAGGATATCTTGCCTCAAGAGATGCAACAATCATGGGAAGCCGGAATGGTCATGCTCCAATCTTCTTGTGGTACACGCTAAACAGCAAAGGGTACAAAGGATTCCAAAAAGAAGTCCAAAAGTGCGTCAGAAATGCTCATTATTTGAAAGACCGACTCAGGGATGCAGGGATTAGTGTGATGCTCAACGAGTTGAGCAGTACAGTAGTGTTTGAGCGGCCTCGAGATGAAGAATTTGTTCGCCGTTGGCAACTTGCCTGTGAGAGAAACATGGCACATATTGTTGTTATGCCCAATGTGACCATTGAGAAGCTGGATTGCTTCTTGAATGAATTAATTCAAGGGCGGTCAATTTGGTATAAAGATGAAAAATTCCGCCACCCTTGTCTAGCAACGGATATTGGGACCCACAATTGTTGTTGTGCTATTCACAAGTTATTTAGTGTGACTTGAGAGGATATTTAGTTGACTTCTGTGTTGAAACTCTTCTCTTTAGAAATATCTCTCACTGATGTCTAATAAAATTGAGGAAGATTGTGTTTTGGGCAGAAGTATTTGACGTGGTTATTGTAGAATTATTATTGTATGGCAGTCGTGATACATGCTATTATTACCTTGAAACGAAACTATCGTTGCAGGCTAATGTTGCTTAAAGCATAAGTAAGCAGCAGATGTTATTGAGAACAGTTTCCTCATAATAATGCTCTAATATTCGGAATATTGAAGAACAATGTATTTAGTTTCCATAAGTTTCCCGAGTAATCTTGCATGCTTTACACTTCCAACCATGCCTAACTAAATTAAGTAGCAGCAGATTACAAATTGACTTTTATTGATGGAAACCGAGCCGTAGCATGTTGTGGTCTTGTCTAAAGAGGCTCTACCATGACTGGATACTTGTTTTTAGGCATCCGACAAGCGTTGGCTGGACTGAATCATCCCTGTCTATGGCCTTCCACCTGCATTTAGGAGACATAGCATCTATTACTTGGAAATGGAACTGCTGAATACTTGCAGAATAGTTAGAATATCTTCATGGTTTTGTTTTTTAATCTTGGTATTTCTGATTCTTGTTTTTGCAATTATGTTGTTTGTACCTGTATCTGCAGACCAGATGATGGATAAAAACAGAAATTTCCAATTTGGCGAGGTTGATTCCAGGGCACATATGCGGTCCATTTCCGAATCCAAGAAAACTATATGGTCTCAGTGGCTCCTGAAATACACACAAGAAGTTATAAGTACTTAATTTGACAAATTGAATTGGTGAATGTCTTTTTGCTTAGTTTGTCGTTTCTAATGCTTACATCGAATCTGGAAGGATTGAACTTCTCTGGTTCGGGAAAGATCTCAGGATCATGGTGGATGGATACAGCGTCCAAGTTGACAGACCAACCCTTTTCGATTTTGTATCCTGAGAGTTTGGACAAATTTCATAGTGGTATATGTTATAACCTATTCATTACACTCATCACAAATTACTGGTAGGGAGTTTACCATCAATATCGAAGTCTTGTGCAGCTTTTCTTGAATACCATGGCAAAATTGTTGCTCTTCAAGAGTTTCACTGATGACCTGTGATTTTAAGATGAGAAAATTTTTAGTTTGTCGAGAACAAACTGCATTAGTATCGCAAAGGAATGGATAGTGCAACTGACTTTTGCAGTGTATGGCATATTGTTCACTTCTGACCAGGTAAGGCTTGATCCATCTTCCCTGCTACTTTCAATTTGCTGATGTTCTTCCTGCAAAGCCCCAATTCTGAGTATGCGTAACGTTTCAAATAGATAATTATGAAATGATTATATAGTGTACAAAGATATTACTCTGAGACGTTCTAATACTGCAGGATTCTCTGCAAGAAACTTGATAAGCCATGTCAGAGCAGCTGTAGTGGTGTCATGGCCTGCAACCAGCAGTGTCAATATGTTATCCTTCAATTGTTTGTCTGTAAGCTTATTATCATCATCGTTGTTGTCGTCTTCCCCTGAGTTGTCTTTGCTATGCTTCTTCAACTGGGACTGCAAGAAATCCTGCTGGAAGCCTTCTCCCTTTCTACGTTGGGCAATGGTAGCATCTAACATCGCATACATCCTATCGCGTGCCTAATCAACATTTGAGGATTTTGTCAGCAAAATTTCTGAATTTTTCCCTCAAAGAGAAAATGAGGTGAGTCTTTGTACCTTGATGCCTCGATAAAAAAGCAGTTCCTGGGATTTTAAACGGCAAAGAGGCGAAACAAGATGATATGATTTTGAAGTTGGACCTGAACATTTCTTGTTCCTCACCTGTAGGCTCCAAGCTCATGATCATGTGACCTATCACCTTCAGTGTGAACTGCAGAAAGATTACACTAATTCAGAAAGCAATGGTGCACCACAAATCAGAACCACATATATGTATAGCACAAAGTCTTAACCGTGGAAGTTTCTTCAAGAACTAGAATTTTTCGGTTGGACCAATGATCTAAGGTCTCAATGGCCAAAGCATTGATGAATGGGAAATACTTTCTGAGAGCATCCATAGAGAGGGGCTCCCCTATGAGTCTTCGTAGCCTCTTGTGCGCTTCTCCACTCTGTGTAAGCAAGCTTGTCGGGCCAAGAACTTGCTTCCCCGTGTAGAAGAGGTTCAGGCTCACTAGCCCATCTTTCCCTGTCAGTAGAATCTTGCTCGCTTCTCTCTCCCCGTCATGAACATTGTATATCTCCCCAACACATCACTCTTAAACACCTTGCCATACCTGTTACAAAACAGTGACCAATGTGGAGATTAAATTTTAACAATTCTTGTAAAGTTGTGTTCCATCTAGTTTTCAATACCCTTGCTGCCTTTCCTGCATGAAGCTGAAGATGCCGGCCGGGCTTGAGAAGGTGGAGAGGAATGAGAAGCTCTCCCCCACAACGGGCCAGCCCAACGTTCCTGGGATGCTGTCCATTGCCTTGGGAGCACTGCTTCTTTTCAGCAAGAAAACTGAGAGAAGGAAAATTAAGACGAGCGCGACTATCGTCAACATCTCTCTCTTTCCTTGGGAGCACTACTATGGGGATATCTTGCCGTGTTTTGGATAAGGTTAAGTTATATACTGTCAAGCATCTTATGTGTCAAAATCATTTGGTGAATTACTATGGTAATAGCTGCATTGGTTCCATCATAGTTAGTTTCAGTCTACAATGGCATTGGAAGGTAGCCTGGTGTTGATGTGAATGAAGTCAAAACTCAAGTAAGCAAGAAGGAATCAAATGGGGGCCAAAGATGTTTGAAATGATTATTCTAACACCAAATCACCAATTATTTTTTCTTGTTACATGAAAAATCCAAAGACAGGCTTTGCCAACAATGACATCTTTTTGGATTGAATAGTATGGCTTTTGTTCCATTCTCTTCGTTTTTTCGAATTGCATCTTTTGATCGAATGTCATTAAGCAACAATTTAGTTTTGGATGTAGTAACTGTTTATTATTAGAAAGTTATTTCAGAAATCCATATGGCCATGTTCTGATTAAGTAAAATAGATTTAGGTTAATTCAACAGTATCCGTGGAGTAACATATATGCCCAATTATATATAGTCAATGTGCATACAATAAGAGCTTATGTAAGGACGAATTGTGAGCTACACATTCTGGCGAAGAAGCTTTCCTAAGTCGTCATGAACTCATGATACATGATCGGAATTCGGTAGAAGATGTATGTAAATACGACATTTAGAGAGGTTTCTAGCATCTTTCTCTAGTCGCAATAGCATGCGTTCATGTATATATACAACTGGATAATATACTTCTCTTTTACAAATGGCTATGCCTCACACATCATCAACCCCTCCTGTTAGGTTGCAGTTATGGGCTGCTTCTCGCGTTGTTGGGGCTCGTATGCTGCTGTTGCTGTTGCTGTTGCTGCGCATAGTAATTTGTTGTTGGAGGCCGGGGTGGTGGTGAAAATGGGGAGGAAGAACCCCTGCTGCTTCCACTGGAGCCATGGCCGGCTGTTATTTTGAGCCACTGCAGTTCACTCCTCAACGCTTCGTTCAGAGCTAGAATCGTTGTACACAGAAAAATATGCACATATTAGCTGTTTGAGTTGTGACTTGTGAGACGAGATAACAAATGATAAATGCACTTACCGTCTCTGAGGTGTGTTTGCTGTTCCATGGCCTGCAACTTCAGTTTGAGTTCCTTGTTCTCAGCTGTCAACCCGCTAGTGTCTCTCTGCATCGTGCCAATTCCATTCTTAGTACGGTTTATTCATTTCATGGTTATAAGGTATTACAGACACGAGTGTCTAGTCTACTTGAATTGAGATGAGTAAGGGACACTGGTGGTTTCCTTTTAAATTTTATTGACGAGAATATGTAGAACATTAGCATCATATCACAAAACAAACACTTGCAATATTCAAAGTTTTGAATGTCAAAAAGCATATCCTACAACACTTGTTGCACACAAAATTTTGAATTTCACAATTGTATCAAAAAAGATAATCTTATAGGCCATGCACCAATATGCTACACTTCATTGGAAACAAATTTCAATCCTCTTAAAATTGCAAATCAAACTGTCTCGATAAACCCTATATTCACAGTTATCTCCCTATAATCCTCTCGTACGTTTTCCATCCTCACATCTCTTATCATGACAAAGGCATCATTTTTAAAATAACGCCACAATGCTAAGACACTCGGAGCAGTGCCACAATCCCTGTTTAGTGAATTCAACCACCTCAACGCTTCATATTTCTGCTAGCAATCAACAAATTATCATACAAAACTGAACACGCTCCAAAACCTTTTAAAGTTCAAGAATCCACCCCTACATTTCTGCAGCAAAATGCCATTTTCAGCCAACTCATGCTCTACTTATTTGGAGTATCAATCACCCTGATTCACATTTCACACTACTTCATATGAACATAAAGCTCGTGAGTCAAATAGTTATCAAGTTCGAAAATACACGAATCCATCCCTACATTTCTGCAGCAAAATGGCATTTTCAGTCAACTCATGCTCTACTTAAATGGAGTATCAATCACCCCTATTCACATTTCACTCTACTTCATATGACCACAAAGCTCGTCAGTCGAATAGTTACCAAGTTCGAAAATACACGAGTCCACATACCTGCAACAATGTGATCTTAGCTGAGAGCGTAGTCGCTTCACTTTGCAGAGTCTGGACTTTCCTCTCCAGCTCACTCGTGTATCGTGATTTTCTCTCTTTAGATCGCGCAGCAGACTGTCGATTCGCCAGTATCCTACAAAGCCTCTAAATCAACACAACAACATATCTCCAACAAGTAATTGCATATACACAGTTCACACAAACTCATTTCTGTGCACAAAGCCTAACAACATCAACACCACAAGGCAAAGCAGAAACATAACCCTAAATTAAAAAGGGGGAAAAACGGTAGCATAAAAAATCAATTCAATCTATCAAGATAATTCAACAATTCATCACCGAAATCAAGTCAACGGTGGTCAAAATCAAACCTCTTAGCTCTCTTAGGATCAATCAGGGAGAGCTCCGCCAACCGATCAGCAGCAACAGCCTTCTTCGCGTTCGAATCCACCTCGCACGACGTCGTCATGCTCGAGTACCCATCCATGGAGTTGCTATGCCTGTGGCGCGGCGGCGGCGGAGGCGGCTCGTCCAGCACCAGGCCGTCGAAGAAATCGGCGTCCACCGAGAGGCTCCGGAGATGAGACAGGCCGTCGTTCCTCTTCGACTGCTTCTGCGGCGGCGGCGCGTCGAGGTTGAGGTCGGCGAGGACGCCGTCGACAAGGATGTCGTCGAGGTCGGGGAAACGGAAGGACTCGGAGTGGGCCCGGCGGTGGAAAGCCAAGCGGGCCGGGGCGTTGGGAATCTGGTCTGGGTCGACCTGACCCGGATTATAGGCGAATTTGGGATCCACGTCCATCATTTTGGTTGGAGTAGAGTGAGATGAGCTAGAATTATATCTAGGGTTGAAGATCTTGGGGGTTTTCTCAGTGGAATTGAAGAAGAGTTTAGTTGAAAGTAGATAGGAATTTGATTTTTTTCCTTTCTATTTTTATATGAATGTCATCAATAATAGTGCACATTATTTATATTTATACGAGCATGTTACTTTGAATTCGTGTCTTGTCAATTTTAATTTTTACACTTATTAAACACTAGTCTTAATAAAATTAATTATATATATATATAAGATCTATACTTTACTAATTTGTTCATATATTTTTCTTCACAAAGTAAATAGTATTCGTCCTCCATTTAAACAGTAATTTTGACTCGACTCGGATTTTAAGAAATTGTTTGACTTGATAAAGAAAAGTAAAATGAGAAAATGAATGGAATATGAAATCTTTTATATTGGACTGTAAATGTAAAAAGTGGATGGAATATGAGATTCATATACTAAAAATAAAATAAAGTAAGTGATTCTGAAATCGTTGACGGACTAAAATGGCAAATGGCAGACATGTTAGCGGTTAAAGGCGGAGACATGTGGCAGTTGACGGATCAGAAATGGGAGATATTGAGCCCGGCCCGCTTATAGGGATAGGATATATTAAAACGGGCCCTTCTTCAATCGACATGTGGTAGCCTTCTTTATTGTAAAGAACTCTTTTGTCATACATTAAATTGAACAACTTTTGTCCTTTTCTCACGATTGGCGAACCTCGGTTAAATTTATTAGTAATATTTTGAATTTTTAAATATGATTACATATTAAATGAATTGTGATTGAATTATTGAGTATACGTGTCTGTAATGTCATTCTGATCTTTATATTACTATTCCACAACATCTAATTTTAATAAATTCAGTTCTATTATTGAAATTTAATTTTAAGAAAAATAATTATATTATGTACTACATCCGTCCCACAATAAGTGCACATTTTGCCATTTCGGTCGTCCCACAATAAGAGTCATATTTCACTTTTACCATAAAATGATAAGTAGACTCACATTTTATTATTCCCTCCGTCCCTGAAATTTTGTCACATTTTTCTATTTTCATCCGTCCAACAAAATTTGTCACATTTCACTTTTAACCATTTTTGGTAATGGATCTCACATTCCACTAACTCATTCTCACCCCACATTTTATTATAAAACTATTACTTTAAAAGTAGCACTCACATCCTACCAACTTTTTCAACTCACTTTCCATTATATTTCTTAAAACACGTGCCGGTCAAATTGTGACAATATTTAATAGACGCAGAGATTATAAAACTAATATATATGAGTGGGACTCATGATCCACTAACTTATTCAGCTCACTTTTATTTACATTTCTTGAACTCCATGCCCACACTAAATGTGACACTTAATGTGGGACGGAGGTAGTACTCCCTCCGTCCCATAAAAGATGTTTCACTTTCCTTTTTAGTTTGTCCCACTAAATATGTCACATTTCAATTTTTAGAAAAAGTTCCCCCTCACAATAATATAAATATTATATTATCTCTTTTCACCTAACACACAAAATAAAACCTCCTAAAATCTAGTGCCGTTTCACAAGTGTGACATTTTTTATGGGACTGAGGGAGTAGTACTTATGTAAATTAATACACACTCGTTTCTTAGGATTTTTCACTTGGCCTCGGTAACACTTTCTTTTTAAAGTTAAATATTTAGTCAAAAAGGCAACTCCCAAGTTTTGAACAAATTTTCAACGTTTGAATATCGTCATTCTCTTCTCAATTTAGTATAGTTTGAAATCTCTCGGTTGGGATCTTGAGAATATTAACTTGACGTGTGCAATGATGTCAAAACAATAAGCTATGATTTAATATAATTTCATTTTGCCATAAATTCTAGCTATGTGCCCTTCAACCTTCCAATGGTTGTAATTATCGATGACTTTATAGTTTTCCTTTGTACTAGTTATAATTATCGATGATTTTATAGTTTTCCATAAATCATAAAAAATTTCAAGTTCCTCATGGCCTATAAATATTGTGCAGATTGAAGCCAGAATGCAATTTCAAAGAAAGTCAATTGACGACATAAATCATATATCGAATTGCATTTATTTATATTAAAAGTTTGTTTGCTCGGTTCTCGAAACTTCGTCAAGTTACCAGGGATCACTATTCTATCTCCTAAGCTCATTATTTTTATCATGCTAAGGAAAAAGTCATTTTGACACCAATTTGTGATTAGTGATTACTATCTAAAGAGTCATATTGTGTGGTTATGAGACCACATGTGCACTGGCGTATCCAGCTAAGAACAAGGGGGTACAACTGTACCCCCAAAATAATGTGTACTTAATGTATTACCGATACTTCTCTAACAAAAACCTTATGTGGTCTAGCGGTTGTATCATTTCTCAACAAGATAGACCCGTGTTCGATTCCCCACTGTCTCATATTAAATTTAATACTCCTCCATCCACGAAAAATAGACAAAGATTGTGAATGTCACGGATTTTAATATATAATTGGTAAAGTAATAGAAAGATAGGAAAAAGTAAGAAAGAGTGAGAGAAAAGGTAGTGGAATGAGTGTTAGTGGATTGTTGGGTCCATATTTAGAATCATGTGTAAGGTTAGCATTGGTTGAAAATTTTTCCTTTTTGAACTTATTCTATTTTTCGTGGACGGACCAAAATAACAAAACTTGTCTATTTTTCGTGGATGGAGGGAGTATAAAATTCGCACCCCCAATTCAAAATATCTGGATTCGCCACTGCACATGTGCCTTCCAAAAGTTAAGGATCTAAAAATAGTTAAGTCCAATTATATTAGTATTTGAAATAGTATTCTCTTTTGCACCTTTAAATTATCAAACAGTTGTTTTAGTTTGGTTACAGACTTACTGTGGATTCAACTACATTTTGCAACACTTTTCAACACAGACTTAATTATTTATAGACTTCTCACTTCTCATATATCGTTTGTGGGCTCAATTACATATTGCGAAAATTAAAAGTCTTAAGGGCCCAATCCATCGACTTAATGGCTGCTCATATTAGTATTGTTGGGCTGGGCCCAACCAGTCATCTTTCAAGATTTCCTCAATTTACTAAAATAGTACTACTAATATATGCAAATATGTTTATGATATTATTCTATACTACTATTAGTTATTGTGTGTAATTTTTTTTAGTAAAATTTAAGACACAAACATATTCAAGTAACTTGGAATCTATTATATAATACCAGGTCTAGAGAGGTACTAATAATTGATGAAAATTTGTTTTTCTATGCGATGCTTTTATCTTATAAGAGATTGATTATTAACTTTTGTAACTACCTAAACAACTAGTTTGCAGCTTGTTCAAGTAGTTGTCTTAAAAAGAATGATCAATAGCTAGTTAACCTATTGTGTAAAATGTGATGGCTTTGCTATGAGAACATCTATTTAGTCGATATATTATGACTTAGTTACAACTAGTTGAATCTTGTTTATTCACATTTTCTATACACCCAACTAACTACTTTGGTATAAATTTTTATTGTTTTTATATGAAAAATGTAATAGTGCTTAATGGTCAACATACAAATTTATATGAAAAGAGGTATACATATATCACTTCCAAATTTGAAGTGGGTAATATAGTATGATTACTCACATGCTTATCCAACATAAAGTAAAATTGCAAATTTGGAAGCCAATAAAACGATATATCTCCAACATCACAACATGGTTATTCAAGACTTGTCAATTGTAATATTAATATACATATTGTTGCATGAATTATATATCATTTAGGTGTAGCAATAAGATTGGATGCATTGACTATATTTCCTTTTCAATCTCGTCAGAGAAATTTGTAACATGATGGGCTTATAAAGTAGGAGACCATATCCATGAATTATACTTTGCAGAAGAAAATGAAATATCCAAGAAAAATAATAATTAAAAAATTTGCAACTTATAGCTATAAAATGGATGGAATAAGATAAACAAAATGAGTGTTGGTGGCAGTCGTGTGGAAAGCACACTCAATAGAGAAATAATATCTCATCATCAACTTCTTTGTGTCTCCTCTTTTCTCCCTCTTAGTGATTAGTGCTTTCCTCCTCACCAATCCATTTTCCATTTTTGATTATGATAAGTTCTCCCTCATCCTATTTGTTGAGAAACAGATAGTCCATAATCTGAAGATCCTATGAAAATAATATTTTAAAAAAATTTGTGTTTGACATTTTAAATAAACTACGTTGATGAGTTAGTAATTTAATAAAAGTTAGCAAAAAATTTGTGTTTGACATTTTAAATAAACTACGTTGATGAGTTAGTAATTTAATATAAGTTAGCATTATAACACACCTCTTGCTACATTTCATTGCTAATAGTATATTAATTATTATTTGAATATGTATACTAATTATAATAAATTGATATGACTGAAATGGGAGACATGTGTTAAGTATATTTTTCGAATGGAATTTGATCTTTAGAGAATTCATCATGTTACTTCTCACACATGTAATTGTCAGCAAAAAAACGGATTGCTATGGCTGATAAACTTTAATATTTCCTTTAATCTATTTTAGCTTTTTCATCTTTTATTAAAGCTAAAATAAATGACTATTATTGTTCTTCACTCTTTCAACTAAAGCACTGATCAATTTTGTGAGGTTCCCATGTTTCATGGGAAAGTGGAAAGACTATTGTATTTTAATGCAAATAATGCATGGAAAAGATAAATTAAGGGAATGAACACAGATGAATATGATGGATAATTGATCCCCACCAATAAATATTAAATTTTTTTATAGAAATAAATTATTATAAATAAATAAAAGCTAGTAAGAAGATATTTGTGGAAGAAATTGTGTTTTTAATCCAAATATTGTCCTAGCTCGATGGAATTGACATGTAAATGATCATTAAGAAAAAAAAACTAAAATATAATTATGATAAAAGCGTGTGTTTTCATAATTTCATTCATGCAGAAGAGATATGTCGTCTCAAGTTATTAGGCAAGTCGTGATTGAATTGATATTAAGTGTCACATCTAATGCAAGCTGGTCCAGTATCTAATTAAATGAGATAACACACAAAATCTTTGCTACAAGTATAAAGTTATCAACTAATTTGTTTGCGTATTTTTTGAATTAATTGCCTACAAATATACAAAGTACGCCCAAATTTTGGTTTTTAATTGATGATAACTTAATTTTTCAAATTCATGTATGAAATTCGAATGTACAATTGAAAAGTTTTTGATGATATTACCTTTTTAATCGCATGCAATACATAAATCCAAATTACGACTAAGAAAGGAAAAAATAGAGTTCATGGAAACAACTTTCAAGTAATCTTTATCACTTTTTTTGACCTAATTCAACATTATATGTGACATTAGAGAACTATCATCAGGGGCTTTCTGATACATGTGGATTTTACATCAGATTTCGAAGAAAAAACGTATTTATATACAATTAACTAAACTTATTTTTGTTACATAAATTTTCAAATTTTCAAATATAGCTAATTCATTGATAATAATTTTCAAAATTAGAACTGTATATGTATACTCGTGCAAATGATCAAAATAGTTGAGGGACCAAGGATATCTCTAGGGTACGTCAATGTACCCTCGTCCTTGATCAGGTTCAATAAAGTACCTATCTTGATAAAATTAATCTAAAATTAATTGAATGAGTACTAATAATACTGAAAAATCAAATAAAGTAATTTTGATGAGCTCAATTCCATACAAACAGAAAATATATAAACATTTTTACGTCGAAGATTTTTAAACTAAAGTCCAATCAAGTTACAATATGTACTCCATCTGTGATCCGTCCCACAAAAATAAGGACATTTGAGACGAAACAGAAATTAATGCATAATTGGTAAAATAAGAGAGAACAGGTGTCACACCCAACCCTATATGACGTAACTACTTATAATAAATAAATTCAAATTTAAAAATAAATAATCCATATGTCAAGTAAATCAAACGCACGTATTATATAAGTTCAAAACCAACATTTATCAAGTACACATTTCAAAATATTCTGAAAAGTAGTGGGACCCTCTCACCACTCTATATACTATATACATTTATCTACATGCAAAAATGATGAGGAGGGGAAGTGTCACGACCGCCCCTTAGGGTTAATAAAAGCGGGCGATCGCGACTTAAAGGGGTTTAGATGAACGGCATAGAAGACTAGGGTTTTCAATAAAAGTTTGACTAAAAACTAAGTCTAATAAATAATGCGACCAAGAGTATTAGGGTTTAATGAATAAAGACTAGGGTTTAGCATTTATTCAAAAAGTGTAACGAGTTTCAAACATCCCATCATAAAATAGTTTCAGAATTTAAATGAAAAGTATTCTAAGAAAAATATCACAGCGGAAGCATCCAAGAGAAGAGTGACGTCATGTGTGAAGACACAACGACACTCGGAATTTCAAAACCAAAACAACCACAGTTCATTATTAGTTCCTGCTCAACACCGCCAACCGCCCGTCGCCGCTCAACCTACATATAGGGAAAACATATGCAGGGCTGAGTACTATGAAATAATACTCAGTGGCTCATGCCGAAAACATTGTAAATACAGTTTATGATATCATGCCGTACGTAAGTAACCGTCGGGGTTTTTCTTTAGAAAGGCCCGAGGCACTCAAAATCATTTTTCCATTTCAAACATCGACTGATCAGTCATTTTTCCCATAGACGTTAACCATATCTGCCAATACATGACAAGGAATGCGGCCGCAAACCAGGTCACTAGACCGGCCAGCCCGTACGCTAGCACACAGTCTACCATAGGTGTACACTAATCCAAGTAGGGTTTGCTGCCCTACGGGGACCCGAATTCGATTTATAAATAGTGGCAAAAACCACATCAGATAGGCACGTAAAAACCAAAACAAGGCATGAAGTCACATTTATTCTCATTGATAAAACATTAGGACATGGTCCTTATTTAAAAAGGAAGAGAGCCCACTTCGATCCTTTAGTTTTCAAGTTTCGCTTTTCCTTTGGTATCACGCGTCTCGCACAAAATTTCACCTTTGGATAATGTGTCCCCGATTAGTCACTAACATGGACTAAAATCATGCATGTCCTAGATCACTCCCCTTTCCCAATCAACAATAGGAATCACATCATATCACCCATCTTTGCATATCACATCACCTCATCACATATGTAAACTCATGTATGTCATTCAAGCATACAAATATAGTTGTTTAACCAAAGTAGAGATCTGGCAGCTCTGCGCAACTTTTTTGTAAAAATTATTTAAAAATCATCCGACCTCCGATGGGGCTAAAACTTTATGACAAGGCAGTAGACTCATCAAATAACATTCAGTTTAAATTTCATGTCAAAATACCACTTTTAAGTCGGGCAAACCAAAGGCGTAACCTACTGGTCGAGAAAACACGTTTTTGGCAGAATCGCGCAGTCAACTTTAAAAATTCACCATAAATTCATCGTTTAGCCAAATGGGTCGAAATTCACACACAATATAGAAGACATCACGAAGTTTACACAGGAAGAAGAATCGGTCAAATCAGAGTTCGTTTGGTTGGTCAAAAATACATCAGAACACACTGTTCGGAAATCACAGATTTTCATACCGATAGCAATTCGAATTAGGGTTTATCCCTACTCATTCAAAATCAATCTTTTCATGGTTTTGATATACAATCATGCTCAAAAGAGTCCTTAAACACATATTTTCACGAAATCGCACATCAATCACCGAGGATTCAATAAATCAACAAGCAATTGCAATCAAAACGCACTCACACATATGATTTCACATTCCCACCGATTAAACCCTTAGATCTTCATTCCCTACACTCTCTACATGCATGAGGGAGTCAAAGAAAGTCTAGATGGAGAGGATTGAAGAATATGGGTTTGAATTTACCTTTTCTTGGACGAAATAATCGGTAGGAAGCAATTAAAACCTTGGTTCTTCAACAATCTCTTGGAAAATTGATAGGATCTTGAGTGAAATGGATAACAAGTGGGAGAAGAGATGAAAAAGGGGGTGGGGCGTGTGGTTTGAAGAAGTGGGCGTGTGATTTGTGTGTTAGGTTTAGGGGTTGATCCTTTGTTTATAGGATTAAGAAATATCCCACAATTAATTGAAGATTTGGGAGAATAATTGAAATAAATGATTGAGATATTTGGGAAGATTTTGGGGGAGGAAATGGCGTGTCATTGATGGAGAAATAAGGAGGATATTTTGTAAATCATGGCTATTTAATTAGCCATTGATTTAATTTAGTATTTTCACGGAGCAGAATAAAATAATACGGAGCAAGAAAATCAATAAAAACCCTCCCAAATAATATGAAAATAGGCGTGTTATTCAATTCCTCCCACAAGGAATAATTTCCAAATATTGATAAATAAAGTAGGGAAAGATTTGCTAGGATATTCCAATTAAAACATGGAAGGAAATAATTGAGGGATCAAAATAATTAGTGAATAATTTCTTCTTCCACAAGCTAGGAGATTTCGAAATCTCCCTAATCAAAACAATAGGGGCCGATTTTATCAAGAAATAAATAAGATAATTAGGCTTTAGGATTTAATTTGGATAATTATCCCAAAACAAATAATTAAATCCAAGAAAAATAAATTCCTCTCCAAATAATAATAGTGGTCGAAAATTCCCTTCATAAAAGGGCAAGGTAATTATTTATGATCCTAATTAAATCTCACTCCCCGAAATAATATAATTCACCATGATATATTTCATTCCACATTAATTAATTTAAGCCACTTCATAAAATCAACGAATTTGACTCGATCAAATCGAAATTAGGTCACCATTTCAATCACATAATAAATCCGTCATTTAATTCGGCAATCAAAGCAATAAGTACAACATCTTAGGGTTCGAAAAAATTAGGGTTCGAAAAGTGGGGCGTTACATCCTACCACTCTTAAAAGAAATTTCGTCCCGAAATTTGGTACTCTCATGGGAAGAGTTCTGGGTATAACTCCATCATCTTGTCCTCAAGCTCCCATGTGGCTTCTTCGTGCCCGTGGTTTCTCCACTGCACTTTCACGTAGGCAACTTGCTTATTTCTCACGTTCTGGACTTTTCGGTCTAAAATCGTTTGGGGTCTCTCCTCATAGCTCAGGTCCGAATTCAACGCGACCTCCTCGTAGTGAATCACGTGCTTTGGGTCGAACACGTATTTACGTAACTGTGACACATGAAAGACATTGTGCACGTTCCCAAGGTTCGGAGGTAGCGCCAAGCGATATGCAACAGGACCCACTCCTTCAAGGATTTCATACGGTCCAATAAATCGCGGTTTCAATTTTCCCTTGACGCCGAAACGTGTTATCCCTTTCAACGGGGATACTTTGAGGAAGACTTTGTCGCCAGCTTGAAATTGCAAGTCGGTTCGCCGTGCATCCGCGTATGACTTCTGTCTGTCTTGAGCTTCTTTTATCCTTTCACGAATTTGTCGAACGATTGCAACCATTTCTTCGACTGCGTCGGGCCCGAGTACCCTTCTCTCGCCAACTTCGTCCCAGTAGAGCGGGGATCTACACTTTCTCCCGTACAAGGCTTCGTACGGCGCCATGTTTATCGTTGCCTGGAAGCTGTTGTTGTAGGCAAATTCGATCAAGGGGAGTGCGGACTCCCAACTTCCTCCTCGGTCTAACACTACGGCTCTCAACATATCCTCGAGGGTTTGGATCGTCCTCTCGGATTGTCCGTCCGTCTGCGGGTGAAACGCCGTGCTAAAATTCAAACGAGTCCCTAGCTCCCGTTGTAGGCTGATCCAAAATCTTGAAGTGAACTTCGGGTCACGATCAGACGTGATCGTCACTTGGACTCCATGCAGTCGCACTATTTCCCTTATATAAATTTGAGCTAGCTTATTTGATCCATAGGTTATGGGAATCGGTATGAAGTGCGCACTCTTGGTGAGTCGGTCTATAACTACCCAGATGGCAGTATTCCCTCTTTGCGTCTTTGGCAATGCTGTCACAAAATCCATGGCGATATGCTCCCATTTCCACTCGGGAATTTCTAGTGGTTGCAACTTTCCGTACGGTCGTTGATGTAGAGCCTTCACCTGTTGGCAGGCTAAGCAGCGCTCCACAAATGCCGATATATCCCTCTTCATACCATTCCACCAAAAGGTCTTCTTCAAGTCTTGATACATCTTCGTACTCCCTGGGTGGGCGGTGTAAGGAGTCTCATGTGCTTCACTCATGATTTCGTTTTTGAGTCCTTCGTCACTCGGTATGCAGAGTCTCCCTTCGAATGTGAGAGCATTGTCGGATTCCTCACGGAAATTCCCAGATTCGCCAGTTCTTACTTCGACTCGAATTTCTTCCAATTTCGCGTCCATGCGCTGGGCTTCAACAATTCTTGTTCTTAGATCAGGTGTAACCATCAAGGTGGCAATTCGACCCTTCACTGTTTCGGGTGCCCTTACCACTTCCAAACGCATCTTGCTAAATTCGCGTATCAAGCTTTCTTCTTTGGTGAGAAAAGCAGCCAGTTGGGAATGACTCTTCCGGCTCAAGGCATCTGCCACTACATTTGCCTTGCCGGGGTGGTAGTTGATGCCACAATCATAGTCCTTTACCAATTCGAGCCATCTTCGTTGTCGCATGTTCAAATCCTTTTGCTCGAAAAAATATTTCAGGCTCTTGTGGTCCGTAAAGATCTCACACCGAACTCCGTAGAGATGATGTCTCCAAATCTTTAAGGCATGTACCTCCGCTGCCAGTTCCAAATCGTGGGTTGGATAGTTCAACTCGTGTGGCCTCAATTGCCGGGATGCGTAAGCAATCACCTTGTTGTTTTGCATCAACACACATCCAAGTCCCACCTTCGAAGCGTCCGTGTATACCACGTAGCTCATTCCAGGCTCTGGCACGGCTAAGATTGGTGCGGTGGTCAGTTTATCCTTCAAAAGTTGAAAACTTGCCTCACACTCCGGGGTCCAATTGACTTTTACCCCCTTCTTGAGTTGTTGGGTCATTGGTCTCGCTATCTTGGAAAATCCCTCTATAAATCTTCGGTAGTATCCTGCCAAACCCAGGAAGCTTCGAATCTCGTTTGGTGTCGAAGGTGCCTTCCATTGTTGTACCGCCTCAACCTTGGCGGGATCCACTCGGATTCCTTCTGCCGACACAATGTGACCTAGAAAGTTGACTTCTTTCAGCCAAAACTCACACTTGCTGAATTTGGCGTATAGCTTCTCGGTCCTCAACGTCTCCAAGGTAATTCGCAGATGCTCCTCGTGCTCTTTCTCATCCTTCGAGTAAACAAGTACGTCATCTATGAAGACCAAGACGAATTTATCCAAGTATGGGTGGAATACTCGGTTCATCAAATCCATGAATACTGCGGGTGCATTTGTCAATCCGAACGGCATTACAACAAACTCATAGTGACCATATCTTGTGCGAAAAGCGGTCTTTGGTATGTCCTCCCTTCGGACTCTCAATTGATGGTATCCGGACCTTAGGTCCATCTTTGAGAACACACCGGCTCCTCGGAGTTGATCGAATAGGTCATCTATTCTCGGCAGTGGGTACTTGTTTTTTAGGGTCATTTTGTTCAACTCCCTATAGTCGATACACATCCTCATCGACCCATCCTTCTTCTTGACAAAGAGCACCGGAGTGCCCCACGGTGAGACACTGGGTCTAATGAAACCCAGGTCCATAAGCTCTTGAAGTTGTATCTTGAGTTCCTCTAACTCTTTAGGCGCCATTCGGTATGGTGCCTTGGACACGGGTGCCGACCCTGGCTCTAGGTCGATTGTGAACTCCAATTGTCGATCTGGCGGTGGTCCAGGCAAAGCTTCGGGGAAGATGTCTGGAAACTCTCGTACAACGGCAACATCTTCCACTTTCCTTTCTCATTTCTCCTCTCCTTGTAGATAGACAAGATAAGCAGGACGCCCTTTTCTCACCATCGCACTAGCTTGAAGAGCGGAGATGATAGACGTTCGCCGGTTCATCGAGATTCCATAGTATATGGTGGGTTCCTTCCCCGGGGCTTGCAGAGATATTTGTCTCTCCTTGCAACGAATAGTAGCAAAATTCGTAGCTAACCAATCCATTCCCAAAATTATGTCAATATCCCCCATTGCCATGACTTGTAGGTTGTGAGCGATTAACTTAAGTCCTCCCATAACAATTTCTACGTTCGAGCATGTTCGAGAAACCTCTATTACCCCTCCCACTGGTGAGGACACCATCATCTTATGTTCAGATTTGTAAGCAGGTAAACTTAAGGTGTCCACACACAATTCAGATATGAATGAATGTGATGCGCCCGTATCAAACAATACAACAATGGGTGTGTCGAGGATTTTGCCCATACCTGTCAGGTTTCCCTTCTCGTGACTCCCATGTTCAGTCTTGGGTTGTTTCTGACTCAAGGCATATGCTCTAGCCTGAGAAGGGAGTCTTGGGCGGTAAGGTTGCTGTTGTCGCGTAGGTTGATCGCGATTTCCCCTTGATTCAATTTGCAGTGCCCTTGGCTGCTGGCGGGATCCTTGAGTGTTCTGCCTCGACCCCATTCCCACATTCTTGCTCGGACACTCTCTAGAGAAGTGGCCATTTCCCCCACAGTTAAAGCACTTGGTGGTGTTCTGAATTCTACACTCTCCAAAATGGTACTTGGAGCACACATTGCATTGGGGTGGCTTGGGCCGGAAGTCGCCTCTCTGGTTGGATGAGTTTTGCCCTCCACCATACTGTGGTCGGTTCTGGGTGGGCTGGTACCTCTTGTTGTCATATGGGGTCCCATTCCCCTCCCACTTCCTCTTCTCTCGAGAGTGGTGTGGTGGAGGTAGTGCCAAAGTAGTGTTTTCCTTCATCCTCTCCTTGGGCATAGCTGCCTCAATATCTAGCGCAAGGGCTAACGCTTCCGCGTAGGAGAGTCTCCCACGACTAGCCAACGACATCCTTATCTCATGCCTTAGTCCCTCACGGAACTTTTCAGCCAGCTTCTCGTCAGTATCGACTTGGTCAGGTGCGTACCGGGTCATGTTGTTGAGCGCACAGTCATATTCGGTCACAGTCATGCGCCCTTGGGTCAAATTGTAGAATTCAGATGCCTTTGCCTTCCGGTAGCTCTTGGGCACGTACTTATTATATATTTCTGTCTTGAAGCCTTCCCAAGTCATCCCCGCTGCTTGATCTCGGGGCATTGTCTTCATCCTGGTATCCCACCAGAAGTCAGCAGACTCGGTTAGTTGGTAGGTCACACAACTCAACCGTTCCCTATCATTGCACCCTAAGATTGCAAAAATGCGCTCCAATGCTCGTATCCATGATTCAGCCTGGGCCGGTTCTCCCATTCCATCAAAGACGGGAGGTTTTTGCTCTAGAAAAAGCTTCACAGTTTCACGGTCAACCGGAGGTGGAGGAGGCGGTGGTGGAGGGATGGGTTGTGTCACACTCTCTTCCATCGTCTGAGGGGTAGGTTCGGGATTGTTACGTCTTATGTTGCGTCTTGGCGGCATTCTGATTCAGTACCACACGAGTTACTATCGCATTTATTCAAAATCCAAGAATAGTCATGTGGCATAGTTGAAAAGTGGAGATCAAGGGGCAATTGCATCATAAAGAGCTTTTGCAAAGGTATCAAATACAATTGCACAGAATGATAACAAGAGAGCAATTGCAAAATAGCATAGCAGGAGGTGATTGTAGAAGAAGGCGATTGCTCAACAGGGTAGAAAAAGGTAATTGTTTAATAATGTAACAAAAGACAATTGTACAATAGAATAGCAAAACATAAGGGCACAATTGGGATAGAAAAAGGCAGTTGCACAACAGAATAATACAATTGCATAATAAGACGGCAAAAGGCAATTGTACAATGGAGTGGTCAAAAGATAGTTGCGCAATAGTACATCAAAGGTAATTGTGCAATATGATAGAAAATGACAATTACAATATAGTATAGCAAGAGGCCATTGCGTCATAGGCTAGCAAAAGATAATCGCACAAAAGATAATAAGGGATGGTACCAAATCATTACACAATAGGATAGCAAAAGACAAGAATTTCCCATAGAAATATGAAAAGTTGCCTCGAAGAGGTCTTAGTTCCATTATAACGAAAACAAAGGACAAAACGATGTCAAGGTCAAGCAAAAACGGTAAAGTATCCAAAACATGGGAAATCGTAATAAAATATTATAGAATTATTATGTTTAATCCCTTCCATCCTCATCTTCCTTCTCCTCGGTCTCTCCAACGCTCTCTCTAATTGGGTCCTCCTCCTCTACGGGATCCTCTTCCTCGGGATCCTCTTCCTCACTTTCCTCCTCGACACCCGCAGGTGGAGGGGTCATCCCAAACCTCCCATTGACCTCTCTGTTGCTTCTTTGAGGGGCTGCGACACGCATCCCGAGTCTCCTTCTCTTAGGAACACGGGAGACGCGTGGCTCCTCATCGCATCGATACTTCCGCATGCGGGCTGTACCCGGCGGATAGATATGTGGAGGTGGATCACGTGGCGGTCCATCAAATGCCGCTGTCATGGCCGGAAGCAGCACCTTTATAAGGCCAACCAAATCCCCTCGCGCGGTGTAATCGAGCGGGCTATACCATATGAAAAACTGAGACGCCTGAGCGGTCCACTCGCTCCAAGGAGATGGTAGAGTGTGGATGAGCTTTTGGATCCCCTCGTGATGGGTAGCTCCCCTATATGCATAGGCGTTCATCCATTTACTGTAAAACTCGGTGACGTAGGTCATGAGGAAGAGCTCCCCGTCCCACTCGTAATCTCGGTAGCGCTCAACCGGGTGGTCCCTTTCGCTGGAGTAGCGATTACGCATCAGAGCATAATACCGTTGGGCCATAAAAACTCAGCATCAGCACAAGGATCGAAAGAAATAACGGTGTATGAGGTTTCGAATGATGCTGAGAATATGATGGGTGCGTATATATAAATCTCCAATGATGGAGGTGTGCGGGTAGTATCATATCAAGAATGAATGGAATTTCATTTCCGAAGCAAAAAGGTTCGTGCGTTTTCGCATTTCGTTAAGTCGCGATATATATCCCCACGCGTCGCTTGCCTTGCGTTAGGCTTTTCCTGCCTCCACGTTCGACACTATCTCAAAATTTGTCATTCATACATGATTTACAATTATGTATAGCAGCATGCTCAAGTTCTTTCACATATTGCCTCATAAAGCAATTGAATAATCACAATCATATAACTTCATTCATCCAACGTATATAGAGTTATCACATATTTGCCAATTTTTCCTTATCAAGTAAAATACAAGTTCATCGCATAACGACATTCATCATCTTGGGCATAAGCGCAAATATCAATTCCATATCCATGCATTTTCATCCATTCGTATTCCAAGCAAAAAATTTCGAAAATATCATATCAACTTTGTTCCCCATCGAAAATTTCAACTTCGGTTAATCAAATCCAAAACTCACAAAAGTATTTTTACCTCTTTTTTTTTGTGGTTGGGCGGAGACGAGTTGTGGTGTTGAGCTATCGATGTTTATCAATTTATCAAATTACACATGCATAGATTTTGACTCAAACAAGACTCTTGGGTCCAGAGCGGAAAGAACTGAGGCTCTGATACCAAACTGTCACGACCGCCCCTTAGGGTTAATAAAAGCGGGCGATCGCGACTTAAAGGGGTTTAGATGAACGGCATAGAAGACTAGGGTTTTCAATAAAAGTTTGACTAAAAACTAAGTCTAATAAATAATGCGACCAAGAGTATTAGGGTTTAATGAATAAAGACTAGCATTTATTCAAAAAGTGTAACGAGTTTCAAACATCCCATCATAAAATAGTTTCAGAATTTAAATGAAAAGTATTCTAAGAAAAATATCACAGCGGAAGCATCCAAGAGAAGAGTGACGTCATGTGTGAAGACACAACGACACTCGGAATTTCAAAACCAAAACAACCACAGTTCATTATTAGTTCCTGCTCAACACCGCCAACCGCCCGTCGCCGCTCAACCTACATATAGGGAAAACATATGCAGGGCTGAGTACTATGAAATAATACTCAGTGGCTCATGCCGAAAACATTGTAAATACAGTTTATGATATCATGCCGTACGTAAGTAACCGTCGGGGTTTTTCTTTAGAAAGGCCCGAGGCACTCAAAATCATTTTTCCATTTCAAACATCGACTGATCAGTCATTTTTCCCATAGACGTTAACCATATCTGCCAATACATGACAAGGAATGCGGCCGCAAACCAGGTCACTAGACCGGCCAGCCCGTACGCTAGCACACAGTCTACCATAGGTGTACACTAATCCAAGTAGGGTTTGCTGCCCTACGGGGACCCGAATTCGATTTATAAATAGTGGCAAAAACCACATCAGATAGGCACGTAAAAACCAAAACAAGGCATGAAGTCACATTTATTCTCATTGATAAAACATTAGGACATGGTCCTTATTTAAAAAGGAAGAGAGCCCACTTCGATCCTTTAGTTTTCAAGTTTCGCTTTTCCTTTGGTATCACGCGTCTCGCACAAAATTTCACCTTTGGATAATGTGTCCCCGATTAGTCACTAACATGGACTAAAATCATGCATGTCCTAGATCACTCCCCTTTCCCAATCAACAATAGGAATCACATCATATCACCCATCTTTGCATATCACATCACCTCATCACATATGTAAACTCATGTATGTCATTCAAGCATACAAATATAGTTGTTTAACCAAAGTAGAGATCTGGCAGCTCTGCGCAACTTTTTTGTAAAAATTATTTAAAAATCATCCGACCTCCGATGGGGCTAAAACTTTATGACAAGGCAGTAGACTCATCAAATAACATTCAGTTTAAATTTCATGTCAAAATACCACTTTTAAGTCGGGCAAACCAAAGGCGTAACCTACTGGTCGAGAAAACACGTTTTTGGCAGAATCGCGCAGTCAACTTTAAAAATTCACCATAAATTCATCGTTTAGCCAAATGGGTCGAAATTCACACACAATATAGAAGACATCACGAAGTTTACACAGGAAGAAGAATCGGTCAAATCGGAGTTCGTTTGGTTGGTCAAAAATACATCAGAACACACTGTTCGGAAATCACAGATTTTCATACCGATAGCAATTCGAATTAGGGTTTATCCCTACTCATTCAAAATCAATCTTTTCATGGTTTTGATATACAATCATGCTCAAAAGAGTCCTTAAACACATATTTTCACGAAATCGCACATCAATCACCGAGGATTCAATAAATCAACAAGCAATTGCAATCAAAACGCACTCACACATATGATTTCACATTCCCACCGATTAAACCCTTAGATCTTCATTCCCTACACTCTCTACATGCATGAGGGAGTCAAAGAAAGTCTAGATGGAGAGGATTGAAGAATATGGGTTTGAATTTACCTTTTCTTGGACGAAATAATCGGTAGGAAGCAATTAAAACCTTGGTTCTTCAACAATCTCTTGGAAAATTGATAGGATCTTGAGTGAAATGGATAACAAGTGGGAGAAGAGATGAAAAAGGGGGTGGGGCGTGTGGTTTGAAGAAGTGGGCGTGTGATTTGTGTGTTAGGTTTAGGGGTTGATCCTTTGTTTATAGGATTAAGAAATATCCCACAATTAATTGAAGATTTGGGAGAATAATTGAAATAAATGATTGAGATATTTGGGAAGATTTTGGGGGAGGAAATGGCGTGTCATTGATGGAGAAATAAGGAGGATATTTTGTAAATCATGGCTATTTAATTAGCCATTGATTTAATTTAGTATTTTCACGGAGCAGAATAAAATAATACGGAGCAAGAAAATCAATAAAAACCCTCCCAAATAATATGAAAATAGGCGTGTTATTCAATTCCTCCCACAAGGAATAATTTCCAAATATTGATAAATAAAGTAGGGAAAGATTTGCTAGGATATTCCAATTAAAACATGGAAGGAAATAATTGAGGGATCAAAATAATTAGTGAATAATTTCTTCTTCCACAAGCTAGGAGATTTCGAAATCTCCCTAATCAAAACAATAGGGGCCGATTTTATCAAGAAATAAATAAGATAATTAGGCTTTAGGATTTAATTTGGATAATTATCCCAAAACAAATAATTAAATCCAAGAAAAATAAATTCCTCTCCAAATAATAATAGTGGTCGAAAATTCCCTTCATAAAAGGGCAAGGTAATTATTTATGATCCTAATTAAATCTCACTCCCCGAAATAATATAATTCACCATGATATATTTCATTCCACATTAATTAATTTAAGCCACTTCATAAAATCAACGAATTTGACTCGATCAAATCGAAATTAGGTCACCATTTCAATCACATAATAAATCCGTCATTTAATTCGGCAATCAAAGCAATAAGTACAACATCTTAGGGTTCGAAAAAATTAGGGTTCGAAAAGTGGGGCGTTACAGGAAGGTTGCCAAAATGCGTCAGCCGCCAAACCTGATAACACATGCAGTTCCTACGACCCACGTTAACCAAAAACTTCACTGATATCTTATTCCTGAAAAATAATAGTGGTTTACATGAGCCACAACTCAGTGTATACAAATCTTACCTTTAATTTCACATACCAATATCAAAACATTCTTTCATCAACATATATCATTAGAAGTAATAAATATCACAAACAATTTAATATTCATATGCATATGCCACTATGTTCTTTTTATTATTCTATGACAGATCAAGCCTGGTATCTGCCTGGGATTTCCATTGTATACGACTCGAAGGCCCCTTTTAATTATTTGACCTTTCCACGAAGGCCACTCTTTGATTTGACCTTTCCACAAAGGCCCCTCTTTGCATTTTGACCTTTCCACGAAGGTCACTCTTTGCATATTTTATTTGACCCGTAGGTCTATTGTCATTGATATCTGACCCAGAGCAAGACTGTCACATATCCTCTTTAATCCAATGATTCAAGATATTCTAATGCCATATAAAAACATATCAATTGCACCACTCACATATTCATTGCACCAATCACATATCCATATCACATTCCACAAAATAATTCCAAACTACATAACTATATCATATTCATATCATATAATCCAAATATTCACTCCAAGTCAACGCATAGCAATTAACTACATAACACGCGTAAAATTAAAAGTGTGATTTATACACACCTGATTAAGATAGATAACCCAAATTCTGAATTTGTCTCCTAGTCAGTTTCTCGATCCTATTATCATACGGTACATTTTATCAACAACAAAAGTATATACATATTTTAAAACTACATGCTTAAACGTCTAACCTTGAATCCGAGAGTTGCAATTCTATTTGATTTTAGTGCATAACTACATAAAATTTTGTTTTTCAATCTACGTCTTCATCTCTATTTTTCTTCTGTTTTATTTTTCTTTTTCTTTTTCTCTTTCCTTCCTCAAGTTCACTGACTCTACGCATATATATAAGCATGCAAGGCGGTTATTGAAAAATAATAACTTAAAGCTACTTATATTAATTATAAATATTAAAATAAATAGCAACATGCATGCTATGCGGTTTACTTTTTTTAAACTTGTCCAACAAGATTTAAATAATATCTTAAAGCTACTTATATTAATTATAAATATTAAAATAAATAGCAACATGTATGCTATGCAGTTTATTTTTTTTAAACTTGTCCAACAAGATTAGTGGCACTATTAACTACTACCACGTACATACTAACACATTTATATTTTCAAACTATGCTACTACTATTATTTATATTATATTAATTTAGGATGACTATCATTTCCTATGTAATATATATATTTCCATGCACTAAAACACTCTCATGCACACACGCATTATTACATATGCACACACTTAAATTAGCTATTTAAGGTCACGTACACATACACGCTTATACATGTATAATATATAATTATGTAAATAACATTATATATATGAAATGATAAATGAATATATATCAATATGCAAATTGATGCATATTTCGGTTTAGGGACGTCACAACAGGAGAATGTAGCTAAAATAATATTAGTAGATAGTGAGATCCACATTATTATTCATGATTAATGGTAGACCGTTGTAAATAAATTGATGTATATGTGTAACGAATTTAGAAGAACTTTCCATAAATGAAAATGAACTACTTTTATGGGATGGACGGAAAAGGAAAGTGTCCCTATTTTCATGGGACGAATGAAATATAAGAGCATTAGCAATGGTGACCTATCTCCGGAGATCATCTCAGAGCCTATCTCCATTTTTTCCTGCTACATTAGCAGACTCATCTCAGAGCCTATCTCTCTACAATGAGAGCCCATCCCAGAGCCTATTTAAGAGCCCATCTCATTTCCACATCATCATTATTTTTATATATTTCACTTGTAATTATTGGTGTAAATTAAAGACAACGTAATATACGACAAATTCATTAAAAACAAAATAAAACATAAATAAAACATCCTACATTAATAAAACAAAAAAAAGATAAGATAGATAAAATTGAAATTCATATCACCATGGAGAGAATTAAAATTGAAATTGAGATTGGAAAGGGATGGATGTGAATTGATGGAGAATGAAGTATATATAAAGGATTAAAAATTGAATTAAAAAATAAAATTAGGGTATCGGCTGAGGCTATTAATCGGCGCTGGGGCGAAGGCGTTGGGGGTGGAGATGGGCTCCCTCTCCACAATGGGAGCCCATGAACGCCGATCGGGTGGCCGATCGCGAGGGCCCTCGCGATCGGCCACCATAAAATAAATTATGCGTAAGAATACCAAACTATTGATCATTCAACTCAGTATAAAGTGAGTTCAAATTCGATTAATTCTATTGGGAGATATATACATGTATACTTCAACATACGTTTTAAAACTAAGTAACAATCCAAATTTTATTTTTGTATAATAGTAACATATTTAATTCAATTTCACAAATTTGATTTGGAACGTTATGTGTGCAATTGCCATTGTTCAAACCAAAATACGAGACAAAACTATTTCGCAATTTTGGATATTGAATTGTTATTTCACTCACAATTAACTTTGTAAGGCTAGAAAATAAAGTGAAAAATATTCCCATGTCGTGTTATTATATTACTATTATCTAATTGACCAGATGATCTTTTCGAAGGTACTTACATCAATTATAATCACATATTCAACTTTATGTCTTAATTAATTAAGCTTTATGCTTTAAACTAGGTCTCAATATTAAATTGTCTCAATGTTACATGATGAAAACGAGCCCCATTAACGCTTATCTATAAATGGATAGAATTTATAGGCACGTAATAATTTTTTTCTGAATTTGCATGGTGATTCATTTCCACAACTATAAATGAATGGATTCTGACGCGTCTAAAAAATTGCTTGCTCCAAGATATAAAGCAGAATTATATGCTGATATAAAGGTCTTGTCTCCACGATAGTGTGAAAAATCTTCTTTTTCACCATAAAAATATTAATATGGGTAATTCGATATTTTCAAAAATATGAAAAGAATATTTATTTTTTGGGGAATCTTCATGCCAAAATTTTATTAGGCATATGTCACTTATGTACGTGGGATCACATGTGTGGAATATAAGTAATTATTAAATGAGAAGTTGTGTTTATCTCAAATCGACTTTATAAAGATCATATATACCCTCAATATATAATTAAGTTGGCTAACATTCTCTTCTTATACAGTCGCAATTTCATTATGATATTAGACAGAGGGAGTATCTTAGAAAAGTTGTTCTTGAAATGTAGTATGTTACAAATTATTCAATCATGGTTTTTATATTCAACTACAGTTCATGTTTCTTTCCCCTATACCTTTTTTTCTTAGCAATGTATTTATTCTTTAGATGGTTGATTAATATAATTTGTCGTTTCTTAAATTGAGAGAGAGGGAGAGAGAGAACTTGAAATTTAAGATAAAATTTCATATACATATTCCATCAACTTTGATGGGTATCAAAAACCACTTTGGTGACAATATAAAGATAACCAAACTCAACTAATAATTTATATTGAAAACTTAAATAGGAATACTATAATAATACAAATAATATTAATATAAGATATGTGGGCCACAAATAGGGACAGACCTAGCTGGGGTCGGGCAAGGCCAGCCAACCGCGCCACGGTCTACGAGTACAGTCGGAAAACTCCATAAATGGACCACTAATTTCATGGTCGCTCGACTCAACCCTAACCCTAATATTTCTGTTGGGTGATTTTAAGGGTCTCACTACATTTCAATTATAACAATATATCTTAGGGTAGGGACGAGTTGTCACGGGATTGGAAACTACTGCAATTTCTTAATTCAATATCTACAAAAAGAAAAAAATGCTTCCTCGGCTCAAATATAGATGACACCGTCAGTTTCTACCTCATGAATTTCGTTTCCTGAATCCGTCATTTGCCAAAAAATCTCATCCAAAATCGAAAAAAAAACAAAAGCTATTCGCATGAACCCCAAATGACTAAATCCAATTATATACCTATAAAAGTCATTTAATTAGTAAGTACTACTAGTATATATGCATGCAAGCATTGTACCTTGAAAAGGTAGACTTTGGTGCCTAATGGCCACACGCCTCAATTCCACCCCTAGTGTTACAATATTTAAATGTACTATATAATGTTGTTGATGGGGTGCGTACTAAACAAGCCCAACAGCAATGACGGCCCATCAGCCCAAAGCCCAAGGAAGAGTATGAGTTCGGCATTACCAAAGAGTTCGGCCTCAGCCTACAGCTCGGTAAAAGCCAACCTATCAAGCTCTGCTCTCAGGTCGGCATCAAGCTCTACTCTCAGATCGGCAACCAAAGCAGGAGTATGAGTTCGGCATTACCAAAGAGTTCGGCCTCAGCCTACAGCTCGGTAAAAGCCATCCAATCAAGCTCTGCTCTCAGGTCGGCATCAAGCTCTACTCTCAGATCGGCAACCAAAGCAGTTCGGTCTCAGTATTCGACCGAACAAGGAGTTAGTGGACCCATACAGGATGTCCAACACACCCACTACCACGTGGTGTCAACTCAGGCCACGATCGTAGGCCATGACCTACGCTACATCCACGATCTTAGGCCATGACCTACACGACATCCACGACTTAGGGTGGTGATGCAAGCCACGATCTTAGTTCAAGATATAAATAGAACTTAGATCAGATAGAAGAAGGTTAAGCTCTCTAGAGATAAAATCATATAGCAAGTCTGTGTTGTAAGCTGTAATCCCAGATCAAGCAATACAATCTTGCCCTCCCTTCTTCCCGTGGACGTAGATTTACTTCAGTAAATCGAACCACGTAAATTCTGTGTGTTGTAGTTTTCATTCTCTACCAGCATTTACTAACATCATAAATTCGCGGATCCATCACTGGCGCCGTCTGTGGGAAACAGAGAACAAAATTTGTGATAAAGCGAATTTTTGATCCATTTTTTTCCACCCAAAAAATGCATACCAGATCGCAGAGTACCCGTATTCCTGCCCGTGAGAACCAGGAGGAAGCCAATCCATCCCATAGGTCTGGAAAACAGCCTAGGGATAAATCCACCACCAGTTCTCATGGCGAAGGAACAGGCCGCTCCAAAAATCGTCCCACTGAGTCTTCCCAGCAGCCTGATTTGAATGAGGCTGTCAAGCTGTTCTTGGCTGAGAAGCAGGATGAGTTCTTAGCCTTCCTGCAAAAGAGCCAAGAGCCGAAGACGAAAACGGAGGATTCTCCTTCCTCATCCAGACATGAAAGTCACTACCGCAGTAGTGCCGTGTCTTCCAGGAAGAAGAATCCTCAACCCCGACATATTCCTGTTCTTCCTCGGTACCGGAATCACAGGAGAACTCAATCTCCTCCATACCGACGAGATATCGGATTCGCCGTGTACGGAGCACTGAAGACTCCGTTCTCGGACGACATCACCCGAACTCCCCTACCACAGAACTACCGAACTCCGTCGATGACTTACGACGGGCTCGTGGACCCTCACGATTTCTTGGGGCGCTATCAGTATAACATGGCGAACCAGGGTCTCAACGAGGTCCACATGTGCAAGCTGTTTCCCGAGCTGCTCATCGGGAACGCGAGAAGGTGGTTCGATAGCCTCCCCCAGGGCAGCATCAGATCTTACCGAGATCTAATGGATGCCTTCCACAGGAGGTTCTTTCAGAAAGCGGAAGCCCGAATCACTTCGGCTCAGCTGCTTTCCATTCGTCAAGGTCGCGACGAAAAAATCAGCGACTTTATGACAAGATTCCACAAGGAATGCCTGCAAGTAGACGATCTCAACGATCTGCTTGTCATCTCGGCATTCCAAAATGGAATCCTGCCCGGAGCTCTCTACAGGAAGCTCGTTGAGTGCGGTCCGCAGACAGCTCAGGAAATGTGGGACATTGCGGACCAGTACTCCCGGGCCGATGAGGCAGACCGTCGCAAACGGTCGTTAGACAGCTCATCGTCCCGAGGAGACAGGAGGAAGCCCGATCATAGCGATCAGGGACATCCTCGCCGAACTCCTTTTGGCGATCAGGGACATCCTCGCCGAACTCCTTTTGAAAGGATTCAAAGGACTCCGGTGCAAGACAGATTGGGACCCCGTCTCAATCCCGAGAAGCCGCCCGCTCAGTTCGTACCGCTGAACAAGCCGAGAGCGGAAATTTTCGAACTACACTCTGACCTGTTCGAAAAGCCAAAGCGGATGACGAAATCTGCCGCGCGCCGACCCCAGGATAACTACTGCTCCTACCATCAAGACCACGGTCACGATACCGAGGAGTGCAGAAACTTGGCTGCAGGTATCGATGTTCTTGTGAGGGCAGGGACATTGAAAAAATACCAAAGCAAGCAGTCAAAGAAGAATAAGAAGCAGAGAGGTGCGAACTGCGCTCCTCAGGATCCGAAAAGGCAGCCGGATCCCGAAGACGATGACGAGCCGCAATATGATGGAGTAATCCTGACTATTGACGCTCTCCCTGCCGGGAAGACCAAGTCGTCCCTGAAGTCAGAGCGCAGAGGCTCCAATCGAGAAGAGCCAACGCATAAAAGGCTGAAGCAGGACGAAGTGATTACGTTCTCGGATGCTGATCCCGTCCCGGCCATCTCTCCTCACCAAGACGCCATTGTCATCCAAGCCGGAGTGGCAAACAAACTGATCCACAGGGTGTTTGTGGATACAGGAGCGTCAGTCAGCATTCTTTTTAAAGAGTGCTTCGACAAACTAGAAGTGGACCCAGCTCGGCTCAGCCCGGCTCCGCTTCCCCTGAAGAGCTTCGCCCAGGAGGACACCCGCCCTGAAGGTATTATCAGCCTTCCGATCACGGTGGGGAAAGCGCCTACTAGCTCCAGTACGATGATTGAGTTTTTCGTGGTGAAAGCTCGGTCCCCGTACAACGTCATCCTGGGAAGAGACTGGCTCAACACAGTTCGGGCCATTTGCTCCACTTATCACCTCACCATCAAGATCCCTACTAAAGGAGGGATAGCGGTCATCCGAGGTGACCAAAAGAGAGCAAAGGAATGTCTGCAAATTGCGCTTAGAAGTGCCGAGCAGTCAGATCGGCACCACCAAGCATAGCAATCACAGCAGCCGGAGTCAGAGGCAATGACCGAAGTCATACCGGAGCCGAATTCGATGACAGTTCAGCTGTACGAAGACGATCCATCCAGAACGGTTAAGATCGGCTTCGCGGGAACGCCTCTACTTCGGGAAAAAACCATCCAGCTCCTCAAGGAGTACAAAGACGTCTTTGCATGGTCTCAGTTGGACATGACCGGAGTGCCCCCCGAGGTAATCACTCATCGTTTAAATATTGATCCTTCGGTCCGACCGATAAAACAGAAGCAAAGACTCTTTGCGGCAGAACGAAGTCAAGTCATCCATGACGAAGTCCGTCAATTATTGAAGGCGGATGTGTTATTCGAAGTGAGGTATCCTTCGTGGGTGGCCAATCCTGTCATGATCAAGAAAAAGGAAGGAGGATGGCGGATGTGCATAGATTTCACCGATCTAAATAAGCACTGTCCCAAAGATTGCTATCCCCTTCCGAACATAGATAAAAAAGTAGAAGCTCTGATAGGCTTTGAAATTTTTTGTTTTCTTGATCTATACAAAGGATACCATCAGGTTTTAATGGATGAGATTGACGCTTCAAAAACGGCCTTCATTACTGATTTCGGCATTTTCGCTTATAAAAAGATGCCATTCGGTTTAAAGAATGCCGGAGCCACTTATCAAAGGATGGTAGACAAGCTTTTTCGGCACCTGATTGGAAAGGAGGTCGAAGTATATGTTGACGATATAGTCGTCAAAAGCAAAAGCACTTCGGAGTACGAGCACAACCTCAAGTCCACTCTCAACGTGCTCAAGAAAGCCAACCTCAAACTTAATCCCCAAAAGTGTACCTTTTTGGTAGATTCGGGAAAGTTTCTTGGTTGCTGGGTTTCAAAGGACGGACTCAAGGCAAACCCCTCAAAAGTTCAAATCGTTCAGAACATGGCAATGCCGAAGTCCATACATGACGTGCAAAGGCTAACCGGATGTCTAGCCGCACTAAATCGATTCCTTTCCCAAGCAGCCGAAAAGCAACTGCCGTTCTTCAAGGTGTTGAAAAAGGCACCAAAGTTCGAGTGGGGAGCCGAGCAGAAAAGGGCCTTTGACGAGCTCAAAAGTTATCTAGCCGAGCTTCCTATTCTCTCTGCTCCAACCGAAGCCGAAGTAATATTCTTATACTTAGCGGCATCGGATCAAACCATCAGCGCGGTGCTTGTACGAGAAGAAGGCCTAAAGCAGCTTCCCATCTATTTTACAAGCCGAGCATTAAGAGGTCCAGAAACCAGGTATCAACCTCTGGAAAAGATTGCTCTAGCATTAGTAAATGCAGCAAGGAGACTGCGGCCATACTTCTATGCTCACAAGGTATGCGTCTTAACTGATCTGCCTCTTCGGCAAGTGTTGACCAAACCAGAAGCATCAGGCAGAATCGCCAAGTGGGCTATAGAGTTGGGAGAGCACACAATTGAATATCTACCTCGGAAAGCCATCAAGGGACAAGCCTTGGCGGATTTTCTTGCAGAAGCGAAGTTCGATCAAGCAATTCCCGTTATTGCCGAACAGAAGAATCCTGCCAATGCCGAACTAGCACAGCCCTTGGAATCCGAAGTAGAGCCGCCGGACTGCTGGAGCGGATTCGTAGATGGAGCTTCAAACAAGATGGGAAGTGGAGCTGGTATTTTACTTGTCGCTCCCGACGGACACGAGGTAACCTACTCACTTCGTTTCCTATTCCCCACTACTAATAATGAAGCCGAGTACGAAGCCCTCCTGGCCGGACTCCAGTTAGCGCAAAGTCTGCTCGTCAAATCTCTCAAAGTCCATTGTGATTCACAAGTCATAGTAAATCACATGTTGGGTACAAGTGAAGCTCGTGACGAGAGAATGAAGAAGTATTTGGACAAAGCGCAAAGCATCAGCCGAAGTTTCTCCTATTTTCGGATAATCCGCATTCCCAGAGCGGAAAATAGCCGAGCAGATGCCTTAAGTAAGTTGGCCTCAGATCCGAGCTCAAAGGCGGAAGAATTAATGCATCGAAGCATTGATGAAGCCGAGGTACATTCAGTATCCAGCTCGCCGAACTGGATGACGCCGATCTTGCAGTATCTGGATCAAGGACAATTGCCCGAGGATAAGAGAGAAGCTCGGAAGATCACGTGCCGAGCTCTTCGGTACGAACTTCATGAAGGAGTCCTCTTTAGAAAGTCTTACCTCCAGCCGTTATTACGGTGCGTAGGACCAGAAGAGACGGACTACATCCTCAGAGAAGTTCATGAAGGATCGTGCGGTAGCCACATCGGAGCCAGAGCTTTAGCTAAAAAAGTTCTGAGATGGGGATATTATTGGCCAACCATGGTACAAGAGGCAGTGCAGCTCGTCAAGAAGTGTACGAAGTGCCAAATTCATGCAAATGTCCCAAGGATGCCGCAGACCGATCTATACACTATGCAAAGCCCTTGGCCTTTCATGCAATGGGGCATAGACATAGTGGGACCACTTCCTCAAGCTCCTCGGCAAATGAAATTCCTTATCGTTGCCGTGGACTACTTCACGAAGTGGGTGGAGGCTGAACCATTAGCTACAATAACGAGCTCAAAGGCATTGGACTTCGTCTGGAAGAACATAGTGTGCCGATTTGGCATACCCCACATCCTCATCTCGGATAATGGGACTCAGTTCACCGACAAGACGTTCAAGAATTGGTGCCAAGAGCTGAACATTCAACAGCGGTTCACTTCGGTCTCCCATCCCCAAGCAAACGGACAAACGGAAGTAACGAACCGGATTCTGGTGAAAGGGTTAAAAGCTCGGTTAGAACAAGCCAAAGGACAATGGGTAGAAAATCTCCCTCAAGTCCTATGGTCCTACCGAACTACACCCAAAACCTCCAACGGTGAAACTCCGTATAGTCTGGTGTACGGCACTGAAGCCGTAATTCCGGTGGAGATCGGCGTACCCAGTCCCCGAACTCTAAATTTCTCCTCAGAAATGAATGACGACGGACTGAGAGCAGAACTAGATCTCGCCGAAGAAAGAAGAGAATTGGCGTGCATAAAAGCAGCCAAGTATAAGGAGCAAGTAGCCCGGTATTATAACCAAAGGGTGAAAAAGCTTCAATTTCAAGTGGGAGATCTCGTCTTGAGAAACAACGAAGTAAGCCGAGCAGAAAAGCTGGGCAAACTCGAACCCACATGGGAGGGTCCATATCGGGTGTCAGAAGTCCTCGGCAAAGGGTCTTATAAATTGACTCACATGTCAGGAGAACAAGTACCCCGAACATGGCACGTCTCCAACCTCAAGAAGTTCCACTTGTAAGAGACAAAAGTCCGGTCAGTCCGTCTTGTGTCTAGTTCGGTCATAGGGGTATATGTTTTTATTTGTTTCTTACTTGTACCTTTTACTTGTCGTTTTTTAAAAAAAAAAAAGGTTTAAAGTTTTTTTCCTTCGTCTTTTTCATTTTTTCTCTATGTGTTTTGTCTCTATGTGCTTGTCGTCTCTTACAAATGGTACCAAGGTATATCGTTCTTTAAAGACTGATCCCCTTTTTAGATCGATTATTAAAGACTATTGTGAGTCCAAGCTTCTAAGGAGGATATAAGACCACAATTCAGCTTAACAAGCAGTCCGTCTGAAACGAACTGCAATAAGCCAACGATTGTGAGTCCAAGCTTCCAAGGAGGATACAAGACCGCAATTCAGCTTAATAAGCACTTCGTCTGAAACGAACTGCAATAAGGGAAAGTCCGATCCACGCGATAAACCTCGCCGAATTAGGACGACCAAGTTCGGTCAAAGAAGTTTACCTCATAAGACCGGGGACGACCATGTCTAGTCAAAGAGGTTTACTGCATAAGACCACTTCGGTTAACTGGGAAAGTCCAATCCACGCGATAAAACTCGCCGAATTAGGACAAGGGAAAGTTCGATCCCGGCGACAAAAATCGCCAAATTAGAACACAAACCAAGTCCGGTCAAAGATGTTTATTTCATCAGACCAAAGACGAGTCCGGTCGAAGATGTTTATTTCATCAGACCAAAGACGAGTCCGGTCAAAGATGTTTATTTCATCAGACCAAAGACGAGTCCGGTCGAAGATGTTTATTTCATCAGACCAAAGACGAGTCCGGTCAAAGATGTTTATTTCATCAGACCAAGGACCAAGTCCGGTCAAAGAAGTTTACTTCATAAGACCGAGGACGAGTACGATGAAATTTTTTCGCTAAGCTGTAAATACAGTGTTAGAAGCGAAAACAAAATTTCATTTTTCAAATCTTGTTCGGCATACAACTCAGCTACCCCACAAAATGGCGTTACGCTATTACAAAGGACTATTCTACTGTCCAGGGTTGCTGAAGTTAAGCCACCTATCTGCAAAATCCTCTGGAAGCCGAGTTCGGTTGTTCCGAGCAGATGAAGAATAAGCAGGTCGACGAGACGCTATCCTCGACCCAACGCCTCTTCCCCGAGCCCGAGAAGTCCTAACACCTCGGCGATGAAGAGTCTCTGCAATAAGCATCTGCTGATCTTGCTCGCTCATAGTCACAACTCCTCGGCGAATTTCAGTCCGTCCCTGTCTTGACGATTCCGGTTGCTCCTGAGCCCGTTCTCGTCTTGACGTTTCCGGCTGTTCCTGAGTTCGTTGCTGACTTGGAGCAAGATTTTGAGCAAGGGAACCAGAGGTTTGATCTGGAGTGCGAGCATCTGTTGGCACGATATGCCGAAGGAATCTTTCTATGGAGGGGCGCCGAGAAAGAACAATGTTGTACCGAGAAGCCCAACGCCGCAGTGATGTCACAACTTGTTGGCAAGCCGGGCTCTCCAGCACATTGTTCATACGGAGTACATGATATTCCTCCCACAGTTCGTCAACTCGACTCTGAACATCCGAGATGGTAACTCCCCCGCGCTCACGGATATAATCCTCATACGCAGTCCTCTCAGCAATGGCCGTATTCAGCTCGGCCTCCAGATCCTTCTTATCGGACTCTAAGTCCTTATTATCGGCCTCCAGCTTCACTAAACGAGCCAGAAGCTCGTCATTCTTCGTCTGATCGGCTATAGCTCTTTTCTCAGCTTCGTCTAAAGCCGAAGAGTACAGCCGTTTCCAGTGAAGTATCTCCATCTCCTTGAGTACAAAGCAGCTATATTAGTTCGGCAACTGTACCGAGCAGATAGTAAAATACAACAGGAATAAAGGCGAGTACAAAAAGCTATACGAAGACAAGTGTAGAGAATTTTTCATTCACAAGGAAAATTTTTTACACTAGGAGGGCTTCAAGGCCATTTTACAAGGAAGAAACTAGACTAAGAGAAGGGAGACGAAATCATACTCCGTCAGCTTCGTCTCCGGCTCCTTGGTCTGGTTCAGCTTCTTTCTCCTGAGCTACCTCAGCCTCGGCCTCGCATCCTGCCGGCCTCGCCTCCGCCTCCTGATCGGCCTCCTTCTCCGGATGCCCGGCCCGCTCGACTTCGGCCTCCAGCTCCAGCGGCTCGGCCTCACCCTCTCCGTGGTAAGTCGAAGCGGGTGAAACGGGTCCCACGGAGGCAAAGATAGCCTCCAGGTTCTCGTCCCGATCAGCTCGACAACTCCGGACTCGGTCTGCAGAAAGCAGGACCGAAGATGAAGCGAGCTCCTCAAGGAGCGGCAGATTCTGAAGCCGAGCTGCTATCTCTCGGCTGTACAGAGGCAGCACGACATCGGCCCCCTGCTCGCCCTTATCGGCAATTAGCCTTACCAGACTACCGACAAAGGCCGAGAACTGGCTGCTCAAAAAGAGTTTCTCCGTGTAAACACGGAGAGCCTCCCCTTGGGCAACCACGGCAGCAGCATCCCTCCGTTTCGTCTGCTCCCGCTGGATGACGAGCTGGTTTTTGGCAAACTGAGCTTCATCCTGGGCCGAAATCCTAGCAGCTCTGGCCTTCTCAAAGTTAGCCTCAGCCTGTTCGGCCCGATGACAAGCAGCCGCCAACTTCCTCTGCATCTCAGCATAGTCATTGGACGCTTTGGAGAGTTCGACGGCGACGAGCTTGGAGAGCATATCGTTCCTCTGAAAATGAATAAAGAAAAAAGTCAACAAAGGGACCACAAAAAATACAGGAAAAAAGCAAGGCCAGAAATTCACCTCGGCGAAGTCCGTGGGCCATAAAAACGGCTCACAGATATGTTCCGAAGGAGGCGCCAAGACCACGTCTTTCTCTGGCGCTCTCGGGGGCTTCTGGGCCTTCCCCCTCCCCTTTGCCGAAGTTGACTCCGGCTTCTTCGGATCCGAAGAGGTTTTTTGCCTTTTCGGAGTCCTCTCGGCATCAGACGCCGAGCTGGTGGTTTTCGGCCTCTCCGGCTCCTTGGACTCCGAAGATTTTCGGGTAGCCTTGTTCAGCATGTACACTGCCAAAAAGCAAGAAAGCAAGGTTAGTTTTCTTCGTTAAAGCAGTAGAACATAAAGGTAAAGAGAAATCCTCACCCTCGGCCTCTTCGTCCGAAGACGAGATGTCGAACACGACGTCGCCCTTGACGAGCTCAGACTCCGTGTATTGTTTCCTAACTATGGGAATCTTGCTGAGCTCGCCATCGAGCTCGGCCAATGGTTCTAACCGAGGATGAGGAATCACGGACTTCGGCCCTCTCCAGGGGAAGCCCGGAGCCGCTGTCCTATTATAAAAAAAGAAGCGGTTTTGCCATTTCGGCCACTTGGTTTTGCAGAATGCCCTAAAAGGCTGTAAGGGGATCAAGTAAAACCAAGATCCCTTCCTTTTAAATTGGAAAAAATTAAGGATTGCCCGCAGAGACAGATCCTTATCTAACCTACGGAGTTCGGCAGCAAAAGCCGACAAGTGCCTCCAAGAATTCGGAGTCACCTGACCTAAAGGGAGTTGAAAAAAATCAAGAAGCTCTACAAAAGGTGGGGGAAGAGGGAAACGAAGCCCGCATTCTAAGCAGGCTTCGTAAACGGTGGCATAACCCTCCGGCGGGTCGTTAGCCCTATGATCATCGTCGGGAACCACCGCCTTCCCCCCAGGAAAAGAGTATTTTTCGTAAAGGGATATCACAGTATCCTTACTCAAGATACTGTGAAAATACTCTACGGTCTTCTCCCCGGATTCTTTCCGGCTAGAAGACCCCTTACCCCCTTTTCTACCGCTACCAGACTCAGACGAAGAAGAAGCAGACATGGTTCTTACTCTTTGAAAGTTTGAAGAAATCCTGAGGAAATTTTTGAAAGCGGAAGGAAATTTTTCACGCAAAAGATAGAGAGTGCAGAAGAAGCCAATAGCAAAGGTGTTCAAATGATGAAGAAAGGCGGTATTTATCAGATTTGGAAAAGATTTCAAATCATCGCACCGTTTCATATTCCACCTTTTCAGGATTCGACGGCCGGATTTTACTGTCGCATTTAATGCCGCATTTAATGCAGTCACGCGCAGGGCACGTCCCCTGACTTCAGCCTCCCCCGTACCCTTTTCCAGAATGCCGAAGTGACTCGCTTCGCCGAAGTGATTCACTTCGCTTTTCGGGGGGGTAGTGATGGGGTGCGTACTAAACAAGCCCAACAGCAATGACGGCCCATCAGCCCAAAGCCCAAGGAAGAGTATGAGTTCGGCATTACCAAAGAGTTCGGCCTCAGCCTACAGCTCGGTAAAAGCCAACCTATCAAGCTCTGCTCTCAGGTCGGCATCAAGCTCTACTCTCAGATCGGCAACCAAAGCAGGAGTATGAGTTCGGCATTACCAAAGAGTTCGGCCTCAGCCTACAGCTCGGTAAAAGCCATCCAATCAAGCTCTGCTCTCAGGTCGGCATCAAGCTCTACTCTCAGATCGGCAACCAAAGCAGTTCGGTCTCAGTATTCGACCGAACAAGGAGTTAGTGGACCCATACAGGATGTCCAACACACCCACTACCACGTGGTGTCAACTCAGGCCACGATCGTAGGCCATGACCTACGCTACATCCACGATCTTAGGCCATGACCTACACGACATCCACGACTTAGGGTGGTGATGCAAGCCACGATCTTAGTTCAAGATATAAATAGAACTTAGATCAGATAGAAGAAGGTTAAGCTCTCTAGAGATAAAATCATATAGCAAGTCTGTGTTGTAAGCTGTAATCCCAGATCAAGCAATACAATCTTGCCCTCCCTTCTTCCCGTGGACGTAGATTTACTTCAGTAAATCGAACCACGTAAATTCTGTGTGTTGTAGTTTTCATTCTCTACCAGCATTTACTAACATCATAAATTCGCGGATCCATCAGTTGTCATTTTATAAAATAAATAGTAAATACATATATAGAAACATGACTTTTCCCCATCTATAAATACCATAAGCTAAGGCGTGTGTCAACCATACTCACAACAAACTAAAACCACACTCCTCCTCCAAAATAAAAATGGCTTCCAACACAATACAAAACCCTAACATCGAGCAAGGAGAAGACCTCGAGCAAGAATTCGACTACTCGAAACGCTCCCAATGGCTCCGTGCAGCTGTCCTTGGCGCCAACGACGGCCTCATCTCCACGGCCTCCCTCATGATGGGCGTGGGCGCCGTCAAGCACGCCATCAAGGCCATGGTCCTCGCCGGCTTCGCGGGCCTCGTCGCCGGTGCCTGCTCCATGGCCATCGGCGAGTTCGTCTCCGTCTACTCCCAGCTCGACATCGAGCTCGCCCAGCTCCGGAGGGACGAGAAGCGGGCCGGCGTCGTCACCTCTGAGGAGGAGAAGAGAGAGGGTGGGAATTTGCCGAATCCGATTCAGGCGGCGGCGGCGTCGTCGCTGGCGTTCTCGGTGGGGGCGATGGTGCCGCTGCTGGCGGCGTCGTTTATAGAGGAGTATAGGGTGAGGATGGGGGTGGTGGTGGCGGCGGTGAGTGCGGCGCTGGTGGGGTTTGGGTGGGTGGGGGCGGCGCTGGGGAGGGCGCCGGTAGGGAAGGCGACGGCGAGGGTTTTGGTGGGAGGGTGGCTGGCGATGGCGTTGACGTTTGGTTTGACAAAGTTGATTGGATCGAAAGGATTGTGAATTCATGAAGATTATGATTTGTAGTAGTATTTGTATATGTAAAATTGAGATGTGTGTTAATTATATAGGAATAAAATGTGGAATAGTTATTCCACTTAGGTTTAATTACCTATATATTCTCATGCAATTAGGCTAAATTAATAATTAATTGCTAGTATTATTCTCACTACGGCACTCTCATAGTACTACTTGTATTTTTAAGGAAAAAAAGCTAGTTAATTTTAAGCTAATATATAAATAAGTTTATAAGTATTTGATATATGTTGGAATGAAAATCAGAATCATTAACACTTACTTTAAAATTTTCAAAACATAGTCATAAACTATGCTACTTTGTGTATATTAATTTTTACAACTATAATTCAATGAAATATAAATTGAACAACAATTTCTAGCTAGGTTAATCAAGTTAAGAAATAATATTAAACTGTTGTTCAATTACTCTTTCCGTCCCTAATAATTTGTCACCATTTGCCCCGACACAAATTTTTTCTTCTTTCTCACAACAGCTTGGTAGTTACTCTATTTAATTAAGTGATGAACATGCATGCATGTATGGTGTAGTGAAATTAAATCATGCATGTTCTATTGTGCGTATGATTTTTTTTCATAATAATTAGTAGTATTAATTACTATAGTTAATAATATTAAAAATTTGGATTAGAAATGCTTCAGTTTTTTTGTAATTAATGATGGTATTATTTTTTTGTAATTAATGATGGTATTATTTTCTATAATTAGTTAATAATATTGTGCGTATGATTTTTTTTCATAATAATATTATTTTGCCGAGCAACCACGGTGGGGCCAGACTGTTTTCCGCCGGCGGTTTAGAATGCCTCGTTACCTTTTTCTCAGCATTGTCCAGACGTTGGAGTCACGTGATGAATACTTCCAGTATCGGGAAGATGGCATCGGCAGACCCGGACTTACGCCGTTGCAGAAGTGCACGGTTGCACTCCGTCAGTTGGCCTACGGCACCACGGCGGACATGTTCAACGAGTACCTCCACGTCGGAGAGACAACAAGCCGCGAGTGCCTGAAGAGATTTTGTAGGGGAGTTGTGGAGGCTTACAACGACGCATATTTGCGAAAGCCGACTACTGTAGTTTGCCAGGGCATGATGAAGATGCACGAGACGGCGCACGACTTTCCTGGGATGCTAGGGAGCATCGACTGTATGCATTGGGAGTGGAAGAATTTTCCGACGGCGTGGAGAGGCCAATTTACTAGTGGATACAAGGGCAGCCACCCGACGATGATCCTCGAAGCCGTAGCTAACCATCGGCTCTGGATCTGACATGCGTACTTCGGTGTAGCCGGGTCGAACAACGACATCAACGTCCTCAACTCATCCACCCTCTTCACCGAGCAATGCAATGACAACGGCCCGGCCATCGAGTTCACTGCCAACAGGCGCCAATACCACATGGGGTACTACTTGGCCGATGGCATATACCCAAGTGGCCTGTTTTCCTGAAGACCCCAAGTGGCCTGTTTTCCTGAAGACGATCAGTTGCTCAATCGGTGAGAAGAGAGTTTTATTTGCGCAAAAGCAGGAGGCGGGGCGGAAGGATGTGGAGCGGGCATTTGGTGTGCTCCGATCACGGTGGGCAATAGTGAAAGGGCCGGCGCGTCTCTAGTTCAAGGAAGTCCTCGTTGATGTCATGTATGTGTACATTATCTTGCACAACATGATAGTCGAACATGAAGGTGGGAGCATCACCGATTGGACCGATGATGAAGGTGCATCTAGCTCCTCCAGCACGGCGACCTCTCCCCCCGCTCAAAGATTACCGACGGGCTTCAATGAGGTTCTATCTAGACATGCCTCAATGCGCAACCAACAAGACCATGCTCAGCTCATGAACGACATGATTGAAGAAGTGTAGGCTCGTAACCGTCGTCGCTGAGTTTGCGTATTTTTTTTAATTCGTATTGTAATGTATTAATTTTATAAATGAAATGAAGGTTTTTTCCAATTTTTGTATTTATTTAAATATTCAAATAAAAGAAAATGCTTAGGGCGCCCCTTAGGACGGCTTATAGGGCACTCCACTGCAGGTGAAAGGGTAGGAAGATAAAATGCTGACGTGGCGGTGCCCGCCCCATTGCTGATGCCTTAACCCACCAACACTTTATGAAGGGAAACCATTACTTTGGTTTTTAACATTGCTTCGAAAATCAATGCAATGGATTGCCCCCAAGAAAAAAAAAGTTGTTTGTCTAACCATATCTTCGATAAACATGATTATCAGATTTTATCTACTTGAAACATGTATTCTAATTTTACAATTTTATGATATGGTTATTCATAAACGCGAGATACAAAGATCATAAAGCATTATATATAGGGGAGCCAACTGAAACTATATTCTAAAGAATAGCATTATGTATCACTACAGATAAGAGTTTTATCTGCAAACTGGGTAATTGAAAAGTAGAATTACAATTTCTTTATTTTTGCCCTTCAGCAGCGTACAACGCTTTGATCTCCTCAACGTCGTCATAGCTACCAAGGAATATCGGTGAACGCTCGTGTATCTTTGTAGGAATCAAGTCGAGTGCCTGCAATAAAAATCTTGTATCAGACCATCTATTGTCTGTCACTGCCCAGACCCCGGATCCAAACACAACCAAAACCAACGAAATTACAAGTATGGCACCGAATATGAGTTTGATCTACACCCGTCAGACAGCCTGACAACATTTTGTGATTGTCCAAAAATGCAAGCACTTACCCTTTGTTTCCCCGTAAATGCTTGTCCACCGGCTTGTTCCATCAGATACGACATAGGGAAGACTTCGTAGAGTACCCTGTTTCACATAAATTTTCCTGATAAGTTTATGCCTTTTGATTAGTGACTACGCTTTAAAAAAGTATTGGAGCTTTGTACCGTAGTTTCCCATTTGGGCTTTTCTTATCAGCTGGGTACAAAAAGATGCCTCCATAGAGCAAAGTGCGGTGGACATCAGCCACCATGCTGAAAACAAGAGCACGAGAATGAAAGTTTAAAGCATGAACATAAGTTGTTTCATTACATCATCAAGATCAGTGACGAAAAAGCATGTGTTGAGAGGTTTCTGCAGAATTAAGTTTCCATATTACCTTCCAATGTATCGCAGAGATTTTGCTGGCGATCCATCTTGGGGAAACTTGCATTTTTCCACATACCTGGAGTTTGCATAATAGTAAGTTACAAAAATTGAATACTAACATAAAGGTAATATCTACAATCGCACATACTTTGCGGTTGGTGCATCCCAATTCTTGGCATTTCCTTCATTGACTGAATAAATTTTTCCTTTCTTGGGAATCTGTATCGAAGAATAAAAGTTAAAACCTTGTTAATTGCCAAAGAAATAAGGTGGTTAAACATCAAAGAAAACAGAGGCATTGCTTTGGACATGTAAACTTCATGGTTTAGTGGAGATGAGAACATCAAAACCCAAATTCTGATTTCCAAACCATTTTCAGTGTATGCAAATCGTATCAAGTTGAAAGGCTCCTAAACTGTAAGTTGTACTGCATCTGCCTACCATAAGTGTATGCCAATATCTTTTCTCAGCCATCCACCCAAAATGTATCACTTAAACAGTTAAACTTATGGCCGACGGAGGGAGTACTAGAAAACTTTTATCAACGGATTATGTCAATGGTGCTCGTGTGAGAAGATAATCATATCTAAGGTGCAAAATTGCTTAAACTGGTAAAATAGGGAGGGAGGAGATTCGACCTTAATATCTGGGTGAGTCAATATGAATTCACCAAGAGATGGATCGAGTGTGAACCCATTAACTCCCTTTCCAGTACTAAGAACAAGCTGTATATCAATAGAAAGGGTGAGACTAAGAATTCATCATGCAAAACCACAGCCTTTATCTTCTTTTTTATCAAAAATATAACAGACATACCGTGCAAGAGCTTCCATACATACAGTAGCCTGCAGCTACCATATTCTTCCCAGGCTGCAAGACATCTTCTATCTTTGGGTCAACTCCGTCATTGATTGCATAAATCCCGAAGATCTGAACGTAAGAGAATCACCAAATTAATTAACAAAATATCATGTTTACTACAAATTGTTCTCTGACACTAATTGCCGGGATATCATACAGTTCCAATAGAAACACCACAGTCGATGTTGGATGATCCATCCAACGGGTCAAACACAACACAATACCTGCATATTCAGTGTGAAGTGAACATCACCACCATATATGTTAACAGACAAGGAATTCAACATATTATACTACATCTTTTAGTTAAGAGTGCTGGCACATACTTTCCACGCAGGGCTGGATCAACAAATGTGGCCTCTTCATCCTCTTCGGAGACAAGGATGCACTGCCAGTGATTCACACATTAATAATCATAAAGAATTACGTATATATTTCAAGAGTGAAAAGCATTCAACATACAGTTCGGCCACTGCTGACTAATGCCTTGACAAAGACTTCATTTGAGAGAACATCCAGTTTCTTCTGCTCTTCCCCCTTCATAAACAACAGCAACAAGCTCAAACCCATCATATAGCAAGATCTATCACGGCTAAAGTATACGCATCCAAATGAATGCTGCCGGAATTTACCTGCACATTGGTCTCTCCGGCAAGTCCTATGAGCTTGGCCAAACCGGCCTGTAAAGTGCAAGCTACAATATCAATGGTTTGGATGTAATAATGCAAAAAAAAAAAACCCAGAGCCCATAATGAGGAATTAGATTCTATCCTGGTCCCCATTCAAACAGGGGATATTTTTCCAAATTACAATCAATCAGGCATCTATACTGTGGTCCAATAGTGTTAGTGTTTGAGCTCGTCAAGATCGGATTGAGCTGGTGGAAGAATCAAGTCAGGAAATAGCCGTTGGGAACCGAAACAGAAACTAGCCGTTGGAAACGGTTATAACCGTTTTCGGCAAAAGGAAGCTGTTCGCCAAAAGGTGTTCGCCAGAAGGTGTTCGGCAAAAGGTGTTCGCCAAAAGGTGTTCGCCAGAAGGTGTTCGGCAAAAGGTGTTCGCCAAAGGTGTTCGCCAAAAGCTGTTCGGCAAAGGCAGCTGATCGGCAAAGGAAGCTGTTCGGCAAAGGAAGCTGATCGGCAGAGGAAGCTGTTCGGCAAAGGAAACTGTTCGGCGGTTTTTCTTGATCGGTACTACTTAAGGAAGTTGCGATTCATTCCAGAAAAACAACAACAGAAATCAAAAGTGATAGAGAGAGAATTCAAGAGAGGAAGTGTTATCTTTCAGCTGTGCGTTTTTAGCTCTCGAAGCAAGAAGTTTTCGGGCGAGTTGAGGGTTTTCCATCTTGTAAATTCTTGAGAGTTTGAGTGCTCTTGTTTTGTAATCTCTCGAGTGATCAATAAAGAAACACACCAGATTCTGCCCGTGGATGTAGGCTTACGCCGAACCACGTAATTCGCTTGTGTTCTTCCTTGCATCTTGTCATTTCATTAATTTCCTTTTCGATCGTCACAACCATAAGTTCGTTCTTCACAACGTGGCGCCGTCTGTGGGAACTTCAATCCACGAATTGATCGAGAAGGCACAAAGTTTTGGGAGTTCTTTCTTTGTCCTCAAGAAGGCGCTCAACCTGTTTGAATAATGGCTGCAGCAAGGTTTGATGTTGAAAAGTTCACAGGCCGAAATGATTTTGGCCTATGGAGGCTGAAGATGAAAGCAATCTTGATGCAACAGGGTTTATGGGAAACCCTAAATGGTGGAGGCAGAAATGAGGGGGAGAAGCCCGAGCCTGATGAAAAGGAGAAGGCAAAGGCTCAAGACAGAGAGTACAAGGCATATAGTACCTTGATACTCAACCTCAATGACAGAGTCCTCAGAGAAGTTTCAAAGGAGGAGACAGCGGCTGGAGTTTGGTCCAAGTTGGAGTCATTATACATGGCCAAATCTTTGGCAAATCGGCTGCACCTGAAGCAGAAACTTCTCACTTTCAAGATTGCTGATGGAAAAGGTGTGTTGGAACAGCTCGAAGAATTTGGGAAGTGCATCGATGATCTTGAGAACATTGATGAAGAGATTAAAGATGAGGACAAGGCTCTGATGTTGTTGAATTCCTTGCCACCAAGTTATGAGCATTTCAAGGATGCTATACTTCTTGGTAGAGAGTCCAAGATTGGATATGAAGAGGTGTACTCTGCTTTAAAGCTCAAGGAAATCCAGAAATCTAATCCAAAGTCCACTGAAATGGTGTCTGAGAGTCTGAGTGTTACTGATCACAAGAAGAATGTGAAAAGAAAGTCACAGAAGAAGCCATGGAAAAACAAGACAGCTGACTGGAAAGAGACCAGATCATGCCATCACTGCAAGAAACCAGGCCACATAAAGAAGAATTGTTGGGTTTGGAAGAAGAAGCAGGCCGAGGAAGAGAATGGCAGGAACAATGCTGATATTGCAGAAGAGTTGGTGGTCCCGGAGGCTCTGTGTGTGACTGAGGACATGGAAGAACTTCCATGGATCATGGATTCTGGATGTAGCTTCCACATGTGTCCAACTAGAAGTCATTTTGAGGAAATCAAGAATGCAGCTGGATCAGTTTTGTTAGGAAATGACCAGATATGCAGAATCAGAGGAGTTGGGTCCATCAGGCTTAGACTTCATGATGGCTCCATCAGGTTACTCACTGGTGTGAGGTTTATTCCAGAGATTAAGAGGAATTTGATCTCTATTGGAGTGTTGGATGCAGCAGGATATAATTGCATATTGTCTGATGGGATTATGAACATCATCAAGAATGGTGATGTTGTTATGATGGCTGAGAGAAAGAGAAGCCTATACTATCTAAAGGCAAGTGTGGTTACTGGATCTGTGAATCTGGTATTAGACTTAAGAATGTGGCATCTCAGACTCGGACACTTGGGAGAAAATGGAATCAAAGAATTGGCCAAGAAGGAGCTGATTAAGCTGGAAAATCCCAATGAGCAGTTGGGTTTGTGTGAGCAATGTGTGCTCGGAAAGAGTAAGAAACTGCCCTATGGGAGAGGAATTCACAGCTCAAGGTCACCACTAGACTATGCCCACAGTGACTTGTGGGGCCCAGCTACACCAGCTTCATTGGGTGGAGGTAGATACTTTCTATCCATTATTGATGATTTTTCTAGAAAATTATGGGTGTTTATCTTGAAGGAAAAGTCAGAGACATTCATGAAATTCAAGGAGTGGTGTAGGGAAGTGGAAGTGGAGAAAGGGTGTTCTTTGAAGTGTTTAAGAACTGATAATGGGCTGGAGTTTCTGAGTGGGGAGTTTGATTCTTTCTGCAAGCAGAAGGGTATGAAGAGGCATAGGACATCTCCATCTAATCCCCAACAGAATGGAGTCGCTGAGCGCATGAATAGAACCATCCTAGAGCGAGTTAGATGTATGCTCTTTGGCTCTGGAATGGCTAAGAGATTCTGGGGTGAGGCTGTGAGTATGGCAGCAGTCCTCATCAATAGAAGCCCTTCTTCAGCTATAGCTTTTGACACTCCTGATCAGAGATGGTATGGAAAGGCCATGGATTATTCGAATATGAAGATTTTTGGTTGTATGGCTTATGCACACATCAGGCAAAGTAAGTTGGAGCCAAGGGCCTTGAGATGTGTGATGATTGGATACCAAAGGGGAGTGAAGGGCTACAGGCTGTGGTGCATAGAGCCAGGAAATCAGAAAGTTATTATCTCTAGAGATGTGCAATTTGAAGAAAGTAGGATGCCATTTCTGGAAAAGGCTCAAGAGAGCCAGAGGCCATCTCATTCTGAGAAAGAACCAGAGCCTGAGAGGATGGTGGAGATGGGTGTTCCAGAACCTGAGGAGGCTGAGGAATCAGTTCAGGTGGAGGTTTCTGGAGCAGATAGAACTGCTGAGCCTGAACAGCAGATGGGAAATCATAGTGAGCAAGAAGAAGCAGGTGCTGATGTGTTGAACCCTGAGCAGCAGGATTTGGGTGACTATGTTCTAGCCAGAGATAGGGTCAGAAGAATCCCTAAACCATCTACAAGATACAGTGAAGAAGAATGCTTGCTATATGCACTATGTGTTGCAGAAAACATAGAGTATGCAGAGCCTTCAAGCTTCAAGGAAGCTATGAGTTCTAAGGAGAGCAAGCAGTGGATGGAGGCTATGATAGATGAAATACAGTCCCTGATCAAAAACAAGACATGGGTGCTTGTGAAGAGACCTTCCACACAAAAACCAGTGAGTTGTAAGTGGATATACAAGAAAAAGTTGGAGGTTGGGAACAAGATTAGGTTCAAAGCTAGGCTTGTAGCTCGGGGGTTCACACAAGAGGAGGGAATAGACTATAATGAAGTATTTTCTCCAGTGGTAAAGCATGCCTCAATCAGAATTTTGCTAGCTATAGTTACTCAAAGAAGTTGGTTTTTGGACCAACTTGATGTGAAGACAGCCTTCCTTCATGGAGAGCTTGAGGAAACTATATACATGAATCAGCCAGAGGGATTTGTGATACATGGGAGTGAAGATAAGGTTTGTCTACTAAAGAAAAGTCTATACGGTTTGAAGCAAGCAAGTAGACAATGGCATATCAAGTTTGATGAACATATGCAGAGTATGGGATTTATAAATTCCAGATATGATAGTTGTGTCTACTTCAAATCAAAGTCTGAGGGACCTGCTGTGTATTTGCTATTATATGTAGACGACATCTTGCTTGCTGGACCAGATAGACAGGAGCTAGATAGGGTGAAAGCCTTATTGAAAAAGGGATTTGAAATCAAGGATCTGGGGAGTGCTAGCAAGATTTTGGGAATGGATATATTCAGAAGTGCAGATAAGAGGGTGTTGTGGTTGTCCCAAGAAGGCTACATTCAGAAAGTACTGCATAAATATCAGATTGACAAGAGTAGAACAACCTCAGTTCCACTATCACAACAGACTAAGCTGTCCAAATCACAATGTCCCAGAAATCAGCAAGAAGAAAGAGAGATGAGCCAGATACCTTATTCCAACATAGTTGGGAGTGTGATGTATATGATGATATGCACAAGGCCTGATATTTCTCATGCGGTAAGCGTGGTGAGCAGATACATGTCCTGTCCGGGAAGAGAGCACTGGTTGGCTTTGAAAGGGATTCTCAAGTATCTTAAAGGAAGTAGTGATCTGGGAATAATGTTCAAATCAGAGAATGAAGGAGATAAGGATAGCATTATTGGGTTTTGCGATTCAGATTATGCAGCTAACCTTGATAATAGGCGCTCACAATCTGGGTACATATTTACCTTGTTCGGCTCCGCGGTGAGCTGGAAGTCTAATCTCCAATCCGTAGTGGCTCTATCGACGACGGAGGCAGAGTATATAGCTCTTGCTGAGGCAGTAAAGGAAAGCTTCTGGCTTAGGGGTATAGTTGGTGATTTTGGGGTGAAGCAAGAGAATGTTGTGATCAAGTGCGACAGCAATAGCGCGATTTGTCTTTCGAAACATCAGACATATCATGAACGCAGCAAACATATAGACGTGAGGCTGCATTTCATTCGAGATGAGGTTGAGAAGGGTGCGGTGAAGATTGAGAAGGTCAGCACCGAGCACAATGCGGCTGATGCACTTACTAAAGCCCTACCGAGATCCAAGTTCCGACATTGCTTGGATTTGGTTGGGGTGGTCCGAAATTTGTAAGTATGTGAAGGAAGGTGGAACTGGTGGTGATGGATCTTAGATTGCTCAAAGGTGGAGGATTTGTTAGTGTTTGAGCTCGTCAAGATCGGATTGAGCTGGTGGAAGAATCAAGTCAGGAAATAGCCGTTGGGAACCGAAACAGAAACTAGCCGTTGGAAACGGTTATAACCGTTTTCGGCAAAAGGAAGCTGTTCGCCAAAAGGTGTTCGCCAGAAGGTGTTCGGCAAAAGGTGTTCGCCAAAAGGTGTTCGCCAGAAGGTGTTCGGCAAAAGGTGTTCGCCAAAGGTGTTCGCCAAAAGCTGTTCGGCAAAGGCAGCTGATCGGCAAAGGAAGCTGTTCGGCAAAGGAAGCTGATCGGCAGAGGAAGCTGTTCGGCAAAGGAAACTGTTCGGCGGTTTTTCTTGATCGGTACTACTTAAGGAAGTTGCGATTCATTCCAGAACTAACAACAACAGAAATCAAAAGTGATAGAGAGAGAATTCAAGAGAGGAAGTGTTATCTTTCAGCTGTGCATTTTTAGCTCTCGAAGCAAGAAGTTTTCGGGCGAGTTGAGGGTTTTTCATCTTGTAAATTCTTGAGAGTTTGAGTGCTCTTGTTTTGTAATCTCTCGAGTGATCAATAAAGAAACACACCAGATTCTGCCCGTGGATGTAGGCTTACGCCGAACCACGTAATTCGCTTGTGTTCTTCCTTGCATCTTGTCATTTCATTAATTTCCTTTTCGATCGTCACAACCATAAGTTCGTTCTTCACAAATAGAATCTTTTTGTTCACTTTTATGAAGCACAGTAAATGCCTAAAAGTGGAATTTGGGGAAACCTGAGAATGGTTTTATCTGGATAAAAAGTTTTTTATCAGCCAAGAACGTCATCGTGAATACACAGATTTCATAAATGGCATTTCACAACACCCTGTGAATTCGTCTAGTAATAACGATTCTAGTCAAAATCAGATTCACTATCAGTAAATTCCGTGAACACAAATTGCTACAACACTAGGAAGCTGCAACTCTGGAACAGCGTGATGATTTTTCAATTATAAACTCAATATGAAATCAAAGATCTCCAATCAAAAGGAACACAAATCTGCAACGAGAATCAATCTCATCCTCATCATAATCACCTGAATTCACCGTCCCAATTTTCAGTGAATATCCCAAAATCCCCAAATCACATCCCCAAAACATCAAAACCAAAATCCAATAAACCTAATCTCAATATCAGTCAACAAAACGAAACAACACAATCGAATTCCAAACCTTGTTAACCGCAGTGCAAACGAATTTGCAACCGAGAACAATATGACTAAGCAAGATGGTGAAGTCTCCGCGCGATTCCGGGTGCTTGGACTGCTCGTTCAACACATAGCGTGTTATGGTCATCAAATCCGTACGGTGAGCATCCGCCGCGTGATCCATCGCAACACAACACCACACAACCAACCTATACGTACAAAAAAGTGTATGTATATCTCAATCTGCGAATTAAGCCACTCTCTACTCTATAAAATAACCGCCACTCCAACACACATATCTATACATATACATACAAATGGAATGTATCTATAGCCCACGATATTAGCTGGTATAGTTGGACCGCGATTCGAGGAAACGAAACGTGACACAGAAAATACGCAGGGGTGCGTGTGTGTGTGTGTGGATAGGGATGAGATGAGGTAGTTGTGGAGGGAAAATTGAGGGCTATCTGGATGAATTTAGCGAGCATCAACGGTGACACGTGGTGGCAATTGATCGTCACCGGATAATTACATCAACATAGAATCTGAATTCGATTATTGTGAAAAAGAATTAAATGATTTGTTTGTTTGTATTCTCCATCTCCATCGATAGAACGTCAGTTTGTAGTTTTGTTTGGGTGAGAAGCGGTTATGGCGCTTTTGTCTGGTTTTGGTGGTGGATGACGGCAGCCGTGTAAGCAATCTAGTGTGGGAGGGAACATGGTATGTGCTGTATACATCATAAAAGTACTTTCTTTTCTATTGAAGATGTTATCTGTCCGTCCCATTAGAAATGAAACGTTTTCCTTTTTAGTTTGTCCCAATAAAAATGAAACGTTTCCTAAAATAGAAACATCTCTATCTCTACTTTTTCATCTCTCTTACTTTACTCTCTCTTCATTAACTCACAAAACACTACATAAAAACTCATATTGATTCTCAAATGTTGCATATTTAATGAGACGGAGAGAGTGCATATTTATTTTTTTTTGTAACTTTTCAGAAAATATAACTCGTGGGATTCAACGCATAGCAAACAACATTGTCGCCAACGTCGACAGGTAGAGGGGATGCGACGTATGTTAATTTTAATGGATGATTGACGAAAAATGAATCAATAAGGTGGATGGATGTGTGCAGTGGTTGTCAATATAAAATATGAATAGATGGCCGGCGAAAAATGAAAGTGAAGAACTCCGAGTTGAAGCAGAGCCGCCATATAATGGAATTAAATGTAATTTTTTGATACTCATGAACTGATAATAGGCTCAGTCAACCCTTGATTCTCATCTAACATTGTTACTCTCTCATTCGTCCAAAAAAATAGACTAAATTGTAAATGACACAGATTTTAATGCATAATTGGTAGAGTAAGAGAAAATGTGAAAATTTGATGAAAGTAATGTTAGTGGATTGTGGGGTTCCATATGTAGAATGTTGTGCAAGTTAGTATTGATTTGAAATTTTCTATTTTAGAGTTAGTCTAATTTTGGTGGAAAGATATGTAGGGGATAAACTACTTTCTAATACATTTGCATCAATTTTCAATGTAATGGGGATTGTATTTGTAGGCTAGCAATTTGGAGATGGTAAAGATTTTGGTATTAGGTTTTATACTTTTATTCATGGTCCAATCTAATTAGTAGGAGTATTTTCTTTTGCAGCATCCTACAAATTCAATTTGAACGGATGTGAACTCTACACGTATTACCATGATATGCGTTATAAGGAATAAGTTTTACAAGATAGACTCAACCGAAGAGTTGTGTAGGCAATGAGCTGTAAAATGCCAATACTCAGATTTTATTGCACCGATTAATAAAAGTTTAAGAAAGATGCCCTCCAAGTTGACTTGGTTCCGTGCAATTTTACAAGATACACTCAACCCAAAAGTTGTGTAGGCAATGGCAATGAGTTGTAAAAATATCAATTTTTTTTTCTTACAATTCTATTCTTAGATGAATTATTTACCATACATTACTTAGTAGTATTCACTTATTAAATGTATGTTCTAGAGTGGAAAATATTGGATCACAAATTGATACCACATCGTAGAATAGAGAGAATTTTAGAACAGTGTATAAGTGCTGTCTAATCTTAATTTAATTGAATAAAAAGATTTTTGAATTTTTTCCATTACAGTGTGAAATTATCCACCTTATATATTATGCGTAAAGAGTAAAAAATGGTTAAGTGATGAAAAATGTAGGCAAGTTTATTGCTCCGTATTATAAATAAGAAAAAAGAAATAATTGGAGAATTCTATTATACTCCATATTTTAGTGGTCTCGATAATTTTGTCTCTCGTGACTCATTAATATCTAGAGCAAAAAGTATGAAAAATAAAAAAACTCTCATATGCGCACACCATATCATATGGACAAATTTATCTACAACTTGCATGGCTTCGACAAACTTGGCTTGATACGATGCACGACATCCAACAAACATCTTGTATTGTTGTTAAAACGTATTCCCTCCGTTTTGTGACAGCGAAGACGTTTCATTTCGGCAAGCAATTTAAAAAATATTGTATTAAAAGGTACTCCCTTTGTTTCCTTCTTTTATGGTTTTGTTGTTTTTTTCTTTCCTTCTTTTTCTCTCTGGTGCCATTGCTTTTCTGCTGTTGTTGGTATCTTGTTCTTAGTTGAGCTGGTGGTGTGGCATTTTGTTGAGGGATGGCTTGGTTGAACCGTTGCTGGCTTGTAGTGTTTTTTTTGCTTAGCTTGATGTTTTTTTGAAGTGGCAAGTAGTAGGAGGACTTTGCAGTCTTTTTGGTGTGTCTTTTGTCGTTACTTGTTCATTGGTTTGTTAACGATTCTTTTGCTCAATGCACCTTCAACTTGAGCATTTCTTTTGTATAAAAAAAGAGTAAAGGAAGAATAATGTGTGGACTGAAAAAGATAGTTGACGAAGAGAGAATACAGTAAAAGACAAGAAAGAAAAAGAGAGTATATGTGTTGACTTTTGCTAGAAAATGAAATGAGTGTTAACTTTTTCTAGAAGAAGGAAATGACTCCACTATTTGAAATGTACTAAAATGATAAAATGAGTCAACTCTTGTTGAACAGAGTAAGTATAATTACTACTATTATCCAATTTTATGAAAATAATCATACGAAGTGTTATTTGCATTTAAGAAAATCATTTGCTATTGAAAAAAGCATAGTTTCATATCATGATTTATGTGCTTAGTTCAGTGTGCCACATAAATCACAAAAATTAATCACCACTTTTATTTCAAAATGTACACATCTTAATATAATACTCAGATGTTCGATTATATATGATACATAGATTTCTATATAGTACAATGACTTCAAAATATTAATATTAGTGATTATCTCATGCATTGACTTCAAAAATATAGTGAGTCATTGCTATGTAACTTCAAATTTCAATCAAATACACTGTTAATAACTAATCTGTCTAATACAATGCGTTGACTTCAAAATATATAGTGAGTCATTGCTATGTAACTTCAAATTTCAACTAAATACACTGTTAATAATTAATCTGCTATATTATACATTATCCGTTCCAACTTATCAAACCTGTAGTAGTATTTCATTTTGGAACTTCTTACTATATTAGTCATTTCCCTAATTAACTTTGATTAATAGGATCCTTAGTATTTTATTGTTAGCAGCCCAAATTAAGATTGATCCTAACAAGTTGATCTTGGCCGATGCAATTATTAGCCTAATTTGTTTAGTCCGACTAATATGTGGCTCGTCTGTTGTATTTACTCTTTTGTTTATTTGGATATTTTTTTTGTCTTAACATAATAATAAGCACTAATAAAGCTACTAGTACAACATAACAATATTTTGAAATCTTCTGCCTTTACTTTTCACTTTCGTTTATACTCCCCGCGTTCTTGAAAATTTGTCACTTATTTCTATTTCTGTTCGTCTCTAAAAATTTGTCACCTTCCACTTTACTATTTTTTATAATAGACCCACATTCCGCTAATTTTTTCAACCCACACTCTATTACATTTCTTAAAATCTATATTGGATCAAATGATGACAAATTATTAGGGACGGATGGAGTATATATGTTCCATGTTTCCCTTCAAGTTTTTTAACGGAATTGTTAGCTTTAAACCAAAATATATTATTTGGGACCAAAAGATAACAAACTTAATATAAAGGACTAAAATTACATTTTTAGGACAAATGTAAATGACTAATATTGGACTGTAGTTATTTATTCAAAACTATCACTTGAGTGATTGTTTGGTAGCCTAGATAAGACCAAAATATATGAGTTATTTGGTTGTTTGATAGATAAAATAAGGTCCGTGTTAGGCCATCAAAGCCCATCTCAATCCGCTGAGGCCCTAAGCGAATTAGTTCAAAAGAGTGAATTATTTAACAACCCAAAAGAGTGAGATAGCATATCCTTATCTTAAAGTACATCTTAATTAATTATCTTGTGCTAATTTAATATGCCTACGAAATATACACGGGATGTGGACAAAGGAAAACTTTTGCACTTGAAAGTAGGAAGTACGTGGGCCACCAACTATTCAGGCCCAATCATTGGATTTGGGCCAGAAGAGCCCAACTCAGAAACACGGTTGCCACTTGCTACCAATCTCTACTAGAGTTGCATAATGTAGGGATTTATGGTTGAACTAGAAATTACTATTTGGTTAAGAACTGGATTGGCTGTTCTAACCGGTCGGCATATTAACTCTATTAGTCCGATATCATGTTCATTTTTTCAAAATCATAACCATTGTTTAACCCACTAATTTTGACCTAAAATCAAGAATCATCGGGGAAATAGTTTTGAACCAGAACTATCATTTATTTTTCTACACAAATTTCACTTCCACTTTTTTTTGAACCAAAAAAAGTTGATTCGAATCGAATTCGTCGATTCTTGAACGGGCTACTTCGTTAGATAAACCAAGTTGCATTTGTTATTAGTAATAAGTAAAATAAGAGATAAAAAAGTATTTTCTCCTCTTAAATACATCCCTCCAGCCATTATTCCAATAGAGGATTTGCCGATTCTTAATCGTTATTCTCTTTTACTCTACCGCAAAGATTAATGTTATCATGAATTATTGGTATGATAACAGTATTATCTTTATTCAAATAAAATAAGTAATACTAATAAATGGTGGAATCTTTTATAACCGACAGAAAGGATAAGGTAGATTTGAAGGGAGAAAATTCTTTGATCTCTCATTTCCCCATTGAGAATTAGTTGCCTGATTCGTAAATATATAAAATTTATTAACATAATATATTCGTTTATATATCCCCACAAAATTCACGTTAATAATGTGCCAAACCAACTATATTCCGTTAGAAATATTCCCTTTTAGCTGTTTTCAGTTGCATTTTGTACCAACTTTCTGAATAAAATGGTTTAAATAAGGCATTTAATTCTATTTAATATCGTCAAAAGGATAGAGCTGTAATTGCCGAAAAAGCTCACGCACGCAAAACGTCGCCGTATTTAACCGGAAAATATTCTTAGATTCAAAACCCCACACAGTGTCTTTCTCTTGTTTTCTCGTTGAATTCGTTGCGTTGCAATTGAAACCAGATATTTACGCACAAACTGCAATTCAGTTTCTAATTTTTCCACTTGATTTCATTTACGTTTACATATAATTATTGCAATCAGAGCCCTAATTTTTCGATCAGGGGTCGGAAATTTGTAAAACCCTTGATTCCCAAATTTACGTATTGTGCTGGTTTCCGGCTTGATCAATGTCGATTGTGGATCAGGAAGATGAGGATTTGCAGATGGCGCTGCGACTGAGCATGCAACAGCACGAGTCGCCGGAGCCGAAGCGGAGCAAGTCCAAGGAGGACTCCGGCGCGGGCGATTCGGCGGAGGAGTCTCCGGAGGCGAAAACTAGGCGGAGGCAACGGGAATTAATGGCTGCTGCTGCTGAGAAGCGGATGGTTGCCTCCTCGATCGTGGAAGTTGTGGAGGATGTGGATATTGTGGGTCCGGATGTGGAGGATAAAGGGAAAGGCGTGAGCCTGGATGAAGGTGAGTCCAAAGATGGAGATTCAGGGGTGGAGCTACCGTTGGCGGAGGCGAACCAGCTTTTCTCGATGATTTTTGGCGAAGGAGTAAGTAAAGACGTGCTTACGCAATGGTGCAATCAGGGAATTAGGTAAGAGTTGGTTATGTTTTGAAGTTACACTGTTATGTTTTACTGAATTCATATATGAGCTATTGATGTACTTATTGTTTAGTTCTAATAATCGAATTAAGAGTGTGATAAGCTTAGTGAGTTTGCTATTGAATACATGTTATTTGTAAATTGATTGGAGTTATCTGTGGAGTGTGCTTTCTCCACATTGTTACCTGTGGATGTGTTTTTTATTGTTCTATGAGTGACCAGTTATGAATTTACATGGGTCATTTTACTTAAGTCAAATTCTTCAATCGAGGAAGAAATATTTTACAAAATAAAAATTTATTTTCTCGTTGTGGGAATTACTATAGGTTGCCCATGATTCAACAAATAATCTGCATTGCAAATGAACTTGTGCTGGTGTTCTGTTCTGACATGGTGGAAATCGACTCCTTGCAGGTTTAGTTCGGATCCTGAAACATCTATGGGGCTAGTACAGCATGAAGGTGGGCCCTGTGGCGTCTTAGCAGCTATACAAGTAATGATTTAACTACTAGTCTCACCTCTCATGGTGATCACATTTACAAATATCATTTCCATGCATTCCTAATTTCCTAGTAAAATACTATACAGGGGTAGATTCGTCGATTGGGTGCATAGGTATAAAGGAGGGTAAAAAGGAATATCTCTTATGTTGAGAGGAATGATGTATAGAGGAATTGATGGAGGACTTCTGATTTAATTATAGACATAGGAGGTTGAAATAGAAGGTGGAAGGATAGTAGTACAGAGGTGTCATTTTCAAGTGTTCTTTAGTTTTGGTTATATTTGTGTTCCTGTGAAATCATGCGGCAAAGTTGTGATCTTTTTTGGGTTGAGATTATTGTTTCTGATTAGTTAGCTTTGATTCTCTCATCTTCTATTTCTGTGTTATTTGCACTGGAGAATTGAAAAAAAATCCATTTTCCATCTTTACTTTCAGTGTATAACTTCTATTCCTTGTCATGATTTTCTGCTAAAAACTCGAACTCTTGGCAATGCAGGGTTTTGTGCTCAAATATCTTTTATTTTCTCCAGAGGAAACCGGTAATGCTGTGCCAAATAATTTCTCGAACTTGGCTATTAGAAGGGAGTCGAAGAGTGTGCCGGTTCCAGCTGATATTTTCTCATCACTTTCAGAGGAAAGAAAGTCAAGGTCTCAAATTTCTTAATCTTTTCTTTAAAGCTGTTGTTTGGCTTTTCCTGAAAGCTCATAAATATCTATAGGTACTGTTCATCTTTATTTTATTTTTCTGCTTTAGACCTTAAAATTATGCATAAAAAGAATAAGAATAATTGTTCTCTAGTTTGTTCATTTGTTACTGAGTAAATTCTGCTTCTTTTAAAACAGAGCCTTGGTGAGGAGTATGAGCGAAATACTCTTTCTATGTGGAAGCAATAAAGCAGCAGTGATAGCATCTTTGAATGTTCTTCCTGATGAAACTGCAGGGGCTGCACAGGGCTCAGAGGACGAGGTGAGTCTTGTGCAATATTCCTTAGTTCATGACTTCATGCAGCATTCCAATAGGGCCTCCCTCCTGTTTGGGTAATTGGGTTCTTCTGATTAGATTGTTTATAGCTCTTGATTCTCTTATTAATATGTACGACCCCTGTTACTTAGGTCATTGCAAAGTTACTTGGAGGTATTTCTGTTGAATCGGGGTCTCACTTACAGAAAGTTCTGCAGATCAATACCTGCACTTCTCGATCAAGAGCAATTCAAGTGCTTGAAGCGTTGCTTCCTGTTTTTCGAAGTCGCTTTGGAGCATTGCTCTTCTTAATATCTGCATTATTATCTCGAGGACTGGTATACTACTCTGCCACATCAACAATTTGTTTCTGATTTACATTCTTCCTAATATATCAAGTAGAAAGGAGCATAGCTTGGCTCATTAAAAACATCTAGTGATAAATTTGACTATTAACTTTGGCTGAAATAGCACATATCTTGGTAGTATTGATTTTAATTATGTCACCAAAAGACAAAACCCCCTTGACGCTTTTTCGTAAAAGAATTTGTTAGGTAGTTTTGATACTTTGTTTGTCATGCTAGTGTTTGGTGTGACTCTTGATGCTGTAACTGTATCTTACCTGCAAAACTAACTAGTAGTAATTGATTTTTTCTTATGAAATAATCCAGATAGATTTTGTAGTCCCAATACGCTAACCCAGGCTATGTCTCTCCATCTCAAGAATGCAGATAACTAACTGAAAGCATCTTATTTTGATAAATTAGGTTGACATTGTAATGCATTTCGCCAATCCAGCTTATGACCTTTTTATTTTTAAGCAATGGTAGGGAATTTTGATAAGTTAGGTAGCCATCTAATGCAAATGAATGTCATGTGGCAATACGAAAGAAACTAAAATCTTCAGGATCTGTTATGCTAATCTAAGACAAGAATTTGAAATGAATATCATGTATCCTTGCAGTATCAGTTAAATATCCATTTTTGATTTATTACATTTTAATTAGTGCACTTCTTGTTATTTTTCTTTAGCACACTGTTCAAGAGGACAGGGATGACCCGTCTCAACCATTAGTGACTGCTCCTTTTGGGCATGCATCACAGGTATTAATGGATCAATACAATTTTCCTTTGTGCTTAAAGATTGTGTTTTTTTTGCAAATTTTGTAGTTTTAATACCATCTGACCTCTTAACATGGAAATAGGAAATTGTGAACTTATTGCTCTCTGGGAATGCTGTTGCTAATGTGTTTGATGGGAAGATTGACTTGGGGGATGGCATGTCCGTGAAAGGCATCTCAACGACAGTACAAGTTGGATTCCTCACTCTGTTGGAGTCCCTCAACTATTGTAAGGTTGGCCAGTATCTTAAATGCCCAAACTGGCCGATATGGGTAGTCGGAAGTGAATCTCACTACACAGTCTTATTTGCTCTCGACACCAAAGTCCAAGAGGAGAATGAACTTGAGAATAGAGAATCACAGATTCGGAAAGCATTTGATGCTCATGACCAAAGTGGTGGAGGCGGCTTCATAAGTGTTGAAGCATTCCATCAAATTATCAAGGAATTGAGGATTAACCTTGCACGTGAGAAGGTCGATCAGCTTTGCAGTACAGATTTCATCGTATGGAATGAGTTGTGGCATGCTCTACTTGATTTGGACCAGAGTTTAGGTGGCCTGAAGGACCCAACTGGACCAACGGGAAAGGAGGGTTTTCATCTTTACCATTTTAATGGGATTGCCAAACTGAGTGCGAGTGGCAGCCAGGCATCATCTGGAAACGAAATCCCGATACAAAGACCTAGATTAACGAACGTGAGAGTAACTATTCCACCAAGATGGACGTCTGAGGAAATGACAGTTAGTCTGCCCGTGGTATCTACCCCAGGTACAAATGAATCCAATGCGACTCAAGTATCTTGTCCTCAACCTGCTCAGCACGCACCTCTGGTCGATTGCATTAGGACGCGATGGCCTAGTGCTGTATGCAACTGGGACGGGGATGCACCGAGCATTGTCTGATTTCTTAATCAATTTTTCTTTCTTGCAAAATGGGATGAAATATGGCTCCATTGATCTGGGTTTGAATCCATGTGCGGTAAAGGATGGTTTCGATTCATCTTTTCGTGTGAGGTACAAAGTAAATCGTCTCGACGGTGGCATGATGGGATCTAATTTGAAACTGGGGTTTAGAGGAAGATGAGAGATTTATCTGGATTTTGTTTGTTATTGTGTTGAATTTCTACACCAACATAACAATTGTAAGTAAACCTTTGTTCTTCATGGAGATATATCTTTTAAAACTTGAGGAAGAAATGGGTATACGATTTTAATGTGATGGTTTTAAAACTTTAAGAAAATCGCTTTGGTTAATAATGTTTTTATTTTCTATAAATCACTATTTTTGTATAATAGTGTCAATGTATTAAGTCAAAGCATGTATTTACAATACCTACATTTTTTACAGTTATGTTGATCTTAATATTATTTATAAATTATTTAATTATATACTACATCATTACACCCTAAAAATATAACTATTAAGGTTTTAAATATCACATCCGTGATTTGGACCAGAAATTGCAAATTTATTGATCATTGAAAAGTGGACGTTACAAATTGGGTTGGGACCTCCACCATTATATAATTTTATATACGGATCATATTCCATACTTTTATCTCTTTGATATTTTTTCTTTTACAAGTTGGCCTTACAAGTATTCAAGAGTTATTATATTTTTTCCTAGTAATAATTATAGGATAACAAAAAAGGAAAATTAATAAAAATGAAAGGCTGCATCTTGTCCGCATATGAGACTCTGACCTTCTAAATTCAATCGTGCACATATATTTCACAACAGAAAATATCATATTATATTTTTGTGTTTATACCTATTGCTAAATTTTTTCTTTTCTTTTTATCCTCCATTTTACGTAATTCAGGTTCTTATGTTCATATAATTTTGGATCAAATACTCAATTTGGTTGGTCTAAATTAATTGAATTTTCCAAATGATAAGATTGTGGGTGAAATTGGCCATCGTTTTTGTGAATAGAATGGTGTGTAGAAAAAATAGAAGATACTAATTATAAAGTAGAACCTTATCCATATATGTAAGTCAGATCATGGAATGTGACATTCGTAACGGCATTTAAATATAATGATATGGACAAGAGCTTCACTGCTGTTAAATAGCAACTCTCTTTCTCTCTCACACACTCATACACACACACAGAGTGAAATGGTGGGCTGTAAAATAGGTGGTGGATGTTGATTTTGGGCCTTTTAAGTTTTCTCTATGGGCCCATCAACAGTAATGTACTATACGTTACTATTTTCTTAACTTTTACTGCATTTTCTAAATTTGGCTTCTCCTATTTCACTCTCTTCTTCTATTTTTTTTAAGAGGGAACATCATTTTAGGTCAACGAACTTTGCTAAAGTATCATTTTAGGTCCGTGAACTTTGAAAATCTTATTTTAGGTCCGTGAACTTTGAGTTAGTATCATTTTAGGTCCTTTTTACTATTTCCAAGTTTTTTGGGACGAAAATACCCTCAATACCTTAAAATATATATATTTTTAATAAATTTATCATATACTCATATTTTTTATAAATATCTTTACAATATATTTTTGACAAATTTTTTAAATATAATTTGACCTTAAATATTATCACTTAATTTTGTGACATGCAAGTAAAATTGCTTCTTCAATTTTTTATATTAATTTTTTTTAAAATTGAATAAAGAACTTTTCTTTAATAATAAAAAAAATTGAATAAAGATCTTTTTATAAATATCTTTACAATATATTTTTGACAAATTTTCTAAATATAATTTGACCTTCAATATTATAATTTAATTTTGTGACATGCAAGAAAAGATCTTTATTCAATTTTTTTTTATTAGAGAAAAGTTATTTATTCAACATTAAAAAAAATAAGATAAAAAATTGAAGAAGCAATTTTACTTGCATGTCACAAAATTAAGTGATAATATTTAAGGTCAAATTATATTTAGAAAATTTGTCAAAAATATATTGTAAAGATATTTATAAAAAAAATATGAGTATATGATAAATTTATTAAAAATATATACATTTAAGGTATTGAGGGTATTTTCGTCCAAAAAAACTTGGAACTAGTAAAAAGGACCTAAAATGATACTAACTCAAAGTTCACGGACCTAAAATAAGATTTTCAAAGTTTACGGACCTAAAATGATACTTTGTCAAAGTTCGTAGACCTAAAATGATGTTCCCTCTTTTTTTAAATATATAAGAAATAAGAAATAAGAAATACGAAATATTTCTGATGATTATCGTAAAATTCTACAATAAATATCTCTTTTACTTCATACGTGTATACGCACATCTAATTTTATTTATATTTTAATATACGTATACAATAGTACTATATTGTTAGACATTATTTGAAAGTAGAATACTTTTGTTGATGCTGATTTGAGATAACTAATTTCAAATTAGGACCCCTGACCTAACATATATGATAATACACTCGCAATTTAATAAGGATGTTACTGTAGCAATGATATAACTTTTGTTCCCTGATTGAGGAAATGACTTTAATCTAGGTGTTTATCTTATCTTGTTCCTAATATGAAATTCAAGAAAACAATAATTATAGTTTGCATAATCATAATTAATCACTCGACGTTTCTAGATTTAGTAACATAAATTCAACGCAGCTTCATATCCTGGGTCCAATTTACCCATTTGCTTCTATTTTGGGTTCACATGTTATTACGACATAATGTAGCTGGCCCTACACTATTGTTTTTCATTCATTTTTTATCACAATATTCACAATCATATCTTCGTATACATCCATCATCTTTACTGCTATTATTTATAAATATCTTATTCTATTTATTTTATTTTGTACATTAATATATCCTAATTAGACTTATATGCGAATTAGATTTTTCATTTTAGTTCTTTATTAAGTTCATATACTAATTAAATTTATATGAAAATTATATTAATTAATTTATATTTTAAATTGATATGCTAATCACTAACATAGTATATTGACATATTAATCTCAATTGAATCCCATTCGAATTGTACTAGGTATCTTCATACATTCATACCTGCCATGCTTGTTTCGAATTTCGAGATGAAATATTCTCTTGAGAGAAGAAAACCACAATGTTATAAATTACAGTAATTTTTTTTCCATACAATAATGTCACTTCAAATGTATAGACATAACTATTGATTAGAAAAGTCCGACTCAATATACAGGCTCAACCTAAAAAAAGGTTTGAATCGTTAGATGGATGTTTTGGTTAGAATTACTACACTATTATTTGTCAATTTTTTTTATTATATCAAAATATAAACTACAAATTAAATATTAATTCATTCATTGTAAAACAAGTCGTTAGAAAACAATGGATTCATGGAATTTTTGTTTTCCATGAAATTCTAATACATGACAACAAATTGATTTAGTAAATAAACGAATTTCTTATATACAGATCGTCGTTATATGAGAATCGAAAATAGTTCATATTTTAAATTTAAAATTAATTTTAATTTTGTCCAATATCCATATGTATTGTACTTTTACATGTAACGTTACACATACATGTCAGTTTATGGTTGAATCGGTCGATATGGTCCGATTTTTAAAATATTGGTAAAAGTAATTAAATCTAAATAGCGTTGAGTAATGAATGGGTGAACATATAGCTTTGGTTGTCTTAATTATCCCATCACACACCGTTTGCAAAATACACACTTGCTTATGCTTTACATCATTATTTTGGCTGCGCCTTCACAAGCTGTAATATAATTGAGATATATGTTCAAATTTTGTGTAATTAACAAACCCTAGGATAAAAAGAAGAGAGAGAAGAAATTAAGAAACCCTAGCTAGGAGAAGGAATCCTTTATAAATTCGGTTATAACTAACTGTGTCTTAAACCAACATCATTATTACCGCAATTAACTCACTCCACATGGTTTTTCCTTAGCTTATTGATCACACAAACGTTGGTTATTACTACCACTTTTTTTGTTGTTAATTCTTGTTTCAAGGCTATCTTGATTATTAATCATCATTGGGTTATATGTATGATTGTGGCACAATACAAATGTCTCATAATGTATTGTTTAGTATTTTTTGTAATTATTACTGCACAAAATAATATTACTCCTTAGTTAAGATTTCACCATGATTAGAGGAGTTGAGAAGGGGGCGGTAAAAACTTTTGTTGCTACCTATTTTAACATAAAATTATAAAAATATCCTAAATTTTATAAATTTATTGGGTGCTCATTGGTCCCCCACCTCAACATGTAGTTCCGGCTTTATTAAAAATATAGTATAATTTTTTTTAAATTCCATTTTTCAAATAAATTTACGAAGTATTATATTAAAATATATCGAGTATTTATTTGCAATAAATATTGCTATTAAGATAGTTAATTTAGAGATTGGAAATAATGAATCCGACATCAAAAAATACTTACACTGAATTTTATTCGAAACCATACCGACCTTCATATCTTTAATTAGGGACTAAGGATTCCACCTTAGGAATCTTTACTGTATAATGTGTATAATTAGAGAAAACAAGAAAATACTACATATTTCGTATATTAATAATCAGTATGTTGATTAATTAAATATACTCCACTGCAGGCTTCAAAAAAAGGGGGGATGGAAATAAATTAAGATTGTAACAAATTAAAGACTTTTACTACTTATAACTAACTCCATACCTATGTTTGCTTATCCAACTCAACTCTTGAATAATAATAAAAAAAATACTACAATCTTTAAACATAAATGCAAGAATCCCAGTTTGGTGGGCTGCTAATTAGCTAATGACAGATAAAAAAAATAGAAAAGGGTTAAAATCCACATGGATGACACATGATTTATGTCTATATTCACATGCTAGTTCAATTAATCCTTTGTGTACATGTAACTTTTTAACATGCCCCACCTTCATATTTTGTTATCAGACAACTCATATTGGTCCCTGTCACAATCCCTAAATCCTCTACTTAGTTGTTGGAGATTTGATTAATTTTATAATAAATAACCATAATAAAAACTTGTAAAATTGTACCTCCTCCGTCCTAAGTTACTTGAGTCGTATTCCTTTTTGGGTTGTCCCAAGTTACTTGAGTCATTTCTCTTTTTGGCTAAAAACAAAACATCTAATCATACCTATTTTATTCTTACTTTTACTTTAATCTCTCTTCTTTCTCTTACTTTATTCTCTCATCTACTTTATTTAACTCACTAAACACAACTTTCTTAAATCTCGTGCCGAAAAGAAATACATCAAGCCTCAAGTAACGTGGAAGGAGTAGTAGGATGAAAATAAAGAGAATTGAAATTGATCTGAAATCTTGTACACGTGTAAGTATATATAGCTATGTTTTCTGTGCTGGATGTAACAGTTAATCATTATGCTATTCCATAATTGATAATTTGCATGTGGTATGTTAGATGCTTTCTGCCTATTTTTATTAGGAATAATATTTGAAGAGAATTTTAAAAAGACAAACCCCCTTTTGGAAAATTTGGGAGAAGCTCTATTTACAGATTTGGAAGAATTATTGAAATGAGGTTCCATTCACTACTCAACCCAACTAATTTTCTCAAAAAAGGATACCAATTGTTTTTAGTATTTTGTTTTAGTTACTTATCTTTTTGAATACGTATGTGGGGTGGAATCTAATAAAAATTAGATTTTAAATAAGAAACAAGATGCCTCAAAACAAATTATACAATATGAGATGCACAAATAACTATATTTAACTAATGTGGTTATTCATAAATGTTAGATTGATATCTCCGCCTTATTCTTAATCTTATTTAAAAATAACTATATTTTAAATCATAATTAAGAATCAATAATATCTATTGAATTATTGATCTGTGAAAGCATGTCATATGAAAATATTTTATTAATTAATTTAAATAGAAAAATTAAGATAGCGGTGAAATATCTTTGAATTACTCCACCTTCCCTTCTAAATGTTTTTATAATTCTTACTAGTGTTAAATTACATTTAATTAAAATGTTTTTATAATTCTTATCAAATTACATTAATTAAAATGTTTTTATAATTCTTAAATTACATTTAATTTGATGATTATTTGTGAATGAACAAAATAACTTATAAAATTGTACCACGGTAAAAAAAATTAAAGAAAACGGGGACCAGCTCTTAATAAACATGTTACTCATAACAGAAAATATATGAAAGCAGTGTACCTAAAGTTGTACTATGTTTGGCTTTGATGCGTTATATACAATTTTTAAAGTCACAATTAATTAATATTAAATGATTACGAAAAATAAAAGAACGCAACTGTATCTCTATTATTCACTATAAGCAATCATTATTGAAAATATAAATAAAAACTCAAATGTTCTTGCCTACCTAGGCCTAGGGCTTCTTGGGGTCGGATTCACATAATAATTCATAAAGAGAAAAGTACAAATTCAAACAATAAATTACACATTATTGCAACTAAGCTTTTCAACCTACATAATTTATTGTTGTTGGTTAGGTAACTGCCGCATTAAACTACAGATCCAAGAGCATAATTAAATATAAAGCCACGAGATTATTACTACTCGAGGCCGAAGAAAAATGAAATATTTTATCCTCGATATGAAATGATATTCTATTCCAATAGATTAGCTAGGGTGAAAATAATATTGTTTTAAAAAAAATTATGATGATATTCCACCGTATTCCAACTCATACTAATTATTTTATTCCAACTCTTGTCAATAATATAAATTGAATGAATCACGTCGTGGTAATAATTGTTTTTTATAGTAATTTATTTATGAGGAGGAAGAGGAGAGCATCATTGTTTTGTTTAGGGTTGATAAATGATAATTTGTATATATGGCGACACGATGAGATTAAAAACGAACTCTTCTCAACATGATATGAGTTACTAAATTGTTTAAATTTGTAAATTTGGTTAAACTGTAGTATATTATTTTAGTTACAATATACAATGTAAATTATAAGAAATAAGATTGGCAACAGACATTCCGTTACTGATCCGATAATAATAGTATCAGATTTTAATCCGATGCTAAATTCCGCTACTATTCCATGAGATTTTTGTAGTGATATATGCACTGCGAAACATAGTACTCCCTTATAAAAATACAAAATTAAAGATACAATTACTTGCATTAGAAAATTTTTAAAAATAATAAAAAAAAAATTGAGGGTGCGAAGAAAAATATTTTTAAGTTGACGAAACAATTGCCTACTACCACAATTTAATTTTTTTTTCTTTCTGGGGCACTTTCATTTGCATCCCTCGATTTTACTTAGGGTATCAAGATTGGTGACACTCTTTAAAGATGGTATATTTAAAACAAAAATTAACGTCCTTTATTAACTAAAAAATATGCTTAGACATTTTTTTGTGATGTTTCTTTATATAGTCATTATGTTTATGTTAAATTAATCTCCAAGTTTATTTTAAATTAACCAATCTATAGCGGAATAAAATTTAAAAAAAAAGTGATGGTCACATTTCTGGATTAATCACGGATCCAATCACACTTGCGACTTGCCTATTTTAATATTCTCAGTATATAATATACATATGCATACCACTGGAAGAATCTATCTGATCTCAATTAAATACAACAATAGGTTATACTCAAATTAAAAATAATTTTTTTATTGGGATCAGAAATCTTTTACTGTTTAGCGTATTAGTACGACATAATCATGGTCAGAACTGCCCTCTTTTGTTTAATTAATTATTATTAAAACAAATGTGTATTCTGTCGAATGTAAGTTTTTTTTTTGTTCCACCCGCTGTAAGGTTTATATTAATTAACTTTACTTTTAGTGTTTTAAAAAAAACTTTACTTTTTGTAATTTAATTTTTATTTTTTCCCGCCACTTCTATTTTACACTTCCCTTTATCATAGGTAGTTTCTTTGTTGAGTCATGTGATATGATCCATTGTTATAGGCATGTAAATATTAGTACTAAATAATTACCAACTATGCACTCAAATTCTTCGTAAAAAATATATGCATACAGTTATTAATTTAAATAGGTTAAATAAAAATAGTTACGAATTTAAATATAATTAAGTTAATCTCCAACACTTACACAATATATTAGTATGATCCCTTTTATTTTTTGTGCTACTTTAATAGGGTCGGTGATGGAGTTATAATTTTAACGCAACTCAGCTATTTCTTATTCATTATTGTTTAAAAAGAACAATTGAAAAGCAATAGAAAACTCATAAGTTTTTTGCAATTCAAACTATTTTTATTTTCTAATATGTTGCTTTATTTGTTTAAACTAATCCCAAGTCAAAATTAAATACTTATTCATAGATGAATTGGGATCATCTGAGGATGGGGGTAAATAATTAGTTGTGTATATTGTATACTATTCCACACTATTGAGAAAAACAAATGTGACAAGTCTTGTTTTCATCATCAATTAATAAGTAGCATTCACCTCAATGTTTATAGACAAATATTAGCGGTGGCCATTTCTCCTTTATTGTTACTTCTCCACCCCTCAAGGCTCAATCTACCCTATTTTTTTCCATTTTGACCCATTACATTTGCACCCCTATTCAAATATTTCGTTTTCTAGTTCAGTTGTAAAACTAAAAAAATTGAATGGTAGTAATAAATATGGTTTTCTTTCTTATTTCCGCATTTATTGGCATATTTATTGATGGGTCCGCCATTTTTCATTTATTTGCGCAATGGTCCAATTTTCTCTATATTTAAATACAAAAGGAAAAACATGGCTTGTCTCTATGGACTTTGCTTGATATTTTTGACTGAAACGTTTATACTTCAAATATCGATATACATTAATTAGAAGTTGATTAATGGAAGTGACGTTTAGTGATTTTTTTGGATATTTTTAGTGTCAAATTGGTAGAGTCTTATTTATACGTGATTTTCTTGAAATTATTTAGAGAATTGGTAATCATGCAATAAGATAAACCAGACCTGTCAAACAAAATATAGGTGCTAATAATTTGTAGGTTTTAAATTTAGGGTTAGTTGGATTAACCAAGAATTAGGATTTAGGGATGATATAAACATGGTAGCCACTATCAATGATCAGAAAGTAAACTGCAGCTGAAATTTAATAAGTACTGAAAATTGCTGCAATTAATTAAGTCTAACACTGGCAGCATTACTGTGCCCAAACTGGCACCTAATTAAAATCAATATTATAAAATTTAATTAACTATTATTAATACGAATTGCTTTAAGAATATGCATGGCTGGCTGGACTGATACTATTACTGTAATATATTTAATTTTTTATAAAAATATGTGAGTATACATATAATATTGCAAATTTTTCTATAAATAGTTTTTGGAATATACATGACAAATTTTGAAACTGTTTACAAATGTAAAATGTACAGTAGCTCTAAATTCTCGAATTAAAAATTCAGATTCTTTAACTGCCCCTGGTAATTTTATTGAAAAATACTATAGAGATTGAATTGTTGAATTATTACTAACGAATTGAGATTGAGACGTAATGACAGATAGTATCTCAGAAGCTTATCGTATTCGTACGTGCATAAAGGCGTGACATTTTGCTTTCAAAAGAGGTACGAGAATTACTACATTCACAACGGAATTACCACTTGAGATATTAATACAATATAGTCTTTTTTTATTATCAACATAAAAATTAGTAAACCGTTATCTTTATTATGCACGCCAAGGAGTAAATATTTATGTTTCTAAGTGAACTCTTTTTGGTCTCTACTCCGGTTCTTGTTTTGATTGCTTCTCCTAGTCGGTTATTCGAAACTTCTGTTTGATGATCTGGACCGATAAAAAATGATGGAAAAATAAAAAAATTTGATCAAATTGTAATTTGGATCGTCCCTTAATTTTAATAATAAATCATAACACCATGAATTTTAACATTTTTCTCAATTTGCCAATAACAAAATATTTAGAATATTGTTGATTTTACACACATATATTCCAAATTAAAGATACGATTGAGTTATTTGTGAGAAAAATGATAATATTCACAGATGATCTTGTTCTAAAAAGACTTTTTTCAGATGACACATTAGATACAATTTAACTCAAATTAGACCTACGCAAATTCATAATCAATTTTCAAAGTCGTGGGGAACCAAAATTTGATGAACATTTATGATATTTTTTTGAAATTTTTTCCTAAAAATTATAGTGCTAATATTTAGTGTAATGTAAGATTATGTACATTCTAACCAGCTGAAATATACTACATTTGTCTCATTAAAAATGAAACTTTTTTACTTTTTAAGTTGTCATATTAAAAATGAAATGTTTCCTAAAATAGAAATAACATCATCTCTGCATTTTCATCTCTCTTACTTTATTTTCTTCTCATTAACTCACAAAACAACACTACATAAAATCTCGTTCCAAAAAATAAATGTTTAATTTCTAATGGGGCGGAGCCGCGGAGGGAGTACAACATTAGTGTTCTTTGAAAAAAAAAATCAATAATAATTCTCGTTTTATATTAATGGTCGTGGTTACTTATACCTCTTAATCTGGAGTATTATTTAAAAGAGAAAAATTTTATCTGCTTAATCACCATGCATGTACAATATTGAATTGACCATATTTATCCTAGCGTCAAATTTCATCCAAATTTCTAATTCACTTAATTTACTAAAATTAAGTTAGATGCGCTATCTTAAATTTTTTCTTCATAAAATAGTTACAAAAAAAGCAAAAATATTTTCGCATATATCGATATTTCATATGTGTGGGTATTAATCAATGTGTGATTAGTGGGGTATTTCAGCTAGATTTTATTGAGATATATACATATATATGTATGATATTTATTTTTCTTCTTCTAATGATCAATCATACATACGATGAAAATTCCAATCCATTTATTACGGTAGGTTGCAACCGAACAGAAACTGGCCACTATTAACTTCTACTCATAAATGACTTCGCCTATTAATATGACCTACACTACACCTAATTAGTTTAATTCAACCCCATGGATCCCACCCTTAAAATGACCTTTTTTTCCACCAAAATTTAAACACAAAAAATATTATTTTATCTACACATAAATATTTATCAAACTGCGTCCACAGATAAATTTCTCAATAATTGCAACATCACCCTCCAGGTG